>NC_141698.1:697246352-697921068 GCF_964263255.1 Lissotriton vulgaris
CCTCTGCTCCCTGTTCCTGTCCTCCCACGACATGGCGCCCAAAATCTGCGGGGGCAGGCTCTTGCATTTCCTGCCCCGCGCCGAGTCCCTCGGTGCTCCGCCCCCCCTCGCCCAGTTGCCGGACCCTGCCCTATTGCCTCATCCTCCAGGCAAGCAATGACCGCCGCCGCGACCCTCGCCGAGGCTGCGCGCATGGTCCTGGTGCACCCCACCCAAGACTGGCCCAACACACCTGGCTGCAGGAGATCATCTCTCCCCGCGCGCGGCAGCAGCAACAGAGCCGCCCGCACCTTCTCCGTCGTTACCCCGGACATCGCCGTTCCACACGCGGGCGGCGTGAACACTGCACCCGCTACCGTCAGGCAGCCACGCGACGTGTGTGAATTATGAAAATCACCCCCGGCCTACACTATACACTGACCCTACACTGAGCAGACTCTCCCTTTCGCTACCCTCCCGATGGTGCCAGGCGCAGGAAGAGGAAGTTCCCTTCCTCCCCTGCGCCTTATACCCACCCCCTAAACTCCTCCCCTTCCCCTGCCTGCCCTATCAGTGCGCGAATGCCCCCGGGGAAGACTAGTCTGCGACTGTGCTTCCCCCGGGGCCCGGCAATCAGGCTAAACAGTGCCGAGGTCCGGCAGCGAGGTCCATGCAGCGAGGGCGACGACCTGGGTTGCGGTGGGCGATAATCCCGGTAAGTTCACCACCACATTCCTTATGTTTTTTGGTGTATTGGAGTGTTCAGCAGTCCAGTTCAAGGCGCGGGTAGGTGGACGGCTGGTGAGGTGGTTTTACCGGGGATATACACCAGATGGTGATCCCCAAACCGGGAGCTCCTCGGGGTGCTCCTCCTCAAGCGGCCATCTTGAGGAGGTCCATGGGCCACCAACACTGCTTTTGCAGCCAGTCTGGCAGGATTTGCAAAGGTAATCTCCTTTATTAATGTGCATGAGGAAGGAGTTTTGTGAATCTTGGACATCTGTCCAACAGGGTGTATACAAAGTCATAGGTCGCACACATTAGTCACTGTGCTAAAACAGGAAAGAAATGCTTTCCAACCTGAGGCTTAGTACTTCATATTGTACTTTTCACAGTCTATTGGCAGCTTTTCTTAATTTCTGCTATGCTTTTGTACTGTTATGTTGATGGATGTTAGGGTGGTCGCTTAGCTTTAGAGTACTTTCCACGAGGTTTGATCATTTTGCCGACTTTTCTACTGGGGGATCAAATTGTTTGCAATTAGAATATTTGTTCTTATCAATTGGGCTTGCTGGGTTGATTTAATATTGATATAGATGGGACTGGTGTCACCGTTTGTTGTACGCCTTTAAGGTAATATACTTTTGTATTGTTTTGCTCTTTAAAAATAAAGAAATAATAACATTTATTCCTTTAAATGCCCATTCTAGTTAATACAAACGCATTGGATAATGCACCGAATAACTCTGGAGAACTCAAGGTGATTTTTAAACATTTTACGCACGTGCTGTGGGCAGGATAATAATTTGAAACATAGAATAAAGTAAACAAGAGTTAAAGAAAGGGTATTCTCTGGCAACATATTTTTACAGAGAAGGAAAATATGGAGTAGATTAAGAAATAAATTGGTAGGAAGGTTGTATGGTTTTTGTGGTCTAACAAAAATAGCAGATTGCTATAAAACAGAAATAGTAGTCACTCATGTTGGTTAAGAATTTAAAATGATCCTGTTTTAGAGCTGGGCAAGAGTTGCATTTTAGAAGCAAACACCCTGAAAACCAGCCTCATAATTATGTTCGGATTTGGCTTTCTTAGCCTCAAATATTGTTCTTGGCTTTCAAATGGATTGGGACTTGGGATTCGTGATGCTTTCTGTGTACTTATTACATTTTGTGCTGGAAAGGTTGTTGCTTTTACCGAACGCCGATCCCTAAACCCTCAAGGATGCTGGAAACACTGCAATATCCAGAGTTACTGTGACAACAGAAATTACAACCCCCAGGACACTTCTACGTGTAGAGGTGTGTATTTAAACGTCTGAAGGAAAATAGGCAAATAAATATGGAACAAGCACATCACGTACAGCATTGCTGAAAACGTTTCCCAAATAGGGTTTGCACAGGATATGGTAGGTGTGTTCGTTTTTCTTAGAATTTTTTATTTTTTACTTTAATATCTTTCGATTCTTTTCTGCTTTAATATACCTCGTTAAATGTTCACAGGTAGTTGCCTGCTACCTAGAACATCTTGTGAGATATAAGCAAATGTCTGTACAACGCACTAAAAATAATTTGACTTAAGATGTAATCGGCACATGTAAACATTGAATGCATTCTTTATTGAGTTCACGAATAAAAGTAGGCAGAGGCAAACATTTTTTTTTACCAATTTGCGGTGATGTAAGACGTATTCGTGTTTACGAAGGCGATGCTTAGGTCTAAATTAATTTTGAGTGAATTTGACCAGGTACGTTATTTATAAATGCAGTTAAAAAAATAACATATTTGTGCCAATAAAATGATAAACATGAGACAAACTGCAAAACCTTCACGAAAATAATTACAAACCATTCTTTACGGTGTATTTGCAGCTGATAAAAATGAACAAATTAGTTCATTTAATTCCACCTCAACTGAGTTAAACGAAATAAAAGTATGAGAATAATCGATGTACATAAAAAGTAAAGGTGATCCTCATTTAAATTTTGCATTTACGGAGTAATCTGAAAACACCATAAGCTTCAACGTGCACACTACCATAATAATATGAAATGTAATGATGGTAGCCCTCCGTAGAGCAAGGAAAAGAAAATGACTTTGTGAGCTAAATAGGGGATAAGGTACCCCCTGTATATTAAAATGAGATTGCAAGTCACAGAGGAGTTCCATGACCATATAGAGGAACGAGACTGAGTTTCCTTATAAGGTCATGAAACTCCAAAGTGGAATGTAAATATCCTTATAATATAGAGAAGGGGTATTTTATTCATTATAATACATGGCCATACCAACAATTTTCTAATAAACTGTTTAAATCCTTAGGGCCTGATTCACAAAGGGCCTCTGCACATGTGGCAGGGGACCAACAGTTGTGGGTGAGTCCTGCACTCGGGGTGGAATTCTCATTGCAGCGATTCGACTCCAAATGCAGAGACTCCCCCACAAGTGCGGGGTATCCGCCATGAGAGTGGAGGGCCTTTGTGTATCAGGCCCTTGGCGTTTTCCTCTGTCATATGAAGGAGATGGTATGTTTGCAGGCATGAATAATAGGTATCACAAACATGAACACACTAAAAAGCAGTTATATATTTATCGTAAATGATATTATAATCAGTTTAATATAAGTAACATTTAAAAAAGCACTAGCTCAGAATGTGTGGAACGGCATAGATATTCCTTCTTTCCTATAATTGACTAAATTATGGTTTGAAATATAACCGAAATAAAGTCTCTTTTGATTTGATTTGACTAAATTATGCGGAGAATTAACAGATTCCCATAAATATCTCCTTTCTACTGATAATTGTTCATCAAGAAAAACAGATCAGAAGAATTAAAAACAGATTTTATTTTTATTGTTTAAACTGCAGATTTTATTATGCTTCTGTCCTGAATTCCTTTTGGCTGATGGCTGGGGCAGCAGGCATTGTGACATCAGAACCCACCTTTAATAACCTATTACTGTTCAGCAGATACCTAATTGTTTTATTATAGAAGACTAGAGATGTAACAAGTCGCCTGTAATAAGGACATAAGAGACTGGCTTTTATCCAGGGATTGTAAGCTTCCATGTATTATAGAGCTGATATTGACTTTTTGTAATATAAGTTAACTTAAAGTTGCATGATATCCACATGACATCCATCATCCTAATATGCATCCAAATATCCATATCATGATTTACAAAAATGTGAGTATTATTCAAAGTTGGATTCTTTCCTTCCTAATGTTTAGTCCCCACAGAAGTGATGTCAAGAAGCTCCTGAGGATCCCTTGCTATGATTGCTGTAAGTTCTGGTATGGAAAAATTGAGATTTGAGATATAGGTTATCTATATATCTCAGTCAATATAATGTATTTATGTAATTATTCAAACTGGAGTTTCAATCTGTATTATCATGTGTAGCCTTGCCTTTACTTCAAAGTGCATATTAGAATAGGATACAGTTCCATAAAAGAGGCATATGAGTGTAAGAATGTGACCCATTGGGTAAAATGGAGTCTGTAGGTGATTATCTGTAGTTGTGGCCTCAGAGAGCAGGGTGGCCCACTTAAAAAAGGAGCCTGAATAATTTAGGATTCAGAGGATTCCTTTAAATGAATGCGACTTGGGTCTAATCTCCGAGAGGGCTTGGGGATTGCGACAGTCTCTATGTAAGGCTCTATTCTCATTGAGAATTTATCAGATGCCCAGCGCCCTTACTCAGTCTGTTTTCCTGTTGAGAGCAGGTCCAAGGATGCCTTTTGAATATACTAGTGTCCGTGTTTAGTTTCAGATGCTACCGGAAGCACTTGGAGCAAACAAACATGTATAGCTCTGAACCTCTCAAAGGTTAATTTAGCTCTACCCCTCCCTCATACAACTGGTCATCAGAGTCGAGAAGCCCAGGGAAAACAAAAGAAGTAATTGTTAAGCAGACCATGACAAGGGATGGTGACAGGTGGCTCTTTGCTTTTGGTCTATGCTGTTCAGGGCCCCACATTCCCACAACAAAACGTATTTATATGTTTAAAATAAGGCCTGCCCATGAATGTTATAGTAGGTGTGAGATAGTGGATTATTAGTTGGGTCTGGATGGTAATCCACCATGAGTAATAATGTAACTACTTTTTGTTTGGTCCAGTAAAGACTTTAGTAATTTAAACCTGAGCTCAGCCACTGGTCGCTGTGGCACATAGCAGACTGGCTTAACTTAAGAATATTTGTAAAGCGTTTAGAATTACTAAAACAGTTAAAAAGTCAAAATATCTAGTAAGGGGAACTGGAGGTAGGAATTTCTAAATTTTGAAATAAACAGAATGCAAAAAAGCGTAACACTCCAACCGCTGGCAACTGGTGGTGCAAGGGTGAGATTTGAGGCCGACCGTGATGGAGCTTGGTTCAGATACAAGGATCAGGTGGGTCCTGGTTAGAAAGTTACCTTCGGACTTAGAACATTTCATAAAAGGTGAATCCTCAGTGGGGCAGCTACAGGCTAGACCTGAAGACAATCTCATCCTTGATTTGTTCATGAAGGACGAGGTCTGGGTGAAGTCGTCGATGAAGGCTGGAAAATCTCTGAGAGGAAAAAGTCCAGAGTTGATCGCAGGGAAGCTGTCGACTGTGATCAGACTTAGACTATTCTCTGCTAGTCAGATTTCCTCATCGGGGAAAGTTGGCAGGGTGTCATTGAAAAAGAGTGTGTTATCCCTAGATGCCAGTCAGCGTCGAGCCAATGGATTTGAAATTGCTACTGAGAAGATAGTAGTGGGAGCTGTGGCAAAGTCAGATTCATCAGCAATGTGCCTTGCATGGATTGTTTGGCAGGATGATCCTGGTGCCATAATGATTCTACAGGCAAATTGTCTTGAAAAAGTATTTAGGTTTCAGCTTTTAGGTTTAAGCAGGAAGAGTGTACTCTGACACTAGCCAAGGGTTGCAGGACCTCACAAACAGCAAATGGGGTTAAGACACACTCGAACAGATGCCACCAGCATGGACAAGGACAGGTTCAGTTAGAGCTAGTCAGCTGGGCTCCTTCAGGAATGTGGGCATGTTGCCACTTTTGTGTCCCTATAGCTTAACAAGAGGTCTGCCAACTGATGCTGGAGTCTGCTACTTCGTACTGGGAACAAGTAGAAGCAGGTCCAGGCCTTAGAGTCTTCTTCACTGGTCTCAACAGGAGGGGCAGTCCTTTTTCTGGCTTCCACAGGGCCAGTAGATTTCTATTGATGGTATCCAGGGGTGCCACATTTATGACTGGCAGTTGCCTGTGGGCAAGAATGACTCCTGGTTCCTCCCTAACTTACAGGAAAAAAGTTCCCTGGGGTAACCCTTAACACTTTTGCAGTTGTTTCTGCGTGCCCTACTGCAAGCAATCCCAGAGTGCCCCTCTTCCCTAAATCCAGCATGACAAACCTTTCTTGCCCTGTTCAGAGCTCCTGTGCTCACCCTGGAAGTGTGGCCAGGTAAATTAGCAACCTATTCTCTGTGGTCAATAACAAACAGTTCTGGGGGAAGCTCCTCTTTCACTCGGATAAGAGCCTCGCTTGAAAGGAGGACAAAAGGGAGACAGGCCCAGAGTGAGGTACATCTTCTTGTGACAGGGCAGTCATCCTTTGAAGATATTAATAATTTCGTAAATTCTCCCTTATAAATCTGAATGCAATATATATCATAATGAGGCTCAATTCAAACAATTATATAAAAAAGTTGTTATCAAAAATTCATACATTTTATTAATGGACTCCACAACATTAAATAGCTATATACATATACAAAATGTACCAAATTCTTCTACCATTCATTCATTCATTGCACTCATAACCCATACTCTTCCAAAGTATCAAAGCTGTGAGACATCTGCATTTTCCAATATCGTTGATATATATGTCATTTTACAAACTGGAAGTCTATTACATAAGCTAAGCAAATCTGTTTTCTTCCATTACACAGTAATCTCTTTTAATCAGAGTACATAGGATGCTGTAGCTTTTTTAATGTGTACTCCATTCTATTCAATATTTTTAGTGTGTGATGGGTACCCCATTGATCTCCTATTTTCTACACGCGTTCCGGCTAATGAACCTTCTTCAGCAGAATCATGTAATAAAAAGCACATATCCATTAATTAAATTGTGAAACTGCCTGTTTCTTGTGTGGATTTCACTAAATGAAATGAAATACCAGTATGTATAAAGCCCACAGCTACCTCCAAAGGGGTGTCCCGGACCTAGGGGCCGTCGGGAAGATTAAGTGAGCTATTGCCCAGTCACATGGTGCTGGGCTAACCTGCCGCCGGTGCCGGGGATCAAACGGTGAACCTCGTGTTCAGGTGTCAGGCACCCTGGCGGCTGCTCCACATCTCTTCCACAAACTACTATCCTTGCTTATCAGGAAATCTGTTATGTAAATTCATCCATTTATCAAGGTTTGTCCTATTTGGTTTTGCAGTGTATACCCTCTCCTGAGGCAATGACCTCTTCCCAATTTTCATAAGTTTAGCACATGGCTGTATCCAGGTCTGTGTCTGATCCTCGTGGAGATCGAGACAAATCGCATGATGCCGATATCGCAAGAAGTCACAGATACGCAATGTACTGGACAAAGCCTCCAGTCCATCCTGTCAAGGGAAAGGCAACCTCTCTCCACACCCAAGGCCATTGTCTCTGCTATGGAAGCCAATTCACACATCATTAAGGAGCGTTTCAGCTTGTAGGTGATAGTTGAAAGCTCAGGCAAGTAGGCTCCGAGAGGGTTTAGGCAGGTTGAAGGTGACTATTTAGAAGTACCCTTTGTAAAACATTTAGCACAAATCCATAAATACCAATTTAAGGACGGTCACTTTTTTGCATGTTCAGCCCCCTCCTCAATATTTGGAATCATACTGCTGGTGTATGGACTATTTGAACACATGGTCTGCAGTCCAGTGCCCATTGTATGTCCTCTGAACCCTAAAAACAGATTTGGCTAAACCCTGATTGACATATTTAACTTACATATAGGGCTCTACAAGTACCTAGTGCACCCAGGGCCACTAGTGGACTATTGTGCTCCAACTAAAGTGAAAATGCAAAGCCTATCTTAAGGCCTGTCCCTGCAGCCTGATTGTGAAGTTTTAAAACTGAAAATTCGACCTGGCAAGTAAACCCTTTGATAGGCCTTAACCTTTCTTTTAAATTCTTGTAGATCAAGCCTAAGGTAGGCCCTAGTTGTCCATAGGGCAGTATGCATGGTATATAAAAACTAGAACATATGTACTTAAGTTTTACATGTCCTGGCAGTGAAACATCTCCAAAGTTGCTTTTCACTCTGGCAAGGCTGGCTCTTCAGTAGAAAAGCACTGGGTTACATTATAACTTCTTACAATGTATTTTCAGAGGTACACAGACAAAATATCGAGTTTTAAATTTCGATATACAATTATATCGAAGTTTAAATATCGATGGGACAAAATATCGAAGGTAAGTAATATCGACAGTCTTAATATCGATATTAGTATGATATCAGTAATATCGAAGTTTTAAATATCGATGTCAATAATATCGAAATAAATAACTTCGATGTTACTAATATCAATTTTTAAATAAAGTTAGTGTATATTATATTGTATTTATTATGTTTTATTATTTATTTTTAATATAATTTAATTAAATATTGTCTTTTACTACTGTAGCGGGTTGTGGGTTTATAGGGGAATAGGGTGGGAAGTAATTTAATTATGTTAAATTAATTATTAATTAGTAGGAATTATTAATTAATTAATTGAGAATTAATTTTTAATTAATTTTAATTAATGGATTAATTGATAAATATGTTCTGTAGCGGGTTATGGGTTTAAGGGGAATAGGGTGGGAAGTAATTCAATTATAATTAATTAATTAATATATGTTTGTACATATTTTAATTAATAATTAATTGGTAATTAATTTATATTAATTAGTTAATTAATTAATATAATTTTGTACATATTTTTAATTATTAATTAGTTGGTAATTAATTAATATTAATTAGTTGATTACATTAATTAGAGTAATTTTTTTATATATAATTTTTTGTTATTCTTAATTAATTAATTGGGAAAAATAATATTAATTATTACATTAAATTAATTACAGCTAATGTGCTAATATATTTACTTTATTGTTATTGTTAATTAATAATTAATTGGTAATTAAATAATATTAATTAATTTTGGGTAAAGGAGTATTTTTAGGGTTCAGGGTCAGTTTTCAGTTTTTGGGTAAAGGGTATTTTTAGGGTTCAGGGTCAGTTTTCAGTTTTTGGGTGAAGGGGTATTTTTAGGGTTCAGGGTCAGTTTTCAGTTTTTGGGTAAAGGGGTATTTTTAGGGTTCAGGGTCAGTTTTCAGTTCTTGGGTAAAGGGGTATTTTTAGGGTTCAGGGTCAGTTTTCAGTTCTTGGGTAAAGGGGTATTTTTAGGGTTCAGGGTCAGTTTTCAGTTTTTGGGTAAAGGGGTATTTTTAGGGTTCAGGGTCAGTTTTCAGTTTTTGGGTAAAGAGGTATTTTTAGGGTTCAGGGTCAGTTTTCAGTTCTTGAGTAAAGGGGTATTTTTAGGGTTCAGGGTCAGTTTTCAGTTTTTGGGTAAAGGGGTATTTTTAGGGTTCAGGGTCAGTTTTCAGTTCTTGGGTAAAGGGGTATTTTTAGGGTTCAGGGTCAGTTTTCAGTTCTTGGGTAAAGGGGTATTTTTAGGGTTCAGGGTCAGTTTTCAGTTTTTGGGTAAAGGGGTATTTTTAGGGTTCAGGGTCAGTTTTCAGTTCTTGGGTAAAGGGGTATTTTTAGGGTTCAGGGTCAGTTTTCAGTTTTTGGGTAAAGGGGTATTTTTAGGGTTCAGGGTCAGTTTTCAGTTTTTGGGTAAGGGGGTATTTTTAGGGTTCAGGGTCAGTTTGGGGTTTTTGGGGTACAGGGATATTTTTAGGGTTCAGGGTCAGTTTTGGGTTTTTGGGGTACAGGGATATTTTTAGGGTTCAGGGTCAGTTTGGGGTTTTTGGGGTACAGGCGTACAGGGTAAAAATATCTTTTTTTTTTACATTAAATCAATTAAATGAAATTAAAAAAAAGAAAATTACATTAAAATATTAAGTGTTTTATTTATTTTAAATGTATATGTATTAGTTTTAATTTTGTTTTAATATTTTTATTTAATATTTGTAAAATTATATGTATTTTAAAATTATTTTTACATTATTATTAATACTTTTAAAAAAACGATATTTTTAATTTCGATATTTTTGTACTACGATATTATTTTTTCGATATTTTTGTACTTACCTTTATGAAGATATGACTCCGATATTTTTGATGTCGATATTTTTGTGCCGATATTTTTGTATTTTGATATTCTGTCTGTCGATATTATGTCAGACATTCATTTTCAGAATATGTTGTATGTTTCCCATGCACTGAACATGTTAACACATTCTCACCCTCAGAATGGCTGACTTCTGAACAGCTTGCCTTCTAGCAGAAAACATTTTATGTTGATTTTTGACACACACACTTATAAATGGGCGGGTACTGATATTTTAATCTGTTTGGTGTGTGATGTGTAGTGTGTGTGTCAGTTAGTTCAGCACTACGTTTAGTAATGCATATTACTTTCCATGTTTAGGTCAACTACAAGATTAAAATTAATGCACATATGTTGAGTTTGGGGAAATAAATTGTGATAAGGCCCAACAGGTAGCCTCAGCCATTTATAATTGGTTGAGTCTCTAAAATCTATTGCTGTGAAAAGAACTTAGCCAGAACTGCATTATGGTGATTGTTTTACCTTTTTCATGAGGATTGCGTTCATTAAAAAGTTTCCTTCAAGTATATCTCATTTTGTTCAATTTTATCAATCAAGGAGTGTTTTGCAATATTTTGTTTTAGTTTTATTTATGTCACCCAAGATACGTAAAGTTTGAAAAAATTGTCATTACTAGTGGCACAAAATTGAAACCTCTATTAAGCTAAAAATAAAGAGCCTCATCACAAAGGAAAACTTACACTTTTGTGTAAGTTTATGACTGTTTGCTATTCACAAAGGGATTTACAAGTAGTATCTCTGCATATAAAAACATATGTATTTTAGGTGCAGAGACTCTACAGTCATAAAGATACTACTTGTAAATCCATTTGTGAATAGCAGAGAATTGTAAACTTACACAAAAGTGTACATTTACCTATGTGAATCAGGCCCAATATAGGCGTGGCCAGAATTTAAATTACCTGGAGCATTTGGATCAAGTTTGCAATACTGTGGTGCATTTCATGAGGGAAAGAAAAATGAGACAATGCATTTTGCAAACTTAATACAAGTTTTACAGTACTACTCATAAGCCACATTTAGTCCTGAAAAGGCAGAACTGAGGTTTAATGGTCTGCTGACAATATTCTGTCAAATCGCCAGTCGAGTCGCACCGCCAGCAGCACAGAGTTGGGGACACACGTTAGCCAATGGGCTAAGCACGATCATGGGCTTGGGAACTGCGGCAACCAGATTGGGGAACAAAAGCTCCCAGGTTTGAGGTCAGCACTATAGGGCCCAATGGCAAACACAAGAACTCCACCACCAGCAGCACAGGGGCGGCCGGGTGTATGATGCGGTCTTGGCTAATGCTGCGGATTCAGTCGCGGTTCCCTCAGAGTTGGGCAGCTGCTGTTGAGACGAATGGGGTCTTTGGGAGTCATCGTCCTCGACTTCAAGCATTCGTTGACGGAGTCGGTCAGACGGCCGCGGTTGATCTTTCTGGGCCACTTTGGTTACGGATTCGGTCAGGGTGTCGCCTTCGGTCGCAGTTGAGAGGATCTCCTAGTTGTTGTATGCAGGTTTAGTTTTGGGGCTTATGGAGGGTTAGGGGTCACTAGGATACAGGCTAGGATCGCTGGGAGGACCTCCTTGGGGTGTTGGTTGAATAAGGCTTGGGGCACCGGAAGCGGAGGGATGGAGACTCACAGAGTTGGCCTGAGACAGAGTGCCTACAGGAGACAAAGTCCTTTTTAGTCGCAATGCCAGGGCAGGTTCTCTGGGTTTTTGAGGACTGCTGGCAGCAATATATACCAAGGTTCTATTGGAGGAGTCTAAGGTCAGGGCAGGCCAGTGTGACTGGGGACAAGTCAGTTAGTGTCCTCTGGTCAAAGGAGGTGAGGTTCTGGGTTGCCCCTAAATACTGAATTTAGGGATGTTATGGGTAGGTACAGGTCTGGACCAATAGGCCACTTCCATGGGGTGGGTACACCCCCTATTTTGCTATTCTCCAGTGGGAGGGTGGAATAACCCAAGATGGTGGATGCTGAGACTTGTGTTTCACCCGCCTCCCCCACCTGAGGGGTGGGATTGGCAAAGGTGGGCACACCTCTCCCCCAACTTGGTTTTCCAGCTGATTCTCCCACCCAAAGTGGGGGCCAGCTGCTGGGAGTAGCAAATGGCTGGGGTAGCTCACAAAGGCTGCAGGCCTTTGAAGCTTCCCCTTTGTGGACCCTGCCCATTCTGGGGGAGGAGGCTTGGCACCACATCCCAGGATGTGCTTTGTTTCAGGACCCCGATAGCAGCAGACTCTCGACCCAGGGGTCCAGAAACATTCCTGGTGGTGGCAGCTGGCGAGACACCAGAGTTAGGTCATTTTTCAGGGGGCATCTCTAAGATGCCCTTTGAGTGCATTTTACATTAAATCTCACACTGGCATCAGTGTGGGTTTTAATGTGCTGAGAAGTTTGTTACCAAACTTCTCGGTTTTCAGTAAAGCCATTATGGGGCTGTGGAGTTTGTACTGACAAACTCCCATACCATATACTCTTTATAGCATTACAGCACTTAAAATGTCCAAGAATTGACTTAGACACCATAGAGGGACAGGGTTCATGCACCTGTACCCTCACCACTAGTATATTGCACCCATCCAGAGGGTTGGTTTACATATGCCAGGTCAGTGAGTTGTACGCATGGCACACATGTATGGATGCCATGTCCACTAGTTACATTGTTCTGCACCAAAACATGCAACCTGCAAAGGCAGTGTGTATGTGCGTAAAGGTACTTGGACTCTAAGGGTGGCACAATAAGTGCTGCAGCCCTTAGAGCCCTTTCCTGATCACAGTGCCCTTGGTACTTAGGGTACCTTTTACAAGAGGCTTATAGGTGGCCAGAAAGTTGACAATTGGGTACTGTAACAGTACAGTTTTAGGGAAAGAACATAGGCCCTGGGTACCTGGTTGGCAGGAATCCAGGGCAAACCTAGTCAAAGTATATCAACATTAGGCACAAAGTGGGGGCAACCATGCAAAAAAAGGCACTTTCCGACAAATGTGTATTCAGATTTGGCAGTGAGTAGTGTTGAAACTGTAGCTTTATTGGTGGCTTTAACTGTTAATTTCTGAACCAGGGTAACCTGTTTCTAATCCTGGATTCATTCAATCATCAAATTGTGTGCACTGGAGCAAAACACTTCACCTGTCTATACCTTATTTTTTAGGTAGCGCTTATTCTACACTTCTCCTGTTTCTTAGCACTGCTCATAACAGACATTTCTCTTACAAAGCAATTTCAGAGAAATGGGAGAGTGAGTTTTCTGGATCTGGATTTGAACTCATGACCTTTATAGCAAAGCATTTATCAGTGGTAAGTGTTACCTCACTGAACCATTCTTACACCTGACGTCCTCTTTAGGAGCTGGAAAAATTGAGTCACCTACTTCTTTTCAGTTTTCAATTTGCATGCTTTAGGAATATTCTCTTATTTATAGCGGCTTCTCAGAATACCATTGCTTTGACCTTTCTGACTATGGCTTATGGTACGTGATTGCACATGAGAAGGAGCATCCAGCAGGGAAGCATACAGGCAAGTGTGCAGCAGCTGCTGTTGGAGGTGGAGCGGGAGCAATGCAGAGTGAATCCGTATGGTCGAGCTGGTGGCAGGGATGGAGAGCAATGAAACCAGCCCTCCGTAACAACCCCTGCTCAACCCTGCCAGTCCCTGTTCACTTTAAAAAAATGTTTTATATTTTTATATAGCGCAAAAATGTCCCGAAGATATCAGGTATCAGAGCGCTTTGATGAGCACCAGTTTAGTTACAGATGGGTACATTCATTTTCGTTAGGCACGGGTAAATTAGTTGATTTTCCCAGAATCACATGATGTTGAGAGTCATTGCCGAGACTTGAACCTGGTACCCCAGCTTCGAGGTTGACGGCCCTAGCTGTAAGGCTCCATCGTCTCCTCGCGTCTTGCTCGTCTCTGAGATTAGCCATACGTGTTCCTACATCGCCTTACATCGAGCTTGACACAGGGCGTGGTGTGACCCTGGCCCTGAGGCGTTAGTTACCGGCAGTACTTGGACAACAGGCCCAAGGAGCACAGAGCCATAACGCCCTCAAGTTTGGTAAGAAGGCAGCCGCATAGCGGCTGTAGAGGTTCTAGGGGGCATATTATCAAGACAGGCGATACAATTATCGCAGTTTTAGCGGCATAAAACTGCAGCTAAAATGGCGATAATGGGCTTGATAGTATGCTCTATGGAATTCCAAATGAAGCCCATGTTAGATGTCCTTCACTGCTTCCAATTCCTTTCTGCCGCTAAAATATCGATAATTTTATCGCCTGTCTTGATAATATGCCCCCAGGTCCTGCTAGATAAAATTGAGCATGTTAACGCTGATCCATGTATAGACAGATGGCCCATGTGTTTAACAACAGCGCTCTTAATGTATCAATACCTTGTGACATTTTGGAGCGGTACTTCAGAACAACCTCCACAACTCAGTTTGATACTTTATTTCTAGAGACACACGGTGTTCCATCACGGACCGGCTGGTCCAGTGAACGACGGAACTCCACAAGTTTGAACAACCTTGAGACAAGCTACCAGTAAGTGTCTTCCCCTACTATCGTTTTCCATTGTGGATGTAGCGTGAGTCCGCTTCATCCCAGGTGGATCAACTCAAGTTTTACTGATACCACCTTCACTTAATTACAGATTTTACGCATCACTAAGGAACCTTGAAGGTCCCCAGGCTGCAGGCCCAAATGGGCCTCATGCGAAGTAGGTAACTTTTTGGTTTAACTTCGAGTGCACCAATCAATATATAGAAGTACAATATACATTTATGGCTTTTGCATTACTTATAGGCGCTCCTGTTCTAATCCAACGTCCTGATGAAGACCCCATCCTGAGGTTCTGAATCACCCGCACCTTTCAGGGGTCGAAACGTCGACTAGCATTACCCCTCATGTTTCCAAACATAGGACTAAATAATGGATGACTACGTAACCTATGTTTGAGATTTTTTGTGGAACCTTCTGATCGATATAGGCTGTAAAGGCTTTTCATTTTTTCACTGTGATTTCTACTCAGTCACACCACCTTTACCCGGTCCCCACCTTCACCCCCACTCACCCATCCCTTCTAATTAACCCTTTTCCTCTTTGCACCTCGAGCGCATTGACATGTTTGTGAGTAGATTTAAGGACTTAGAAATGTGTTGATTCTAAATTTATATTGCCAATGCATTAATTGCAATATCACCTACCCTCTGGGTTGAAATTCATGCAGTTTATAAACATAAGATGTGCTAAATAAACATGCACCGAATGTACTGAATTCTTTCTTTGTTTGTTGAGCCACATTGATGCCTTTGATAAGAATGAAAGCATTTTCACTGAGGAAACAAGTACTACTGTGAGATTTCTTTCCTATTTTGTTTACATTAGACTCCGACCCTTTATATATGTACCTTCCCAGGTCCTGCTAGAGCTGGTCAGAGCCCCTGGTCCATGGAAGCGGGCCGTTCAGGATGTGGGGGCGGCGAGTGTGCGCTTGCCCCCGAGTTTCATCAGTTGGTATTCCCTCACCTGTGCACCCTGGTCCTCTGCCCTTTTTCAGCCTAATCACTGCCTCTTGATAGTCCTGGGAAAAGCCACAGTATTAATTTTAACAACTGTGCTGAGGGCACATGATTGGAATTCTCACAGCTCATTTCACAAGGATTTAGCGCAAATAGAGTCCTGTTCCTCCAGCATACGCATCTCCGGCTTATCTATTCTAAGGCAAAAAAGTGAGCAGCTGAACGACTTTAAACTGCAGCATCTTTCCTTTTAAAGTTTAAAAGGAACTGTGAGGGGGTGTTCCCTTCTAACATTGCATTTAAAAAAAGCATTCAGTGTTCTATTCTTGTTGCAGCGTGATCAAGGGCATAATTTGCCAGAAACGCGTAGCTGCTCTCTGTGCGTCGAATAAAAATTTGCTGGTGCTGAATTATCGTGGTCCGTCTCCCTTCTGTTTGCTGGCGTGCGAGGTTGAGACGCCGAGAGATTCGAGGAGGAGTCACGTGGTGTATATATATATATATATATATATATATATATATATATATATATATATATATATATATATATATATATATATATATATATATGCACTCTAATCATTCTTTCACCCACCACAAAACCACAAGGTGTTTGTGCAAGAACATTCTTTGCAGTCATGCCAAGCAAGATCAAGTCTTTCGGCTCCTTAGGTTATGATTTGTAATGCCGATCGCTCCATCAAATGAATAGTGAAACTATTATCCTTAGTTGGCTCAGAAACCAAATGTCGTTAAGTGCTTACACTTGTAAACGGGTGCTTGTTTATCTGGATATCATGTTTGCAGCTGCTCTATTATCAATTAATGTATTTCTGATTTTTATGGGTTTGGAAATATGCAGAACACATCTTGGCCACTGATTATATTTTTAGATGTGCCCGTCTAGTTTTAATACAGTTATTTTAAATGTATATGAGTATTATTCACAGTGCATACCTCGAATATCAAACTAATAGGCACTTCAGAAGCATACACTGCCTCCATTCCTTATCAGCAGATGCTGTAAAAAAATAAATATAATAACTTGGCAAACAACTAATGATGTTTTCAGTCTCTTTAAATTTTACCCAGGCTTTCAGTCAACCATAATCTCATCACAGTTTCATACATGCATATTAAGGACCAGATATACTATGGTTTTACTTCGGGCAGCATCATTTTTTTTGGTGCGGCCCAACACAAAATCATTTTAAGAATTTAATAAGACCTCCAAAGCCACTTTGCGTGGTTTAGTAAAAAAAAAAGTAGCACAGTAAAGCGCATAGCATTGTCTTACATTACTGTGCGTCAGGTAGGCGTTACATGGGTTGAGCATTTGCAGCCCCTTGCATCCACTCATGCATTTTAACAGAAACCCGATTTGCGAAGTCTTGTCTGGGTTTTCACCAAAATGATGTGCCTACCTGACATAGGCATCTTTATTCTGCAGCAAACACAAAAAGAGGAATAAGCATCTCAGAAATGTTTTGTGCAGGAACATATCCCTTCCTGCACAGAAACAATCCTGCCTGCAAAATAAAAACCCATGCATTATGGTGGAAGGATGGGCCTGCATTGGTGATAGGCAGCATAAAGCTTTCCAGCACATGAAAAGAGACAACATTCTCAATTTCTATGTGAACATGGAGCATTTGTGTCCTCTCCCTTTTAAGAAACGCAATGCCGCAAGTTCACTTGCTGTGCCACATTGTGCACATGATAATAACTGTGGCCCTAAATGCATTAGGATGATTTGAACTATTATCCATATTGGGAAGTTGTCATTTACAACATGCATACTGAAATGTCGTACTTCCTCCACAGCAACAAAATGTTATTTACAAGGCTGTGTATGTTCACTGACTTCATTGCTCTGCATATTTTATACTGACAATTTGTCAACAATTTGTCAACATGTTGGTATCCAAAGACATTTCTCAAAACTGCAAAAATACATTCCCACTCGTTTAACAACAGTAACAGTGTGCAGTTAAAATATAACTTGTCAGAGTTACTAAATGCTATTCTCGAGGGTCCCAGTCACACCACAGTTTCCTTCAAAACACTCGGAGTCAACAACTTGACTCAATTAATACCATGTTGTGTGTGGTATTTGTATTCATTTTATTGCATGCCTGAAAGGATATCCTAAAATCTGTTGCCATATACTATTTCGTGTTCTCAATAAAAAGCTGCACGATGTGAAAGAGAAAACAAGTACATTATTCATATACTTAACTATCCAAGGAACAACTTTCCATGACAACAATGTAGGAAGATGTTTTTAATCCCAAGAATAATTCTAGAATCAGAACATGAGACATAAGCAGATGATTGTTGCTTTTTTAATATGATAATACTTTCAGATTTGCTTACTTTAAGTTGTGATTTTTGTTTAACTATTATTTAAAGAATAAAGATTAATATATCCTAGCTTGGGATTACAGGTGAGGTGAGTAAAAATATGCTTCATTTATTTTGTTTTCTATTTCCTTCTTTTCTGGTACAACATTAAAAAATATACAGGTTGGTTCTTGAGTATACAAGCACTCATAAAATGCCTCATGCCAAACAGTTTGAATAGCACAAATCTGAAAAAGAACAATGCCCCTGAGATACCCACTATATACACCTACAGTATATATAATTCCTGAACTTGAATTCGAAAAGATGCTAATAATGTTATTATTCAGAATTAAACCATCACTCGTCTTTATTGACATATTGGAAAAAACTGCAGTTTATTTGAAAGGACAACATAGCATATTCGCACCCAATAAGTGTCCCTGAAAAAAGATTACCAACTACCAATTCTCACCCAACTTACATTAAACCCAAAACAACCATAATCAGAGAAACACATGACTACATAATCCTCAGCACCAATGTCCCATCTGTTATGGCCCTCAAACAACGTACAGATTTTTTAGAGTGTTCATTTCTCTTCTTAGCCTGTTCTTGAAAGATTAAACAATATTGGCACTTATTACATAACCTGTAGTTTTCCATACTTCAAAATCACTATATGTCCAATGCTAACCTCCCACGTTTATTCAAAATCCATGAAACAACATAAGATCCAAACTGCTGGTTATTCCCTATTAGTACTAGTGGATCTAATTGTAGGTTACTCTATCCTGCACCACAACTTTTTTGAAGTAGTTGAAGCCCTAAGGGCTTATGGCCTGGGTTCTGATTGATTGATAGGGCATGGGTTCTGATTGGTTCCTAGGGATCAGGCTTCTATTGGATCTAATGTCAAGGGCTAGGGTTCTGATTACTAGGGCTATTTAAACTTGGAACTCAGAGCATCCAGCGTCATGAATACTGGTAAAAAGTGTCAAGTTAGGACTGTTGCCTGGGCCTGTTAGGACATTGCAGTACATCCCCAAACCAGCCACATTAAAATGCCATATGCCCTGCTGCCACCTATACTGCTCCCACTTAAAGCATCAGGACGTGAAGAAAAAAGTAGCACAACAACTAAAATGCTAACTATTCAACTCAAGATCCATGAACAAAAATTGCTTTAACATTATTGACCTACTCTCAGAAACAACACCAGACCTTACCCTCATTACAGAAACATAGCCCATGAAGATTTGGCACCCACATGCCACCTAGCCATCCTACCTGATTTTGCCATCATAAAATTGGTCTAGGCCTGGCTGGCATCCATTGAAAAAACACTAAACAGCAATAATTATAAACCTCACCATTGATGGATGTGTGTCCTTGATGATAAGATGTTACCCACTCCCACTACAATTCATTCCTTACTCCACTAAAGAGCAATGCCAGCTTTAAAGATGTCTTACTAGATACAGTAACCAACACCCTTCTTGACCACTCAAACCTACACATTGTAGGAGACCTCAACATATGGTTTGACAAGGAAGAATCTAATGACAACCACATCTATCACAACCAACCTTGAAGACTTCAATTTCCAACAAATGATTTCTGGCCGAATCCATTACATAGGACATATGCTAGATGTTATATTTGCATACAAGGGACAGCCTTCCATTACAGACAACTCCCTTGTAACCTGGAGCAACCACAACATCGTCACTGACAAGACAAAGACACCTGCCAAAGACAAAACATAAGGGACACCAAAATGAACAAAAAAAACACTTGTACAGGTAATGGAAAAAACAGACACCTACCAACTTAACAACCACCTTGAAATAACCCCAATTAACATGCAGCAAAAAGACAAACACACCTTCTACAACTATATCTTCACTGCACTGGGCAAATATATACCAAACAAACCATCCATGGTTGACTACAAAATGACTGCCACATGGGTTGAAGAAAACATCCAAAGAATGAAGACACAACTCAACCTACTACAATGCAAATGGAGAAAATCAAGAGAAGAAACAGGCAAAAACACACAACGTCACTATAACAGAGCCTACAGAAGAGCCATCAAAACCACAACAAGATACAACTGCTCCTTATACATATCTGAAGCAGACTGCATTTCTATGGAACTCTATAACATTCTAACAGAATTCCACAATCCAGAGTGCCAAAACACAGAAACACCCTGATCACGAAATTTCTGTAACAGAATTTCCAATGAATTGATCTCAAATATAAAAAAGATTGAACATTACCTTAAGGATAATATGGACAACACCACAGCAACACACAGCCTAACCACCATAGAAAGAGACAAAAATAATCATCCATCAATGTATACTTTCACTAACCCGTCAGAAAATGTATTCCTCAATATTATCTTTGCAGTCAGACCATTAGGATCACCTTCAGACCCAGCACCACTACACATCTTTAAAGATGTCGTTTGCTCAGCCTTTGGAGGGGAAGTAGCCAGTTGCCTAATCATCAAGTCCCTAGTACTAGGATTGGTACGACCTGAGATGTAAACCTCCTACATTAGACATCTTCTTAAAAAGAAAAACCTTGACCTGTTCGACCCAGCAAACTAGAGGCCCATATCAAATTGACCAGTCTAAGGAAAGCTTTTTGAGAGAGCAGTGTTTACTCAACTCTCTAACTTTAGAGAATATAATGGCTTAATTTCAGACCAACTGTCTGGCTTTAGACCAGGCAGAGGCACATAGGCAACCATCATATTCATCGAAGACAAACGTAAGGTGGACAGAGTAGCTGCAAAGTTGCTTCTGGATATATCAGATGCATTTGATACTGTCCACCACCACATGTTTGGCCAAGACTCCATGTTTTCAGGATCCATAAAAATGCTCTAAAATGGATTGCTTCTTATTGCACAAACAGGCAAAAACTAATTTACATACCACCTTTGTCATTACCTCCTCACACACAGTAATGTGGCATTCCTCAGGGATCAATCATATCCCCTCTATTATTCAGGATCTACCTAACCCCTTTTGAAATATAATGAAATAATTCAACCTCACCTGTTACAACTATCCAGATCACACCCACAAAAATAGATAGTCCTGTCAATTCAAAACTGGATGACTGCCTTTGTGCCATAAACACACGGATGATGGATAAGCATCTGAAGCTCACTACTGTAAATACATAGATTATGCGCTGTGGACAGTGGGAATAGTACCAGTCTACCACCATATAGTCTATGGAACCTGAACAACACTAAAAGAAGTTAGCAACCTAGGAGTAGCCATGGGTTTAGACCTATTTTTGTTACCACAGATTAACAATGTCATAAAGAGTGTATTCTACACAATAGAATCAATACATCACATCTTCATGTTAATATTGAAAAAGACAATGTTGATGTATATAAAAATGAGATTGCATCCCTGTTGTCAAAATCTCTGGATATGACTACTCCAGCAACCCAGAGTCAGAAATATGTGGTCAGGCAGGCTTTGCTACCTAGGCCTGTGGTAACTGAGTGACAGATCACAGGTAGGGTGGCACGTAGACAGCAGTACAAATGCATGAATGGGAAAAACCCAGATCAATCTCACAAATAGGCAACAACACCACAATAGTCAGGGGGTATTGGCCCCAATAAAGCACACATGGCCGTAAAGTTAGATGCCACATGATGTAAGGGCCACTCAGCCAATCAGCACACACAGCACATGCAGTGGTTACATGTTCCCCATGCCAGACATCTGAACATGTTACCCACTTGGCCTCATTGTATCCACGGAAGGCCGAGACTCACCTGCATTTGTTATCAGGTGGGAGTAATTATTAACTCCATGACTGGGCCTGCATTCCTCTTCATTAAAAGGATTGCGGAATTGTTTTATGATGCTCCAAGAAATGTATACAATGGCGATCAGATCAATTTTACTTTGAGGCAGTCCTCAGACCCTGACTCTGTAAATATTCTCCCGGCCAAAGAGTTTGATTAAGCCAACTGTTCCTGTTTTGCCAAATGCCTCTTGTCTCAAGCACCATTTAAATACCTTGAATAACAACAAAAACTGTAATATAATCTCTAAGCTTGACTATGCCAACACCCTAAACCTAGGGGCCCCTGTATTCATCATTTGCAAATTACAATTCATACAAAATGCTGCTGCGAAACTTCTTCTCCACTTTCACCCAAGCGAACGCATGATTCCAGTCCTGCATTTGCTCCACTGGCTACCTATAGCTAGAAGAGCGATTTTGAAGGCATACTGTATTGTCCACAGAGCCTCCCAAGGAAAATAAACTCTATATTTATACATCAAATTCAAGCAATGCAAAACAAACAGAACACTGTGTTCCAGACTTGAACCACTCATCGTTATATTACCTTACCATAAGAAATATGTAGGAGGCCTTGCTTTTTCAGTACAAACTGCCAAGCTCTGGAACTCACTACCAGACAACGTTAAAAGTACCAAGAAGCGCATACCCTTCTAGGGACAGTTGAAAACATGGCTATTTCCTACATGAATGCACAACCCCATCCCAGCAACAGATCCCAGAAAACAGTCACGTATTTAAGAGCAATCCTCAGCGTACAACCCTTAGATTTATTACAACTAAACCAGCAAACTGCTTCAAATTGTGTAGGAAACACCAAGAAGGCATGAACTATACTTTGCTGTGGCATTACATAATTATGTACTTGCCTATAATATGTAGCAGTCAGCTAGAAATTGCAACATTCACATAAGACATATCTGCTGCAAGGGATGTCCATCACCAGGACTGAACAGCCAAAAAGCACACATCATCAAATGTACAAAGTAAACACAAGGTGATGATGGACGGAGCGCGGAAACTTTTCAGACACTCACCCCCAGTCACAGATCTGGGTTGAATCCATCATCGTTTTTTAGCTCACTTTGCCACCCCAGTGCAGACACAGCTATATGCAAATCAGTCTTAACCCTGTGCCTCATGGGAACAGTCCCGCCGAAATTGCCAAGCCATGTCTTCCCTGGACCGGAAACAAGAATCCTGGGACCGGTTTCTGGCTAATCAGCTGTCATCAGCCAGGCTAGCTTAAATCCAGTGGCAAAGTGAGCAAGGGACCCACGTCTGGGCATTCCCTGCCAACTTAGGGCGAACAAAGCACAACCAAAGGGGATGGTGGATGGAGTGTTGAACATTGCAATCACTCACCCCCAGTCAACTGATCTGGGTTTAATCCATCATCATTCTTTAGCTCACTCCGCCTTCCCAGTTCAGACATGGCCATATGCAAATCAGTCTGACCCTGTGCCTCATGGGAACAGTCCAGCCCGAACTGCCAAGCCATGTCTTCCCTGGACCAGAAACAAGCACCCTGGGACCGGTTTCTGGCTAATCAGCCGTCATCAGCCAGGCTAGCTAGAATCCAGTGGCAAAGGAAGCAAGGGACCCACGTCTGGGCATACCCTGCCAACTTAGGGCAAACAAAGCAAACACAAAGAGATGATCGATGGAGCCGTGAAACTTTTCAGACACTCACCCCCAGTCACAGATCTGAGTTGAATCCATCATCGTTCTTTAGCTCACTTTACCACCCCAGTTCAGACACAGCTATATGCAAATCAGTCTTAACCCTGTGCCTCATGGAAACAGTACTTGGTGAATGTATGACATTGTTCTGCATTCTGTCCATCAACAGTTCTTTTTGCATTTGTCACCCCAAGTGGGATGGGTATGCCCAGACATGGGTCCCGTGCTCTCCATGCCACTGGAGCCAAGATATCCTGGCTGATGAGGGCTGAAAGCCCAAAACCGGTTCTAGGATGCTTGATTTCCGTCCAGGGAGGACCTGGCCTGGCAGTTCGGGCTGGACTGTTCCCATTGGGTGCAGGGTCAAGACTGATTTGCATATGGCTAGGTCCAAACTGGAATGGCATGGTGAGCAAAAAATCGATGGACTCAGGCCCATACTCTGGCCCATATCTCTGTACTGGGTGAATGTATGACATTGTTCTGCATTCTGTCCATCATTTGTTCTTTTTGCATTTGTCACCCCGAGTGGGACGGGTATGCCCAGACGTGGGTGCCGTGATCTCCATGCCACTGGACTTAAGCTATCCTGGCTGATGAGGGCTAGGATGCTTGATTCCTGTCCAGGGAGGATCTGGCCTGGCAGTTTGGACTGGACTGTTCCCATTGGGTGCAGGGTCAAGACTGATTTGCATATGTCTGGGTCCGAACTGGAATGGCGAGCAAATCAATGGATTTAGTCCCAGATCTCTGTACTTAGGGTGAATTCATGACATTGTTTTGATTTTTTTCCATCAATTGTTCTTTTTGCGTTTATTGCCAAATGAACAGGCATATATTCACTGAAGAGACCTGTCAAACATTGTTGAACAATTCAGAGGACTTTACTATAGTCTACAGCGGCAGATTCCAAATATCAATACACTCTGACCACTTCTTTACTTCTCACAATGACACTTTGATGGGGGATGATAATAACAATGCCAATTCCAAGAGATCTCTCCATTTCTCTCTTTCTCCATCCTTCGAAGCACACACCTTACACACTATATCATAGCACTAATATAGTCAAGTGCTTCAGCACCCCACACAGGGGTATAAGGCACTATGTAAATGCTGCAATACAATACAGTACAATACAATTATGTCTCCACTGGGTAGTATCACCAAACTCCAAGCATAGATGATAGACAACTTTTTGACTCTCAATCATCTAAAAATCAAGTTCTTTCCCACTACCTCAAAAGTAAGAGTACAGACTACTTTCCTTCGATAGTAACATTGTTAGGATTTACTCTAAACTCATATTTTATTTGATCATTAAATGAACAAAATGACAAAAATTTACAATTCCACCTTTAGTCCCTCACACAAAATTAAACATATCCAGGAAGCCACCATATTTCACACTATCACTTTAACAATACCATTCTCTCTGAGATTCTTTAATGCTTGCTCAAACCACTCATGATAATAGCAGATGTTGCATTGGGATTAATACCTTTAACAATAAATTGCAACCCATGTTCTCTCAATTATTTTCAGCCTACTATCACTGATGATTTAAGCAAGAGGCATGTTTAAAAACCAGCTGCCCAAATTACAAGTTTGGTAGATTTGGCATATATCGGTGTTCGCATTTAGCCGAAGCCATCTTGTTTTCAGCAGCTATCTTGTCTAACCATGTGCTCGCATGTGCTTTTTCCTTCTTTGCTGTTGCTTGCCCTTGTGCTGTGCTCAAGAACTGGCTATACTTAGCCTCTGCTACTCTGCACATGCTCAGAAGAGTCTGTAGCTGCCCATGCACCTGCTTAGGTTTGTCACTGTCAGTATGTCTTTACTAAAGTCAGCAACTGTTGGCTCCTCCTTTACTGTTGACTGTGCATTCTCTGTATGACCATTCATGTAAGTAACTCTTCCTATGTGTGCTTGTACCGCCTTGTTTTGAGCTCCTGTGTGGGTATAAAAGACCCTTGGTTCTTCTACTCCTTGTGCTACTTCATACACTGCTAAAGGGTGTTGTGTGAATGTAGTTCCACCTCATGAGGTTTAATAAATAGTTTTCTTGACATTTCAGTTTCCGTGCCAACTTCTATTTGCTGGTCTGAAGACTTGTGTGGAGAGAAAGGCAACCCCCTAGCACCGGTAAGCCTTGCTGAGGTCTACTTCTAAAAATTGGTGCCCAACCATGTGGGGCTCATCGGCGTCTCGGATGCCAGATGGAGTGGTCTTGACGGAGGATCGGAATCTTGCTATGAATGATTGCTGCCTGAGGAGGCCCGTGTCTTGGCAGCCACGGTGTTTTTCTACTCTTCCCGATCTGACCCTCCAGGTGGTGAGGAGATTTTTCTCTAATTTTTTTAAAACTTGAACAGCACATATTGTGTTAAGTGTCACTTTGCGTACAATATTGCATAGGATGCAATATTCTTGGCATGCCTGTTCTTAGCACACTTCGTGGAATGTGTTGCTTTCTTGGAAGTACCAATATGGACCTGGAACGGAGAATCAGCCGGCTCCCCCTGAGGGGACACCAAATAGGAATATGTATATTAAAAATGGTATTTCTTCTATAATGTACAATACATTATGGAAGAAATATACTAGTAAGGACCCTGAGTTGCGATGGCCCAGAAATGGGTCATTTGATCTTAGAAAGATTCAGTATGTGGAACAATGAATGTTTAAGCACAAAAGTAGACAAAATATTTTTGACTGTGTACGAATGTGTGAGAAAGAAGCGCGGGAACCCGCGCCTTTATATATCCCTCCTAAGGGTGCGGAAACTGATGATGATAAAGATTATACTGATGCGAAAGGTTGTTTTATTCATAATATGGTCTCTACTCCTTGGAGTAGAGCGGATGTCATGACTCTTAAAGCTGCTTTGCCTTATCCACGGAGGAATCCGGGCACTTTTTATGAAGAAGTTGAAGGGGCCATTAGTTCTTTTACTATGACTTTATCTGATATTGATATGTTTTTGGGCTTATTCTACCCCCTGATATGTGGAGGTTTATCCGTAAAGTCAATGATCATGCAACTTTTGGGGATGTTTGGAAGGGACTAGAGAGGATAGATTCTGAACGAGAACCAGCACAGAAGCTGCGTCAAGAAATGCTAGACCTTCCAAAGGCTATAATAGTTAAATTGAAAACTATTATTCCTCCTAAAAAGATAGATTGGATTTTGTTAGCATCCTGCAAGCAAAAGGCAGATGAATCGGTCTCTGGCTTCTTTACACATTTTGAGGAGGCATTCCACGACCTTAGTGGCCAGTCATTGACAGATGACAAGGGCAGGCATCTGTTTGTCGATGAATTTGTCGCAAACATGTTGCAGGAATAGCTAGTCGCCTAAAGGCCAGTGAAAGTTTATGGACCACGTCTTCCCCAGTCTCTCTTTTGACTATGGCTTAGTATTATGAACGTTAGGAATTGGAAGCTAAGGGCAATGAGGATAAAAAAATAAGGAGCTGAAAACAAAGGTTATGCTAGCTCAGGCTTATGGTCCATCCTTTAGAAGTGGTGGCAGCAGCGGACGTGCATCGTATTGCCCGAGCACATCCTCTTATGCTCGGCCTACTCTGTCTTTTGATCAGTGCGCTTATTGTAAGAAGATTGGACATTGGGCTGTTGACTGTCAAGAATTGCATGCTTAGCAGTATCAGCATGGACGGGGGCAAATGAGAACCTGCTTGGAGTATTTAGGCCATAGGGGAGGCATGGATAATCACGCCAGGTTTGAAACTGTTGCGCATACTCATTCGTCGAATACTATTGATAGACGAAACCAATATCAAATGTCTGATTATTTATCTTCTGATTTGAAGGATTCTGCTTATGCATAGGAATGCCTAGGATGGGATAAGGAATCAGTTGAAGTTCCAGTAGATCAGAAGGGACCCTATGTTACAGTAGAAAAAGGAGGTGGGGGGGTCAAAAAGGGGGAAAGTTTAACGACCACGGTAGCTCAAACCCCTTTATCAACTGAAGAAACAAACAGGAGATACCTGGTCAGATCGCTTACCTACGTGTTGTGTCATGCCCAAAAGACCACTAAACCAACATGTCCTCACAGTGATAATACTGGGTTAGAAAAATTCCCATCAGCCCACCATTATTGGCGGAGTATTCTATTCTTGTTGTGTTGTGTTTTTAATTGCCATTATATCACAAATGCCTCTTACACCCCCTTTTTTCCTCCTCAGGAAAACCACGACCAGTTGGATAACTACCAGGGAATACTTTGGGCTCAAAGATCTGGTAGGATTAATCCAAAATGTTAATACACTTTATGTTTCACATAGTGCAGATGCGTAACATCTAATGGTCCTGAAGAAAGCTTGGACTAGTTGTCCTCCCAGCTGAAACATGTCGACTTCTACGCACTACGCCATGACATAGTTCTTCCTTAAGACTATGAGGCGTTGTTTTTACTCTTGACCCTGGACAATACTGAATAAACATATTTTTTGTCCCAGGAGCCAATTTTATTCACCTTTGTTTTCTTTTGCACAAGCACTGCACTCCATCGGTCTTACCTCTGAAATACTGTGGTTCAGAACAACACCTTCCAGAACCTATCTCCGCATCATTACCAGGTGCATTGGGAGAAACTATGGTTCATGGTTTACATCCCACATGACGATACTCCGCCAATAATGGTGGGCTGATGGGAATTTTTCTAACCCAGTATTATCACTGTGAGGACATGTTGGTTTAGTGGTCTTTTGGGCATGACACAACACGTAGGTAAGCGATCTGACCAGGTATCTCCTGTTTGTTTCTTCAGTTGATAAAGGGGTTTGAGCTACCGTGGTCGTTAAACTTTCCCCCTTTTTGACCCCCCCACCTCCTTTTTCTAGTGTCTAGTGCAACTTAGTCGTTGCGGGTCATATATTAAAATTTTCTGTCTTGCGCACAGGGCATCTTTCCCTGTTATATGCTCAATTAGTTGATATTTATTGAGACTCCCCTTTCTGAATCATGGCTGACTTTGCAGGGCTGGCATTCGACGACGACATGCTGAAATCCGTCCTAGATGAGAACCCCTGTCTTCTCGATTCATTGCCCGATACCACCAACACAACCAAAGATGAGTGGCCTACTCTTCTCAATCTAAAAAAGACACACTCACGTACTTTAATACATGGGACCATCATGGCACAATATCTTAGGGGGAAGTGTGCACCTACAGGCCTGATTGTGACAAATGCACCTAGGCTATTTCTGACCGATAAGGAGTTCATGCGTGACTGGTCTCTAATAGCGTGGCGTTGCACGCGAGATTGGCTCATACTAATCATCAATACGGCCAAGAGGGTGGCAGACGCTATCCTCATAGAGATCCAGACTCTGGAGGGCCAGATCAAGGCCACTTGCAGTACTTTGTTTACAAAAACGCATGGATGAAACCAACAAAGCCAACAAAGAATACAAAGATAACATACTTACAAGCAAGATGGACAAATTCAAAAAGGATTTAGAACGCTTCTCCCTAACCAAAGTTTATCCCTATACTAGTGACATTTATGAAGCACCAGGGTTTAATAACAAAGGCAAACGATACGGGTCAAACTACTCTACCTCTGGATCCGAATCAAGTGATTCAGATACATCTAACCGAGCAAGTACATCTGCCGGTCTGGATGGGCAACAACAACGACCCTTTAGAAGGGGCGGTAGACAGAGAGGAGGTATGTACAATCAATACCCAGGAAATTATCAGCACTCAGGACCTTGGTGGCATCCAGGGCCGTGGGGCTTTCAACCTCCACCACCATTCCCGCAACAAATGAATCTATTTGGACAACCCCCCCAGTTTTTTCCTAACCAGTCTTTTTTAGGACGTGGCCGGGGACAAAACCGGGGCAAGAGAAGAGGACAACAAACGGTCCAATGGGACCCCGACATCTCAGTTCCCAACACACGGAGCAGGAACGCAGCTCAACAGAGCAGCAGTGCAGAGACGAGCGGGATCTAATAGTGAACTTAAGTTCCCGTACTTTGACACCGGCTGAACAGACAGTCTTGGGAAAAGGCCTAGGCTTTGTCCCCACCAACAAGGGAGACCCCTTCTTGATGAGGACTGAACTTGAAAAATTCTTTCGCAAGGTGCGCTTGCATTTCTTTTTCAAGAATAGAACTGAATCTCTGACAGTAACAGTGATGAACCCAGGAACACCGGGTTGCGACCAAAATCCACCTTTACCCCCCTGAGTCATCAAGTGCCATTGCTTGTAACCACTTTCGAACAAGCAGTCAGATATGACGTTGCACAAATACAAGATATGGAGTCCGAAACCTTCCAGAACTTTTCCAAAGCAGAAAGACAGGCCGTTACCAGCCTTACTAAAGATCCGACAATTATAATAATACCGGCGGATAAAGGGGGTGCGACGGTAGTTCTAGACATGGCCCAATACCGACAAGAATGTCTTAGACAACTGGACAACCAGCAATTCTACCGCCGTCTGTCTGAAGACCCCACCCCTCGTCTACTATCACTGATTAAAAATCTGGTGGATGAAGGAATGAATGAAGGGTGGATCACATCTCAGGAGGCAAGATTTTTGGTTACAGAGAACCCTGTCACTCCTGGTTTCTATTGTTTACCGAAGATCCATAAGGCCACCAGACCACCACCGGGACGTCCCATCATTTCCGGGATTGGCTCTCTGCTGGAGCCTCTGTCAACCTTCGTAGATGTCTTTCTCAGACCTCTCGTTAAGAAAATGCCCACGTATTTGGAAGACACTGCTGATGTGCTTCGATTACTACCTGATATCAGGTTCAATGTAGAGACCGACCTATTAGCCAGCTTTGATGTCGAGTCCCTCTACGCCTGCATACCCCAGCAGGACACTCTGGCCACCATCAGACACCTTTTATCATTGGAAGAGTTGGACAGCATCACTCCCGTGAACTTCATTCTTTCATGTGCTGAAATAGCAATGAAAGAAAATTTTTTCAAATTTGAGGAACAATTTTTCCTGCAGGTCTCCGGGACATCGATGGGGAGTGTTTTTGCCCCTAGCCTCGCCAACCTCTATGTTCATCAGTTTGAGCAAGATCTTGTTCTCCACCATAGTAATCCCTTCTTCCACCAAGTGGTACTATGGAGGAGATATATAGATGACATCTTGATGGTATGGCGAGGCACCGAGAGTGAGATCGAGTCCTTCCACCAATGGCTGAACGAACGCAATCAGTTCCTTAAATTCACGCTGGAACATAGTCGTATCAGACTCTCATTCTTAGACTTGTCCATCTTTCCTGAGGCTGGCAGTCTACATAGTGAAATATACACTAAACCTATGGCGAGAAATTCTCTGCTGCTCTTCAACAGCCACCACCCACGCTCCTTGAAGGAGAACCTCCCCGTGGGACAATTCCTCAGAGTGAGGAGGAATTGTCCATCTCAGGCGCTATTTAATAAACACGCAAAGACCCTTTCCAACCAACTACAGGAACGAGAATACCCAACACATCTTGTGAAAAGAGCATGGAAAAGGGCCTCAAACAACAATCGTGAGGCGCTGTTGGAAAGACGTCCTCCAAAACCACCTCTTGAGAGACTAACATTTGTGAGTACTTTCAACGCACAATCCAAAAGACTTCAGAAAGCGGTGCGAAAACACTGGGGTATTCTCAATACTACGAATGCCAACATCCCCTTACCTCTCTTTTCATTTAAAAGAGCGCCAAGCTTACGTGACACGTTGGTTCATACGAGACCCAGGATACAGAATATCGCAAGACCAACCACTTTATGGGATCTCCCTCCGGTCACTGGCCATCACCCATGCGGATCTTGTAGCGTCTGCCCCCAGACTAGTAAAACCAACACTATTGACTTGGGTTCGGGGAGGACTTGGGTCCTTAAGAAACACACTAATTGTAATACAGAAAATGTGATCTATATGATCACTTGTCCTTGCTCTCTCAGATATATTGGATATACAACTCGCAAAATCAAACTCAGGATTGGAGAGCATAAGAGCACTATTAGGTGTCGCAAACAGGCAACTAAACTCACAAACCACTTTCTGATCTGCAAACACACAGCAGAGGACATGAGATGGGTGGTTCTAGAACATCCGTACATCCCCACCCATATAAGTGATGTCTCGAAATTCCTATTCAGAAAAGAGCAGAAATGGGTTTTCCAACTACAAAGTGACTCTAAGGGGCTCAACGATGACATACCATGGGCGTCTTTATAACTTACCATGGTTGCGTTAACAACAACCTATCTGCCCTATTTAACATACAGTGCTTTTATATTGGGACCATATTCAATACAATTACTGATAGACATAAGTATAAAGGTTCCATAGGATCACATCTTCTCCTAGCCCCTCGTAAGGTTGACATTCATAGACATGTATTGCCCTATATAACTGGCATGCACACTCTAGGACTATTCACAGACACATATAACAGACATACATGTGGGTCATACACCAACCTCTTAGCCCCCTACGTGTGGATCGGCAACCTTCCAATCCTAATATTGCTATGCCTCAATGCACAGTATTAACCAATAGGCTCGTTTATATACACTCTGCCATGCCTGTTCAACATAGCTTATTTCGATACATCCTCTTATGTAAACAAATGTAATTGAGGGCGAAAATCAAGCTATGGTAATGTATAATCAAGTGGCAAAGCTAATACACAGCGTATTAATGCGGGCGATGGTTTTTTTGCTTCGCGCATGCGCACTATATCTTTACAGTGCGGTCGCTACCGCTGACATACGCGAGCGATGCCTTCCCTTCGCACATGCGCACTGCGCTCTCGCTCGGTGCATGCGCGATTTGTTTAACGCTGCTCCTGCTCAATATACAAATCGCGCCAGAGTGTCAGCGTGTAGGCATGATGCTAGTTATCAGCACATGCGCGTTTAGGGTCTGCTGCCTTTGAAGATAAGAGTCAGGCAGCGCGAACCAATGGACATGTTCCTTTCTTGAAAAAGTGCCGTTTTTCGCGCCTTTTTCTCCTAAATTGACCAATTAGAGCGGGTATTTAATAAGGAGGCTTACACAGCTTAGATCACCTCCACTCCCACTTGGACGCTGGCCATTGGGGTACCGACGGACAGGTATGGCTCCCTGCGAACCTAAGATCTAGCAACTAGGAATACCATTTTTAGTCCTGTTTACTTAATTTTTGTTGCCCTGGATGCACCAATCTAGACTCTTTTGGCCTCTCCTATACCATGCTCTTAAGAAACTGTTTTGTGTAGGTTTAGCCAGTATTTATAGCTCATCTATAGAACCATTTTACAATCAGCATCATCCCCAAGCCTGGTCATAACCATGTCCTCTTTTTGGGTTGAGTCTCTTTTTAATCAACTAATATTTGTTAGTATATATGTATGGATAAGTAGAGCATGTTCACTCTGTACCTCAATAGAACCTTCATCTGAGGTCACTACACTTTTCCATCCCTAACAGAGCGGGGCCTCCTTCCTCCCGAGTGGGTGCCGGGTGAGGTGAGGTGCTCTCCCACAGATTGTTGGGTGAGTAGAATATTGATAAATTAATACTGTGTAACTAAATCAGTTGTAAATCAGGAGACTTATGCAGCTTCTGAAAGGCGGAGAACAGTCTTCTGCCGCCCTGCCTATTCTTGTTGTGTTGTGTTTTTAATTGCCATTATATCACAAATGCCTCTTACACCCCCTTTTTTCCTCCTCAGGAAAACCACGACCAGTTGGATAACTACCAGGGAATACTTTGGGCTCAAAGATCTGGTAGGATTAATCCAAAATGTTAATACACTTTATGTTTCACATAGTGCAGATGCGTAACATCTAATGGTCCTGAAGAAAGCTTGGACTAGTTGTCCTCCCAGCTGAAACATGTCGACCTCTACGCACTACGCCATGACATAGTTATTCCTTAAGACTATGAGGCGTTGTTTTTACTCTTGACCCTGGACAATACTGAATAAACATATTTTTTGTCCCAGGAGCCAATTGTATTCACCTTTGTTTCCTTTTGCACAAGCACTGCACTCCATCGGTCTTACCTCTGAAATACTGTGGTTCAGAACAACACCTTCCAGAACCTATCTCCGCATCATTACCAGGTGCATTGGGAGAAACTATGGTTCATGGTTTACATCCCACATGACGATACTCTGCCAATAATGGTGGGCTGATGGGAATTTTTCTAACCCAGTATTATCACTGTGAGGACATGTTGATTTAGTGGTCTTTTGGGCATGACACAACACGTAGGTAAGCGATCTGACCAGGTATCTCCTGTTCACCCTATGTTACAGCCCATGTTTTGGGTTCTACTGATCGGTTTTTGGTCGACACAGGAGCTACTCGTAGTGCACTGTCTAAACAATTGGTTCCAAGGGCTCCCCTCTCTGGCTTAACCATTACATCAATAGATTTCAATGGGACACCTTCCCTTAGCCCACTGTCACAACCACTTGTATTTCATGTTGATAAATTTACCGCTCCATGTCCATTTTTGCTTTCCCCTAACACACAAGACAATATTGTGGGTCTTGATATGCTCAAGTATTTTAGGACTACGATACGTTGTTCCCCAGAAGGTGTGTGTGTTATTTTGAATGATAACTATCCCTTGGTTGAGAAATCCTACCTTCTTAGAGAGGGTATTGCTTTGGCTTCACTCCCTAGTACTCTGTGGGCTACATCAGATATCGATATGGGGCAAATGGTCCACCAGTGCATATTCGGGTGAAGGAGAGTGGTTCATTACCTCGATTGCCTCAATACAAAATTTCTCAAGAAGGTGAAGAGGCACTAATACGTATTGTTCATGATCTGATTGAAGTGGGGGTTGTGGAAGAAGTCCCTTATAACATTTGCAATAGCCCTATCCTCCCCATTCTGAAGAAAGACACTGATACTAAAATCTACAGGTTTATTATTGATTTGCAAGAGGTTAACAAAATTGTAGTGCCCGGTAGTCTCTGACATCACGACATTCCTTACCTTGGTTCCTCCAACTGCTACTACATTTACTGTGATTGATTTGAAGAATGCTTTCTTCTCAATCCCTATTCATCCTGACAGCAGATATTTGTTCGGCTTCACTTTGAATAATCGATCCTTTAGATTCTATAGAGTTCCCCAAGGGTATACGGAGAGTCCTAGTATTTACAGCCAAGCATTGAAAAGACAACTTGATTTTTTCCCTGTGCCGACTGGGGTGGCTCTCATACAATATGTCGATGACATCTTGTTGGCAGCTGATACTCCTGAACAGTCTGAAGAAGGAACACTGTAATTGCTTTCATTTCTTGCATCACACCATCACAAAGTTTTGTGGAAGTAATTGCAGTATTGTAAACAAAAGATTACCTATTTAGGTCACCTCCTGTCTAAGGAGGGACATGCACTTACAACAGACTGCATTCAAGCTATTTTTGACACGCCAGTGCCCTGTACTCAGAAAGATGTTTGTGCATTCATTGGTCTTACTTCTTTTTGTAGGCAATGGATACCAAGCTTCTCACACATTGTTAAACCTCTGTTGGCTCTTCTGACTAAAAAATACTCTAATGCCCCTTCCAGGGACAACTGAATGCCAGAATGCTTTCCACCAGTTGCTGTCAAGCCCTTTGTTCTGCACCAGTATTAGGCACTCCAGATTACACTAAGGCTTCTACACTCTATGTACACAAGAGAGATGGTTGCGCACTTTCAGTTTTAGTACAGACACACAGTGATAAGCAACGTCCTTGTGCATATTTTGCAGCTTTTCTCGATCCAGTTGCTCATGCATTTCCTGGGTGTTTCCGTTCCGTCGCAGCGGCAACTGTGCCCATACGTCAAAGTGAAGGGATAGTCTTGTCACATAGACTGTTGGTGTTAGTACCTCATGCAGTTGATGCCCTTTTGAACCAAACTAAAACGCAGCATTTAACTAGTGCTAGGTTGACGGTATACAAATTGACACTCTTGGCCCCTCACATCACTCTGAAAAGATGTTCAACTCTGAATCCAGCTACTCTGTTGCCATTCCTAGCGACTCAGTCCCAGTCACAAGAACCTCATGATTGTATATTTCTTACTGAGGAACAGACAAAGGGTTATGTCGATTTGCAAGATACACCCCTCTCAAATGTTCATGGGGAACTCTGAGTTGATGGGTCCAGTTTGAAGTTATCAGTGGCACAACATCAGCTGCATATGCAATCACAACACTTCAGACGGTAGTTGAGACAGCTCGTATCCCACAAAAGTCAGCTCAGGCAGCTGAGCTAATAGCATTGACAAGAGCATTGTGAACTTAGTATTGACTTGTCTGTGAACATCTACACTGATAGCCGCTATGCTTTTGAAGTGGCTCAAGATTTTGGGTTACTCTGGAAGGAAAAAGGCTTTCTTACATCCCATAGGATGCAAATAATGCATGGAGAATTGGTACACAGTCTTCTGACTGCCTTGACATACCCGAAGAAAATAGTGATTGTTAAGTGTAGCGGACACAAGAAAGTGACTGATAAAATAGGACAGGGTAATGCCTTTGCAGATCACACAGCCTGTGATACTGCAATGCAGCGAAGCACCACATCTATGTATGTAGTGAAGTCACAGGCTGAACGTTGGCATGATGCCAGGCAGGAAGTGCTAAATATGCAGAGATCTGCCTCTACAGAAGAACTTGAGAAATGGTCTAAGGAGGGAACATTGGATGATGGGGCTGTTTGAAAAATAAAGAAATGACTAAGTGAAATGTGCCCACAGCCTATTTACAGCCTATGATTCGTATGGCGCATGGGCTGGCACATGTTGGAGCCTCCTCGATAACGAAGCTATTATGCAAGTTTGGGAGCATCCAGAAATTGCCAGCACATCTAAAAAGATAGTGCAGTCCTGCTTGATATGTCTTCAGTACAATCCTGGAAATGAGACACAAACTCCTACAGGAGGGTTTGCCACACCAACTGCACCTTTTGATGTTTTGCAAATGGATTACATCCAGCTTGAACGCTGTAATAATCTGAAGTATGTTCTAGTGGTGGTATGTGCCTTCAGTAAGTGGATAGAGGCATACCCTATAAACGATAATACAGCTCTTACTACAGCAAAGGTGCTTCTAAAGGAATTCTTCCCCAGATTTGGTGTTTGCAAACTTTTGTGGAGTGATAACAGACCCCATTTTAATGGACAAGTTGATTACGTCCTGAAGGGATTAGGGACTAAGCAGAAGTTTCACGCATTACCCTTGGCATTCTTGTGTATTAAATCAGTTCCACATTCATGATCTGGCCTTACACCGTATGAGGTGGTATTTATAACCCCTATGAATACTTGGGGAATATCTAAGCCACGCCCCATATATGATGTACCTTGTGTCTTGATGAGTGACTACCTATCACAGTTGACTGACAGCTTGAATTCTATTCATCAACAGGTTTGAGAAGCTCTTCCTGACAAGTCGGAAGGTGAAGGCTACGGACTACAGCCCGGTGACCATGTGATGATCTGGTCCTTCCAGAGATCGAGCAGCTTGGAGCCTAGGTTACGCTGCCCAAAGCAGGTCCTCCTGGCGACGAGAACTGCAGTCCGAGTGACGAACAGGAGGAACTGGGTGCATTCTACCCATTGCAAGAAGGTGCAGTCTACCCTGGTGGACCCTGCTGCCTTGATCGGCCATCAAGACATCCTGGACACGGAGAGAGGCCAAGCCATAGTAATAATAGTAATAAATAGTAATAGGGGCATTTATATAGCGCTGGGTTTTTACGCACACCGGCGTGTCCCCGCGCTTCGACCGCTGCGAAACCCTTCCTGGCTTCCCTGAGAGATGGTCCCTTAATGGGTATCTCCAGGGTGAGACCAGGCATCCCCGGCGGTCTGATGGGGCCGTTAGTGAAGATGAGGCAAGCTAGTGCCCAGAGTTGCCGAGTGTGATCGCTGATCAGAGTGGGCACCGAGGCGAGAGAATTATCGAGTCCGCTGACCCTGGTCCAGAAACCTGCCGCGTCGGGAATCGAACCCTGGTCCCGGGCCGTCCTCTGCTCTCGGGTCTGCCGCCTCTAACCAGTGAGCCACACTACTTCACCATACCCATAGCCATATCACCTGAAAAACCTGAGGAAGTATTCCCGGACCATACAATTCCTGGTGCATCGTGATATCAAGTGTGGCCCCGGAAAGAAACTTCACTGTTGAAAAAGACACGTTGAGCAACCGTCCTGGGTTAGTGAGAAACTGAGCTGAAGAGGGGGGGGGGATCTTTTTGTGTAGTGACACCCGTCGTAACCCTCAGTGAAGAAACCAATGGCTGCTGAGGACTTTAGAGCTCCAACGTTTATTTTACTTTAACAACGAGATGAATATGCCTATGAAGAAAACATTAACTACTGCGCGGATTTGCGAAAAGAAGATAATGTGTGTTGTTGGGTTTATTATCACTGTGATCACTATGGCAGTGATAACTTGGGTTGTAGAGGAAGTGGCTCCTGCTCGACAAATACTGACTACCACTACTCCAGCACCCATTGAACACTACTATTTTACTCTCCCTTATCCTGAGCAGAAGCATAGACAGTCTTATCTGAACAACACGTTCATCCAGATGTTGCACCACACGCACAATGCTACAAACATTACTGACTGTTGGGTGTGCAGAATGATGTCAGCTCATCAGAAAAAGGGAGGAACACCTTTCATTCCTCTTCCATTTTAACACAATGGTTCTTGTCAGGCCTGGTTTGCACTTTTATTGGCTTCTCAAGTGGCTAATATTACTGATATGGGTGTAGGGAGATTAAACTACTATCTTAGTAAAGCGTGTTATCCTGATGAAGAAGGTGATCCGCAAGCAAAAGGGACAATAGGGGAAATGCTTCCACACATTATGTTTACCCAAATACTCGAACCTCTAAGGGTAATGGACCTCCTGTTATAGCTGTCACTGGAGCCTGAGCATATTTATGTGTGAGTAGTGTTGGAAACATTCTAGAGGGAAGGAGTGAATGTACTCTGGTTTTGAACATTGCTGGCACCAACAACAGTAGCTTCTCTTCTTATGTGTGCTTGCCGCCTTCTTTTGAGCTCCTGTGTGGGTATAAAAGACCCATGGTTCTTCCACTCCTTGTGCTACTTCATACACTGCTGAAGGGTGTGGTGTGAATGTAGTTCCACCCTATGAGGTTTAATAAATAGTTTTCTTGACATTTCAGTTTCTGTGCCAACTTCTATTTGCTGGTCTGCGGGCTTGTGTGCAGAAAAGGGTGAACCCCTAGCACCGGTAGGCCTTGCTGAGGTCTACTTCTACAGTTCCTGCATTTGAACAAAACCCCATATATGCTCACCCTTCAACTTCCCATATGGATTGGGAGGTATAAGAAGCAGGAACTCAGGAACTATCTGTACTTAGAAGTTAGTAGGCTCAGACTGACTTAAGCCTAAAGAAATGTTTTCTCATGAATCTAAGAACAAATCTTCTCTTATGTTTAGTTGTCACTTAAAAGCTCACATGAACCAGGTACACTTAAATTAAGGACTAAAATGCCTTGGCTTATTCTTGCCTAACCCCAAATAGCCTCCCATCATAATTTCCTGTAGTGCAAATGCATGCGTCAGTGGCAAAAATATGTAATAATAGCCTAGATGGAATTGTATTGGTGCCGCCCAACCACACGCTTAATAGCACAATGGTCTACCAAGGACCCCTCCATGTCTAGGTATCTAGATATGTGCAGGGCTCCTGCAGTGCCCCCTCTGGTTCAAGCACATTCGCAAGGGCTAGAAAATTTGAGTTGCACCATATCTGCTACATGTGTGGTCTTGTTTATAATCAGTGCAAAGTTTACAGAGAATACTCCGATTGGCCAACACACACATTTAGAAACTATTTTAGTTTTTGGCCCTTGATTGGTGTCTGTAAAAAATGTTGGCAGGTGGGGACATGCATGTATGTGCTGATCATCTATCCTGGAGGTGATTATTACAAATGCTGTAACTGAATGAGATGCCTTTCATTCTTTTCTGTTGTTAACATTAATAACATTAGTGGATATTGGGGGAAAATTCAGAGAGTATGGATGTATAATGGTATGTTCTCTTTGCTATCAATATTGGATGTAGCAAAGGACTAGAGGTAAGTAGAAGGCACAGTCAATAAGGTATGTCAAATTTGTATTTGACACAGTAGACATCAGATGTTGCAACGGCAAGAGATGGAGAGGGCGAGTAGAAGATCTTACATTTTATTAAAGCTCTGACCAGAAATTAGTGATGTTTCTGTAGGATTAGACTATGTGGTCTTTTTTGTTAGACTTCTGATAAGGCAGGCAGAAACCTTATGTGCTCTTTTTTAGGGTTGGGCAGAATTTGCGTAGTTGCGCTACGCAAAGCTCAGCGAAATGGTAAAAAATCTCTACAAGAACGCAAAAGTTCTGTAAAGAAGCGGAATTTCTTGTTCCGCCCGTTCGTGATGCTTTTTTCCTGTTCGCGAACGCTGCTTGCGTGCTCGGGGGGAAATATCTCATAAACACGCATTTTTAAAGCGCTAACAATGAAAAAAGTCTGCAAAACCGCGGATTGCGTCATTTTTGGCAATTTTGTGCTCTCCGCGGAACGAGAAATTACCCTAAATTCCGCAAATTCCACAAGTGGAACGGAATTTATTGCCCAGGCCAACTCTTTTGAGTTTAGTAAGTTGGAACTCGATGAGCCCTATGTAAAAAATATTTGAACAGTGAAGTTTAGAATTAACTAAGACCCTGGCTACAAGAGTTTAGTTTTTGAATTATGACGAGGAGGCAATATCTGAGGTGGCTTATTTGGAAGAATGTTGCCATAATGATAGAGTTGGAGTGTTCAGGTTGAGGCCAGCATTGAGAATGACCTTGACATTTTTGTTTGTTTTTAGAACACAGGGTGTTGTTGAGCATGGGAGCTAAGCTATTAGCTTATTTTTTTACAACAATCGAGTGAGTAAGGCTCCTGAGGTTGCAGGTTATTGGGAGGGCACTATAGAAGAGGGTGTGTTAAACAGATGACATGAAGGAGTCACAAAACTTTTTTGTGTTTAGGTAGCTTAGTGTGGTTTGGTTGAGGAGTCCAATTGGCGTGATATATTGAAAGTTACGACCTGTCTAATAGAATTTGGCCATATAAATAAAGTTCATTGAATAAAAAAAAAACGCAGGATAGTATTAAAATCACAGATATCAATGTAGGAATGATTCGTAATAGCGCTGGGTAAACTGGGGCTACCAATTATTTTCTCACCACACCAGAGAGTGACGTATTGTTGCAGCATATTGAATATGGTGGTACGTTCGTTACACGGAGCCTTGAGTAAAACGAGTTAGGTTTGCTCGATCAAATGCGCCCGACACCAATAATAAACTACAAAAATGGCGCCGATTCGCGCAATCATATTCGCGCGTGACTATAAATAAGGGAAGTTCAGTGAGTTTCACCTTTACACTATTTAATTGAACCCCCGTTAACGGCAGACGCTTTGCGCTTTGATTGTAGGTCCCTTGGTATTTTCTACGGGTGGTATTTTCGGATTCCGGTACACGAATTCCGTTTGGGTATTAGTTTCGACCTGGTTAAAGTTGAGGTTGTGCTAACATTAATTCTTATCTAGTAGCGCTCGTTTTCCATGTGGGGTGGCAATGTAAAATACATGCTGGGCCAAGTTACTCATGTATAGACCAGGACAGGAGATATAATCCCAAACGGTGGTGCTGATAATAATTTATATATATATATTTACGGTGACACTTCGGAGTAGCAGATGTTGAGCAATCAGTAGAGGCTCGGGCGTGTATACTGTATATAGACATATCTCCGTAACCTATCTACACCAAGTGGACCGATTACGTAGAGCAAAGTTATGCAGGATTTTAAATTAAAAACGATAGCGCGGAGTTTCTTGTTGTTGAGATAATATAATAACTAGTTCTCTAAATAGATGCGGTAAAGGTACTGCATATTGAAATATTACCGCACATTTGGACTATATGTGAGCATGCTCTAGGTAGAGGATTTTGGAGTGTAGTATGGTTGATTATAAATGTTTAGAAAGTGATGGGTCATTTATCTCCCTAAATTGGAACGAGTGTCCCGTTATACTAAAGAAGCGGTAATTACTTTGGACCATTTGGGTAACTGGAAAGGCTACCAGGTTTTAACAATTGTCAACCCCATGCGACATAGAACAGACATCCAATTTAATTGGTGAGTGCTTTCTGTCTAGGTTAAAGTAAATCCTAGTGAATTAGATGCAATGTGTAGGCAATTAATAGATGTATATTTGTGCTTTAGGTTGGACATGAGAACCAACACTAGCTGTTAGAACTGAAGGGTCGAGTATTAATAATGAATCATTCTTTATGACGAGTGGGGATTTTTTAAGCCCACTTAATGTGAGTATATAATAAATGGATTACTATGGCTAAATTTTTATTAGCACAAGGTGGAAAGTGGAGTTAAAACCTTTATACTTATACTCTTAATAGATTAAAGAATTGTGAGTTGAGCTTCAAGGAAGGAGGAATTATCACACAAATCCCCATACAGAAATATTGAAAGGATAATACATGCCAACGATAGAGGGTAAGCATTATGGCCAATTGTTTACTATTTGTAAAGGGAGATAGCATAGAAACAGGTCTACATATAATATGATATAGTAAGAAATTACTATGTAGAAATCATTCGGGACAGGACGGTGCTTAAAATGTGTGTCTCTTGAATAGGAGGTAATCCAGATCCCCACAATGTTTTTATAAAGAAAAATTTAAAAAAACAAAAAAAAATTGTGAATATTGTCTACTTTGTTACAGGCATTGGATTTTCAAAGAATGTTTTGACATCAGTATAAACTGAATAGATGATGAATATATTGCTCAAAGGGAAGGTCAGAAATGTACTATTGACCTTAGGTATATACAAGAATAAAGGTGTATATATTCAACCTAGGGAGTGGAAGTAAAAATTGTTATTCTAGCACAAGTATAATAAATGTTTAATTGTATGTATTTATTTTTAGATATATTGGCTGGCACAGTCAAGAATATTCGGTTTTATTATTTGTTCTGAGGAAGGTGTTTTCAAATTACCGGATACACCGAAACACGTCGACACAAGGATATGACATAAGGATATTAACACATGATGTATTGGTTTTAATATGAATTATGTATAAGGTTGAGAACAAATTGTGTATAGATTAAGGTTTTTCTATTTTTTCTCTTCTTTCTATTTTTGTAAAAAGAAATCCTTTAATCGAAAAAATCTCCTAGTATTGTTATCTACTTCAAAAATCCTTGAAGTGATGTGTATTCATTTGTATTGATTTGCAATATCTGTTAATCATGAGGTTTTAATTGTCATTATTCTACATAAATGTATATGTTTTTAACACTGTTTCCACTAAATTAAAAGTAAATGAATGCTATAAATCTTCTTGTTGCTAGATTTTCCAAACAAACTCCCTACAGTTAATGTTTAGTATAAATTTGAGGGCGGGTGTCACGTATAGATAGAAAAACATCGAAAGGAAAATATTTTTGTTGTTACTTGTTCAGTCCCGGTCCTTTCGGGGTTACCAGGGAAACTCTCTTGTTGTTTACGGTTTGGTTACAGTACATACATTTGTGGGGGGGGCAAGAAAGATTTTTGGACAACAAGAGGAGGGATATTTAACCAGTGGTATTAGGAAGTTTAAAAGGGTGACCATTCCATTTCAGGATATTACCCAATCTAGGCTTTGACCCTCAGGAGTGGAGGTAGGCTGAATAGAGCTGTCAGGATTTGTTTGTTGGTAAAGACTCACCAGTCTAGGAACTCTGAGAAAGAAAGAAGGCTTTGAGTATTCTTTAGAATGCTAACACAACATGGGTAGCATTAAATTCATGAGAAACTGAAGGTTCTCTATGCAAGCTGGTAAAGAAACAACAAAACTTCAGTTCTTATGGTATGTTTTTTTGCAATGTTAATTACTGTTCCCTTTGAAATATTTAGCAGCAGGATTTTGAAGAATTCCTTGGTCAGGACCTCCGGCCAAAGAGTCCTTACTGCTCATATGGAACATACTTTGTTTGGTTATTGAGCTTCTTCACAGGTGCAAAAACTATTAGTAGGTAATCAGAAAAACATTATATATCTTAGCTTTCATTTTTTTTTTAGGTTTATTAGAAAGATACATCCTTCATTAGGAATATTGTCACCCCAATAAAGTGCACGAGGGTCTCAAGGAATAGAAGGCTGAAGAATATCAGTTTTAATATGTATTTTAAATGCATTTGTTAAGCAAAGAAACATTAGAAGCATTAGTATAAATGAATGTTTGTTTAAGCATGTTGCCCTAATTAATTATTACACATATGATAGTATTTATTATTTTGGCTTAAATAATTACTTTCATTACTTTTTATGAAACCTGTTTTTTGCATTTTTTAAATACTGGATAGAATGCAAAAGGAAGGTCAATTTTGAAAATCTGGGCTGTTGAAGTTATAAACTATTTTTAATTGACAGTAACTTAACAAAATCTTCATTTATGCAATTTTCAATGCATCTTTGACCACTTGTTAAGTCTATTACTGATAAGGTAGAGCTTCCCCTAATTCACAATGAAATCCCTTTGATAAAATTATGCTATACAATGTTTCGAACTTCTTTGTTGCAGACTGATCCAGCAACAATGATTAAACTTGAGGTTCTGCAAAATAATCTATATTTTAACGTATTCAAATCTTTAGCACCATCAAAGAAGTGGAAGAATTTTCCACCATCCTGAACAACCATATGCAATAGCAATTTAACTCGCTGTCCCTCCCATGCTGTAAGCCACTGTATCTGTTTTATAATAATTACTTAACAGCAAATAGTATGGGTCACAGAAAAAAATGGGTCAGACTTCTCAAAAGATAAATGTCCTTTGCTCTTTATCAAGGACCATATGTTTACCCTGGTGTTGCACATGCTAGAATTGCTGAATACAATATTCAGCCAAGAGTATGTTTTCACACCTTCAAAAAAAGCCCTGATTACCAATTTGCCAAGGAATCACTCCATTTCAGTCTCTGTCTACCCAGCAATCGGGAGCAACAAAAGAACTTCAGAAACAGAATGAAACTCAGTGATAAATCATTGTTCAGAAACTACCAATTGAGGTTTTGCACCTCTAACAGAATGGAGATTATCTTAGCATAATAATCTGCTCCTTTGCCTCAGGGTACATTTTCACTCCCACGGTGTTGGCTGTAGTGTTAACACTACAGTCAACACTAAGGGTGCTCCCCACTGAGGGGAGGGCAAATTGTGCACTGTGTGTACAATGAGCAAAGGAGCAAACTTTTCTGGGATATGATGTAGTTTCTGGCCACACCCTTTTCCCTGCCCAAACTGATTTTCATGACCTCCTCTACCATTTATGACATGTTGCTAATGTTCCCTTTTCTAAAAGGCATCTGTTATGCGGAAGAAGTTTTTGGAACGTGGTTACCCACACAGGCTTGTCAGAAATTCTTATAAAAGAGCACGATTTTATGATCACGATGCTCTCTTAAGATTGAAAGCACCAGCTAAGAATGACCAACTTGTTTGTGTTACAAGACATTCCACCTTAAATGAGCGCATTAGACAGATTGTCAATGCCAATTGGCATATTTTGAATTGCAACCCCACCTCTAAGAACAATCTGGCAAAAACGCGTTTTGCACACAAGAGGAATAAAAATATCAAGGATCATATTGTCCACTCTAAATTTGGAAAAAAATCGACCCCTGTTGGATCAAGCCAAAGGTCATTGTTAAATAATCTTCTGGTACGTGGCACTGTTAAGTGTTCGTCATGTCAGTCCTGCACCGATATTCTTGGTGGTGAACACTTCTCCCATAATGGCTTCTCCACTAAAGCGTGCGAAATCTGGAACTGCAAAACAGCAAACGTTGTGTACTTTATTGAATGCCCCTGTGGTCTAGGCGACGTGGGAGAAACCTGTAGACCTATTAAGGTACGTCTTACCAAACATAGATCAGCTGTTAAGGCTAGTAAACTTTCAGCACCGTTAGTGAAACACTTTCTAGAGAACAATCACAAAGCAGAAGATTTTAAATGGCGCATCCTTGAAAGAATCAGAACACCTGATAGCAAGGGTGGCTGTGCTATCCGTAAAAAGAAAGAAGTATACTGGATTTTTGTATTGAATACTTTCAAACAGGGATTAAATAGACACATTCCATGGGAAAATGCTATATTTTAAATCATCTAATTACATGGAACTTCATTATGTGATATGGTTACTGGTTTGGATACAAACTACCAGGGTTAACACCACACTACGCAGAGACTGTCCATTTGTGATTCACACTTTTATAGTGTAGTACTCTTGAATCACTCTGAGTTTAGAATTATAATTAGGTACTAGTGCATACTGAAGAAGATAGAGTAATTAAACTTAGTTGGTATTCTTAGTGGAGTATATATTTATACTATTATTTGAGACCATATACCAGGTAAAGCGTATTAAATTATTATATGATTTAACATTGGCCCAACATATTGGGCTATGTGCGCTTTCCTGTCTTTTTATTTTCAGAATGTTAGAATCTCTGATCCGACACTTTGTGTCACTTATTTGACGTTGTTACTTTAAATTGATTCACGTTACAAATCGTGTGACTGTAGTTAGATCGGTAGTCCGTTGGATCCTGCAACACATTTCATCTATAGAACGCTGTCGCTTTAAATCGTAATGCGAGGTAAATCACATAATCGCCTAGAGTAGCGTATTTAAAATCGAGTCAGGCTCAAGGTAGGTGTTGCCAATTTTATCCGCCAAGAGGACGCCGACAGCCATCTCCTGTACGGGCTCCTGTTAACCTGACGAATGACTGCATCTTGGTAAGAAACCTTTAGACTAGGACACCGTCGTAATTTATTAAACTAAGATATAGAAACAGTCGGTAGACGAACGGACAATGTTTTTATTCCTTTTCACGCACATAGACTCGCATTTCTCGAGCCTGCGTCACAGCGACTGGCAACAGATTAGGAAGTCGCGCTTTAATTTCACATCGCTATCTGACCCATATGAAGTAATTCGAATTTACCACAATTACCCATGGGATTATATTGCAACCCTATATGGTGAGTAGAGCTATAAGATATTGTCACATAACCATAAGGTCGCATTTGTTTATAACAGTCAAACACAACTAAGTACTTTTATACGTATCGGTAGATATCCCGGACCAAGAAGTTCCGATTGGGCCATATGTAATCAGTGTTACCGATTGTCCCGCAAATGTCCAAGAGTAGAATCTAAGGAATATCCAAAAATAAATAGAACATCATGAAAATAAACGTAACGACCGAGAAGGTAAATCTGTTAATAATGTTGTTTGAATCCAGTAGTCTAGTTGCGATTAGTTAATGACTGGAAAGACCCTAACAACTAATTGTATACCTTTTTAAATATAACAGTGGTCATATATAAAAAACATCCCCCCGATGAGAATACATCAACATACGATTGTTGTTGTGTCTCCGTGAAGGATTATATATTTATAGACACCGCGAATGGCAAGTCCTAATTGGTGAGTGAAATATATTATCCTGCCTGCTGTCACTATCGAGTCACTATATATGGCGTTTTGATCCCCTTTATATTTTAAAAATAATTCTCCTCACCCTGTTTTCATTACGAGTAAAGAAATATAACAACTGCTTTGATTCATTTTCATTAACTGCAAATAGGTGCAGACAGTGATATCTCCAACAAGACTGCCTTGTGTTTTTAAACAAAATCAGGCTATTGCTATCTTAATATCAAATACTGATATCTGAGAACAACATTTACCATGTTTTAAGTACGTTTTTATTAGTGGTTTTAAATATTCTTAAATAAAGCATACACTTGTTGAAATAATGGGGTTATCATTTATACACAAAAAGGTGTCTTGCTATACAGGCCTTACTGTTCGGTTAGAGAATCATTATCTATATGTTCCATCAAACTTGGCCATAATGAAATAAAGATTACATCCATCTCTTCCCTGATTCATCAATATTTCAATTTAATATTGTTAACACTCCGTGAATATACCATATTTACATGTGGTGTTTCCTGAGGACGAAGGTCCCTTATGTTCTATTAAATGCAGCTGCTCATTTTGTTGTTAAATTGATTAATTTTTAAATGAAATTACTGTTCGTTAATCAAAGAGGGAAAAAGGTTGTTATGTATTAGGATGAAATATAGATTTGAAAAAGCGTATTATAAATGGTTTTTAAACTTATACAAACTGTTTATTGTAGAAAGTTAAATAGTTATATTTATTTATGTTTTTTTCAGAAATATTTGTGGCTCCTGAAGAAGGCGTTTTTCCTAACTAATCTTTGCCACTGTTTGATTTTAAATTGATTATTCGGACAAACTGTGTATATTTTTATGTATTTTATTGTTTATTATTGGATTAGTTTATTATGAGCCGTAATTTTTATTTTATGTATGTTTAATTAAAAATAATACAATTTTAATATTTTTTGCCTCAATTGTTCTCCTCCATTGCAATCCTGGTTCCCTCTATGGTTGTTCAAAATGCCTAGGTTTGACTTATACATCATATTTTCCCTGTCCTAGGAATTGTATCTATTTTCTACAGGGGGTCCTTGTTACCTACACACCCTTTTCTAAAAATTGCATTCTAACATATTGATTATACTTCATCTGGCCCAAGCCTTAGCGTATGGCTCAGGTGTGGAGAGTACGGTCCGGGTGCGGAGATTCTGTCCCGACTGCGGATGTAAAGATACGACTCGTAAATGATCTCAGTGAATACCAAAAGTCGTAAAGTTAGACTTTTGTCTCAGATTACCTTTGTGAATCGTCCCAATAGCTACTGGAAACCACAATTCTAGCTGCCATCTCCCTACTACAGTTCAGCCCTCAGGGTGTCTTACTGCTCTGGCATTCCCAAAAAATAGATGGACACAGAAAAGGGCTTCTCTTGTGTGGGCCTTCTAAAAACAGGAACAGCCTTGTACAAGTGAACCCTGCTCCACTGCAACCTATGAGGTAAGTGCATAATGTGTACCTGACCCAGCACACCACACTGCCAATTCCAACAATTACACCCAGGCCTAGACTACACTAATACACACATAGCATCCTCATATATGCTCCACTAATCACCACACACCTAACTACATCTCATGCTCAGTAATGCAAGAACTGCTGTAGTCCATGCTCCTGACATTTCAGACCTGTTTGTAGCAAGGATTCTGCTAAATCACAGAACTATGCTTGTGAGTATGGGACCTTAGTAAGCAGGGACTGAGTTATCCTACCACCTTAGTAGCCATGAGCCCTTGACCAACTAGCTATAGCGTCTCACTTTCCCTCCTACTAACTCACAGAAAAACACGTGATTAGACACCCCAGAACACAACAATCCTGATTCTCTCAGGAGTCGCTGTTCCAAGACACACCTTTTCGCTCACTCTCTTGTACTTGTCGACAGTAAGATCTGAAAGAGACAAGAAAAAGTTTAAAATGTTTATTTTACCTAACATATTCTAGTATGCAGTATATGTACTACAACCAGTAGAAAAATGCATAACACAAATATGGTCAGCATAGCTAGTAGCCCATAAATCATAAAAGGAGGTGTCATGATAAACAACAAAGTAGCCTAACCTCACTCCCCTCATATAGAAGCAAAATGATTATATATTAGAAGATCTCTGGGTGTTATCAGCAGACCCCATACCTTAGTCTATAGAAGGTAGATCTACATCACTGGTGCTGTCATGCTCTTCTCCCTCAAAAGGTCCCTCTCCAAGTGTTTGTTACCCATCCTTGTACCCTCATATGACCAACGTGCATGTTTGGCTAGGTGCAAGGGTCTGAATAGAACAAAATAAAAATGGGGGTTGTTGTTCGACCTTATTCACAATGTTCAGGCTAAATCCCTGGAACAAGCAAAGCGCGAAAACTACCACAGGTTCTATGTGAAAGTTTCAGTGTGGCATAAACAAAATAAAGCCATGTAGTAACATGCTCAAAGCAGGGGACAGTCAGCAACATGCTCATGCTAACATAGGGAAGACGTCAATGTCCATTGGGCCACGTGACATCTTCACCTATCACATCCTTGATGCACTCTTCATCACAAAATCATGGTGCACCCCAAGCATTCTATTTGGGACTGATCACATCACCATGCCCATCCCCAAGGTCAGTGTCCAACAAGCTCATTGAGGTCAACCCAAAAAAGAACAACAAATATTCAGAACCTTCAAAGTCTTTCCCATAGACAACATAAAGGTCTAGCTTATTCCTGTACTATATATAACTTTCTGACATCAAATGTTCTCTCTCCAGACAACACAAAAACAGAAGAACGTAGAAAATCCTCCACATAAGTCATTATATCAGCCAAAGTCAATTGCTTTACTAATACCATAAATGAAGCTAGGCTGCCAACAATAGGAAAAATCTCTTCAAAATACTCAAGCACAGCATCAACCCCTTGGCTACCCTACTTTTCATTTACTCCATCAACAGAGTCTATACCAGCTACCCCTTCTTCAATTAAAAATATTGCAGATCTGAAAATGTATTTATTTATTTATTTATTGACATTTGTACAGCGCTCTGTTACCCATGGGTGTCCTGGCGCTCTGAAAACTCCATAGGCACAGTGGATTAAAGATTAATTAGTGAACAGCCAGGTCTTAAGAGCTCTCCTAAAGGCCATGAGATCCGTCATCTTTCTAAGAGCCGGGGTAGGGCATTCCAGGCCTTTGCTGCTCCCAGCACAAAGCTTCTGCCTCCCCACCGCACTTTCCTAATGCGAGGAACTGCAATCAGCCTGTTAGCAGATCTAATGTGCCTTGTTGAGAGATACCAGAAAAAATACTGTCGGAGAAATGATGGTCCAATGCCTCGCAAGGCCTTAAACACCTTAACCAAGATCCGCTTTCGCACCGGGAGCCAGTGAAGTTTAGCTAGCTCCTGGGAAATGGCTTTGGGAGGCCCGTAATAAGCCCAGCCGCAGCATTTTGTAGGACCTGCAATTTGTTTAGTATGCCCTGTTGGGCATTAAGAAACAGATTGTTACAGTAATCCAGCCGAGATAATACCAGCGTGGTGACTACTGTTTTTTTCCCACTTTCTGAAATAAATGGCAGGATCTTTCAGATGAATTTGAGCAAAAAGGAAATGGAGGAAGACAGTGCATTAACCTGCAGTTGGAAGGTAAGCTGGTCATCGATCAGCACCCCTAAGTTCTTAATTTTAGGTACAGGGGTGGGGGCATTCCCCATCTGCTCAGGCCTCCAGTTTGGCTCCAAAAGTTGACATTTGAGCCAAACACTATAACTCCGTTTTTGCCTAATTCAATTTAAGGCAGTTTGCAGCCATCCAATTTCCCACAGCCAGCATGCAATCCTGAAATTGCCTGGCTACACCTTCCTCCTTCCCTGGCAACAGTGACATCACAATCTGCGTGTCGTCAGCGTAAGAGGTAAGTTCGAAGCCAAATGCCCGAATTACTGGGGCCAGAGAGCTAACGTATACATTGAACAGAGTGGGGCTTAGGGACGAAACCTGCGGAACTCCACAGGGTAGAGCGAAAAGTTTAGATTCTAATTCACCCAGCACCACACTCTGAACTCTGTTGGAAAGGAATGCCTTTAACATGTTAAATGCATTTCCTTGTACTCCACAGGCCTTCAAACGGTCCAACAGTATAATGTGATGGACCGAATCGAAGGCAGCAGAAAGGTCCAACAGTACCAACGCGGCCCTGCCCCCAGCATCGGTCACTGCACTGATCTATTCCGTTGTTTTAATTAGCGCAGATTCTGTGCTATGGCTAGCTCTAAAACCGTGTTGTGACCGGTTCAGTGCCTGAGTAGCCATAAGGAAGGAGCTCTATTGGAGATTCATCACCTTTTCTATTAATTTAGCTGGAAAGGGGAGTCTCGCTATAGGGCGATAAATATTCGGATCCCTGATAATAGATCATTAACACAAAACCTGCTTCTGTTTTGACACTCACTCCTTCCCGCTACAACCCAGAGTGGTCCACTTTCAAACCCATATCTCTCAAAGAACACCCTGAAAACCATCACCTCTGAAGACAATGTCTTGCCCTCATTCTTCATCAAAGCCCTCTGTGGGGAAGCTATATCACCTGCACTCACCATCATCAATGCTTTGCTCACTCAAGGCATCAAAGTATATCATAGATTTCTTTAAGAGAGGCTAGATCCTCCCACCACTTAAGAAACCCACCCTAGACACTGATTACATAGCCAACTGCCGGCCTATAACTCGTCTTCCCTTCTTCAGTAAGATCATTGAAAAAACGCTCTATGCACAACTTCAATATCACATCATTACCAACCATCTCCTGCATGGCTATCAATCAGGCTTCAGATCATGCTGCAGCATAGAGACAGCTACCTTACAAATGATAGATTATACCTTCCTGATCGTAGATAAAGTTTGACCCCTGCCTTAGAATATTCTGGACTTCTCTGTTACCTTTGACTCTGTTGACCACCCCACCCTGACGTCATGAATGGGACTCATATGAAACATTTTCACTGATTCTCTTCCTACATATCCAACTGACATCAGTACCTTCAAACGAGCAACTACTGGACCCAGAAGATCGAAATCATATGTAGAGTCCCTCATGGTTCCATCTTACCCCTGCCATCCTCAGTATCTACATGGAGCTCTTTGTGGTTCTACTCGTAGATAAATTATTCAAAATACACCAATTTGTCAATGGCACATATCTGTATTAATTGTTTGTGACAACCAGAGTCCATATATGCTTGCACCTCATCCAAACCTTGATGTTTAATGCCATTATGAACATTAAGCCTCAATATGCAGAATTCCTCCAGCTCACCAAGAACAACAAGCAACAACTAGCCCAAGCTAGGCTGAACATCATCAACCAGTACAGATTCCAACTCGAATTTTTACACAATGAGCTCTCCCTTCATCCTCAAGGAGGACTTCACCATGAAAACTAACACAGCCTGATACCATCACAATCTGCTAAAGAAAGTGAGAGAGTGTTTTTAATAACTAGAAAATAATGTTTAATTAATAAATGTTTAGGCTTTAGTTGGCATGACGTGAACTACAGCCAGCTTCCATTGTCACTTATTCAAAATTTTCAGATTCAAAATGTATTTTTATTCTATTTGAATGAGCCTTTCCACATGCATATTTATTTGTGATAGTTTCAATTTTCGAAAAATATTGAAAATACAGACTCATTTGTGATATGTGCTTACAAAGTAAACAATGATTTATGATTTTACAACAATGATTTATTATTTTACTTTCCTCCAAAGGAAGGCTTTTCCAGGATGTTCCTTTCTTAGTAACAATTCAAGGTATTTTTCTCAAGGCTCTTACATTGGCTATTCATTGCTTAAATGTGTTATTGTGTAAGTTTTTTATGAAACAGCCAATTCATCTTTTTTTAATATTCATATTTAGTTTATTAGTTTGCAGAAAAGTAGATGTTCTTAAATGTTTCTTATTTCCTGTATCATGTGAGTTTGAATACTGGTTGGTTTTTATGTGCAACAATATTAGCACAGCCCTATGATGTTAAAACTCATCGAGTTGTGTGTTTTATTTGCCTAAAACTATGAAAATGTCATGTTCCTGGGAACTGAGCAAGACTTTTGATAACTTGTGTAGAGAAAGTAGATTCCATGCTAGTCTGTCTATTGGTTTATATTTAGATCATTTTGCACTCTCCACCTGAGCAGACTTTGCCGTAGACTGTCATTTGATTTATGCTTAGTATTTTCCTGATTTTCAATTGAGGTAGACTGTACGTTGAGCCTCTTACTGAACTATACTTTGATTGTGGTTATTTACTTGCTTTACAGATAGACCTTTTGTTGATCCTCTCACATTTGCATTATTTGATTCATTATTAATGCTGATTTGAAATTGGCTAACTGGTTTTAACTTTCTGTAATAATCGTAATTTCTAATTAACCCATCTAATATTGATTGATTGATTGAATAAACCCATAATGTTGAACCTGGAATTATTTTGTATGAGAGTTTATTATTAATTGGGTATGACGTAGGGTCCTATTTATATATTGGGGGTTTGGCCGTACTTAGCAAGGGCGACGGAGAATTTTACTCAGTAGCCCTGGTGGAGGTGCGACTGCCAAATCTATAAATGTCTTTCAGGTGAGCGGACATTTAATGCATTGACAGGAACCGCCATCAAGGCTGTTCCTATCAATGCATCGTAACTTTGCGATACAGCTCCATCAGACAAAGCAGGATTTTGTTCTAGAGGAAAGAAAAATAGCAATGCGCACCATCCCCATGCCTCTCTCCACTTATTCAGACTGGAAGTGTACAAAACAAAATATGAAGCAACAGCCCTTCTCTATCTATGGACCCATGATCTGGAATGACATATGTGTATCCACAAGTACTGTCTCAATGCTGCTCCAATTGCTTCTGAAATCCATAAACCCAGTTATGCTTACTTTAGTTGCTTCATGTTTGTGTCTAAATATACATAAAAATCTGCTTGATTTTTTATAAATTGGTGTCAGATTTCTTTTGAGTAATGTCAATTACTTATCGTTCATGTTGCTAATTTGAAATGCTTAACACATGTTTGTCTACTAAAGCCTGACTGCACTTTGACACGCTACCAGGACTGAGCTTAGGATTTATATTGTGAGTCCAAGGACCATCTTTGGGGTATTGTGAGAGTATTGCATGGTGAAGCCTAACCACCCTCACCACACAATACACCACCCTCCTACACTTCCTCTGCATTTATTCTATGTACATGTGAAACCATACTTGCATCATACAAAACAAAAGCATTGACAAAGTTGACATCTTGAGAAAATTGATAATTCTGTTTCTTTCATCTGTGCAAGTTTTCCTCAAGCCTCAGGCAATTCATGGAAATCTGAAGTGTCACTATGCAGCACCGGACAGTAAAATGAAGATGGAAAGACACAATTGCATTATACTGCCAACAGACTTCCAATGTAGATAGAAAACCTGTTGCACTCTACTGCCAACACAGGTCCTCACAGAAGAGTACAATGGAGATGGAAAGATGAAGTTGTGCTATACTCTGAACAGGAGTCCTCAAGGAAGTGTGTAATGAAGATGGAGAGCTTGCCACACTATACTATTAACACAGGTCTTCACAGAAGAGTACATTGGCCCTACAGTCATTCTTGGGCTAACACTTTTGGGGAGCGAGTTATGCAAAATGCACACAATGCTGACATCTTGAGAAATTACATACAACACTGCTTTGCACCTAGTTTTCCTTAAACAAATGCAAGAAACAAAAATATTAACTTCTGCAAAATCAAATTTTCCATGGAATGACTTCCAAATTAACTATTTTCTTTTGTTTTTGGAATTAAAATGTGCACCTCCAGGGATAATAGCAAAAGCACAATTATGCTCGAACATACTGGAATGTTTGCCCCCACTGAATATATGTAACTGCAGAATTACCTTATTTCCTTTCCTTCTCTTACACCTGCTATTTTCCATAGTTTGTACCCTATTCAAGCAACAACCACAAACCTTGTCATGGTGAACCACGAAAAGTCACTAAATTAGAGTGTGTTTTAACCCTCATGTATATTGGCACAAAAGTAGTCAAGCTTTAAGAGCCAATGTGTAAAGTATTTATGTAGTACACCCACGGTAATAAAATGGAAATACAACAAAAGAAAAGCTGTATGGAAAAATAGATTGTGTTTAAATAAATAATTTGGGAGCAAAACATTTCATTTCAGTCTTTATTTCGATCAATTTAGATCATAAAAGAGATGCAAACAATTTACAATCAAATTACAGATAATACACAGTAAACAGAATTAAAAGGCAGTACAGTAAGCATGTTAAAATCAATTACTATATATTACAATTAGAAATCATCAATACAGTTCATTTAACCCGAATCTACCTCATATTTAATAAAGCGGGAGCGGGTGTGCCACATCACTGTTAAAAATGTTGCTACCACAAACACAGTTGGAGGAGAAAAATCAGTTTTTAAAATTCTATAAGCTGGGAGGTATTGGCTGAAGCCTAGATTTTTAGGAAGAAGAACAAGCCAGTATTTCCTAGCTCTTTGGTAGGCATTGCAAAAAAATATAATGTGCAGTTCATCTTCCAGATGGTGTGAGCATGACGGGCACTGTTCTCTAGTTGATGACTGGGCCCAGCGGTTAGTAAATGCCCTAGTGGGGAGTGTGCCATAACGCCACTGCATGAATCATTTTCTGGTAAGGATGGGAGTGATACCGTCGAGCACGTGCTCTAGATGGTATGAATCTTTGTATTTGATGAACAAATCAGGGACCCCTCCGGTGCGCTCCTTGTTAAGGCCGATAACTTCAGCTGCTAAAAATTCCTCGAAAGGAATTTGCGTGGGATCCTACTGCATGCATTTCCTGGATCTAGTCATAGTTCTGGTCTACCTAAAGTCTCGCATGTTTGTTTGATATACCTCAACCATGGGATTTGTGTTGATTTGGGTAGACGCAGAATCTCTTGGAGCTCATTCCTGTAATTCATGAGTTCTGGCGTTCTCCAAATACGGCGCCAAAAGGTTATTGGTCTTAGTCCCAGCTCTTCCGTAATTGGTCTGAGACCCAGGTTGAGTCTCATCGGGAGGAGCGGGGTGCTTACTGGTAGTGCTGCCAACTGTCTAATAAATTTGTTTTCGGTAATCTGCAGGTTTTGGGCGGGAGTATGACCCCACAACTCACATCCATATAAAACTGCCTCTCTTGCCTGCATTTTATAGATTTGGAGAACGGCATCAAAAGGTTTGTAGGTCGACCTACTTGTCATCCTACAAATGCCACCCGTTAACTGGACCAGTTTCATGTTAGCCTTTGTCCGGGGTGTGTCCCATGTCATATCCTAATTGATAGTTACACCCAGGTATTCAAAAGTAAGAACCCTCTCGAGTCTTAGTGCACCTATGGTGGGGTTGGGTCGTGTTGAGGGAGGGGTGTTGAGAATCATGTATTTGGTTTTCATAGCATTGATCTCAAGCCCCCGCTCCACACAGATAGCTGAAAACCCATCCAGAACCCGTTGTATTCCCATGGGGGACTTGGACATCAGCAGGGTGTCGTCCGCAAACATAATAGCGGGCACCCTGCTGCCGTTTAACTTAGGAGCATCAATGTCACCCATCCTAGTCAGATGGGTGATTACCCCATTGACAAAGAGGCAGAACAGGGTCGGCGCAAGCACACAACCCTGTCTCACCCCCCTGTCAATGGGGAACCTTCCAGAAAGTGCCCCATTTCTGCCACACCTAACACGTGCAAAGTTTCCATGGTGTAATCTTATCAAAATTGTCAGGATAACAGCCGGAATGCCCAACTCCGCCAGTACGGTCCAAAGTCTGTCTCTAGGTACTAAATCGAAGGCGGCTCGCAAGTCCACAAATACTGTGTACAAGCTGCCGCCCTCGATAACCGCAGTCTTCCAAAACAGGAGATTCAGGCGGAAGATCTGGTCCATAGTAGAGACCCCTCTTCTGAATCCCGCCTGATAGGGGGTAAGAATGGTAAATTCCTCTATCCAATTATGGAGGCGATCTAATATCAGCCTACCAAATAATTTCTAGGGCACATCTATGAGGCTGATGGGCCTGCAGTTGGCTGGGACCTTCTTAAATATGGGAACAATCTCTGCACCCAGCCAAGTACAGGGGACCTCCATACCCCTCAGGACAGCATTGAATATCAGCACCAAGTAGGGGGCCCATACGTCAGGCTCCTGCTTGAATAAGTCACCCGGCAGGCCGTCCAATCCTGGTGCTTTGCCTGATGCCAACCCTACAATGGCTGCTCGTACTTCCTTCTCTGTGAAGGGTTCCCTTTCTATTAGTACACTAGTGATCGGTGGAGTATCGTTAATGACTTCATCAGCGACCTTGTAAAGGGACTGAAAGTGATCCTGCCAAGTCATGGCTGAGATGTTAGGTTCAATAGCCGTGACTAGCTCCTCGGACCCCGTGTTAACAATGCGCCAAAATCTACTGGAATCCCTGTTAACTAATAATGTAGTAAGGTTTTCCCATTTTTCCTGTTCCCATTCACTTTTGGCATGGGTAATCAGGCGCTTATAGTCCCTTCTCCTTGCCTGGGTTACAGACCTATCTGCACCTTCCTTGATCGAAGTCAAAAGATCTGTTTTAGCCTTGCAGCAAACCTGGTTATACCAAGTGGGGCGGTTATGACGACCACCCCCATTCTTTCCTATGGTAAAAAGGACTTCGGCCACGGACTTAATGAGGTCCTCATGCGCCAACCATAGTTCCTTGTGTGTGCCCTGGGAGGTAGGGCGCTCCATTATTGCACATACCTTTTCGAGAGTAGGAATAAGCCAGGCATAAAGCCCACAGACCTTCTCTGGGTTAGAGGCTAGCTTCTCCCACCTCACTCTCCGTCTATTATTTGTCAGTGCCAACCCTGGGGCGGCATTATCTTACCTTCTGTCTTCTAGTTCGGGAATGGCATATTCCAATTCCAGCGCATTGTTTTCGCTATCTTCCCTAAGTATCACCTGGAAGTCAGTGATATGCGACCACATGGAGAGTTGGACCAAGATATAGTCCAGTCTGGACTCCCTGCCCTCTCTATGATATGTGCAATTGGGTGGGATGTCTGAGCCTATACGTCCATTACAAGCCCGAACACCATGTTTCAGAGTTAGGGCGGTAATTTGAAGAGCTAGAGGAGTCCAGGCTCTAGGGGAGGGAGCTACCGAAGGGGGCACCAGCCACACAGCGTCCTCCTCCTGGGATAGTCCATCCAGTAGACTTGAGAGGGGCTCGAAGTGGCAGTTAAAATCACCTCCCACCAAGAACGGTAAACCCTGGGGGATATCACTGAGGAACACTGAGAGTTCCTCAATAGTATGTGACTCTTGTGTAATGTTTACCGGCCTAGAGTACACGTTTACCACAGCCAGTCTACTCGAGTTCGGCCATTCCAACAAAACACCAAGGATATCCTCTGAGGCTGAGGGGAGGGGTGTGGCCGAACAGCCTAGGTCAACAGCCACCCAGGTTGCGAGGCCTCCCGACGGACGCCCCTTGCCTCCCGACTTCGCTGGGATTGAGAATACCGCAAAACCTGTACAAGGGATAGCCTCTCTGGCCCAAGTTTCCTGTAACAGACATATGTCTTTGGCCTCAATGAATGAACTCCTGTCCGGACAGTTCAGTTTATTCCCCAGGCCGGCCACGTTCCAGGACAGTATCTTGAGTGTAGGTGGTCTCAGATTCAGGGTGGGAACAGTAGGTGTGACTATGTCAGTTAGACTCATCTGTTGATTTACAATATGCGGTCGTTCCCCTAGTTCAACTAGGGGTTCCTTCATACTGGATAGGAGTCCTTGAGTGTTAGAGTGAGCCACTCCATTATAATTTTGCTACTCACAATAGTTCTTGTTAGCATGGCATACAATAGAGGGACTAGTATTTCCTTCTTTGCGACCCCTATGTGAGTCGCCCACCTCCCGCCTCCTGCCCTGGTTGTGTCAATCCACCATATCCAGGCAGCTATACCTGTTAAATGTTGGGAAAAAGTCAGGCTGCTGGAATCTGGGGTGATGGAAATCGCCTCTGTCTCTGTCACCCCAGCCTCTCCCCCTCCTGGAAATAGTATTCCAACCCTCCTCCTCGCATGGATTGAACAATGGTGGGTAAAAAAAGGATAGGGGTAGGGACTGAATGGATGTCCCCTGTTCAGAAGGTAACCAACTGCATATATGAGAAACAGTCCTAGGATCTCTAAAATTAATTAGGACACAGTCTCCATTGATTTATTTCATTGTGTTACCCAAGCATGGGACTCTCCTTACCATAAGAACCTCACTCGAAATTCCATAGGGTAGAGGTCTGTTTATGGTAAGCCAGTTAACGACCTTGTTTTTCAGAGCAGAGACAGATTCATTAGAATCGGACTTCAACTCTGGTACACCGGCCAGCATGACTGTGTACGGGCTTACCTCTGGCGGCAGGTTCATTGGCCTAGGATTTTTGGTGATTGCGTGTACTCCCTGCGTGCCTGTGGCTTCCTTTCCTGGGCGGCTGGGTCTTGGGATACGATCAGTCACCTGAGGAGTGGGAGTGTGTGCTGTAGGGGGTTGTGTTTGTGGTATCTTAGGAGCTAGCCCAGCGTCCTTCGGTGGGGGCTTAGGTGTAGCCTTCTTATTCCTAAGCTCTACCCAGCCTTTGGCTATATTATTATTTGTTTTAAGCGTGTCAGCAAGCTGGGTAGTTTTTTTTTCTATTGTCGCTAGCCTGGCTTAAATCTTTAGTAGGCGTGTTTCTAAAGAGCTTAATAGTGTCTTGAAAAGTATGTCAATGTTGGAAAGAGTAAGATTATTGGCGTCTGTATTTACACTGAGAGGTAGGATTAACAAATTTGGTATCTGCGGGGATGGAGTGACAGTAGGTGGAGGCGTGGTTTTGTCTGATGGAGTGGGTCCTTTTTTACTTGGTCCTTGTCTACTACCCTCCACTGTGCAGTTGTGCTTAGCGATTTTTGCCTTTTGCCCACCAGGATTTTGTACCCCTCTTTTCCTTTTTGGTATGGCTCCTTCCCTTTCCCCCTGCGTAGGGCAGCCAACACTATCATTGATGTCATCCGAGTTAGCCACAGTGACAGTGGGAAGGAGGAGGGTGGGCTGCACTTGAATCTGGGGTAGGGGTAAGAGACTAAACTCATCAGGAGCACTTATATCCTTATCAATATTATAGAAGGTAGAATTGGTTGAGTTGGATAAGACTAGCGTCCCACCAACCGCATTTTCCCCATTATCTGAAACAATGCAATCCAGTCTATTTTCCGAAGTCTTAGCATGCACTATAGGCCCCATAGAAGATCTTCTAACCCAGTCTATTTCTTGGGATATGCGCCTTTCAAGTATCATTCTTTCATCGATCAAAGGAGACCCGGCTTTAGCAAAATAGGTGTCCAAAGTACCTTTGGCTGCTCCAGCGGTCAGCGTGCTCTTGCTCCTAGTTTCTCTGGTCGCCATGGTTCGTGTTTTGGAAGTATGATCATAAAACTCAAAGTTAGCAACAAGGGCAGGTGGGGTAGCCCGGTCCCAGTCTCATCCGTTCTCGAACGGCCTCAAACGGCCTGCCCTTTGCCCGGGCTTAGCCTGGCGCCAGCTCGCGCGCGTCCCGCGAGCGCGTAGTGGGGTGCGGTTATATGAGGAGGCAGTGGGCGGGAAGAGACACCAGGTGCGCTGTGTTGCTGAGGCGCAATGAATCCTGGGTCTTGCAGTCCCGGCCCCTGCAGCAGGCGTTCAATGTCCCCCACTAGGCAATTCCTCCCGGTTCAGGTTATGGCTCAGCAGAAGTCCATTGAAGGCGAAGGTGAAAGAAACCCAAAGTGCTCAATCCAAGAGCGACGGCTGCGAGCGGCCCTGCGAAGCGGGGGCCGCGTGCCGTAAGTAGCTACGGGGAGGCAGGGGGCGGGAAGAGACACCAGGTGCGCTGTGCTGTTGAGGCGCAATGAATCCTGGGTCTCGCAGTCCCGGCCCCTGCAGTAGGCGTTCAATGTCCCCCACTCGGCAATACTCCCGGTTCAGGTTATGGCTCAGCAGAAGTCCGTAGAAGGTGCAGGTGAAAGAAACCCAAAGTGCTCAAACCAAGAGCGACGGCTGCGAGCGGCAAAACAACAAAGTGCAATGAGAAATGGTATTGAATTTTAAAGATTTAGATCAGGGATCTCTAAACTCGGTCCTGGAGGGCAAGATCCATGCAGATTTTTGAGATAACTGCATTGATCTAAAAAGAGATTTGCTAAAAATCTGTCCCTCCAGGACTGACTTTGGAGAACCCTTATTTCGATAAAAGTAGACACAAAAGGCAGAAAGTGCCAAATGAGGGTAACTGGTCCCACTGGATCGGGACAAAGTCACTAGATCAGGCCGACCATTATGGATCGCAGGATGGGTACAGGATCAAGTTTAGCCCACTAAGGATTGTACCTTATGTCCTTGGTGCACGATATGTGCGGCATTGCTTTGCAAGGATTGGTGTTGTGTGGGGTTGGTTCCGATAAGGCAGTGCGGCAAGGCTTTGCCAGACTTTGCATTACTCAGTGTCTGTTCCAGTGATGCTTAAACCTGTGCGACAAGGCTCCACGTTGGTTTGCACCACTTGGTATCAGTTCTGATTAAGCTTTTAGCTGTGCAGCGAGGCTTCACTGTGCCTTGTGTTGCTCAACATTGGTTCTGATGAGGTTTGAAGCTGTGCTGCGGATGCTAGGCAAGTTTCCAGGATCTATGGAACCATGCATTGGGGATCAGGAGCACTCTGCAGCACATTTCAGCAGAGGTCAGGCAGCCTGGGTGCAGTCCAGGTAGGTTTGGTGAAGCAGGTCAGCTGGGAGGATGCAAGGAGGCCTCTAGAGCTTGTACTGTCCCTGTGGCTCAGAATAGGAGTTCAGACACCTGACCCATAAAGTCATTCTGCCTGGGATGAAGGGAGCAGGTCCAGTCTTCCTTCTTAGAGAGCAAGGCAGACCTCAAGCCTCAAGTATAAGGTCAGTCCTTCTGAAGTATAGACAAGTTCAGGATGGTACTGAAGAGTGGGTCTCAGAGTCCAATATTTATACCTGTTGCCAGCTTTGAAGTGGGTGAAACTTCTAGACTTCCCCCAAACATCTATTTCTAAGTTAAACTTTCAGTTCAAAACTGCATTCAGGCAGCAATGGAATTCTGGGACATGTTTTAAGGGGCTACCTAAGTGTATGGCACAATGAGTGCTGCAGGCAGACTAGTACTATGTAATGTACAGGCCATGAGTATATGGTATACCACTCTACATGGAACTTATAAGAAAATTAAATATCCCATCATCAATGTCACAATGTTTTAGCACTTTAGCACTGATTAGCAAGGCCAACAAAAACCATTTAGTAAAACAGGGGGAGGGAAGGGAAAATGTTTGCGAGAAAACCATGCCAGGGATATCAGGTATAATGGCCACCTTAGTACTGTCAAATGTAATATGTCCCTGCTGGTATATGGAGTATTTAACAAACCATTCAGTGTCAGAAGGGAAAAAAGTGAATCAATATCCACAAAAAAATCATTATGTATAGTATGCCGGCAGCTAATAAAAAAAGGGTTACATGGTAAACTGTTCATTGTCCCGATTCGGGATCTGTAAGTTGTGACTCTAAGATCATGAGCCCTCATCCACCTAGTGTGTTTTGCTTCAGCATGGGGTTTCAACATACATCAGTGGCAAACCACAGTACAAATCATTGTGTAGACATCTGTTGCGTATCATGCATAGTGGGGCTAGGATACTTAGGGCATGATTTAGATCTCGGCGGATGGGTTACTCTGTCACAGCTGTGAGAGATAGCCCGACCACCAAAATATAAATCCAATAGAATATAATGGCATTTATATTTCGTCTGACGGGATATTTGTCACCATTGTGATGGAGTAACCCTTCCACCAAGATCTAAGTCAGGCCCTAAGTGTATTCATATACTGAGTGATTATAGATAGAAACAGTGGGGCACAGAAGGTCCCAAAGGTCAGTGGTAATTGCATCATATGCACTCCACCAAAATCCTTCAAATCCTTTGATCTGTGCCTTACTTACTGATGGAAATAGTAGAAGTTTACAATCTGCAACACAGAGAATATAGACCACCTTTTAAGATGCACAAGTGTCCTACTATATGTGGATATGACTACACTCAAAGGTAAGCAATGGCTGCTTGAACACAAAAGTAATATTGGTTGTGAGAATCTCACTACCAAACTTGTAACTCCTTTTAATGCAGTACAACACACACATCAAAAGATTGTAATTGGACTGTTATAGAACATATGTATTCTAAAATCGAAAAAACAACCCGCACAGAAATGCTAGATTGTAAAGAATGACAGTGAGTGTTTTGTCTTAAAGCACACCTTACAGGTGTTAACAATGGAATGCAATTGAACGGAACCAGATATATTCTCTCCTCATTATCAATTGGATTATCTTATATTACCCTTGTAGTGATGCATTGAAAAATATCCATGAGTATACTGCATACTTCATTAAGCATTCTCTCTTTCTTCATATTTTCAAGATTTACCGAAAATTACTCTGGGAGATATGCTATGGCCATGTACTGTCCTGTTCTGCACATATAGCATTCTCCTCCAATAGGACTATATACTATTTTTTTACAGAGTTTTATATAGTGCACACTTGACCCGGAATCGGGTATCAGAGCGCTTTACATAGCACCAGTTATGTTACATGAGGACACATTCATTTTTATTAGGCCTGCAGAGATTAAGTGATTTGCTCAGAATCACAAGATATTTAGCATCATTGCTGAGACTTGAACCTGGTTCCCCAGATTCGAGGTCAACTGCCCTAGCCGTTAGGCCAACTCCTCTCCCCTATGTTGTACATGGTGCGAAAAATAGTAATGCACAGTACATTTTTTCAATCCTTTCTTTGACATGTATAACAATAATGATGCTTTGCAATTCATAGCCAACAAGAAAACATCTTACCTCACAGTCATTACCAACAATGTCTACCCAAATGATTTTAAAAAAAATAATATATATATATATATATATATTTCCCATTTCATAACTCGATCCCAGTCACCCAAATTGTGACATGCTTATATAATAACAATTAATCATAGGGGAAGGATCACTTGTCCTGCACAACCAGGGTATGCAGGAGGTATGTGGGGTGTCTCACAATAAAAAACCTTATGCACGTGATGGGAAGGTCGTGGTAGCGGTATATGTTGGTTCTCCGCTCTTCATTCATGTGTGTGCATAATCATAGGGTCAGTTTGGTTATGCAGCCTCCACCAGGAGGTTTCTACCCATGGTTTAAACAGTAGTGATCGAGTGACATGGACAGTGCTCAGATTCGTTAAAATACCCGGACAGCCAGATGCTTCACTTTATTCAGTCTGGATTTGGGTAGCCCGTCAATTGGTATTAGAAAATTATGCGTTCTGCGAATGTGTAATGGGTTCTAACGCACTCAAAGTTAGTGATTAAAAAGTGGCCGACATGTTTCAGCCAATTTGCCTAATTAGGTCTTATGGGCTTTCTTCAGGACCAATAATGCAAGGTGAGAATGTGAGTGTTTATAACAAAAATTGCCTCATTATAAACGGTATAAGAAAAGGAAAAATTCAACCTGTTTCTTTTCAATATAGAAGGTCACAGTGTACCTGCAAAAAATAAAGACAATATGTATACAACACGGGGTTAGGGGTGGAGGGATTGGGGTAGGGGACACTCAAGGTAGTACATTGCTACATTCATTACAAAATCAGAAGTCGATTTTGTTGCAACTAAAAAATGGCAATACTTTACATGCCCCACCGTCCATGGCAGTGTCAACTCTCTCATTATCCATCTTTTGTGACATGCTGACGATCTCCAAGTTCTTGTGTGAATAGCCAATATCATCTAAGTCTCTTTAAAGCATGCAGTGGGAATATAACGCTAACATAATTGCCAAATGTTGGGGGCATGTGCGTGTCTCTAGTGAAGGTTAGACCACTGTGCATCGCCAGCTCTTTGGGGAGTTAATGTTAGCGTTGCGCAAAGGCGGCATGGTTGCCGATGTTGGAGGCATGCGCGTTTCTCTAGGATAGGTTAAACCACTGTGCACCGCTAGACTATTAAGGAGTTGTTCAGGAGTTAGTGTTGGTGTTGCGCCAAGCGGCGATTTTATTCAAGTTAGCGTGTGCTGGGTGACCGAGGGACCCATGCCTCATATTGAGCGCTGGTGGAACGTACCTCAAGTGTGAAATTATCACACTTCCTCAGGTGTTGCAGGAGTCGACTCCTGCAACACCTGAGGAAGTGGGACAAATATAAATTCTTTCCCCTCTAGACATTGTTCGGAAAGCAGCAGAAGATGTGATTTTATCAGGGCAAATCTTTAGTTGCAAGTTTTAGAAAACCACATACTCTCCTGAACAGTGTTCTCCCCCCCATGTTTTCCTATATGAAGAGTAAGTCTCAAATGCTGGACATTTTTACAATCCACAATCCCCAACATGTAGGAAACATAAGACGCAAATGTGGTCTAGATATCATGTAAGAAAAAAAACTTTGGAAGTGTTAGGGCCTGCTACCTCACATATTTCTGGTTGCTCACTAGTGTCACTTCTACCTGTATTTTGAACATTTGTAATGCACAGATTGCTACCTCATATATTTTGGTTGCTCACTAGTGTCACTTCTACCTGTATTTTGAACATTTGTAATGCACAGATTGCTACCTCATATTTTTTGGTTTGCTAACTAATGTCACTTTTGATTTTTGATTTTTGATTCATGTAAATTGTTGTTTGCATTTGTATCCTGTCCTTATATTCTATCAGTATTATACTGGCACTTGAATTCTGCACTACTCTGCACATTTCCGCAACCTGCTCCCATTCCTACTTTTCTCTCCTGTTATGCACAGACCGCTACCTCATACATCATATACTTCTACTGTATTCTGCACTATTCTGCACAGTTCTACAACCTGCATCCATTCTCACTCTTCTCTCTAAGGCACCGACTGCTACCTCATATATCTCTGGTTGCTCACTAGTGTCACTTCTGCCCCCTAGGGTCACTCTTGATCCATATATCTCTGATTGATCACTAGTGTCACTTCTGCCCCCTAGAGTCACTTTTGATCCATGTAACTTGATATTTGCATCTGTATCATGTCCCAGTATTATACTTCACTTTTGTACTTTGTAATTTACCGTATGTATTTGCTCTACTGCACACTCTTATATCCTGGTTATGCTGGTTGATCACTAGTGCCACTTCTGTACTCTATAACTTACTGTATGTATATGTTTCTCTGCACACTCTTACATTTGGGTTATGTTGATTGATCACTAGTACTACTTTTGTACTGTGTAACCTACTGTATGTATTTGTTTTTCTGCACATGTGTACCACTATAGTGCATTCTCCCATACCCACCTAAACCATCATCGTAACATGGATCCTATCGGCAATCACACATATAAAATCAACTACCCACCGTCACTCACCAAAAAAGCCGCTAAACGCTTTAAACACAACTTCCTTAGGTCACACCCTGAAACCCCCTTTGCTGACACCTACTTCTCACCGGTCAATGGATCCCTGAACACTGATATCATCTTCCACACCACATGCAGAGCTCAATGGAGAAAAGCGTTCCTCACCCTACTCACCGTCTCCTCCACCAGGAAATCTGCTCACAGCCTAACTCTCTCCATCACAACATCCCAAATCTTTCCAGGCAGAGCCACCATCACTATTTACAATAACGGGATTGCCCTATCTCAATCCACAGACAGGAACCTGGAACTGCTAGACAACTTGTTCCCCACTTTCAAAGAGCACCTCTCCCATTCGCGGACCAACACTCATATCCCCTCCAGTCCCACCAACCATGACCTCACAGCTACATACTCCTCAATCAGGGACACACCTACCACCCCTGACCTCCCATCTCCCACCCACAACCCCTCTATCCCAGTTCAGCACCAGGCAGTTGTAACACTCGCCTCAAACACAGACACAGATCGCTCCCCCTCATACACCACTCACACCCCCACCCCTTCTACCAACCCTCGGACCTCTCACACCTACAGCGGGCATTAACACTCCGCTCACCCCTGACAGCACAGCTCCCACCCACAACACACCTAACCTAGTCCAGCACCAGAACAACACGCACTTCGACAAATCCTCCCCCTCATCCCCCCATTCTCAGTCCCCATTACCCTCTAAGCAACCACGCAGAACACACCTCCTCTCTCAGTTTTTACTCCCCCTCCTCACAACAGGACCATCTCCAATCCCATTTCCCCTCCTACTCTCAGCCCCCATTACCCTTCCTGCACCCCCACCAAGACTATCAGTCTCCCAGCCTACACCTTGACCCCCCCGCCTACCATCAATGCACTCACTCATACCACCAACCTCCTCCCTACCTCATCCACACCCCTCCCGCCCAAAACCTCTCTCCTCCCTAACACCATCCCGGACACAAACACAATGCATACCTGCTCGAACACCAGCCCACTCTCCCACCTGCACACGAATTCCCTGGTCAGCCATTCACCTCTGACTGCCACCCCCACCTCCACCACCTACCCCACGATGGACATCATCATGGCCACCCTCACTCAGATCAAAGAAGACATACACATCATCAAAGAACTACTCTCCACACACCCCATACACCCCTCACCCATTCCACCACCCCTCCCAACTTGTCCCTTACCCCTCCGGCTGACTCCCTCACTCAACACGCCCCAAACCGGGCGTCAATCCCTGCTCATAGGCGCAGCAACTGCCCTCGTCCCCCTCGTCGCCCCTGCAACCCCTCCCACAACAACACCTCCCCGCCCAACTTGTCCCCCACCCTTCCGATTAACTCTCTCACTCAACTCTCCCCAACCTGACCTCAATCCCAGTTCGCAATCGCAACAACTGCCCTCGTCGCACCCACAACTCTACTTCTGACCTCGACACACTCACCCTTCTCCGCTCCTATGACCCAGCCCCCCAAAATCACACAACCACCCCACACCTCAACATTCCCATGATACACGCAAATCCCCTTAGACCCCCCACACTAAACAGCAGATTCTCCATCCCCAATAACCTTAGAAAAGTCCCTCTCTCTCTAGAACCATCTACCACCCTCAACACACCCCGTCTGAAATGCACTCTCCTCAACTGCAGATCGGCCTCGAAACATTCCGCCGCCATTGCTGATCTCCTCTTATCGCTGGACGTTGACCTAGTCATCCTGACTGAAACCTGGCTAACTGAATCTTTGACACCTATAATGGACATTCTGGTTCCTCCCAACTACCACATTATCAGGCTCGACAGATCAGGCAAAGTAGGTGGTGGAATCGCATGCATCTACAGGAACAAACTCTCTGTTCAGAAAGTCAATTCCACCTCCCTACCATCCCCAACTTCCTGGGAATACATCTGCCTCGACATTATTAGTGAGGGCAAACCGATATGCTCTCTTCACAGCATTTACCACCCACCCAGGGACAACTTCACCTTTTCCCAACAAATCATGGATATGATCTCAACCAATTCCGGACGGCAGCTCACCCAAATATACCTTGGTGACTTCAACCTCCACTGGAACGATCGCAATGACGCGGTGGTAAATAGTCTTAAAAATGTCCTCGATGCCCTTAACCTCACCCAAATATGCAACCGCTCGACCCACGAGAAAGGTTCTATCCTCGACCTGATCATCTCCAAAGAGGACTCTATCCAACTCGAGTCCATCCAACCCTGTGACTGGTCAGATCATCATATTGTCACATTCTTTATCAATGAAAAAGTTAAAGTTAACCCGGCTCAATTCTCCAAGCCCAAAGTCTGGAAAAGAGACATGAAAAAACTCAACCCAGGCTCTTTGCCCCCTAACAGTTGCAATCTCCTACTCCCACCGACAGGCGCTACGGACGTTCAAACCCTGACTGACAACTATCTCAACGCTATGACCTCTATAATTAATGAGGCTGCACCTATGCAGCTAAAAAGAGTCTCTACTAAAATCTCCAATCCATGGTACGACGGGAGTCTCAATGAGGATAGACGAGACATGCGAATGGCAGAGCGTACCTGGAGATCAGCTCCCTCGGCAATGCACCTAAAAGATCTGAAGAAAAAGAGAAACGCCTACTTCAGGAAAATAAAATGCTCAAAATCAGACTTCTTCAGCCTCCAGCTCGACCAAGCAAAAAACCGCCCGAGAAAACTGTTTGAGCTAATCAGATCACAATCCAAGGATCAACCCCAACCACTCAACACTGGGCGTGAGGCACCCTCCTGTGAAGACTTTGCTGCTTTCTTTATCCAAAAAACTGACAACATAAAGAGCGATCTCCTCATTGACGCAAGCCTCTACTCCAAACCCCAGTGCCCAGCACCCACTGAACCAAAAAACAATGCTACATGGTCAACCTTTGGCACATACTCGGAAGAAGAAATTGGCAAACTGCTCAGTACCCTGAAACCATCCAATCACCTCACGGACCCCCTTCCTGCTACCGCAGTAAAAGACTTTACCCCTTTGCTTCTCCCTCTCTGGACTAAAATTATCAACAGCTCTCTCCAACAAGGAAGCATACCTGACTCCCTCAAAGTTGGTCAGGTCACACCTCTACTAAAGGAACCTACAGCCGACCCCTCTGGTCTCAACAATTACCGTCCCATTACCAATATTCCCACTGTCGCCAAACTGCTGGAAAAATGTGCACAACTATAATTGACTAAACACATTGAACAATTTGATCTCCTCAACCCTCACCAGTCAGGCTTCCGAGCAGGACACAGTACAGAAACTGCTATGACTCACATAATTTGAAGGACTGGGTTCTTTAAGACCCAGCGGTGCCAGGGCACAACACCTGAAACCTTCGTGGGTAACCTGCTCCGGCGTACGAATGACAGAGACACGGGACACTTCCTCCGACGTCAAAGATTCAAGGTTTATTTACTGCAGGGAACACAGAAGTCACGACAAGTACAACACGTGCAACTTGGGGAGACTGCTTCAAATTGGTTATGTGGATCGCTCCTTTTATACAGAATTTACCCATAGGACAACATGATACACAAAGGTTTACAACCCGGTTCCCACAATTATCCCCCAGAGGGGTCGCTTTGGTCACTTTGATACACATAAGGTCCGGAACATAAGTGCGGAAACATTTGGCGGTTCCCAACTGTAAAAACCCATCTTCCCAACATTAGTGCATTCCGATTGGCAGTAAAACAGATCGAAATAGGAACAAAGACAGGTGCAGAGGAAGACGGAGACAGTGGGGAGATCGGAAAGGGTGTAAAAGGGGAGGTATCGAGAAACACGAGATACAGGCATCAAAGGGACGTGCCTAATGAGATGCACGGCTGAGACAATAAGTCCGTGCGGCAAGATGAGCCTCGAGCGGCGCCATCTGCCTTACAGTATCATCCCCCTCGTCATAAAGACACTTACAAAGAAATATCTTGGGAGTCCCAGGGTCGCGAAGCGGACAGCGTCCGTTCGCTGGCTACTTGAGGGCAAGAGACAAAATGGATGCCGTATCTAAGATGGAACCCGTGGGTACAGATGAAAAACCCACATAACAAACGAACGGTTTAAGTTAGCACAGCGAAACTGCGCACACTTACTAAACTCGTCATTTGCGGTTCATAGATACCAGACTCGACCATATTCGTGCGAGTCGGAAAACACCACTTACAATTGTCACGGAACCTCAGACGCTCCTTTTGCCCTCATGTAGGCAAGCACTAGTCGGAATCATATTCGATATTCATCAGACCATCGAGATGTTGCTGTAGCATAGCTCTGTCCAACCGAGTCCCCTTGGTAACAGGTGGCTGTCTCATACACGTCGTAGCACAGAGGCCACATAAGGCAGGACCACACTGCACACAAAGGCAACACGTGAACAGGAACGCCACAACGACTCCGATGATCATCAGAATCTTCCAACCCCAAGTCGACATCAGGCCCCAAAACCATCCAAGTAGCGTCCAATCCCCCACATCCACGTGTATGGATTCGGAGATCTTATGCAACTTCGAGATGGCTTGATAGACAGTCGGAGCATTATCAGGAATGAAAATACAGCAGCTCGAATGGATCACCTTACATACCCCACCTCGATCTGCTTAGATGACATCTAAAACTATACGGTTTTGTAACGTCATAAGTCTATCCGCCTGAAGTTCAGTGGTGATATTACCAAGGGCACTGGCAGTAATATTAGCTGTCGATTCTACCACTCGAGTCAACTGTCTTAGGTTCCTACTATTAACCATAGGTCCCCAAAACGGGAGGAAACCCTTGAAAAAGTCTCCTGCCTCTTGACCGGCAGTATCCTCTTCGCTAATTACGCCTCTCACAACTCTAGTCTTGTGATAATCTGCATCTACAGTAAACGTCGGAGGCAACAGGTTTGCGATAAAACATGAGCCCATGAAGTCAGAGGGCAACCATGCATACGCACGATCATGACAGATAAAGTATGTACCCTTGGCAGCCAGGAACACAGGGGACGAGACCATCGGCAGAATGTAATTTTCAGTACAAGCACTCTCTCCAAGTCGGGCTTTCGATCTTCGGCCACGACCTATTAGACAAAAATTACCAATGTGGGGTACGACCCATATTGGAGGTGAGCTTTTAAGCTGTTTTTCATTAGTGAACACACTATATTCGCCTCTACTTAGGACTCTATAGGCTTGTACCTCTTCTTCGGGAATAAGCGAGGGATCATAGATATCGCTATCTAAATCCTCTATTGCTATAGACAAAGGTTTTTGATACGAGGTAGGACCAGAGTAGGGAGAACGTGGTTCTCGAATGGGGTGGAAACCCAGTGCGCTTCGAAACATTGTCTGAAATGCTCGAGCAGACCCTTGGGAACTATACGGTAACACCAGATATGGAATTCCCTTATCCGTAGTATGTGGTATCAACCCACACACCCAACAATTAGTAGTGTTAACCACAAACTGATGCTGATGAAGGAGCTGAATAAAGGAATTGTTGCGGAATTCTGCACGTCTAGCCTGCTCGTGTTCAGGTAAGATATGAAAAGAATGAGGAGATGCAGTGGAGGTGAGTTTAGGATCAGGGGTAGGAGTAGGTGTGGCAGAAGGTAAGAAGTAAAACATCGTGTAATACACCCCACCCGCCAATAATGCAGAAACAGTCAAAAACAATACGAATATTTGGAATTTAAAACATTTGGTACGACTGAGTTGCTGCAGCTTGAATCTTTGCGCTTGAGCTTCTTCCAAGTCCATCAGCTTCGAAAATGCCATACCCTACGACCGTCCGCAACGTTTCTTGACGCACTTTGTTCTGTGTAGCAGTAGTCAATCCCTAGGAGTTCCCAGGAACCGACGGTCTTTAACCTAGCGTCAAGACCTACTAACCAGAAGGAAGTACGCGCGCGGCCCTACGGTCTTTATTTCCCAAGTGTATATGCAAAAACAATGTCTCTCAGCTGTGGAAGCAAAAAGTGTAGAGAACGAAGCTCAATGAATATGTACAAAATAATCACAATAATATAAATGTTCAAAACTGATCACGGAAAACGGGATAATGCAATTATCAAAAAACAGAACAGGATCTTTAATTAGTCTCTGGTGCTAGATCGCAAAAAGTATCGGGTTTTCCCAGGACGTGTCTGTTCGTCAAACAAAGGATCCGTTGAAGGGACAGCGTCCTGTTGATCAGCTGAATGTTCTGGTCTTGAGTCTTTTGCTGACAAATGTTCAACAGTGTCTTTCTGCTGCACTGAGGATTCTCCGACAGGTTGTGCGTCACTGAAAGGTACAAACGCCGGCAATCCTTCGGTTTCAGTTGATGCAATGCCTTTCCTCACCCACGAGTCTGCTGGCAACGGGATAGGGACTTTCTTGGTATGGGTGGCATGCACCCAATTCTTCCGCCCCCCAAGACGAACTGCAGTTCTCGTGGCAAGGAGGACCTGGTAGGGTCCAGTAAACCTCGGGTCCAAGTTGGTCTTGCGCGAAAAGTTCCGCGTCACCACCCAATCTCCGGGCTGGAGCTGGTGGCCTGGACCCTCCGTCTGCGTCGGCAATGCTTCGTGAACCTGTTGGTGAATTAACCTCAGTTTAGCAGTCAAGTCATGTAGATAATCGATCAACATTGGATACTCAAGATCACAGAAAATACCTGGCCTAGGAACCCCCCCAAACATTCGCAGGACGGCCGAACACTATTTCGTAGGGGCTAAGCCCTACTCGGGAGTGTACAGTCGTCCTAGTTGACAGTAATGCTAAGGGTAAAGCGTCAGGCCACGAAAGACCAGTCGTAGCCTGAATCTTTGCTAGTTTTAGTTTAAGGGTGCTGTTATACCCTTCAACCAAACCAGCTGACTGGGGATGATTGGCACTATGGAATTTCTGATTAATTCCAAGGCCCTTACACACACTCTTCATCACGCTCCCCACAAACTCACTTCCGTTATCTGACCACACAATTCTAGGCATTCCATACCGAGGAAAATATTCCTTCAGTAGGATTTTCGCAGTAGACAAAGCAGTATTGTCTTTGAGGGGATAGGCCTCGATCCATCGGGAGAATGCGCAAACCACAACTAAAACGTATTTCAGGTTATTGCATCGCTCCATATGGATGAAGTCCAATTGAATCACCTCAAAGGGACAAGAAGGGGGAGCAAAACTGCCAGGAGGAGTTGGGGTTCCCTTACCAGGATTGTACAACATACATACCATACAATTCTTAACCAAGCGTTCAGCACATTTCGTAATACCATCATTCTTCCACACAGGGGACAGCAATTTACAAATACCTTTCGCGCTAATATGTGCTAACCCATGCGCCATAGTCACAACAGCCAGCACATACGCATCCGGTAACATCCATCTTTTCTGATCAGACAAATCAATCCAACAACCATTCGCATCCAACTTTCCCGTACTTTCTTTCCACTTCGTCTTTTCAGTATCGGTGGCCTCATTCTGAATTGCTTTCACACTCTCGATAGTGTCCTCACACATACTCGATTCTGTAGGCCACCTAACCGAACTCGTCACATACATTCGTGTGCTAAGGTTCCGGGCAGTCTCCTTAGCAGTCTCATCCGCAAAAGCATTACCACGACCAACATCATCCGTCACCTTACGATGCGCACTACATTTAACAATTGCCACTTGCTTAGGCAACGTAAGCGCATCCAAAAGATCATTCACAAGCTGGCCATGCTGAATCTTCGTACCATGCGATGTTAGAAAACCTCTCTCTCTCCACAACCGTCCAAAACTATGTGCGACGCCAAAAGCATATTGGCTGTCGGTAAACACATTCACACGTTTCCCTTTCGCTAACACACACGCTCTAGTGAGAGCGATCAGCTCTGCGGCTTGGGCAGAATTCTGATTTAATCTCGCAGTCTCAACAACAGTATTCAACGTTACAACAGCATATGCAGTAGTCACATCGCCATTCGGCAACTTAAAACATGAACCATCCACATACAATGTACCATCTGGATCTTCCAATGGGGTGTTTTTAAGGTCCACTCGACCTTTTGTTTCCTCCTCTGTCCTCAAATAACAGTCATGTTCTGTTATTTCATCTGACTCTGAGCTGATTGGTAACAAAGTTGCCGGGTTCAGAACATTACAACGTTTTATTTGAATGTGGCTTGCCAACAGCGTCAACTCGTACCCAGACAACCTCGCACTCGTCAAGTGCTGAGTTTTCGTACGATTCAAAAGAGTATCGACTGCATGCGGAACCATCACCGTAAGCATATTATCCATGACCAATCCTGCTGATTGTCGGATGGAGACCGCGGCTGCCGCTGTTGCTCGTAAACAACTCGGCAATGCTCTAGCTACCGGGTCCAAGGTCGAGGAAAAATATGCACATGGACGTTGCTTACCACCAAAAGGTTGCGTTAAGACACTCAACGCACAACCTTCTCTCTCGTGAACATATAATGTAAACGGCTTGCTATAGTCAGGAGTACCTAACACAGGAGCCGAACACAATGAATCACGTAATTCAGAAAAACTTTTCTGACAATCTTCCGTCCATGGTAAAGGAGTCAAAACATCCTTGCACGTAAGAGCCACTAATGGTTTCGCTAGCAATGAAAAATTTGGAATCCATTGCCTGCAGTACGACGTGATACCTAAAAAGGCACGCACATCTCTTTGGGTTGTTGGCACAGCCATTCGCGCAATTGCTGCAATTCTCTCTGGGGTCAACCGCCTTCCCTCCTTTGACAATAAGTGACCTAGATAGGTTACTTCCTGACAACAATATTGGAGTTTAGAAGGTGACACCTTGTGATTTAACTCGCAGAGATGTTGCAGCAACGACACTGTAGCGATTTTGCAAATGTCCTGAGTATCAGCAGCTACCAATAGGTCATCGACATATTGGATCAAGGCCGCACCAGCCGGCAACCTAAACGCATCCAGTTGACCCTTCAAGGCTTGACTGTAAATCGATGGACTTTCACTGTAGCCCTGAGGAGCGCGTTTGAACCGGAAGCTGCGTCCACCAAGAGAGAAACCGAAAAGGTCTCTACTCTCTTCTGCAATCGGGATGCTGAAGAACGGATTCTTCAAATCAATCACCGAAAACCACGATGCAGAAGCTGGAATCAGAGTCAGTAGCGCCGTGATGTCAGGCACAACAGGGAACTGAGGAATCACAATTTTATTCACCTCCCGTAAATCGATAACAAAACGATAAACAGGTGGTTTCGAAGGATCAGTACGTTTTAGAATGGGCAGTACAGGGCTATTGCACACGTTTCCCCGAGTCTCTTCAATAACATCTTTCTCGATCAAATCATAGATGATCGCTAACAGTGCTCGTTCACCATCAAGAGAGATACGATATTGGGGAATACGTGGCAATCGCACATTGGATTTCAACTGAACAACATAAGGGGAGATATCAAGCAGGCCCACATCATTGGGACCTGTTGCCCACAAAGATGCAGGAAGAGAACTCAATTCCGGTGGAAGCTTATCGAGAGACAAGTACATAGGAGAGACAACCCTCTCCCCCAACGTAAGCTTTACACCCGCAGGAGAACAATACAAAGTCGCATACAAACGTTTAAGCAAATCCAGGCCCAAAAGATTTTCACCACAACCCGTGGTTAAAATCAACGGAGCTTCGAGCTCACGAGGCCCAATTTTAAGGGGCAAAGGGCGCGAAACTGGATTGCTAACGGGGGCGCCAGAGAATCCAACGGAAACATTGGTTAAGCCAGACAAAGGTGCGCCAGGGAGTTTCGAATGCTTAATGGAACTTTTCGCTGCACCAGTGTCCAACAGAAAAGGCTCGACGACGCCCGATGTAGCAACCGCGACGTAAGGCCCTCTCTGATCAACCGGAACTGATACTACTCCCTCTCCTTGTCTTCGGCTGTCCTAGTAATTACTGTCGTCAGTTCCCTGATCGACATAGTAATCGTCCACATTGTACTGCGCAGATTGTCCTTGCGACGATCCACGTTGATCAAAACAATTATCGGAATTTGATGAGTTATCTGAACGATCATTCTGAGCACCACGACCTCTACCACGTGGTGCCTGCTGTGAACCACCACGACCTCCTCTAGATGAATTACCACTATTACGTTCGTTTAGAACAGGACAATTGAATTTGATGTGTCCCTCCTGTCTACAATAAGCACATTGATTGTACCCTAACGAGGATCTTTGGGAAGAGGAGTCATTACGAGATTGCGATCTGCTTGATTGTGGCTGTGATCTATTTTGTTGCGAAGTATTCTGATTCGAACGTGGAGGATACGCTTGCTGAAGCAACACTTTAGTTTTAAGCTCTTTCGTCTTTTTATCAACACGATCATTCTCTTCTTTCTCTCTGTTCTCATAATATTGTGCCGTGGCCAATATCTGAGCTGAAGTAGAAACGGCCCATGCACTTTCTGAATTCTTCAATTTATTGCTCAAATCGGGCAATAAGTTCGAAACAAATTTATCCACGAACAACCTCTGACCACCCTCAGTGCTCATATCCTGACCACTATGATCAATGAATGCCTCTTCAAACCTCGTAAAGAAGTCGGAGACACTCTCGTCCTTTTTCTGCTTACAAGCTGACAATTTGTCCCAGTTCACCCTCATAGCTGGCATAAGAGTTTTCATTAGCGTTATGATTCTTTGAGGAAGGTCAACAATCAGCTGGTCGGGTTTAGCAGCAGCCGTTTGTCCGGCATCTGCCGCTACAATGGCAGCCCAAGCACCACCTAATTCATTCGGGTGGTTTTCATGACGAATCTTAGCCCATACCGGTTGCGGTACGACATTGCCGAACAACATATCGATGTCGGCAAGATTCATTACCGTAGCATCTACGAGCTGCGATAATTCTTTGTAATACCCTGTAGGATTCTTGCGTGGGTCAGGCAAAGATTGCTTCACCTGCAATACTTCAGAGCGTTTCCATGGGAGATGTATCCATACTCTTTGGAAGAAAGGCAAAATCGGGGGGTTAGCTGCAGGATTACCAGGCATCCATACTGGTGGAACTTCGCGCATAGGAAATTGACCAGACTCATCTGGCTGTCTTTCAATATCCTCAACAAACAAGGCTTGAGGTATAGGAGTGGGACAAAAAGATAGCAACCGTTCAACGGCTCGTCGAACGTTGGTATCCACTATCAGTCCAGCCGAAAACTGAAGCTGTAGATCAGACAAAGCGGTCAGCACCTCGTCAGGTGCGTCGGCCGATATCTGATCGCGAAGGACCTTACACATTTCTTCAAACACAAATCTCTGGGTTGGTATATTGAACTGACAAAACGTATCGAGTACAGTACGGGGTGGATTTCTAAGGGGGTTGGCCATCCAACCCATCGCCATATTATATAGCGAAGCGCGTTCTCTGTTACCAGGAAGCTGACTACGTCTTTGAGGACCATCGGAACCAGCAGACCCAAGAACAGGTCCGAGCGAATGAAAAAAACTAGCCGCAAGAGGGGAAGTACGAGAACGAGTAGAGGGAGAAGTATAGGACACAGGACTAACAAGTGAAGGAGTAGAAACAGAAGCAGCAGCAGGAGTTAACAGAGCAGGAGCAGTAGCAGGAGCAGGAGTATGTGGAAACGGAGGAGCAGTAGGGACAGCAACAGACAAAGGAGCAGGAACAGTCGGAAGAACGGGTACAGGTTGAGGAACAGGCAAAGGAAGAATAGGTGCAGGAACAGGTACAGGGGGAATCACAGGAGCTGCGACACCCTGCACATACGGAGGTGGCGACTTCATTAGATAGGACATTAAAGGATCCTCAACTGCCTCTTCCTTCTTTTCCGACTCCGTAGGCAAAGTAGGATAGCATTTATCTATAGTCATACGTTGTAATCTATCAAACACTTCCTTTTCCTTAACTCCTTATCATGCTGAAATTGCTCTGCTTTCTTTATAATAGTAGCAACATTATCTCTCTGATTTCGTTTAGTCTGTCTGATTTCTTTCTGTCGGGCTTCTTTACGCCACAACCGAAAGGCATCAAACATGGCCGGCCTTGACTTTCTTTCGAACAATTTAACCTCTAGATTATCTAAGATCGGGGCCTCGAAGCTACCATGAGGTGGCCAACGAAGGTCACCATCTTTCTTCGTGTATTTGATCCAGTATTCATTAAAAGTAATCGGGCCTAGCCCATGTTTACTGTACAGTTCATAAGTCGGGGTTCCAACCGGAGGTATCGGACACGAGTCCTCCAGTCGGGAATCCGTACCACAAGGTCTGAAACAACTAAACAAAGTACTGCGACCAGGCATCTTGCACACTAGCCGAGTTTCACAAACTTCAAGGGTTACGGGATTTACCAAGTCCCAGCAAAGAACAAAACCCTCGGTTTTTGGCGGCTGCAGTCGTCAAATAACACAACAAAGTACGCTAGCAAAGTGTCACCGACAAAAACACTCACACAGCGTCAACAACAAGAACACTCGCTAAAGTGTCAACAACCAAGAACTCTGGGAGCGACCCACAAATACTTAACTCAAAGATCGATGGCGTCGCCAGGAAGGCCCGTCAATCGTCTCGCTATACCAAGGTCTACGCCAGGCGCCAAAACAGGTCTACAGTCAGGGCAGCAGTCCGTCGCAGCCGTCAGGAGGCGGGAATCTTCGCGGGAAAAGTCTTCGGGCCACTTATTTCGACAACAGGATCGATGAAGCGGAGTGCACCTTCCCTCGGAGATTTCACACGAAGTTCCTCACGATCGTCGGGCTTGGACCGGTACCACTGATGCAGCCCCACGTGGGCGCCAACTGAAGGACTGGGTTCTTTAAGACCCAGCGGTGCCAGGGCACAACACCTGAAACCTTCGTGGGTAACCTGCTCCGGCGTACGAATGACAGAGACACGGGACACTTCCTCCGACGTCAAAGATTCAAGGTTTATTTACTGCAGGGAACACAGAAGTCACGACAAGTACAACACGTGCACCTTGGGGAGACTGCTTCAAATTGGTTATGTGGATCGCTCCTTTTATACAGAATTTACCCATAGGACAACATGATACACAAAGGTTTACAACCCGGTTCCCACAATTATCCCCCAGAGGGGTCGCTTTGGTCACTTTGATACACATAAGGTCCGGAACATAAGTGCGGAAACATTTGGCGGTTCCCAACTGTAAAAACCCATCTTCCCAACATTAGTGCATTCCGATCGGCAGTAAAACAGATCGAAATAGGAACAAAGACAGGTGCAGAGGAAGACGGAGACAGTGGGGAGATCGGAAAGGGTGTAAAAGGGGAGGTATCGAGAAACACGAGATACAGGCATCAAAGGGACGTGCCTAATGAGATGCACGGCTGAGACAATAAGTCCGTGCGGCAAGATGAGCCTCGAGCGGCGCCATCTGCCTTACAGTATCATCCCCCTCGTCATAAAGACACTTACAAAGAAATATCTTGGGAGTCCCAGGGTCGCGAAGCGGACAGCGTCCGTTCGCTGGCTACTTGAGGGCAAGAGACAAAATGGATGCCGTATCTAAGATGGAACCCGTGGGTACAGATGAAAAACCCACATAACAAACGAACGGTTTAAGTTAGCACAGCAAAACTGCGCACACTTACTAAACTCGTCATTTGCGGTTCATAGATACCAGACTCGACCATATTCGTGCGAGTCGGAAAACACCACTTACAATTGTCACGGAACCTCAAATTGACGACGCACTTCAAATGCTAGACCAAAACGACACCTGCCTCCTCATCCTCCTTGATCTCTCTTCAGCATTCGACACCGTTAAACATGAGAATTTACTAGAACTTTTAAACACAAGAATGAGTTTATCTGGAACTGTTCTCAAGTGGTTCACTTCCTTTCTTCACAACAGGTCGCAGAAATTCAAGAGCAACAACCTGATGTCCTCGCCAATACCCGTAACGCTAGGCGTCCCCCAAGGATCCTCTCTATCCCCAACTCTGTTCAACCTAGTCATGGAACCTCTCACCACCTTGCTACAAGCATCCAATGTACACTTTCACATGTACGTCGATGACACCCAACTTTATCTCAAATTACAGTCCCCCCAAAGACATCTTGCTCCTGAACTCAACGATCAGATGCACCCAATCCTGGCTTGCCGATAATCATCTCAAACTCAATGCCCTGAAAACAGAGTTCCTTCTGATCTCACCTCCAGCGAAGATCTCCACCACTCAAATTTGGCTTAAACACCTAACCGCACTCAATGTCCAACCCACCATCGTGTACTCAGCAAAATCTCTAGGCATAACACTCGACACCAATCTCAACATGCAGCAACATATCAGCAAGGCAACAAAGGGAGCGAACTTCCAGATCAATACTCTGAGGAAACTTAAACCCTTCCTCCCAGACAAAGACTTCCAAACCGCAGTACAAGCACTAGTCATTCCTCGAATTGAATATGGCAGCATCGCCCTCTGCGGACTCCCCCTAACCACAACCGCACCCCTAAGAGCTTCTCTAAACGCTGCAGCGAGACTCATCACTGGGTCAAAAAAGCACTCCCATATTACCCCTGACTTGAAATCCCTGAACTGGCTGCCTTTTGAAGCTAGAATACATCTGAAAATCGCCTGCATGACACACAAGGCGGTACACCTAAACTCACCCGGATACCTCGCTCAGAAACTGACAATATCTGGAGGAGCTAGAAACACTAGCGGTACAAACAATCTTCTGTTGAAACCTCGAAGATTCCGGAAGGAAAAAACATATAAGCGCTCCTTCTCAGGAATGGCGCCTAGGATCTGGAACTCACTCCCGCCCGAAACCAGGCTTATCTCTTCCACTACACTCTTTAAAAATGAAGTAAAAGCTATCCTCATGGCTAAATACACTTGAACTATTATCTCGAACACTGTTAATACTCTGCACCGATCTGTACTACATGTTGGACCCCTTTGATTATTTGTATTAATTGTCTTATTACTCACATGTTTGGCTTTGTAGCCACCTATTTGTACTGTTTGACCTATTGATTTATCTGTCTGACTATGCTCCCTCATGTACTTCTCTTTGTAAAGCGCTCTGATATCTGCAAAGATCTTGTCCGCGCTATATAAAACTTTCAAAATAAAATAAAATAAAAATAAAATAAGTTTAGAGATCGGCAGACAAGCCCCTCTGTCACCAACATGACGGGTATCCCGTCCACTGTATTACAAGTGCATTATATTCTATAGAGCTTGTAACACACCAGACAGGATAGCCCTCTCATGTGTGATGGAATATCCCATCTGTTAAACTCTAAATTAGGCCCTTAAGCATGAACAGTCACAAAGATAAGAACAAAGACCATAAGCATTAGAAGTGGTTGCCTGCCTTCTTTGGGTGTTAATTTTGTCTACTAGAGCATTGAAGTCATTCTACATATCTAATAGTTAAAAAAGAGCAACATTCTGATTTATCAGAAATTTCAAATAGGTAAGCATTTTTATTTGACAACCCAGTTAAAAGAATGTTATCTGAAACAATGTGTAATATTTACAAACTGCTTACATGGATTTCATGAAAGGAGTTAAATGTACACTATGAAATCATAAAAAACATAAAATTATATTTTATATTTCTGACATTGTAAAATATGGATTTGTGTAAAACAGGCTTTACTCACTTGCAAAAGATTCCATATTCTTCAAATTTCTTGTAAAATAACAAACTTTCTTGTTGTGTAAACTATATAAATTGGAACTAAGTTCATAGACCTAACTGTGAAAACCCAAAGGCACACCCACCCACACAGTCTGTCAGACTTCCGTTGTCTGAAACTACAGCTAACAACACGTCTGGCTCCCAGCTGCTTTTCACATTTCTAAAACATGCATTAATTCACAAGAGACAGGCAACCCTTCCATTTATTATTAACTCCGTTCTTCATCAAGATAGTGTGCTAAAGTACTTTAGCAAAAAACTGAAGATGTCTGTAGTTCAATTGTGGGCTTTCAGTTAGTAGTGAGTCTGCATGCCACCTAATGCTGTTTCTTATTGCATTACTAGTATTTAAGCAGTGACAGCCAATGATCCTAGCTAGTGAGGGAAGGACATGTTCCCGATTATGAAGGGAGTGAGAAGGAGTCGGGTAACATTGAGCATTTTACAATACCCTCTGCCAAAAAGCCATAGCTTCATATATGCCAGTCACAAAGCATTCCATTACTTTAGTGGTAAGCAAGCTTTACTTTTCCCAAGAATGGTTCAGGTTCTCAAGCCCTAAGATATTTTGGGAAAGATGGCAGATACATTTCCTCATCTAATGTCTAAAGAGATAAAAATGACACAGGCGCATCTGTAAAATGTCATGTATCGTTTGCCAAGGTATCAACTAGCTCTTTTACATTTGATATTCTCTATGTCTTGCAATTTTCGGTTACATTCTCAACCATGTGTTAGGTATAAGCATACAAAATACATAAGTACATACATCTCACCATCTCAGGCAGAATAGAAAAGCTAGCCAAATTTTAGCGGGTTATGGAGTGGTGTTGGCCTATAGGTTGCAGAGGTTGCACCAGCCGAATATCAGAGGGGTTATGCTAACCCTATAGGACACGGATTTATACAAAGCTGGTGACTATTTCTCAAACATCTCCTTTAAATATATATTTGTAAATGCAATTACGGACGTGTTTTTCTTCAAGCACTCAATTAATGAAGTCAGCAGCTGTGCTACTGCCACACATGCATCGATTAAGCTTTGAACGCCTACATATGACTATCTCATGGACGCCTACAATATTCAAATAGATATTATTATGGTAGAGACAGGATTATTCCTATAGTGGAAAACATCATTTCATGGATATAGCAATAGGTAAGGATAGTTCTACCTATATGCTGGGACAAGCATTTTGCCAGCTATTGATCCCACAATAGGCCAAGACTAACAGTCTACTAGAAGGGATAGCATTTTCCCAAGGTTTGGCACCATCACACTACAGACTCGCCCACATACTAAGAATGAATACTAATATGAACATATCAGGGGTGGGCACCATCATGAGATGACTTCTACAAATGCGCCACCAACTACCACCTATATGCTACAGTCAAATACCAGCCTGCCGTGGATGCCTCTAATATGCCAATCATTGGCATCAATATGTCAAAGAAATAAGTTCTAAATTAGTGGGCACCATCATATTGTGGATGCCCACATGCCATGGATTACCAGTTCCAGCATACTCGCATATGCACTTGTATGCCTACTCATAAGCCCACAGTATTCAAACAAATGTAGGGAGGCTGCTCCTGAACAGGAGAATGTCAGGGAAAGGAAGGTTGGAAGAGGGGTTTTTGTCTGAGATCTTCACTTTTTGCCATTTCGATGAGTGCAAGAATGTGAAAGTAGGGTAGTGTGTGAAACTATCGAAGATGTTCTCTAAACTCTTTATTGTGGTAGCACCCTTGAGGGGGATTAAATAACCTGTGATAGTTCCACAGTGTTTGATACTGGGGATTCTTAACATTTAAATAAAACCCAGTATCAAACACTGTGGGACTATCAAGGGTCATAAGTTCCCTAATAGATTGTACACACACCACTGTTTTGGTACAGGAAAAACATTAAGCATGTGCAGCACGTGAATGTTCCCTAATGTACAGGCTTTCCTTGCACATCAAAGTAGGAAAGGTTTATTTTTTATGTTTAATCACATCCACACTGAACACTCCACATTTTCTTTCTTGAATCCCAACTTGCTTTAAGGGTTCAATTGTATTATTACTCTTTATTACTCCTTATCTTAAGTAATGCTTTTCTAGGTTGAATTCAACCTCAAATATTATCACTTATTTGGCCTCTTAACATCATTGTTATGTAATGTCATGTGGATTTTTAGAGCACCTGAGGGGTATATAGGCACTGGAGTAGACGAGTAGGCTGATAGGGCTCCTGGCTGAATAGCCAGGTCTTCAGTTTCTTGTGACATTCGAGAGGAAATAGTAAGGTCCCGATGTGGTGTGGTAGATCATTCCAGGATTTGGTGGCAATGTAGGAAAAGGAGTGTCCTTCCGACTTGCTCCTTCTGATGTGCGGTATTTGTGGGAGGTGAAGTGATGCTGAGTGCAGTCGCCTATGGGTTGGTGGAAGTTGAGGCGGTGGTTTAGGTAGGCAGGTCTGACGTTCTGGAGGGCTTTGTATATGTGGGTGAACAGTTTTCTATGACATCAATTCTGGATTAGTAGCCAGTGGAGTTCTCTGGGGTGGGATGTGTGCATTGTATGGAAAGTTGAGGATGAGTCTGTGTCGGAAGCTGGCTCTCTTTATAGTGTACACTGTGCAGAGAGTCCAAAAGAGCCCTTACTGGTACACAGAGGTGAAAATAGATAATGCTAATGCTGTTTTTGTGGTAGTATGGGCAAACAGTTAGGCTTACCAGAGGGTAGTGCTAAGCAGTTGCTGTGCTTGCAGAGGCAATAATTGAGACATACACAAGAATAAATCTGAGACCAATTTATAAAATAATATCAATTTACATGTATTTTTTAAGACCAAGCACTTTGATTTACAGAAAGTACTTGAGAAGTTATGATTCTTCATCTTGAAAATATATCACTTATGTGCACAATGGAGCACCATTGAAGTCAATGAAGAAAAGCAGAAAAATGCATGTAAAATCAGGCAATGCTTTCACGAGGTTCACCTTCTTGTTTCAGGTCGTTAGCAGCACCATGTCCATAGTTCCAGAAGTAGAAGATCAGAAGCATCCCTGATTCGGCAGGGAGCAGGGTACAGAAGGTGTTGGCAGCCAATTTGCTACCTCACCCACGCACACAAAGCCCTACACGATCAAAGCCCGAGCTGCCTCAACAACCGCATCAACTTCTACGCTCCCAAACGCCATCTCCAATCAGCAAGTCACGCCCTCGCCGCCGTCCCCCGCATCCGAAGAACGACAACAGGAGGAAGGTCCTTCTCCTACCTGGCCGCCAAGACCTGGAACTCCCTCCCTCCCGACCTGCGCCTGACCCAAGACCACCTCTCCTCCAGGAAGAAGCTCAAGACCTGGCTGTTCGAGCAGTAGCAGCACCTCCCCTCCCCCAAGCGCCTTGAGACCCTCCGGGTAAGTAGTGCGCTCTATAAATGTCTTTGATTGATTGATTGATTGCTCTATGCTTGTGATATCGCAGCACAGTGCTCGATATACAGCGTACTATGCGTGTGATGATAAAAACATGATTAGATGGCAAATGGATAATTGGCAGTTACAGCAGTTGTTATCACAGTTATGCAATAATTCGAATTATAGCCTCTTTTGCATGCAGTTAAATTGAAGGTGTTTGGACGAACAAAGACTTAAATGGTAATCATTATTTCATAATTCGGTAGAGTATATCATCAGCATCATTTCTGATATAACGTGCTTTCTATACAAGTATCAAAACTCAGTCAATAGATCTTTGTTTTTACTACTATTATGAATTGACCATGGGTTTACTCACGGCGGAGACTCCTCTGTCTCCATCATGATTAAGCGCCAGCTTTACTCTGTGGGGTAAAGGCTACCAGAGGCAGACATCTAAATCCACCCACCTTATTTAGATGGCGGAATTAGAGGTCAGTTTTCACTGCATGCCACTGCCAAGAAAAGCCTGTTGGAAAGGGGCAGTGAAAACTGTTAAGTGTTCTCCTTGCCATGGGAGACCAGTTCCATGGTGAGGAGAGCATTTTCTTCTTTTATTTTCAAAAAGACAATCCCGCTTTGGGATTTTCATTTTGAAAATAAAAAAGAAACCAGTTTGGTGCAAAGCTCCATCATGTTGCAAGAGCCGAGTACCACATTTTCAATAGCATTTCATTGCTTCAGGAATCGCCCTAACAGCGTTTTCTGCCAATGCTTAAAAATATGACCACCCACTTGGCGTCATTTCTCAACTTTACAGGTGACACCTCAGTCAGGGCAACAGAGTAATTTCCTCCATCTCCCTGATGCAGCACTGGGCCTCCTACCAACATCTAAATTAGGCCCTTAATTCGGGAGAAAACAAAAAACTATAACAGCATGTATTAGATAGAGAAGTGTTAAGTGCAATTGAAATGTAAATAGTAAAACTCCTCAGGGACTATAATTAGTGTTTTGTGGGTATTGCTTCTGAAAGGCAAACGTAAAAAAAGCAATCATATAAAAAGTGTGTCCTTTGTGAATTGAGTTTGAGCTAGATTAATGTTGTGAACTTCTGAAAGGGGTACCTTGAGAAGTAATATTAATTTAAAATTGACATTTTAAGATTAATAGAATGTTGATATGTTTCACGTTTGATTACAGCCCTGAAGAAGCGGCTCACAACCATGAAACACGTGTTAACTGCATGAGCTATAGCCTATAGTGACATTTAATGATAAACAAGCAGTGATGATCATTTGAAGAAAATCAGCTCCTATGCTGTTCAAATTGAACTGAACGATATGAAGGCTTTCGTTAGCATATCTCAAATTTGTGATATAAGGGTTTTTAGGAGGAATTGTACATTTGTTTGTTATTACATTTTAAAAGTACAAGTGTATATATCTTGTCACAATATTGGATGCCATTAAAAAATAGATATATTTATATATTTCCCCCGTACAGGTGACACAACGCAGTCACCTGGGGCTTGCTTGCCAACAGACAAATAATATTCAAACATTCGAAGCACACCAAGATGCAAGAAAACACTACGACCTATTCAATGGTCTTAAAAAAGGCCTATAACCAAGTAGAAACTCACACACCAGACAATCTACGGTGTAATATGGCTGTATCAATATACACACTTTATAAAAGCTTTCACACAAAATAAAAACATTACTTTAATGTGGAGGTATGTTTCGGATGGGCAAGATAGTGACCTTGATGACGTTGTAAGACACTTTTTCAACTTTCTTCTCAATGTGGATAGTTGCTAATCCAATTTTATATCTTTTTGAACTCTCCTCATTTTGCATAACAGCATTTTGTGTCAACTTTTTATAATGGAAATTTAAAACCAAGTTTGTGTTTAGTGAAGTTGTGAGGTACAGTGCCTGTAAACTTGTCACCTGCACAACAGAACCTCAAATAAAAGTTCCTATGGACATCAGGAACAATTATGAGTTTAGATAAATCAGCAAATTTTTGTCTGACAAAAATTAGATGATACATTTCAAACAACCAAGTAAACCAATGAAACAAATACAGCATCTTTTCATAGCACAACAAACGTGAATCGAAGGTTACAACTGTGAGACAGGTATTCCTCTGGGTGGTTCAGGCAAAACAAATTCCTCAACAAGCAGACGGAAGCAATTTGGGAAACATGTAATCTTATCTGTGGAGTTACTCTTAAATTAATGTCAGACCCTAAAAACCTGGCTGGTGATAAGATCTATTTGTAATTGTTGCATCTTGTCCGCATTCCATTAAAACAGGTAAGTGACTAATACCTTACAGTTCTTAAGTGTCTGGGTAGTTGTAGCTGTGTGCAAAACACAGTGTACCAGGTAGGAAGTAAACAGAATTGTTTTCGCTCAGGTACAAAGAAGCTATTGCTGACCAAATTTTATGGTAATTTCACACCATATGAATATAAAAAAATATATGTAAATATACATAGCCTACATCTGTCATTCATTTTAGTTTGTATAAGCTTTGTTACTGAATGTCAATTAGAACAAGTGGTGCATTTTCTTAAATACTTTGGGGCAGATTTATGTTAACTGGCGCATCCCCAGGGATGCGCCAGTTAACGTGCGCCACAGTGAGCCACAGCTCCGCCACCCATGGTGCGCCGCATTTATAATGCGGCGCACCATGGTCCAAAAACGGCACAGATGCGTGACGCATCTGTCCCGGAAATGTGGCACATTGCTGGAATTGCGTTGCAAGCACGACGCAGCTCCAGCAAGGCTCAGGGGTGCCGCATCTACACAATGCTGCATCAAGACCTACGCCTGCTTCAAGCAGGCGCAGGGTTTTGACGCAGCATTGGCCTGAAAGGGACGGAGTGAAATCTCATAGATTTCACTCAGCCACTTTCAGGAGGCGTTCCTGCGCAGGAACGCCCCCCCCCCTGCGCAGGAACGCCTCCTTATGGCGCAGGGCTTTACAACGTGACGCATCTCCTAGATGCGTCACGTTGTAAATAGGGCGCATTGTTTGCGCCGCAGTTGCGTCAAATAAAGTGACGCAATTGCGGCGCAAGGGCATCATAAATCTGCCCCCTTACTTCCAATGTTTCCCAGCGACGTAAGAAACTCACATAAAAGTGCGTTCAATGCCTGAGCAGGTGACACTGTTTACTTCTATTGAGAATACAGGGATTTTCATACGAGTATGTAAGATCAAGAAAAACTTCAAGACAGGGCCGGACTGGGAATCAAAACTGGCCCTCGCAAAGTGCTTGGCCAGGCCCCCTACCCCCCGGGGGGTTGGGGGTGCCACTGAGCTCTTTGCCAGGGCCGGTTTTCGGACAATTTTTATTACAGGGCCGAAACGGATCTGTAAAAAAAACGGCCTCCAGGGGCCCCAAACTGGCCCCCCACCTTGTGCGGCGCACCGGGGAATTGCTCTGGTGCCCACAACGGCCAGTCCGGCCCTACTTCAAGATGTTTTTATGATTTGGGTTTTTAGATATGTGACAACCTACTAAGTTTTATTACAATCCTATTACATATTTATTATTATTATTATTATTAAAGGCTTTTATATCGCGCTCTATTACTAAAAAAATAGTATCCTGGTGCGCTGAAGGCAGAACAGTTTGGGAGAGGACTAATGGCTAATAACTGAACATAAGAAAAACAGTTTAAACTATTGTATTAAAAAGGTGAGTTTTTAGTCCTTTGTTAAAAACATTGAGAGTCGAAGCAGTTTTTAGGTGAAGGGGAAGGGTGTTCCAGGATTTTGCTGCTCTTACCGAAATAGATTGGCCGCCAAGTCTGCAGTATTTGAATTTGGGAACGGACATTTGGCACAGGTTGGCCGAAGTGGTTTATATATATATATCAAACCACAACGAGGTCCAAACTGAAGACGCACACTGACAGCGGGTGCTCTGCGCAAGGGTCGGACCCAGACCCGTATTTCATTCACTATTTTTCCAAAAGACGCGGCACTCAAGGGAAGTTTTAGTACTCAAGTGGTTTATTAAATAAAGCTCAACCGAAGCGTTTCAGCCTCCACGGCTTTGATCACTGTAGGTGAGTCCCTTTTTTTCTTGCACATATTTATACACTCACATGATCTTAAAACATTGCATTGTGGGTATTGTAGTGCACAAATTTAGAAGACATTCTTATCAAGTGAAAAAAGGAAAAAATGTGACATTTTTGCACAACATGACAATCAATTGAAAGAAGTTTTGATATAGTATCATCCTCAATGGTCAAAAAATCATCATAGAGTAGTGGTGTAGTACACTACTTAACTCTACATAACAGCATAATGATATTCACTGTGGCATTTTTTGGTACAACAAGGAGTATTACAGTATGAAAAGCAGTTGAGCAACCGAAATAAGCGAGCAAGGGAAAAGAAAAGAAAAAATCAGAGAAAGAAAAAGAAGAAGAAAAAATCAGGGAAGCCAATGAATGAAAAAGTCTAAGAAAAGGTTGTAAGAAAGAAGGAATATAGAAGTAAAAGAAAGGGGAAAGAAAAAGTATTTTGATTATAGGAAAAATGAATGCATTAGTGTTAGTCTAATCCATGTTTTGGGTGTAAAAGCGAGGGAAAGTTCTACACATTTCATGATAATATTGCATTTTCAATTCATCCTCATTACATAATTCCAAGCGATTTATGAACAGCCAAAAGTAAGTTAATAGAACCGTCTCATCACTGATTAGTATCGATGTATGGTGTCTCTTCTGAAGTCATATAGCTTGGGATAGAGAAAGTGAAAAAAAGAAAGACGAAAATAACGAAAGAAAGAGAAAAACGGGAGGAAGAAAAAAAAAAAGGGGGGGGAAGGGGGAAAAAAGAAGAAGGGAAGTGAAGAAAAAATAAAAAGAATAAAAATTTGTTGTAAGTTTTAAGCAGGAAAGAGTTCTCATTGTAGCTGGTCAGGATACATTTATGTAGGTGAATTCAATGTCTTTTCAAGGTGTACAGCAAGTTCTTCATCAAAGTTCATCCCTTTCGGCACCTTAGTTTTTAAGCGGATAATGTATCGAGATTCCAATTGGCGTAACTCTCTTCTTCGATTGCCACCACGTTCTTTGGGTAGGACTGTATCAATCCCGTAATATTGCATGGCCCGCCAATCACCTTTTTGGCATGCAATCATATGCTTGGCAGTGGCATAGGCAATATTTTTGTTCTTCACCGCCCGAATGTGTTCCAAAATTCGTTTCTTTAAAGGGCAGATTTTCACTTGATAAGAATGTCTTCTAAATTTGTGCAGTACAATACCCACAATGCAATGTTTTAAGATCATGTGAGTGTATAAATATGTGCAACAAAGAAGGGACTCACCTACCGTGATCAAAGCCGTGGAGGCTGAAACGCGTTGGTTGAGCTTTATTTAATAAACCACCTGAATACTAAAACTTCCCTTGAGTGCTGCGTCTTTTGAAAAAAAAATATAGATATATATACATGGCAATATCAGAATTTGTGGTATGCAACTGATGCGGGCATAGTGAACTGGGCAGGTTTCATGCGCCCTTGCCTCTTGAAGTTAATATGGCCATGAGGTGAGCACTTTGTCAAGGACTAACATATTTAGGGTGAGTGAAATGGGATCCAATCTGAAGAGGTATGAAAAGAATATTTATCCTTCCCCACTTTCGCCTAATGTGAAAGGTTTCTCTCCTTTGTTACTGTCTAAGCTGCAACAGGTTAATTTTGCTCACTGTGAGTTTGTCTCCATGTTTTACTGAATGGCCTTAAACAGTAGTGATCGCTATGTATTAAGCTTCCAAGAGACCCATCCTTGAGTGGGGAGGGATTCATACCATGGACTGTGGGTGGGAATAATGGGGTGGCTGTGCCAGAGTCTTGGTAAGAAAACTGGATGCAGGTTGGTGATGTGCAGAACAGTAGGTATTAATGTGGTTAAGGGTGAGAGGATGCACTAGTCTCAGGAAGTGACTGGTTGATCTGGTCTTTGACTTCAGTTAAAACATTTCTCTACTGCCTTTACTGTCGGCCCAGGGTAATATGGTTGGATTTCTTCAGTCCTTTGATGATCCATGGTGCTGCATAAGTGATGCCTTTCAGGAGAGCAGGAATGGTCGTAGGGATGACATTGGGAGGGGAGTTGCCTCCTTCTAGCTGGGAGAGAACGAGGGATTTAAGTGACATTCCACAGCCTCGACCTGGGAGAAAAGGTTTCACTTTTTCCAAGAGAGAGCGCTGGAACAGGCTGTTTTAGTTCTGTTCGGGCAGGTGGGGTATGGAGCCTGATTGGTTTAGGTTTCAGAGCCATGACTGGATCAGAGAGCGTTTGCATTGTCCACAAACAGGAAGAATTCGGTCTTCATGGACTTTTGCATCAAGCCGTTTGTTGACATCCAGGCCTGGATGTCATACACAAGAAGAGAGGACAAAAGACCGGCCCCTCAACCAACCTGGAACATGAAGTTCAGAACTTCAACACCTGGATCACAAATACCGCCAACTTAGTTGCCCCCATCAAACCAGCCAAGACCTGCAGATCCACCAAACGAGCCAGCTGGTACACACCAGAACTCAGGACACTGAAAGGCAACTGTAACCAGCCAATGAGAAGATGGCACATCAGCGGAGACACCACAGACAGAGCTACCTTCAAATCAGCCCTCAACAACTGAAAGGCGCAAAAAAGCACCCTAACAGACCGCATTGAAGTAAGTGCCAACCAGACAAAGGAACTCTTCAGCATCGTCAGAGAGTTCTCCTGCCCAATGGCCACTGAGATCACAATGCCTCCTTCACAGGAACTAGGCGTCGCTGTTGCGAACCATTACCACAACAAGATATGTGCAATCTACAAAAACTTTGAGACCCAACCCAGAGCCTCCTCACTCCAATGGAAGCCTCCTTTGACCAGCTACTCACCGCATGGGAACAGCTTGCCACACAGAACACCACAGCCATCATGAACTCCATCGACTTGGGAGCACCCAGGGACCCCTGTCCCTACCACCTTTTTATCTTCAGAGGCAAGGATATCAGCTGGCAACTCACCACCATCCTCAATGCATCCATCGCCACAGCCACCTTTCTAGATGGAATTAAGAACACAGAAAGCAGACCACTCCTCAAAAACCCTAAGCTGACCCCAAAGAACTCCAGAACTACCACTCCATCTTGTTGCTCCCTTTCCCCACAAAAGTCCTCGAGAACCAACAGCTTCCTGAATACCTGGAGAGAAACAACCTGCTCGACACCTCCCAAACTAGTTTCCACACCAACCACATCACCAAGACTGCTCTGATCTCCGCCACTGGCAACATCTGCACCCTCCTCGAGAGAGGAGAATCAGCTGCCCTTATCCTCATTGACCTCTCCTCAGTGTTCAACACCATATCCCACCATACATTCATCAAGAGCCTGCACTGCATTTGGATCCAAGGAGTTGCCCTCAGATGGATCGCATCATTTCACACAGGACAAACTCAGAGAATCCACCTACGTCCATTCATCTCAGATCCCAAGAGCCCCATCTTCGGTGTCCAGCAAGGATCATCCCTCAGCTCCACCCTCTCCAACACCTACATGACACCTCTAGCCGACATCATCTGAACCCACAATCTCAACATCATATTCTACAATGACAATACCTAATCATCCTCTCACTGCCTGAGGAACCCTCAACCACGAAGACCAACTTACACAACTGCATGAAGAATGTCACTGACTGGATGAAGGCCAACTGTCTGAAGCTCAACACGGACAAGACAGAAGTGCTGATATTTGGCAACAATACCTCCACTTGGAAAGATGTGTCCCTCTGAACTTCGACCCACTTCCACACTGACAGACCACCCGCACAACATCGACTTCATCCTGGACAGAAAACTCACCATGAAACGGACAAATCAATGCAGTCTCTTTCACCTGCTTCCACACTCTCTGCATGCTCATAAGAATCTTCAAATGACTCTCCATCGACACATCTAAAACTTCATCCAAGCCCTAGTCACCAGCCAACTGGACAAAGTCCTGGAACAGCCTCCACCTCTGGACGTCACAGTCACTGGTGGAATCCAGGCTCGGACTCAAGACCTGGCTTTTCAGCAGATCCCAGGGCCTGGATACCCTCACAGGTGATTAGCAGCTCTTTACAAATGCTGATTGATTTATTTAATTGATTGATAAGTGAATATCCACACCACAGAAGGTCAATACCATTGTGGTGGACTCAAACAATACTGGGAGTTCTTATATGAATAACAACTGGATAATAGCAGGGATCCAGATATATATAAATAGCTTAGGACAAATCCAAGCAACTTCCCATGTAATTATTGAGTACTCTAGAGATGGTTGAAAACAAAACATCAAGAGTGTCTGATGGGTAACAATGACTCATCCACCCTAACAATAGTGCCAACATATTTCGTCCTTTCTTCAAAAGCCCATACAGGCTTGAGGCATTCATCAGGGCTGTTCACATCCCTTCCTAGCTACTCAATAGTACCATGCTGAAAGAATGAGGCCTAATGCTCTCATCTATTTGTAGTCTCTTCTTGAAGAGGAAACCTGTCGTGAGAATTATTCCATAGGGGAATAAATGGGAAACATTAAACCACATTGAATATCAGATATTATTCTCAAATCCATACCATGCGTAGAAGTTATCATGCTGCAGTTGTATGGGGAGTGTTAAAATATTAGCTGTCAATCATTATGGACACACTGGCTATTTTCCGTGAACCAACCTTGCAATACTGCAAAACCAATGAAAAATGCACATCACACATGGCATGCAAGAGTGTCACTCACTCCTGATGTGCATTATCTATTCATGACACTTACCCCAACTTTAGGGTGGATTCGAGAGTCCACAGGCAGATCAAGGACGCATCCCCTGTAGTCACACACTTTTCATAGAAAAGGATAAAAACATTTAAAGGAATAATTATTCAAAATGCTATAAAATCAAAATTGGGGCATTTGTTATCTTTTGTTTTTTTGTTTTGTTTTTGTCCTCATTAATCATCACACAAGGCCAATAAGCACTACGACTCTCTCTTAAGTGCTGGTACCCCAAGGGGGCTTCACCGGAATCACAAGCACATGATTTACTAAGTCAGGATCCTAGACCTTAACCACATATAGGGTCAATAGAGGGGGTTACTAACCACAATTACTAAGACTGGTACCCCTTTGACCTCCACTGCGAAGATGTAATAATCATAGGACATGTAACTTTCACAAATTAAATAGTAGTAAATATATGTGTCATATGGGCCTGCTCGAAGCCATTCTTCCCAAATCTCCCAGAAATGTATTCTTCTAGAAAGGGGACCACTTTGATCTAAATTACAGATTCTTTGTATGGTAGCTGTCTATTCCCAAACTGGGGGAGGGGCAATCCACTTAAACCAAATCTCTCTTCGCGTCAATAAAATCAGCATGAAGATGAGCAATTTCAGTGAATCTCCCCCACCCCATTAACCACCCCAAAAATAGCAAAGTCAGGCTTACCTTAATCTCCTGGCCTGTTATCTATGCCAGGACCTTACCTCCTTCTTCCAAAAAGGTCTCGATGGAGGGGCATCAAAAAAACATGTGTAAGTCTTCAGCTTTTACTTCACCACCCTTGGGTCACTTCCTTCACTCCGGGTACCCAGATTGGACAGCTTCCTTAGCGTCCAATAAATCTTATGAAGTTTAAACAGATGGATTTTCCTAAGCGGCGCAGATTTGTTAGATAGCCACAAAAATGGCATAGATACTTGCCACAGAGCTTCAATGTCCTGCTTTGGGGGGACCTTCTTCCAGATCTCATTGGGCAGAGTAAACTCCTCTTCTCTGGCCTGAATCAACATCCAGTACCACTCCAAAATGTATTTTTGCAAGAGTGGTTGCCTCTATATTTTATGCTCTCAGTGATGGTAACCTTTGGCAGCTTTCTCTTATCCCCTTGCCCAGCCTAGTAATTGCTAATACTTACATTTTGATAACCTGCCCTCCATAATTTCTGCTAAGCGCTGCCATGATGCCAGTTGAGAGTTTTCTATATTTGGCCCCATTTATACTCCATTGAACAAGGAGGTGGCAAGTTTGTCCAGGAGACAGGGCGGTGTACCAGGGGAGTTCCAAATTGGGGCAGAACTACTGTAATAGGGAATTGCTAGTAGCCATCTGATGTAGTACCAGAACTTGAAGGCATCGGCAATGATCTTAAATCTCACTTTCTTGAAAAGCTTTGGATGGCCGAATTTAAAAAGAAAGAAGTTTGCACCCACCACCAAATCGACTGTCAAAACACTAAATAGCGGGGGATTGTGGAACTATCCAAAAGTAATCACCTTATATTCTTTAAGTGAAAGGCCCGATATACTGCCTTTTTCCTTCCTCCTGCAAAGCTTCCTCCAAGCAATTTTCACCCCTTTGGCCCTCCATATAGAGCTATTTTAAATTCTCTGCCTTTTCTTGGGCCCTGCTGATTTGAATTCTAGGGGGATTGCATTAAATATAAAGATAAATTTAGGAAGGATGGACATTTTCAACAAATTTGCAATTTTTTAACACTGGAGGCCACTTTGTTAAAATTAAGGTGAGACAATTTCTATAAGCCGTGCCCCCACTTCTATTCCTAAATACCTTATTTCAGATTTTATCAGGGCATTGGCAAATTGAAAATTCCATACCATAATATTGTTTTTTTGTTTATTGATGCAGTACCCAAGACCTTCCCAAAATCATCCAAAGAGGTCTTTATTACTGGAAAGGACTTAGCAAAATCTCCTGTGTAAACCATCGATTCATCAGTGTACAAGCCAGTTTTTTTCTCCCACCCATTGCATACAAATGGGGTTAACTTCTAATTTGATCTCATTTTGTTTGCCAGAGGCTCTATGTAAAGATTGAAAAGGAGTGGAGATAAAGGGCATCCCTGTATGGTACTGCTTCTGATTTTTATCTGGTTGGTTAGATTACCATTTACTAGAATCCTGGCCGTAGGATTTTTATAGAGTGACCTGACTGCCCCTTGGAATGCCTCACATAGGCCGAGCTGCTTCATTACTTTATAAAGGAAAGGCCAACTAACCCTATCAAAGGCTTTGGCTGCATCAAAAGTCAACACTGCCAAAGAAATAGACTCTTTGCAAGCCAGATCTATAGCCCCTGTAAGATCATGCGTCAGTTCATGTAACTGCCTCCCCTTGATGAAACCCTTTTGATCTTTATATATTAAGACATCAACTACCTTCCCTAACCTCTTCGTTAGAATAATGAGAACGTTCACTAGCCTCCCATTTCCTTCTTACTCTTGTGCGAGAGGCTGGCTTAGTCTATGAGGTACACTTATGTAAGTGGACACTTTGCACTAATCCACACAACCCTTATGGTGGGTTTAGGTTTCTTAGACAACCTTGGAAAGCTCTCTAGGTGGTAGCTGTGGAGAGCAGCCTTCAGGCTTAGTCCAGAAGGAGTGTAAAGCAGCTTGTTTTACCAAAATGTAATCTCATAGGTATAGAAAAAATGAAAAAGAACCACACAGTGTATTTATAAAAATATGTAATTATTATAAGACACTCACTAACACATTTAGATATCTCCTACCCGGATATATATACACAATACACACAATACTTTGCAATAGAACCACTGAAGTAGCACAGGGGGGTACAGTCCATATACTAAAATAGTGGTATGTAAACCACGACTTAAGTCAAGGATATGTCCAGAGGATGTAGAAGTGTGAACGACCCAAAGAACTACCCACAGTAAGTATCTATTTATGAGGCCCATGGAGTTTGTGTGCAGTGTGGGAACATGACCGCGTTCTCCGTACAAGTTAACATGTAAGTCACGGTTGCAGTTTCAAAGAAAGAAGACCCTTCCCAGTAGACCCTGATGAAACCCAGTGAAAGACAGCAGGTTGGAGGGCCACTCCACTGGCGGAAAACCTAGTACCCACATTCCCTACTCCTGGGAATCCGGGTGCATAGGTGTGAAGTGGTTTCGGAAACAGCTGTCGAAACCCAATGGAGGACTTCAGGAAGAAGTCGATGCTGGAGAAGGTGAAAGTGTCTGGTAGAAACCAAAGGTGATTCGAGGTGATGAGTATCTACAAGCAGACGGGATAGAGTCTAGGTCACTCAGGAGTGATCAGGGGGCACGGAAGTTGAGTTACCATCAATGTCGGGAGTTGCAGTAGAGTTGACAGTGATGTTGGAGTTGCAGCTGTGAGGACCAGGCGATGCTGTGGAAGACCAGGAGCCATTCACGATCTGTCCCACGTTGGATGATGAGAGTTGAGGGGTCGGTGTCCTCCGGGAGCACCAACAAGCCTTGGCAACTGCCAACAATGTGGAAAGCAAAGAAGGTGCAGTGTCGGGATCAGCAAGGTCCACGTGACTCACCACAAGCAGGGGAGTCAGGGTAAGCCCCAAGCAAATAGGACAGCAATAATAAATCAAAGGTGGCCCTCAACAGGACCCACAGGCCTGAGGCACTGGAGTCGCAAGCGGACCTCGAGCAGCTCAACAAAAGATGCAGGCCATGGTGCAAGCGATCTAGTGTAGACAAAGATTTTGGTCACTGGAGATGCTTGAGTTTGGGGCTACATCAAGCCCAAAGATCTTGATGGAAGGAAGCCAACTAGCCTTCGCAACAGTAAGTTGACACAGTGCACAGGGAGTTAGTTCTGTCATGGGGATGAGCCTTGCATTTACACTGTGTTAAGTTGGCATGAGCTTATTAGAACTTTAAACGCCACTTTGCCTTTGCACATAGCACACATTACTATAAATGTTTAGAGTCTAGCAGACTGTTTTGCTTCACAGGAGAATAATATGTTTTCCTGTAGTAGTAGCTTTGCTTACTAAGCTTTGTCTGAACAGTGAGTGCCGAGGCCTTCAAGGTTATTTCAACACAGTGGTTGTTGTTCGGTCTGATCAGCGCACGTTCTAGACATAACATATATGCAGCTGTGGCCACCTCTGATTTTGGCGCGTTTAATAATGCACTGCGCAGGCATGCAAACACACTTGGAGAACATTCGCATGCAGAGAGCTGGTGTAGAAAATGATGTGATCCATTTCTACTAAGACCAGAGGTATGGGGCCGCCCTTGTAAACCCAAGAGACCTTCTGTAGATATAAATAACCTAATAGCAAGGGAGGGTGAAATCTAGGTGTAATCTAGCCTATTTCCATTTAGCATTTTAACATGCTTTCTCCTTTTGTATTTTATGGAATAGTAACTAAGCTGATAATCTTGTTGATTATAATATATCTACTTGTATTAGCTAAGATACTGTGCCTGAGAACACGGCATTAGAAATAAATATTTCAAACTTGCACGTGTCTTCATTTACTCCCAGTTTTGGACTGGCATGAGAGTATAATGAAAGAGTGTTCATGTGTTCCACATTGCCTGAGGTGTTCTAAGTTCCATGTTCTGGGTTGTATAATCATTGGGGGTATGGAAGAACCAATGAGACACTGATTTCTAGTCTGGTAGGGGATTTTTCCTACTAGGGTGAGTTTTGGTACACCCTAATTCACTGAGGTTCCAAGTCTCTATGCACAGTTCTGTGTATGAGCAGAATCCCTGCAGGTCCGATGAGGGATACTGGCCTCAAACTTGGTGGGAGGGTAGGGCAGGCCTTAAGCAAAGAGAAGAACTACCACCTGTGTTGCTGAGCCTTTCAGAGTCCGTGGGAGTCCATGATCAGCAGACTGGTTACCTTAGTTGCGGAGCCTGCAGATGCAGGGAAGTGACTCTTTCACTTCAAGGTAGATTCCTTCAGGTGTCTTGGATGCCCACAGGCCTTGGAAGGTTCCTGTATGAAGCACAGACACAGATGATGCAGCAGACGAGCAGGGAGATGAAGTCAGGCCCGAGCAAAGTCCAGCGAAGTCCAGAGTGCCCAGACGGTCAAAGTTGAAGAGGTGCCCTAATTGAATCAGGTCCCACAATGAAGCTAGGGACCCACCCTCAGGTAAGCCCTTAAGTACCCTAAAGAAAGGGTTGGGTCAATTTATGGTTCCCTCCCAGGGAAGGGTAGGACAGTGGGGAGGATACTCCCATGTCCTTTGTCCAGTTTTGCACCACAGCGGGAGCCAAAGGCTCCCTGAAATCAATCAATCAATCAATCAATCAATCAATCAATCAGGGGAGCTTAAAGCACGCTACTCCCCCCCTGAGGGTCTCGAGATAGTGTGGGGGGGGGGGGGGTGGTTAGCAGCCCCATTCAATTACAGAGCCAGTTCTTGAGTGTTTTCCTGAAGATGTTCAAGGAAGGGGCACGTCTGATGTCGATCAGGAGCTCGTTCCAGGTTTTTGCCGTGATGTAGGAGAAAGCTTTCCACCTTTCCTGGCTTTGCGGATGTGCAGGTTTCAGCGAGACTGAGGTCAGAGGATCTGAGGTTTCTCTTGGGTATGTGCAAGGAGATCCTTTCATTGAGGTATTTGGATCCGGTGCTGTGGAGGTATTTATAGGCGTGGGTGAGTATCTTGAAAGTGTCTCTCCTCTATGGGGAGCTAGTGGAGGGTGCGCAGGTGTTGGGTGATGTGGTTGTGTCGCGGGATGCCAAGGAGAGGTCTGGCTGCATTGTTCTGTATGGCCCGGAGTTTATGAAGCAGAGACTTGTTGATCCTGGCATATAGGGTGTTTCCGTAGTCTAGTCTGCTGGTTATGAGTGTGTGGGTGACGGTCTTCCTTGATTTGGGGGATCCATTTGAAGGTCTTTCAGAGGATGCGAAGGGTGTTGTAGCAGCTGGAGGGAACAGCGTTGACTTGTCGGGTCATGGAGCGGCAGGAATCGAGTACGATGCTGAGGTTTTGAGCATGGTTCGTAAAGGTGGGAGTACTGCTCAGTGCAGTGGGCCACCAGGTGTTGTCCCATGTGGAGGGGGAGGGTACTTCCTGGAAATTGAGTCTGGTGGAGACGGGGTCCTTGGTGAGGGAGAGGATAAGTTGGGTGTCGTCGGCGGAGGATACTATGCTGAGTCCGTGGTGTCTGACGATCACGGCGAGGGGGGCATGTAGATTTTGAAGAGCTTGGGGCTGAGCGACGATCCTTGAGGCACTCTGCAGTTGATTTCTGTGGGTTCAGAGAGGAAGGGTGCAAGTCTGATTCTTTGGGTTCTGCCGATGAGATAGGAGCTGATCTATTCCAACTGGTTTGAACTGAACTATGCAAGGAGGGCACCAAATGTGCCCCTCAAGCAGACTGAATGGCGCTGGTGAGGGTTCCCACCTGGACCCTGTACAGTAAATCCTGTCTGTGAGGTGGTCACACCTCCCTGTGACAGGAAACCAATTATCCTGGCTTCCTCTGCTTGAGCTTGGCTCAGCAGCAGAAGGGCCGAATTGTGTCTCCGGTCAGCAGCAGCCATGTTGTGCTGTCCGGGTCTTGAAGCCTGGCACCGGGAGCACTGAGAGCTTAACGGAGGGCCTTTACAGTGCTTGGAATCATACCTTCCACACCCTTTATGGTGTGGGGGTATAATTCCAACGTGTTTGATACCAAACATGATAGGGTTAATTTCAGCCAATTTCAAGATGGTCATCACGTAATGACGCGGAGCCCCTTGTTATGTCCTATGGTGGCTGCACTTCCAAACCAGAGAATAGACTCCATAGGCTGTAGTGGTGTCCTGCTCATGCATGGGCACCCTCACACTTAGAACCATGCAAAGGCCTGCTAAAGGGTTTACTTATACGTTTTAAGTGCTGTGACCATAGATATAGGGAAACCTATATCTTTTGTAAGTGGTGCTAGCACAAGCTTACACAGGCTGCAATGGCAGGCCTGCAGTTTCAGTTTGAATGGTTCACCCACCGGTGGCATAATACATGCTTCAGCCTATGGGGGACCTCTGGGGTTCCTATGCCCTGGGTACCTTAGTACTATATACTAGGGACTGATAAGGGTACCCCAGTATCCAATCTTGGATGTACCTAAGTACTTACCATAATACTTTATGGAAAAAAGCAGAGACACTGGGGTCCTGATTAGCAGAATCCCAGTCAGACTAGTCAGAAACAGCATAGCACCAGGCAAAAACTGGGGTAACCATAAAAGCAGATCCTACTTTCCGACATCTTGCCTCTAAGTAGTCCGCTAGTTCTAATCTTGCCTTCCAAACGTGTTCTTCAGCGTTTATCAAGGTAGGGGTATCAGTGACATTTTTTACCGCTCTGAGTGAGGTCTGTATTGAAGATTCAAGAAGGCAGATGTCATTCGTTCTCTCTTATTTTGGGCTGCCGTTAGGCCCATTAAGATACCTCTTAAATAGGCTTTGTACGTATCCCAGACAATGTGTAGTGAAATGGCCATTTTATTAAAATTGAAAAACTCCCTCGTAGCCTTTTTCAACTGCTCTATTACCAGTGAATCTAAAAGTATTGGGGCTGCATTCCACATGACCACTAAACTTACAGTGGAGTGGTCAGAAAGATGATCTGGGACAAGGGTTACATTGGTGTTTTTCTTGCTGGTAGTTATATCTACCCAAAAAAATCTATTCTAGGTCGATGCCCATATTTTATGTTAAGGAACGTAAATCTTCCCCCTGAACTTCCCTTCAACCTCCATATGTCCACAAGACCTAGGTCGTCCATCAGTTTGGTCAGCAAACCCCTCATATTACAAAGATTTATGTTTCCTCTCATGGACCTTTTATTATATTAAGGTCTCCACCCAATATAACGGGGAGGTTAAGATCTAATAGTTGATAGTATTAACCATGGAGTGGAATCGGGCCATTTGAGTTTGGACCATAATAACCCACCAGGGTTATCCTAGTGCCATGGATTTTCGACTTTGCGAGTGCCCTCCTTCCTACCGAGTCGACCACGCATTCCCTCAAAATAGCTTTAATGGACTTTTTAAAAATTAGTGCCACCCCCTTTACACAATATGCCTTGGAAGTACATAGAAAATGTTCAATCCATCTCTGGCTTTTTAAGATATTGTCCGACTTCTCTTTTAATAGGTTGGTTTCTTGTAAGAGTATGACAACGCTGTTTGAGAGCCTAAGGTATTCTAAGATTCTCCTCCTTCTCAAGCTGACCCTAGACCATTGACATTCCACGTTAAAACCCGACGGGATTTACCTTCCCCTGAATCAACCATCAGTGAAACTAGCTGCGTATTTACTCTCTCACCCGTAGGGAGTTAATTTTTGCTTCTAGGGCCTCACATGTGTTTTGAATTTTCTGCTGATTCTTTTCAGAGACAGCAAACTTCTCCCTAACCTCAGTTATCAGTGTGGATAGCAGTTTCTCGGTCCCCAACTGACCCTTCCTCCCAGTATGCTGGGCCCCCATGTCTTGGAGTGGGAACTGGAGGCTGTGGCTGTTTATTTTTATTTATTTATTAAAACAGTTTGTATAGTGCCTGAATCACCCCTGAAGGGGTATCTCTGCGCTTGCGGATATTCAGGAGGGAGCTAGCACACAAAAGAAGAATCTAGAACAGGGCGGTTTTTAGTGACTTTCTGACCTGAAGATGGTCAGGGCATTACCTCAGTGAGATGGGGAGCTGATTCCAGTACTGAGGGGCCAGATACGAGAAAGATTTCCCGCCTATCCTTGATTTCTTAATCTGGGGAACTTTGAGGAGGGATCTGGAACTGGAGCGGAGACCCCTGGGGGTAATATATTGGTCAAATTTCTCCGCAAGGTAGACTGAACTGTTACCAAACACCGCCTTATGAACGATGCAGCAAACCTTGAACTTTATTTCTTTTCACACCGGAAGCCAGTGAAGCTGTAGGAGAAGTGGGAAGGAAGCTAATCTATAAGGGGCATTTAGTACCAAATGAGCTACTGTATTCTAGACTGCCTGTAAGCGGTCCAACGAGGACTCATTAGCTGAGACCAGCAAGGCATTACAATAATCAAGTCTACTCAATACAAATATCTGGATGAGAGTTTTCCATGTGGGATCTGGAAGAAAAGGGAAAACTCGTCTCAGCAAACTAAGCACATGAAAGCAGGAGCCGACTGTGTGGGTCACGTGTTCCCTCATGGTCAAGGCCTGCTCAATGCGAACACCTACATTTTTTACTGATGTCTTTGGACCGGGGGAGTCACCTGGCTCCCCAGGCCACCATTCTTGTGTCCACAGCAATGAAGCCTCTCCAAAAAGCATAATCTCAGTCTTTCCAGCATTTAGTTGTATGGGCTCTTGATCCTGGTCCAAGTTGTCCTCCTCGAATAACACATGGAATCTGTTCTACAAGGCAAAAGTCTCTTTGAGCCCTAGAGTCTCCATTTTATTACTACTTTTCAGCAATTTAGATTTAGGATCGACCTCAGGATGCAACAAGGGGATTGGGGAGAGGGGCCCCGGGGCAACGACATCTGTTCTCCTTTCACCTGGACCTTAAAATAGGAGCGTAGGGAGGGGGAATTTTAACCTGTTCTACCTTCTTTTCCCTCTTTCTCCCTGCTGTTTTCACTACTGAATGTACAACTGATGTTTCCTAGGGACAGGTAGAGGCAGGGTGGGAAAGTTGGGCCTCCTCTGCTCTGACTAACCATCTGACTAACCCTACTTGGAGGGCAGGGGAGATGTTTTTTTTCAGGAAGGAAAGAAGTTAGCGGAGTTGAAATGCCAGAGACCTCCTTCTCCCAGATGTACCAACTCCTAAGCACATATCTATTTAGTGGCTGAGCTAGAGAGGATTGAGGAGGTAGATCTACTATCCCCCCAACCCCTTTCTTGTTACCTTTCACAGATGAGGCTGTAAGAGAGCGACCTCTGTGACTTCTTTGACGCCATATTCATGGAAGCCCTGGAGTCAGTGTTGCCCCTGTTGCCAGCATCTAACTCATGAAGAGGTAGCTGGGAAGACCAACAAAGTCCTGACCCTCCATGTAACTCCCGATCACCGCGGCTGCCCAGAGTGCCCCGGAAGCGAATCCTTGCTGTGGCACACTGGCCTTTGCCAAGCCACGCCACACTGCTGGTGATTCTGAGGAAGCTGCTGGCGGTCTGTGCCGGGTGAGGAAAGCTGTGATGCAGCGTGTCCGCCCCACCTGGAAAGAAGCCTGCAGTCCTGCAGTAAATCTCCTCTCAGTCACCCGCCCGAGTCCCTCAGTGAGAGATTAGCACAAAAAAAGGAAAGAAAACACTGGTAGTGGACATAGTCGATCAGCTTTCCATGGAGCGCAGAGAGCTCACAGCTGGCATTACCTGTCGGCCCCCATGTTCCCCGATCTCCTGAGGTATCAGCGTTTGTTATCTTGCTTGAGCTTTTGGGCATCCGTATTCCTATGATGATGATGGGTGGCTTACCCTGGCAGTGTTTTTCCCCTTAGGTCCTTAAGGTGTGTACAGGTCCAAACATGTGATGCTCTTCTCTTGGCCACCCCAAGCTTAGAGACCCAAAGCAAGTAACGCCCTGGGGCATTGGCCCTTGAAGGCTGTAGTGGGTGGAAACATGCAAATGTGTTACTCTCGATACAGGTGGATCCTGGAAAATGCAATTATATCACTTCCAGTTGAGAAGGATGCTAGGAAACCCGGGAATGACTTCTTGTTGAGATTGATTCAGGGACATTCTACTTGCCTGGCTTCTTCTTTTGAAGATGGTTTTGAGGGAAACCAATGGGGAGTTTGTAACTGGCAAGAAGATTTTGGGAAGCAAATTGTGCATGGATTTATGATGCACATTTTCATCTGGAGATGTGGATGACTTGGTATCAATTCATCAAAATGTTCCAAATAGCAATAGTGAGTTCATGCCTGCCTTGGAACTTTGACGACAACACCAGTTGGACTTACTGCCCCACCCTTAACCTAAGATTTCCTATGCCAGTATAGGCGCATGATCTCTTGAAACTGTATAATGTTTATACCAACTTCTCATTCATGTCACAGGACAAGGAAACAAAGGGATTTATTAAGATACTTTAACACTAGGAGTGACCGTAACTCGCATAATTCTGTGTAATGTAAATACGCAGAGGTATCTAAGATTTCTGTGAGATTATGCTTGGATTACAGAAGCAGAGTAATTCTTCATTTAGCGTGATATTTTAGCACAAAAATGCCCCCTTCAAATCCAAAATTGCACTAAGAATTATTGCTAAATGCACCAGAACACGAATAGTGAGCATGAGCAGTTACTGTTGAACACTAAATGTGTTACACCTTGATCAATTTACAACATTATATACTAATGAACGCTGTCTGTGGAGGTCGGTTACCTTGGATTTGACCATGGCATTTACTGATAAGTTGACAGAGGCACAATGTATGGATATACAGCAAAAGTTGGAATCGCACGCAGCTTTCAGAAAGATTGGTGCACTTAAGACTACGATTCCCTTTAGACAATGCAAGTACAATCAACATGCAAGTTGATGACGTTGTGAACCCTGAAGGAATAAGAAGCGGTTCTGTAGTGTAGTTCCTATATTCCCAATAGGCTCTGCGCATTGAAATAATATATACTATAGATTTGACGTAGGACTGAGGTTTACTAGGTCTCTATCGAACATACTAGACTGAAACGTGAGTGCCAGCTAGCTCAGAGGTCACTAGAAACTTTCTCGAATACACAAGAAGGGATTAGTTTCTGACAACCACATAAACATGCTTCAGGTATCGGGATGTGCACCGCCTTAAATTGAGTTGTTTCTTTTAATCGTGCACAAGGGTATCACTCCCCTCCTGGGGTGTAATCGAATACTTCAAAGTGTAGCAGACCTATTGATCCATAGGCCTCTCACCCGTGGCACGGTAATTGGGGCTGAGAAACATTCAGCAAGAATTTATGTAGAGTAGTTACTTTGTGCAATTCACATATTTTATTTCACTGTTCAATTTCTTAATTTCATCCACATATGTTTTCATTCACATATTACGATCCATTTTCAAACATTTTTATATGGTTCCAATGCATTTCGGTGCCCCTTGCACCTTCATCAGGGAAAATCTAGAATATACAAATGAACATACTTAATACCAAATCCTCTATCCCTCCCTATGTAAGTTAACTCAAGTTGTTTACGCGCGTGCTGATGTAATAAGTTTCTATATATTCTGGCTCCCTGGGTTCCTTCATAAAAGTCTCTCCTACGCTCGAGGTTCAACACAAGACTCGTATGCAATTAAACCCATCTGCTGTTCAAAGGTTCTCGCGCCTTAATCATGAGGGTCACATAAGATCGTTTCCAATAAAATGTATTTAGCCGCCTATCTGCTTGCCGGGTCTCTACTGCTAACGCGCTCCGTCTATGCGTGATTCATCTTACCTCGCGAGTAGTTCTAACGCGGCGTCTTTTCTCCTCATTGTGTTTGTTCGGTCTGTGTTACAGAACCGGTACGAGCCGGGTATTTACGCTAAGCACGTTACGCGCATGGGTATTAGGGATGGCTCATTTGTTCTTTTATCTAACTTTATTGACTGTCGAGTGCCCATCTCTAAGTGTCTAAATGGGATGTGTTAATCACTCGAAGCGTGCTGCAGCCAGTGTCCATGTCACCAAAGAGTATGAATAATTTTGTGAATAACAGGAATAACAAAAAAAACATTGAGTGAAATTCAGTGCTGACAACAAGCCGTTATAAATAACATACAAATTCAATCCAATCATTAAGCCCGTTTGCTTAAGGCTATTAAGGTGATAAATCCAATAATTCTCGCGCTTAAGTAAGTTCTTCTTGTTCAGTGGACCCTCAACTTTGGGAACTACTTCCAGGATACAAGCCCGCAATTGGTTAATGTGATGTCGTTTTTCAAGAAAATGTGTTGCCACTGTTAATTTAAGCAAGCCGGTTCTTATGTTGCTCTTGTGTTCTGTTAACCTGGTTTTAAATTTTCTTTCAGTGTGTCCCACATATACTGACCCACACGGGCACTTCAACATGTATATTGAGTTCATTGTGTCACACGTAGCATTCACCTTTATTGGGATTTTATGTCCCTTCATGGGATGGGAGATTGTATTGCCCTTCATTATGTTATGACAATTACTGCAATTCATGCACGGTATAGTTCCTCTGCATGAATTCATCACAGGCAGTTCTTTTCTGTTTTTTAACATTTCTCCCAGATTACGGCCCCTGGTATTGGCGAACAATGGTTCCTTGTCAAATGCTCCTTTAAAATCAGTTTCTAATTTTAGTATCTGCCAATGTCTCTTTATGATCTTGGTGAACTGAGAACTCACATTGGAAAATATACTGACGCAAGTAATTCTATTCTCTGCTGGTTTGTGCTTGCCAGTAAGTAGTTCTTCTCTTGGTTTCTGTAGTGCCCTCGTTAGCGCTGTTTTAACAATGGTGGCTGGATATCCCCTATCCTGAAATCTATGCTCCATTAATTTCAATTGTTCTTGGCATTCCTGTGTTTCTGAGACCACTCTCCTGACCCTGAGAAACTGAGAATAGGGCAGGTGTGTTTTGAGGGTTGAGGATGATGACTTTCGTATTTCAGGAGATTGTTCCTGTCTGTGGGTTTACGGTACAAGTTCGTACGAAATAGGTTATCATCTCTGGTTATTTCCACATCGAGGAATTGAATACTATTGCTGTTGATTTGCCACGTGAAACTGATACGGTCATTTCTTTGGTTCAATATTTCCAATTGAGTAACTAAGGATTTAACGTTACCTTTCCATACAATGAAAATGTCATTTATGAATCTTACGTACATAAGGAGTTGTGTTGCCCATGCTTGGTTGAAGTAAATGTATTCTTCCTCAAATGATGTCATGTACAGGTTTGCATACGCCGGAGCGGCGCAATTGCCCATTGAAGTTCCACTCCGTTGGATGAACCATCTATTGTTGTATGTAAAATAGCTGTTCATGAGGGTGAATTCCATGAGCTCCATCAAGAAGATTTGTAAATCGTGTGAGTACGTACTGTTCAGTAAAGCATGTTCTATCGCTTCCAATCCCTCTTTATGGGGTATCGACGTGTACAACGCCTTAACATCTACTGTTGCTATCACGATATCCTCTTAGATGTTTAAATGTTGGAGTTTGATCAAGAAGTCTGTCGAGTCTCTGATGTATGATAGTGATTTCAATACCAAAGGTTGCATGTACTTATCTTGGAATTTTCCAACTGGGTGGTGGAGGCTTTTCTTTGTGGACACAATGGGGCGGCAAGGTGGTTTGTATAAATCCTTATGTACCTTTGGTACCATGTATAGGTAAGGACTGCTTGGACTGTCTTGTGTAAGATATTTACGAGTTTTTTCAGTGATGGTACCTTTTTCCTCAGCTCTTTGTAGGATGGATTGCAAGGTCTTTCTAATTTCTTCTGTGGGGTTGAAGTTGATCTCCAATAATAGCTGTTCATCCTCTATGTGTTCCTTGAACACTGTTTTGTAATAAGATGTATTCAATATAACCAGGGCCCCTTCTTAGTCTGCCTTTTGGCATGTGATTTTGTCATTTCTGGCTATGGCTCCGATTATTCCATATTCCGTGTTGGTCATGTTTTTCCTTTTACTTTTTTTGTGAAAGTTAATTTTGTTGATGTCCCGTTTGCACAGTTCTTCAAACAAATCAATGGTTTTATGGCTGATTGGTGGCATATAAGTGCTGCGTGTTTTTAAACCTCTTAGTTCATCTTGGGGTTTGGGTCTGGTATCGGTAGCCACATTATCAAAAAAAAATTTGCAGTCTCATTTTTCGGGTAAGTTTAAACAAGCTTACATCTAGTTCCAATTTGTTGGTGTGTGCTGTGGGTACGTATGACATTCCCTTTTGAAGTGTTTCAATTTGGGCTTTGTTTAGCCTGTCATCCGAGATGTTAATAACCAACAGGCAGATGTAGGTAATTCTGTTTTACCGATTCATAAATACCGAATTTTACCGATTCGGTATTTATGAATCGGTAAAATAGAAGGGGGGAGATGTAGGTAGAATCGGTAATTGAATTACCGATTCTGTAAGAATCGGTATTTACCGAATCGGTAAATACCGATTCGGTAATGCCCATTGATTCCTATGGGCATTGAAGCCCATAGGAATCAATGGGCATTACCGAATCGGTATTTACCGATTCGGTAAATACCGAATGTTGCAAGGGTGCAGGGGGTGTCACTTTGACACCCTCTAGCACCACGAATTCAGGCACGAGGGCCATGTGGCACACAGACATGCCCTAAGGACATGTATGTCTGTCACATGGCATAGGTGTGCATGCACACATGTGCATGCACACCTGGATTCGGTATTTTACCACCCAATTGGATTGGGTGGTAAAATACCGATTCTGTAAGTCCTGTGGGACTCAGAAGAGTCCCAACTACATCTGTAAGTTACCGAATCGATAAAAATACCGATTCGGTATTTTACCGATTCGGTAATTTTACCGATTCAGTAAATTTACCGAATCGGTAAAATAGGGCCCCTACATCACAAATGACCATTTACCGGTCGGTAAATGGCCACCTACATCTGGCCCCAAGTTCCTTATGTCTGTTGATGTTTCTTCAGTTTGTCTTTCTTGGTCATAGTCCTCGTTTGTGGCAGTCCCTTTTCTTTGTTTTTTTCTACCTCCCCTCCGGGGTCTTCCGTTTCTGTGGGGCCTTCTTCTAAAAAAGGCACCGTTGTAGGTAAAGCAATTTTCTCTGATGGAGGTTGAGTGCTACGAGTCCGCCCTGCTGGGGCGGTTTGTCTTTCGTTGTCGGTGGATGACGAATCAGTTTGTGATGTGTGCGTTTAACTTTGACGTCTCTTGGCGTAAACTTCCGCCCAAGTATACACTTCTTGCAACTTATAATCAAGAGTATCCCTTTTGTATTTCCTCAGCTTTCTTTCAATTACCTCTTGGGTATGTTTGGTTAATTGACTGTTAATGTCCTCCAATATTTTTTTCCATTCTTCCTCCGTGACTGCTTTCTTTACTTCTTCAGTGGTATTCTTGATTTCCATGGCCAGCTCTTCTAGTATTTTAGACAGTTCTTCGATTATTAGTAAAATCAGATCTAGACTACACTTATTTAGAATGGCATACCACCGTTCAATAAAAGGCTTTGAGTTTTTGCATAAGGATGGTCTCAGGGAAATTCGAAGGCCTCTAGGTATTCGTTGGGCTTTATAATATTTCACCATGGTACTGGCATGTAGCTGCTGGTTGTTTTCTTTTCTTGTTAGATAGAGTAAATGCTTTATTTGTTGTTCCTTATTTTTGATGAAAGTATGTTCGGATGTTTCTGTTTGTATTAAAGAATAGATTCTCTCACTGGCTTCTGCAGTGAATGTAAATGTTTTTGCTCTTATGTCTGTAGAAAGAGTTATGTCGTCGTACTGCATCTTGGTTATGAGGCGTGCTCCTTCCTCATGATTAAGGCGTGAGAACCTTTGAACAGCAGATGGGTTTATTGCATACGAGTCTTGTGTTGAACCTCGAGCGTAGGAGAGACTTTTATGAAGGAACCCAGGGAGCCAGAATATATAGCAACTTATTACATCAGCACGCGCGTAAACAACTTGAGTTAACTTAAATAGGGAGGGATAGAGGATTTGGTATTAAGTATGTTCATTTGTATATTCTAGATTTTCCCTGATGAAGGTGCAAGGAGCACCGAAATGCATTGGAACCATATAAAAATGTTTGAAAATGGATCGTAATATGTGAATGAAAACATATGTGGATGAAATTAAGAAATTGAACAGTGAAATAAAATATATGAATTGCACAAAGTAATTACTCTACATAAATTCTTGCTGAATATTGCTCAGCCCCAATTACCATGCCAAGGGTGAGAGGCCTATGGATCAATAGGTCTGCTACACTTTGAACCACATAAACATGACAGCTTTGTTTCCCAAGAATAAGAAATCAATCTCTAGAGTCGCGGAAACAATAGATAGCTATTTTACTCAATTAATCGTGCATGCTTCGTTTCACCAGAGGTGCTGGGAAAAATAGAGAGACGGGCGTTTTCAATAAAAGGGTTGTTATTGAACAGTCTTCTTTCTCAAGCATAAGAAATGAACTGCTACAATCGCAATACTTAGCATGAAGTAAAGTGCATACAGTAAAAAGAGTATTACAAAATAATATTGTAATAGCATGATATGGTTTCTAAGCCATAGAATACCTAAAATGCATAAAATACATACAGTGATAAATAATGACTAAAAGTACCAAGCACCCAGAAACCAGCACAAGCCGTGAGGGAAACGGCCAGCGAGCATAGCGGACACAGGAGGCCAGCGCAAAGCTCCACAGCGCTCCAGCGCCCTGCCACCACCACGAACTACTACTCCCAGGTGCCCCGGCGGCGGGAGTGACGCCGCACGAGCGCCGGAGGCGCTACAAAGAACGGAGCGCCCAGAGCTCCGGCGGGAAACCAGCACAAGCCGTGAGGGAAACGGCCAGCGAGCATAGCGGACACAGGAGGCCAGCGCAAAGCTCCACAGCGCTCCAGCGCCCTGCCACCACCACGAACTACTACTCCCAGGTGCCCCGGCGGCGGGAGTGACGCCGCACGAGCGCCGGAGGCGCTACAAAGAACGGAACGCCCCTCGCATCCGCGAGGAGCGCGCGCGGGAGCCGCCCGGGAGAAGCCCGGGACAAGGGCGGGCCCTCTACGGCCCTCATCGGCACGAGGAGGCAGGGGGCAGGGCCCAACCCCCTGGACCACCAGAGACGCACCTACAAGTAAGACCTTGCTGCTGCATTGTTTGCGAACTGTGTGACGTCGATATGGCGACAAAAAAGAAACATGTTGCTCTGCCTGCCAACACCATGGATAATTATGTTGTGCAAACGGTGAAGAAAATTAACGAACAAAGGAGGGAATCACTTGGGCTAAGCCAGTCACCAGACTTGCGTAGGTTAAGCCCTACTTTGCCCCAGTCAGCAGAGGATAGCCCCTTCGTGCTGGTGGAAAATAGGGTCTCGCCAAACGTATCATCTAGGATTGAGACTGACAGCCAGCCACTGATTATGTTAGCATCTCCCGTTACTCTGGAGGTAGACTCTGATAACGTTACTGACTCAGACCCAGAAACTGTATCTGGTCCTGTGGAGGATGACCTACCATTAATTGAGCATACACCACGGCCGGTGCGCGCCTGTGTGAAGAACCAACGGAAACAGGGCGGACAAAGGCCAAGAGTAAAGAGAAAAAGAATATTATCCCCTGGCCCCTCTAGAGCTCCACAAAAGGCTGTAGGGGAAGGGATTACAAGAAACAGAGGAGATGATGATATGTTCACCAAACTGCTTGAGGTTGTTGAGGGTAAACTTTTTGAAATTGTAAAACCCCTGATCTCCAAAATAGATAAATTACAGGCAGAAGTAAAACGACTTGGGGGTGTGCAAACAAAGCTGACTGAGGAAATAGGTAGTCTTAATACTCTATTATTAACAAGGGATACTACTGCAAGGGCTAATCAAGCTGGGGAAGGGCCATCTGGTGTGACGACTAACGTAGTGCATATGCCTGCCCCGATAGTTAACCTTAATACTGCAACTACAGTAGAGTGTCCATTGATAGGAAATGCACCCCAAGTACAAGTCCATGAAACAGACCCCTTGCAGTTTATCGAGGAAGCCTCACCTGTCGTACTGGTGTTAGCAAATGTACCTTTGCCGGATGACGGTGTCACAGAGTCATCTAGCTCATTGAGTAGTAAGGCCCTTCACTGGCTCTCTGGTAACATGAGGTTAGCGCCTGGTGGGATACAGCAACTGGCGCATGATATCAAATCAGCCAAACGTGTTCCCTGGATAGGGAATCGCCCCAAAAGATTCAAAGGGGACTGTGTGGTGGTAACGTTTGCCCACCCTGACGTACTCCCTAATGTCCTAACACATATTCTCCCACCTCAGCGTAGAAGAGGCACGGTGGTACCTCTAACATTAAAGTTCTTCTATGGGGAACAACAAAATGTAACTCTACCGAAAACACCAGCATTAGGGTGGGATAGTCATTTGAATATGCGTAATCGCTGGGCACTCCCCCTAGTACCAAGCACGCGACTACATAATAGGTACGATGCCCTGTCTGGTCTTAATAATTGCGATTGACAAGAGGTCAGACAAGAGCTTGCTGAAGGGGGTGTTGGATCTGATTTGCATCAGTCCCCAAATATTACTGCTACTTCTGTTAGTATACAGCCTAAGCATATGGGTCTACCCCGCAATACCTTAGCGGGGCCAATAACATCCCGCCTTATTGCCAGCTGGAATATTGCAGGACTAGCCTCTAAATCAGATGTATTGGGGTGGTTAGAATTTATTAGAACATTTGATATCATATGTTTTCAAGAGACCTGGTGCCTAAATTTTAAGGGCCTTGATGGCTTTGTAGCTTACGAGTTACCAGCAACGGCTACTACCTCTGGTAGAGCTAAAGGTGGTTTGTTAATCCTGACCTCAGTGAAAATGCGAACAAGGGTGAAGGAGCACATCACTGTGGGTAATAACTCCCAATTGTTGTGGCTGGTTGATGAGGCACACAAAAACATTTTGTTGATTAATATGTATAATAATGTTTTTGATGCCAGTAGATATAAGGTTATTTTAGAATTAGACACCGCAATCAAACACTTGATGAAAGCTTCCAATACAGTTTTTGAGTTCATATATGTTGGAGATTTTAATATTTCTGTCTGTCCCCTCTCTAACCACAAGTTGTGTGGCATTCTGAATCGTGTTGGAGAGCCAGCTACGCATTTCCAACACAATACTTATGGAGATACCCTGAACTCCTTCCTACTAGATTACGATATGGAAATCCTAGAGATTGAACAGGATGGGAAGGGTGATAGTTTGCCAACTTTTGTGGGGAGAGGGGCAAACACTGTAATTGATTTTATTTGCATGTCTTCTGAATTAGCCCATTTTAGTTCTGATGTCAAGGTTGTTGATTACTTGGTTAGTGACCATAACTGTCTTGTTATCGAAACTAGGTTTTGGAAAGTTTGTACAATTCCAGATAGCAGCCCCATTATAAACATTGAGGTACATAGGCCGAACGGATTCAGGTTAAGGTGGGTTGGAGATAGAGCAGAAGCAACTTCTAACTGCATTATCTCACACTGCTTAACCGATATCACATCAATTATTGATGCGAAACCAAACCTGGAGGCCTGCATTTCTTACTTTACAAAAATCAATGTTTTTATTAGCGGTAAGTTTACTAGGCTGACTGGAAATTTTAATAACAAAGCAAGGGGATGGTTTAATAATGCCTGCACTGTGGCATTGAAGTCACTGAAAAACGCACTATCCAATAAACCTAGAGACAAAACAGTTGTAGCTAAGCTTAGATCCGATTATAATCTGGCTCTTAAGCAAAGGAAAAATGAATTACGTGAGGATGCTTGGGAGCGGCTGGATCTGGCGGCTGCATCGAACAATTGTACCCTTTTCTGGGCAGTAGTAAATAGCCCCTTTTTAAAAGACGATAAACTCCCCGTGTTAACCTCCAACGTGGGTAAGGAGTCGTGGGTACAGCACTTCTCCGGTATTTTTAACTCTAACACGGTAACGTTGCCGACAAGTTGTTCTTGGCCAGTACTTGATTTAGACATCACCTTGCAGGAGGTCCTAAGTTGTATTAGGGCTAGTAAGGGCGGCAAGGCCCAGGGACCCGACGGTGTCCCAGTTGACATGTACAAATTTGCACCTGAGACTTGGGGACCAGTACTGGTCAAAGTTTTTAATGCTGCCGTTCGCTATACTTTCCCGTGCACCTGGCCTGAATCCATAATAGTCCCGATTCATAAGAAAGGGGACCGAGGAAATGTTAAAAACTACCGGCCAATCTCATTGCTGGATTCGTCCATCAAGATTATGAGCCGTGTACTCCTCGTCCGATTAGAAGAGTGGGCCGAGTCTAATCAGATAATGACAGACTGTCAATATGGGTTCAGGAAAGGTAGAGGCTGCATTGAACAATGCTTAAACCTGGAGCTCCTGATAGGGAAATATACCCGAGCTAAAAATGGTTCGCTCTACCTATGTTTCGCTGACTTGAGCAGCGCTTTTGACCTGGTGGACCACGCTATATTATGGACTATATTGCTAGAAATGGGAGCACCTAGGGAAATTATATACTTTTTGGCCCGTCTATACGAGAGGCTTAGCTCGTGCGTCCGTTATGGGCCTTCGGGCGAATGCACAGATAAATTTAGGGTCAGGAGAGGTATTAGACAAGGGTGTGTTTTGGCCCCTTTGCTTTTCACTCTGTTTATTAATGAAATTGATTCGATCCTAAAGGAGGTACCAGCGGACGCCCCTAGAGTAAACACAAGTTCCATCCCCGTGTTACTGTATGCGGACGGCGCTGTGTTGCTCTCCAGGACCCCTCGGGGCCTACAGCTTCTGATAGATAAATTTGTAGCCTTCATCGAAAAGAGAAAGCTGGTCATTAATAAGAGCAAGACCTATGTGATGGAGTGTGGAGCTAGTAAAGCCAAAACTAAAAAGCCCTATAGGTATCTCATCGATGGTCAAGAGGTGCAGTGCGTGGAAAACTTTTGCTACCTAGGGGTCAACTTTTCTAAAAACGGCCGCTGGGACACCGAGCATAAGGTGGTGCGCGACAAAATGGCCAGAAGTGCAAATGGAATATTTGCCTTTGCAAGTAAATTAGGTAATAGAAGACCTAAAGCCATGCTTAAGATTTTCCAAGCCAGGTGTCTTTCTGCTGCCCTCTACGGAGCAGGTGTATGGGGATTATCCAGGGCAGAATCTTTGCAGGTAGAAGAGAATACATTTCTGAAAAGATTATTGTGTCTCCCGACTTCTTCTGCTAATAGTCTGGTTCATAAAGAATTAGGACTATGTCATCTAAATGATTTACTATTATTGAGACCCCTGATGTTGTGGCGTTCTGTTTGGATTAAAGACGAAGTTGCATTTAATAGGACTATCATTGAGGATTGCCTTCGTCTTGACTATTATCTCAGAATCCCTTGGATCAAATACATTATTGAATCTTTTTCTAATGTGTTTGGGTTCGACGTTGCATCAGATCATTGTTCTGCTTCGGACCTCTCTAAAGAGAATCTGAAATCAATCTTCTTAAATCATTGTGCAGAAAGACAGGCCACGGATGATCTGAAGCTTTCCACCTGTGTACGTTATAACCATTTGAATGAATTTGTGGGCCTACATCCATACCTCACTCAGGTAACTAAAGGGCAACATAGGTTTGTCCTTACCAGGTTGAGGATGGGTACGGCCCATTTATTGGTTGCATTTCCTGAGATTAAAACACGCCCCACTGGCCCATGTCGGTGTGACAATATTTCTGAACAAAGCACAGAGCACTTTCTACTTATTTGTAACTTGTATAGCGAATGTCGTAAATTCTTTTTAAAACCTTTATTTATTAAATTCGGAGCCAGAACTGTTAATGCGGCAATGAAATTACTTTTTAATATGCATCATCCTGACATCTGTTTTTATACAGCTAGCTACTTACTCAGGGCCATCAGTTATAGGAAAAGCATGATTTTTTAATGTTTTTTATATAATATTTTATCTATTTCAAATCTTTTTAATGTATCTTATCTGATTTCTTATATGTACTCCACTGTATTTTCTTTCTTAACGATTGCGATTGTCTTGAACATTTTAGCATGTTTTCTGTATGTATGTACTTTTATGGACATGATTTACATGTTCCGAATAAAGTTTATTGAATTGAATTGACTAAAAGTACTCAACTGGTGCTTCTAAAATACGCCTACCCCAGTGTACCTAACCTAGGTCTAGTACAAGGGAAGAAGTAAGTGAGGTGTAGTTTAAGTTTAGTAATCTTTTGCCAAGAATCTATTCCAAGAATTCTCTAAGGGTCTAACCAGCTCTGTACCTTGGTTTAGAATGAAGGAGGTCTTGTATCTCTCTCTCAGGAATCGATTTCCCACCAACCCGCAAGGGTAACCTGGAAACACTGGAGCTGGATTTCTCAGCAGAAGAAAAGTCAGCGTCTCTCAGTGCGTCAGCTGGAGGGCCGGCTTCCTTCGGCACTTGCTGCTGCAGGGCGCGTCGGGCAAGTAGATAGTCGAACTGCTCCAAACCACTGTGTGTTTGTTTGGGCATATTTATACCTTGAAGGTGCCGAGTTTGACGTAAGGTTGGACATATTAATGTCATCAAAGACTCAGTTCTTTGAAAACTCATTGAGTTCTTGGATAAATCAATATTCAAGCAAGGGGAAGTCCCTGACTGCTGAAGGCGGGTTTTTCCAAGAAATCGTTGTGGATTCTCGGAACTAGTGGAAGTAGCCATGCCGTATTAGGGCTGCATAGGCTAAGTCTAAAAATGGTTATGATTTCTATGCCTATATAAGAATAGGGTGATTTATACCTATTTATGGGACTTAATCAGGAAAATTACACTAGGGTCCTCGATTCATATACAACAGTTCCAGTGTCAGTCACTTGCTGTTTATTTTGTTCATGCTAAAGGTCCGGTTGAACTGCGGTGTGGTAAGGGTGACTGGTTTACCACTCAATTTCTTTACTGTTTCATTTCCCCCCCAAAAAAGCCTCAAGCAGCTAACGAAGGGCCTATCATACATAGGAATTTACTCAAAGACAATTGTTGGGGTTATTTGGATTCTTTACGTTTTTTACGAAATGCTCGTTATTTGCGCTTGACACTATTTTTTTTAATCTAAAGAAGAGAAGTATTGCATAGAAATCCGAACATATTACAGTTGCTTACTGAGCTGTTCATGATCATATTAAGGCTTCAGTTGAATTGGGGCTATTGTTAAATATCTCATTTACATAGTATTGTGTGTGAGGAGATACAGAAATTGTTCTTACCCCTCATCACTGATCTGATGTGAGATTAACGTCAGAATCCTTCTTCTACATGCAAGATATACACTAAGGTTCTAATAAGCGTAATATACAGAATCAGGGGATTCGATGATTTATACATAAAAGTATTTTCCTTTCCTTTTTAACAGGGGCTCTATTGTGGTGTGAATTAGGTCAACTCCCCCTGTGATGTAATACCATACTATTTATTTTGTAGGTTAGAATGTGTACACCTTATATAAATAAGAACATATAACATGTAAACATATTAGTAGTCCTTCTTCCTATTTTTAGAAGAATTTTATTTTGAATTTGAAAGAGAAGCATCAGGACATGAAGGAATGCCCAGACAGATATTTTGTTTACAGGTATTTAGTGATCTATAAGGGGAGTGTTATTCATAGTGCTGGAAACACTTGGTAATGTGTCTTATGGTGTGTCTTTGTCGTATAGGTCTCCTGCCCTGCTGATCTCTTCCTTACCTTCCCTGCTTAGTCCCTTCAACCTTCTGTGCCATTATAGCTATCAGAAGTGAGGCGACTGAGAGGCGGGCCCATTTGAGCATCAAATCGATCCTGGGAGATTGGAATAGAACCTTGACAAAATGTGCTCTTTGGGTAGGATGTAGCACTATTTTCTTAGCACAAAATGCACCCTTGTATCCAAAATGGATCTGAAGAAGACTTTTGAGCTAAGAAACAGTGCTAAATGCAGCAGAAAATGAATAGCGAGCACAAGTGACCACTTGCTAAATGTGATCTTGCAGTAGGATTTTACTTCCCAATTTACTCTTAATTACGCAAGCAGGAGCAATTACGTAATTATCTATAATTCTGTTGAAATAATGTTGTGGAATTACTTAAATGAGTCGAATTACTCATGTGTAATCAAAATGTTGCCCAGGCCTGTTTACGACCCGATGGCTCTCTGATGACCGATGATAGAAACTGTCACATTTTATTGCTGCTGCACATTTAACCCATCCCCATAGAAGTTTTCTTAGATATATTTTGTACATTTTGCTATGAAACCAGTGATCTTTTCAAGAGCTCCTCCATTTTTAAGAGGGCCAAGACAGTTGAAATGGGAGACCCAAAGTGTCAGAACGGTTGTAGGAGGCCTTGATCCGTCAATTGTTTCTTTTAATTCAACCTGACCTGGTTGGTCCCAGTACCGGTTGGCTTTATTTGCTCCATTGCAGTCACAAGAAACGTGGGATTCCTACAATATTCACTGTTCTACGGCATTGTTCAGGTCTATTGACCTTAAATCAAAGAACAAGGTAAAGAAATCAGTGTATATGGCATTTTAAGGTAATAAATTATGAGAAAGGATAAAGTCATAATAATCGAAAGTGACCTAAGAAATCAGAATTGTCCCATTTCGTTTCGAAAGTCTCAATCTTAATTTGGCCTTCCAAACATTCAGTGTTATCAACTTCTAAACTTGAAATCCTTATTATTAAAGACCACATTTAAGAATGAAATACAAGATACTGTTAATTTTGTGTTAAACTACTCAAATGGGATAATTTGATGTCAAGAACAGATAAAGTATATTCCTGCTTGAAAACATTGGAGCACCTGTGTGCTCCACCTCTCGCTGTGACAGTTATACTTTCAATATTATTAGAAAAATGAAAATTATATTTTGAAAATATATGTGTTAGATGATAACATCTGAGAGATTGTCATTAATATATTCTCTAAGGAACTGTTGGTCAACAGCTGTGGTGAAAATTGAATAGAGAGGGCAGCAACCAAACAACCTGGTTCTTAGAAAAAGTATTTCATATGTGTCTATGCAACAATGGTATCTCTTATTTCATAATTTAATACGACTCAAAGAAAAATATATAGGATTGGTAAAACAGGTACAAGTTTCTGCTGGCACTTTATCGTAGAAGATGGTGACTTCCTTATATGATGGTGGAATGGAGACTTATTAATCTTTTTTGGAAAGAGGCCAAAAAGATGATTGAAGATATATTAGAGATAATTATTGTCGTTGAACCAGCATGGTTCTGGATGGTGGTTGGGGTAAACAAATCATCATCGAATATCTATATCCAAAACATCAAATTATTAAATGTATTGATCTCTATTGCCTAGAGAACATGTTTTGTATATTACCAGATTGTCATGGCCTGCACTGTGGGAATGGGTCGTGCAAACTAGAAAATTTGATTATTTAATTGCACTTTACAGTGCAGTAATATGTTGCCTAATAGACTATGGAACACATTAGGGGCCACATGTATATAGCTTTGGATTTTGGATTACCTTATAGCGATTATTTGCAATTTGCTATTTAGTCATCTCAAACAGCTATGTGCAAATGTATGTTTCGCACATTTTGCGATTCCCAGTATGTTGCAAATAAACCCACCTCATTAATATTCATGAGGTAGGTCTTGGTTTGCAACTCATTGGGAATTGCTAAAATCACAGGGGTGGTAGCCTGCTGGGATCAGCAGACCACTATGTATGTGATTCTTAAATAAAGCAATGTTTTTTTTAAATGCAGCCTGTTTTTCTCAAAGGAAAACGTGATGCATTTCTAAAAGAAAAATGAGAAGTTTTCTTTTCATTTTTTAAGAGTAGACATTGGTTTGTGGGACCAATGCCTGCTCTTAAAAAAAGTTTTTAGGGGGTGGGGCGGAGCTACAAGGCATTGCCGGAGGCCACAAAGTGGCAACCTACCAACACCTGACTTCAAGATGGCGGCACAACCGGCGTGATACGAAATCCCAGAGCTTGAGGGGGACCCCAATGTCACCACGTTCATGGCCTGCCCTACATGTCCTCCAGCTATGATTTAGCATACAGTACGACAAAGTAGACATCAGTGGGCCTGACCATGACATGGCAGTCTTTTCACGAGGCGAGAAGCAAGTTCAATGCTGACAGCACATAGTCCATAAACAAGTGTAAAATAAACCTTGTCAACAAAGAGCATTGCAAACCTGCACATGAACACAAAAGTCCTACTGATGACGCAGTGGCGCCAGTGAGTACTTGAGACGCATCCACCAACATTCATAGGCACGAAGGCCACAGCGAATTAGAGGGCCATGTTGTGCAAGGCTCTCCCAATGGCACCTCTACCCTTATGTTGCTCATCTGAGCATAGCAAGAGTGTGGACGGCCACATGTTGCTTTCGATACTGCATTGGTGCCTATGAATGCCGTGGTTCTGAGTGACATGAGAGCCAATTCGAGTTTCACTCGCCTACAATCGATGTCAATCAGGAGGCATACATGACAAACGCCACTGATATGCTGTTACCCATCTAGAATTGTGCGTAATACATGCATGTTTTAATTCAGAAAATGCCTATGAAAGGCTTGAACTTAATATGCAGTCGCAATCTCCTACTTATTATATAGATTACATTAAAATATTGTGTGCATGTATTTTAAGGTCATAACTGTGCACAAATACTACATCACAATAAATTCACAAGCAAATGTTGAGGTAGTGTTTTTTGAATGTATAGTTTTATTAAATTCGCTTCCAATAAATTAGCTGCTATCAACTAAAATAACTCTATAGAGCAAGTGCTAACTCTCGTTGGAAGGTGTTGTGGAGATCCCCGTGGACAGGGCATGTCAGATCTGTTAGGGCGGCATTGTTCTGAAGGTGAGGACCTAGTTGTGCTCCTACATGTCTGCCTCGTGCTCTGGGAAGCTCGCTGGCAAAGCTTTGTTATCTGTTGAGCCCTGCAGCGATATGTCTGACATTACTAACATCCGTGATTGATTGTCAGAGAAATAGCAGAAGCCAATTGTGTATTAGACGATCGTCTTTGGAAGCAAAAATGCAATTAAGTTTGGAAAATGACGCGAAAATGACACTGAAGTTTCATAAAACAAACCACACAATTCTGATTCCATTTTCTAGTCGTTGTCATTTAAAAATATGCACGCACATGGGGGTGTATAGAGTGGATTACACATACAAATTATCTCTTTGAGGCTTTTTCCCATCCTTTTCATTTTTTAATCCTGATAGGGGTATCCAGAAAAGTTTAATAAAGGTTGTGTTTTGGTTGGCACCTTTAATCAGTTTTAATCACTTTCCAAACTGCACCTTTTGTCGTATATTTCAGTTGTGGTCACTTGGTGTTTGCACGGCTTTCACCAATATTTGTGTTATGTGTCGTCAATGTTGAATTGTCCTGGTTGTACGTCTTGTTAAGAGGAATTTATTATTTTTTCCCCCTCCCTAATGCTCCGCCCTGTGTGTGGCTACACCAGGGCGTACTGTAAGCAGGCCCGATGATGAAGCATGTCACATACCTCGGTATGCAAGTGAGGGCAGTTTTTCCAAACAGAGCGATTTGCCTTATTGGGGTACTTTCTGTCTGTATAATTTGTATGTGTAATCCACTCTATACACCACCTATGTGTGTACATTTGAGTTTCTTGGGGGTCTGGGGTGTTAGAGTATAAACTGATTTGACCCTCGCCCCTCTTTCGTGTTAAATAAATGTAAAAATATCAATCAATCAATCAGTGACACTTATAAAGCGCGCTACATACCCGTAGGGTCTCAAGGCGCTGGGGGGGGGGGGGGGGAGGGGGGGTGCCGCTACTGCTCGAACAGCCAGGTCTTCAGCTTCTTCCTGAAGGAGAGGTGATCTTGGGTCAGGCGCAGGTCGGGAGGGAGGGAGTTCCAGGTCTTGGCGGCCAGGTAGGGGAAGGACCTTCCTCCTGTAGTCGCTCTTCGGATGCGGGGGACGGCGGCGAGGGCGTGGTTGGCTGATCGGAGGTGGCGTTTGGGAGCGTAGAAGTTGACTCGACTGTTGAGGTAGCTCGGGCCTTGGTCGTGTAGGGCTTTGTGTGCGTGGGTGAGGAGGCGGAAGGTGATTCTCTTGTTGACGGGGAGCCAGTGAAGGTCTCTCAGATGTCCGGAGATGTGGCTGGTTCGTGGGATGTCGAGGATGAGTCTGGCTGAGGCGTTCTGGATCCGCTGGAGTCTCTTCTGGAGCTTGGCGGTGGTACCGGCGTAGAGGGCGTTGCCGTAGTCCAGTCGGCTGGTGACGAGGGCCTGGGTGACGGTCTTCCTGGTCTCGGTGGGGATCCACCAGAAGATCTTCCGCAGCATGCGTAGGATGTTGAAGCACGCCGAGGAGACGTTGTTGACTTGCCTGGTCATGGAGAGGGAGGAGTCCAGGATGAAGCCCAGGTTGCGTGCATGGTCTGTCGGTTTGGGTGCGGTGCCCAGGGCGGGAGGCCACCAGGAGTCGTCCCAGGCGGAGGGTGAGGAGCCCAGGATGAGGACCTCCGTCTTGTCCGAGTTCAGTTTCAGGCGGCTGGTCGTCATCCACTCGGCTACCTCTTTCATCCCTTCGTGCAGGTTGGCTCTGGCGGCGGCGGGGTCGTTGGTCAGGGAGAGGATCAGCTGGGTGTCGTCGGCGTAGGAGATTATGCTGAGGTTGTGTTTGCGTACGATGGCCGCGAGGGGGCTCATGTAGACGTTGAAGAGGGTGGGGCTCAGAGATGATCCTTGGGGGACGCCGCAGATGACTTCGGAGGCCTCTGACTTGTACGGTGGTAGGCGGACCCTCTGTGTTCTTCCGTCGAGGAAGGAGATGATCCATTCCAGCGCCTTGTCCTGGTTGCTGAGGCGCCGTACTAGGGTGCGGTGGCAGACCGTGTCGAATGCCGCGGAGAGGTCTAGGAGGATGAGGGCCGCTGTTTCTCCATTGTCCATCAGGGCTCGGATGTCATCGGTGGCGGCGATGAGGGCGGTCTCGGTGCTGTGATTGGCTCGGAAGCCTGACTGTGAGGGGTCGAGGGATCCGTTCGTCTCGAGGAAGGCGGCCATCTGCTTGTTGACGGTCTTCTCGATGACTTTGGCTGGAAACGGGAGGAGCGAGATGGGGCGGTAATTCTTGAGGTCGGTGGGGTCCACTGTTGGTTTCTTGAGTAGAGCGCTGAGTTCGGCGTGTTTCCAGCTCTCAGGGAAGATGGTGGTGTCGAAGGATGTGTTGATGATGTCTCGCAGGTGGGGTGCGATGACAGCGTCGGCCTTGTTGAAGATGTGGTGAGGGCAGGGGTCGGTCGGTGATCCGGAGTGGATGGAGTTCATCGTGCGGATGGTGTCTTCGGTGCTGATCGGGGTCCAGGCGTGGAGGGTGGTGGTGGGGGGTGGTTGTTCGGTCATGGTGTGCGTTGGTTGGTTGTTGAAGCTGTTGTGTATGTCCGCGATCTTGTTGTGGAAGTATGAAGCGAGGGAGTTGCAGAGGTCTTGCGATGGGGTGATGTCGTTGTTTCCTGCGCTGGGGTTGGAAAGCTCTTTCACGATGTTGAAGAGTTCCTTGCAGTTGTGTGCGTTGTTGTCCAACCGGTCCTTGAATGCTGTTTTCTTGGCGGCGCGGATCAGCTGGTGGTGTTTCCGGGTGGCAAGTTTGAAGGAGGTCCTGTTGTCCGGTGTCGGTTCCCTTCTCCAGACTTTCTCGAGGGCTCGGCAATTCTTCTTGGAGCTCTTGAGTTCGTCGGTGAACCAAGGGGCCTTCTTGCTGCCGGGTCTGCTAGGCGGGGTCCTCAGTGGGGCGAGTTCGTCCGCGCAATTGCTGATCCACTTTGTGAGGTTGTCGGCGGCCTGGCTGGGGTTCGCTGAGCTGGCAGGAGGGTGCTGGCTCAGGGAGGTGGCAAGCTGGTCTGCTGTGATCTTGTTCCAGCTTCTGCGGGCGGCCTGTTGCTGGTGTTGGTGGGTCGTCGTTCTCTTGAAGGTGAAGTGGACGCAGCTGTGGTCCGTCCATTGAAGCTCTGTGGCGTGGCTGAAGTCGATGTCTGTGCTGGAAGAGAAGACTGCGTCGAGTGTGTGTCCGGCGAGGTGGGTGGGGGTGGACACCAGTTGCTTGAGTCCCAGGTTGGCGAGGTTGTCGAGCAGGGTGCTGGTGTTGCGGTCGTTGTTGTTCTCCAGATGGTAGTTGAGGTCTCCCAGGAGGATGTAGTCAGCGGAGGGGAGGGCATGCGGGCTGATGAAGTCGGCGATGTCCTCGCTGAATTGTGTGCGTGGTCCCGGGGGTCGGTAGATCAGGGTGCCTCTGAGGGTGGTGTTCGGGTTGGTGTGGATCTGGAAATGCAGGTGTTCGGCGCTGGTCAGGGTGTTGTCGGTGCTGGTCGTGAGACGGATGGTGTTCCTGTGGATGATGGCGATGCCTCCTCCCATCTGGTTGGCGTTTCGGTCCCTCCGGACGATCTTGTAGCCCTCTGGGATAGCGATGGCGATGTCGGGAGCTGAAGAGGCGTTCATCCAGGTCTCCGTGAGGAAGGCAACGTCAGGGGCTGTGGCGTCTAGAAGGTTCCAGAGTTCGATGGCGTGTCTGTGGACGGAGCGGGTGTTGAGCAGGATGCACTTGAGGTGGGTGCTGCTGGTGTTCGACTTGGAGGGTGCTGGTGCGAGGCTGGTCCGGATGCAGGTGAACTTGCAGGCGTGGCAGCTGAAAGGTCCGTGGGTACGTCGTGGAGTGGCTTGATGGCATTCTGGGAGTCGGCCGGTGTTGAGAGCGGTGAGGGTGGCGGCGGAGTACGTCAGGCGGGTCGGTCGGGGTCTTCGTGGGCCAGGGGTCCTGGCACTGGGCGCGGTCCAGGCGCGGACGGGCGCAGACGGGCTTACCTTTGGCGCGCCTTCGGCGCACAAACGGCGCGCCCGCTGCGCGTGACCGCTGCGCGTTCGCACGGTCGCCATTTAAGGCGAAGTGCGCGGGTGGGCGGACCAGCTGGGAGGCGGGAGCGGGGAGGGTACAGAATAGAAAAGGGGCGGGGAAAAGCGGCGGTGGCGGGAAGGGAGGGCGGAGGGCGGCGATGTAGGCGGACAACAAGGAAGGAAAAACCAAAACACGGGCAAAATGTGAAAATAAAAACAGGCACAAATTACGGACAAAAACAAGGCAAAACAACAGCAGCGCAGGCAGCCGGCAACCGGCAAACGAGGCAGGTCAGCGAGGCAGGGGCAGGCAAGGGGCACACACAGCAGCTGGTGGCCGTGCGGCGCGGGGGTGTCCCACAGGTGGGTCACACTCACCTGCGTCGCACGGTCGCCATTTAAGGCCAAGTGCGCGGGTGGGCGGAGCAGCTGGGAGGCGGGAGCGGGGAGGGTACAGAATAGAAAAGGGGCGGGGAAAAGCGGCGGTGGCGGGAAGGGAGGGCGGAGGGCGGCGATGTAGGCGGACAACAAGGAAGGAAAAACCAAAACACGGGCAAAATGTGAAAATAAAAACAGGCACAAATTACGGACAAAAACAAGGCAAAACAACAGCAGCGCAGGCAGCCGGCAACCGGCAAACGAGGCAGGTCAGCGAGGCAGGGGCAGGCAAGGGGCACACGCAGCAGCTGGTGGCCGTGCGGCACGGGGGTGTCCCACAGGCATAAAAATATGCAACATAAATGTAGTAATGATGATATCTATAAATATAATTTAGGTGAGGTGTGTCTTATTATATTCACTCTTGACTCTTATTAATGGTTAATATAGGAATATATTCAAACCAATAAAAAAGTAAAGAAATCCAAAATGGGGAGACAGCGGGTGAGCCAATAATGCAAAGTGCCTTTTCTGCAGCTTCGTATGGATAGCATGCGTTGTCATGAGGCACCCCTACAAGGAGCATATAAGGCCTTCCCCTCTCATGCACTGAACCAAGTGACATTACTTATCGTCTTCCACCCATGGCTCTTTGTTTGCTAATCAAAATAAGGACGTCAAACATGCACCTGAATGCATAAATGACCATCATTTAAGATGGGTGAGGTTCCACACTCAAAGGTTTTCACTATGGTCATATCCATCTCAAAGTTAATGTTGTTGTGTTCGCATGAGCACTTCAACAGCTAAGATATGTGAATGTGTATACCACAGCAGTGGTTTTCAGACGTGTAGTCACGTTGTAAGTAATAAATGCACGGGAATGTCATGGAACTCTTCACATTGTGGCGAGTCCATTTCTACCAAGGATGCTTGAGGTAATCTATCGCTGGAGTAGAAACTTATTTTAGAACCCTTTATGCAGGGGCATACTGCAGGCCCCTGCAGCCCCTGTGGTGCAGGGTCCCCTGAACCATTCAGAGGCCCCTTAAGCCTGCAGGGGCCCCATTCAGCCCAAGATCAATGAACATCTGTGAGATATGAGAAGCTCAGGCGCCCCTCAAAGGTCTACAGGGGGCATCATTTCATTTAGCGTCACACCACTGCCTCTATGTTCGTGTAGCTAGCAGCAGACAAAAATAGTGTTTGTAAAGAATATAACGGCCCTCGTGACATTTATGTAGGGTGATTATAGAGGAGCTAATGCAAATTGTTCAGAATCTGGAGTTAGGACACTATCCCACCCAAGAAGCGAAACAGCCTTTAAAATGCAGCCAATACCATCCATTACCTTTACCATGCAACCATTACCACACATTGCTGTACCATGAAAAATGTTCCCATGCATATACCTTTACCACGCAAATGTAAGTATTTTACAGGTAAGTATAAAGCCTTTATATACAAATGGAGCCTAGACTTGACAAGTATGAGAATGAAATAAAGCAAAAAAAATGTTGTAAATTCCTCACAGACAAACAAGACTATGCTAGTGGCTGAATTCTTACATTCAGCAGGAGATGTGATGGAATCATAAGACAGTTCAAACAGATGGGAGCCTTAAAACAGCAAGAATAAGAAACATCGGAATCTGGTTCTGAAAGCTACTTGGATATGGAGGAACAACTAGGTACTACAAGTAGGGATTCCCTACCTTTTATATCTTTGGAGGAATATCGTTGTTGTCCATCAAACAAGACACTGAAATGGAGACCATCAAGGAGGAGGAGCAAGAATAGTAAATGCAAAACGAGGAAAATCCAGAGGTGGAGTCGCAAGCACAAAAGAAGAAATAATGGCTGAGAAGAATCTAACCATTGGGAAGTTGTCCTCACATGAACTCACTGATTATGAACAGTCCCTGCTGGTACTTGGTTTAACATTCTGCCCCATGGCTACCTTTGATTATAGTAGAACTCCATTTGATGTCTTCTTGTATATATGTAAATTGAAGTTAATGAAAGTTTTGTTTTACTGAAAAATAGGACGGAGGGTACACCTCATAGAGGTCTGGATGTGAAAAGCTATAATCAAACCTTTGGGTGTCTATGTTCGAAAGATATGGAGGGACTAATCACCCTTGTAGAATTAAATAAAGAGGTTGCAGAGTGGTCCAATGAGGAAGAACGATTGGAGCAATTTGGTTTAGAGACAGGGAGGGCTGCCACCAGTAGGTGTAAGCCCAAATCTACAGTCAACCCTATCTTGCCACACAATGATCTGGAAACCTTCCATGACGTCATAACATGTGAGCTGATTAGAATTTAGACCAAAATTAGGAACAAACATGCACACAACTTGACACCTGGACAGAGACTAGCTCTGGGTACACTTAACAAAGATTGCAATTTTGCCATTAAACCATCTGACAAGGATGGCCATGTGGTCCTATAGGACATTAGCAAGTACCTTCGGTACACAGTCTAAATATCGATTTACTAAATATAATATATAGTAATTTCAAGTTGGAAATATCGAAGGTACAGAATATCGAGGTCAAGAATATCGTTGGACAGAATCTCGACCCTAAGGTAAGTAATATCAATTTTTTTATATCAATGTAAGTAATATCGAAGTCGGTAATATCGATATCAAATATATCGATGTTACTAATCTCGATGTTACTAATATCGATATTTGTATTATTTTGTATTTAATTATGTATTTAATATGTATGTGTTATATGTTTTTTATTAAGTATGTTACTTGTTTTAAATTATATGTGTACTATTTTTATATAATAATAATGTTAATTTTATGTTTTATTACTGGAGCGGGTTGTGGTGGTTTATAAGGGAATAGGGTGGGAAGTAAATTAATTATACTAAATTAATTAATAATTTTTAGGAACTGTAATTTAATTTAAATACATTTTTGCGTTTAAGTTCTGTCACACTATCCTGCAAAAGTGCTCTATTCACTTCTCCTAAACATAGAGCACAAGATTTCACATAATGCAGCCTCATACCTAAAGTTCGCATTGTTGAGTGGTATAGGTTATTTTGAGTTTTAAACTCTGCCTTGGAAATATACATAGGAAATTTCTTAATATATGAATGGATTGCTGTCTAATACTAGAAAAACTACTACAATTCCATTTGTGTACAGCACCCTGACTATACCTTCCTTGTACCTCTTCCGCAATAACTTCTTCTACATTTCTAGGTATCATCACCCCTTTTGCTATAGGACTACCATTCTTCATGTCATAACATTGTCCTGTTTATTCAAAAGCATGAACTAATCTGTTATTCTGGAGATAGCTTTCTTCATTAAAGAAAGGCTTTGTACTAGAAGTATGTATCCATTCTCCACTAAAAACTGTACAACAGTTACTTCTATTCACCAATATTTTTTTGTGGTTTTGTCTCCTCGTGTACAACAATAATTTGTCAAGAGCCTTCATTCTATTTAGAATCAAAATGAAAAGCTTCCTCTTATAAGCAAAGGCCTTAGCAACTACTCTCTCAACTCGTTCTTTCAGTTTCACTGCATCTCTCCTTCTTCTCTAGTTTTTAAATTTCTCACTAACTTTACAAGACTATAACTATGCAATCATTATAACAATTGTGCAGAACCGATGCAGCCATCTACACACACACACTTATAATCCATGCAGTCATTGAAATACTGAGGCGCACATGTGCACTGATAAAAGGTTCTACTCCTGCACTCAGGTAATTATGTAGAGAATACCATTGTAGTAGACCTATCAACCATTTTGTCTAAAGACTACATATTCCTTAGTACAACTTGGAAATACATCGGTTTGTGGTTCAATACATCAATACTCCCTGGATGATTGAATGAGTTTATAGGTATTGCCTGTGGCTACTAGTAGTGGCTAGATGATTCCCTGACTATGTCATAAATCCATGAGCCATTCCATATCTGCATAAAACTGCCTTTGGGTTTGCATGAGTATACCATTAGTACCTGAGTGTTCGGATGAATGCATGAGAAGAGCCTGAATGATTCAACAAGTGTGTGACTAATGCTTCAGAAATTCAATACATGCATAGATACTGGTCGGGTGATTAAATGAGTGCAAGTCCAGCACCTGGATAATTGCAAGAATGCATACATAGTATATAGGTGCATGGATGGTGCATACATAATTGTCTAAGCCCATGCATAGCACCTAGTTTTTTGGATGAATGACTGAACAGGTAGTGGCTGGATGCTTACGTAACTACATGGGTAGTGCCTGGAGAATTGAATAAGTGCATCAGCAGTGCCTACCTAATTAGATGAGTGCATGACTAGTGTTTGAGTGACTACATGATTCCATATACTGTAGTATACTGCTGGGGTGATTGTATTAGTGCAAGATTATTGGCTCAGTAGTTAAACGATTGCATAGGTACTCGCGATGAGTGATAGGTTTACTACAATTGTACTCTCTATGTAATTACATGAGTGCATGAGTAGAGCCTGAGTGTTTCATCAGTGCACATGTATGCCTCAATATTTCAATGACTGGGTTGTAAGTAGGTGTTTAAATGGCTGCATAGGTTCTACACAAATGCTATAAGGATTGTATAGTTACAGCCTTGTTAATTGCATTAGTCAATAGTTATCAAACTAGGTGATCAGATGAATGTATACCTAGTGACTACATAATTTCTGCCTGGCTGATTGCAAGAGTACATGTGTAGTTTCTGGATAACTGAATACCTCCATGGATAATGAATCACTGATTTGATGACTGCCTGAGTAGTGGCTAGGTGAATCCAGGAGTGCCCGAATACTGCCTGACTGACTGAGAAAGCACCTTCATTTGTGTTAGTTACATAACACTTGTCACTATATCTCTAACTCATTGGTTATCTCTGTCTGATAGTATCAAACTACATGTTTTTCTGTATACTGAGGAGCTATATGTGAGTGAAATCTAGGTATTACACTTGATATATAATTGAATACATGGACCTCTAGAAACTTACATTGATGTGTTTCTAAAATGGAAAACCACAATTTGAAATTTTTCAAAACACAAAACCTTATGCGAATGTCATACCTACATCATTTCTTAAATACTTCTTCTGCTTCTAAAGCATATACTCAGCATACCTCAAACAAAGGTTACAGCTGAAGTGAAGATAGCACAAGAATTCTTGAGGCATTCTCCACTATTAATCCTTCTCAATTTTAAACAATGCACGTTTAAAGAAAAACACTAACCTCACCATATATATGAAATTGTCCTTACTGAACATAGATCACCATGTAAAAATATATGCAATGTCTTAATACATGTACACCTTCAAGCCATCTTTTCCAAAATATATACCTCTCTGAACTTTAAGCAAGCACAAAAGCTATATCTCACCATCTAAGCATATGCAAAGTCGTCATATAAGTAAAAAAACACATTGACAAACACTTCCCATTACATACCTAACAACTTTGGCTTCTTTCAAATTCACATACAAGTGGACAACATGCTCTCAACTTTTATTTCTCTATACACTATTCCTGTTTCATAATGTTAATGGAAGTACTTCAACTCCGAGAGTGCAAATAGCAGATGTATCTATTCTGCAAATGATGATTAGACATTTTAAACATTCTTAATTCCTCATTGCAACTTTCTACAAGACTATACTGTTATTTTTCAATAAAATACACAATGTAATAAAGAGGTACTAATGCATTTTTCTGTTACTTCCCAAAACATTCACTATTAACCTCTGTAACACATACCCTCTAATAGCTACAGTTCATCTCATATATTTTTTCACATCACTGTGATACTCCTTTTAATCAAACTCCCATATACATATGTATTTCTAAAGAACATTTATAAAATAATTACAAAGTTATATACATACCACTAAATTCAGATTGTAGATTATATTGTTGTTTTAGCTCTTTCTGCATAGTTTTGACACTGTTAAGATTTGCAAAAACTAAACACAAGAATAGTATACCACTCTCATATAAAGCAACCATAAAATGGCAACCTTTTCAGCTCTGCACTGTGTGCTCAGGAGAAAGGCAGGAAATGAAATCATGTCCTTCATTTTAGACTACACTATCTCCACTTGTGAATGGTCTGTATCTGTTAACCCTTTCTCTCTCTTTCAAAAAGAGATATCTATCTATGTGTGAGCATGATGTTTTCACGATGATCACAGAGAAATCACGAGAACAAAACAGTAGTTCAAACCTATATCTAGCTTCATCTTTCTCAAATTTAAATACTACATAACAGTTTATTACAAGGTCCGGAGTTGGAAATTAAAACTTGCCATTACTTACATTGTGACATAACTCCTAAACTTAAAGAAAATCTCTTCCTCTTTAACACCCTTCCTCCCTCAATACAGTATTAGCGTTAGTGTACCTAGCAACCCAGTGGAACCAGTAGGTGGCTTTGGTTAAATCCATTGTGGATTCCCACGCTCCTTACCTCATGATTGTGCACTATGATGGCAACGATCTAGGCACATTGACTGGGTTAGGGCTGGAACTCCGAACGAAAGAAACTTTTGAGGAACTGATGTCACTTTTCCTTCACACTGTCTTGGTGTACTCTAATATATGCCAAAGACAGAAATGACAGTGGTTAAATCAATTCTGTCCGCTGATTGACAAAGTCAGTAAAAATGTTAATACAACTGTTTCTGCATTCCCCAGAGATCATTGTATGGGCTGTATCTATTACAACATTCTGGGTTTTGACATGCATGGAATTTAAAGAAATGATGGCGGGCACTTTGGAGATGAAGGCAACAGGGTGTTTCTAAGAAACCTGAAACTGCATCAGGTCTTATGTGTAGCAGCTATATACACACCCACACAAGTACCAAAACTATTGTGCTTTTTCTAAAGGGCTTTTTTTCTTTTGTTTTTGTGAAGCTTCATGACAACGTTGCAATCCCTGCAGACACGTCATGAAAATGGAAAACAAAAGCAGACATTCAATGGCCACCAACACATCTCATACATTTGTACTAAGTTTCTTTAAAAACCATCTTCAGGACCTAATTCCCACTTTCGTGGTTACTTCATGATGTCACAATGGCATTGTTAACCGTGACGATCGCGCCTTTCCCATGAAGTGAAAACACATATATGCACATGTTACAGTAGTCTACACACTAGAGATTTGTTACTGTACAGTACAAACTCATGTTTTTCTACTGTATTTCTAGAACAACCATCTCTAAAACCTCCTTTCCATTTTCAAGGTGAGGCCAGAGATCGCTATGACATCGGTGATCGTGATCTCTGCAGGTTCTTTACAAAAGCAGGAATTCAATATCCACCACCACATTTTAAATTATTACTGTATAATTAATTCTAATCATCACAGTAGATAATTCACTATATAAATAAATCTATAAAATCATTGATCAATATTTTAATAACAATGTCCCGCGATGGTACACGGGGGCGGCATTGGTGGTAACTAACACCTCCCTTTCTCAACCATGGGATCAGAGTATCTCCACCATAACCCCTTATGTGAGCTTTCACAGATTTTCAGCCCCGGGAACCATTCCCAAGCAATAAAATGGTGGCCGCAACTTTCTGTTCAGGTTCCGTACAGAAAATCAGACCATTCCCATTGGTGCGTGCATCCACAAATCATTGCGAAACGTTTGTGAAATAACTGCGGCAAGAGATATCACTTTAATTTGAAATGTACATGTCTCAAAAACTACTGAATCAATTTACAGCAAATAGACAAAAGGCACTTCCTTGAGCAGACATCTACCTCCCTGCCAAATTTGGTGCAAGTCCATTCAGGTGTTCGGACTGTAGAAGTGGCTACATTTTCCTAGTGGAATTAACATTACAAACGCAACCTTATTACACACCACAAATTCTTGGTCCCCACTGCACGGGTCACCACCAACAATTCCCAATCAATAGTACCCATGTGACAATTTTTTTGTCAAAATTTCGTGCAGATTGCAAGCAACGCCAAAGTTATAGCTAAGTCAAAAAATGCTTTTCTTATGGTAACTAGGTCCTAACTGTAACTACCTATTGGCAAATGGCATAAAAAGAAGCAGAGAACTATGGGTAGTTCTCAAGTTTAGGTGGAAAGCAGCTCCAGTATAGAGCACTCTCAACACCAGCGACACTCTAAGTTTGCTCATCTCAAATATCTGCTTTTCTATCAAAGTATTTAAGCATAGGATTAGGACAGTGCCATCCACACGAGGAAAAAGGGGACAAAGCCTTTTACCAGTTCTACAGCAAAGCTATTAAGCATAGGATTAGTACGGTGCTATCCTTGCAGAGCTGTAAAATGACCAAAGCCTTTTACCACTCCAGGCAGAGTATTACAGCTTTGTATTTATAAATACCATCCAAGCTAACCTGAAATGAATAAAAGCAACCCCTGACACATGCTTCACTCTCATTAGAGCTCTTCAGAGAGGTTCAGCTTTGTCCAGACGCAAGGGAGCACCGAGTATAAGTCAAAACAAATCTTTTTCAGGCATAGAGTGACTCATAAATGATGGGGAAAAAAGGAGAGAACACTGGGTAGTTCTCAAGTTTAGGTGGAAAGCGGCTCCTGTATAGAGCACTCTCAGCAGCAGCGACACTTTAAGTTTGCTTACCTCAAATGTCTGCTTTTCTACCCAGAGTTCTCTGCTTCTTTTTTCGCATAATATATGCGTCACTCTATGCTTGAAAGGGAATTTCCGACACGTTTCAGGATACCAATCCCTTATTCATGGTCAACAGCCAAATAATGAAAAACACACCACCTTTTACTTTCCTCGGTTTTTAATCACTCATTAGTATGCGCGCCCCTAGTGGGTGTGTTCAATTGCCTTGTGGATAATTATTTTTATAGACAAGCAAGACTAATGACCTTACTAAAGGGAAGAATCATATCGCACCACAAGACTCAATGTCCCACAAGGCAATTGTACACACCCACGCTCTGCAAGACCTGCATTTATAAAACACCTGGGGCCTTATTTATGAAGGACTTGCGCCGCCGGTGCGTCACTTTTTCCCATATTAAAAGTGACGCACCGGAGGCGCAAGGCCTTCATAAATAAGGCCCCTGATCTATTCGAGAGCCAAATAGAAGATTTGATAACTTCAGGACTGGTCTTAACAAGGGCATCCCTCATAGAGGGAGCCCAACGAAAAGTAATGTTTGGATGGTCCTCTAATAATGGGGCTAAGGGGATGTCCGTCTTAAGAATGGGCCAATTAGATTTCAGGATCTGTTTGATTTTTTTCTCTTGACAACTGAAAGTTGTAATGAGTCTAATTTTATTTTTCTCAGTCAAAGTAGTGTGATTAGTCTCAGGTATATCAGTGTCAGTGATGGACTCTACAGGGAAAATCCTCTCTTTAGCAATGACTTCGTTCAAAGACATAGTCAGATCAGTCCTATTATAGCCTCTCGCTAAAAACCTTTGGAAAGAATCCTCCAAGCAAACCCTGAGATCTGCCTCATTATTGCATATTCTTTGTATTCTTAAAAATTCCCCATAAGGAATACTTTTTATCAGGTGGTGAGGGTGACTACTATGAGCATGGAGAATAGAATTCCCTGCCGTAAACTTCCTATGCATTTTGATCTTGATTTCATTGTCAAAAATATAAATCTCAACATCAAGAAAATCAACCTTAGCATTGTCAATAGTTGCAGTAAATTCTAGATTAAATTCATTCACGTTGATTCTACTAACAAACTCTTCTGCAGACGCTCTAGATCCCTGCCAAATTATGGAAACATCATCTATAAAGCGCCACATATGTACAATGCCTGTCTCTATGTCTTCAACAACAGAACGGGGGTGGCCAAGAACGTGCCTCCCCCACCAGCCCACATGTAAACATGCGTAGCTGGGGGAGAAGCACGCCCCCATAGCCACACCCCGCAACTGTTGGAAAACTTCATTATTAAAGAGAAAATAATTGTCATTAAGGCAGAGTGCAATCATTTGGATCAACATTTTACTGTGTTCATAGAATCTTATATCCCTGTCAGATAACTATGAAACAGTAGTCTGGTTTCCAACATATTTCTTTCAATGTATCCAGGAAATGACTGGTGTCCCTGATGTATGATGGAAGAGCCTCCATATAATTATTGAGGAAAAAGTCAACATATTTCGAGATGGGTTCTATCAAATCATTTTGGGCAGAAATGATGGGTTGCCCAGGTACCAGTGAGATACCTTCATGGATTTTTGGCAATAAGTACAATGTAGGTGTAATTGGATGATCCTTCTTCAAAAATCCAAATTCCTTTTTGCTAATTAACCCATCCCTTTTCCATTGCGCCAAATGTTTGTGGACCAGTTCCTTAACTTTGTTTAGTTCATTAAATGAGGCTTTTCTGTAACACAATGGTTCATTCAATTGTCTCTCAGCTTTCTTGATGTAGACATCTCTGGACCATAAAACGACATTGCTGCCCTTATCTGCTTTATTAACTACAATATTTCCATGATTATTAATTTTACGCATAAGGGCAGAATACTGTTTTTCTTTGTAGATCTGTTGTTTCTGGCTTTTAGCAGAAATAACATTTAAACTTTTCAAATCCTCAATCATGCGATTGCTGAAGATATCAATAGCGTTCCTGGGCATCATGGGAACAAAAGTGGATCGAGGACAAAAAGGACTCATGGGGGCATTTCCACTATTATTGCCCATAGAATGTAGCACTCCTTGTGTGTTAGAAACACCTTCACTGACTGGATCTACAAGAGAGTGAGCCATTTTAAGAGTTGCCACATCAGAGATGACAACGTTTTTGCTAGGTTGAGAGTCCAACAAGATATTCATAGCCCTGTTGCTTGCCTTATTCAAAGTATGACATTTCATAAATTTTAGTTTGTTTATAAATTTGAAAACGTCAATTCTTGATTGGACATATTTGAAACCATTTTTGGGACAAAAGGATAAGCCCAAGGCTAAAAGTTGAATTTCTGCAATGTTTAATTCCAAATCTGTGAGATTGATGACAGTATTTTCATTATTTTTATTTACTTGATTATTTCCTTTTTAATTTTTCTCTTTTTCAATTTTATTTGTTTTTTGATTTCCAGTGGTGGGAATAGAAGTGATGTTAATTACTGGTTCACCTGTGCATTCCCTCTCCCTCTCTTCTTTTTCAGAAGCCGCCTCTGACTCCTCCTCTGCTTGCAGCATTTGTTCCTTTTGCGCCGCCTTTCACTTGTGGAGGAACCCTCGGTCTTAGGGTGTTGCGTCTGTCCTCTATCATAAACCCCAATTCTTCTGATGGGGTAAAGCCACTCAGGATAGGTTGTAAATCATTATTATCTTCTTCTGAACCTGTGCTGCTGTATACAGAGCTGAGATCCGTGTCAGATGTTGCTAGAGTCATGGTTGGCTGAATGTTAGGTGTTTGAACTGGGGGTACTTTATTAGTTAAAGCCTGTCTTTTTACCAATTTGAATTTCCTTGAAAAGGTGAAAATGTTCCCATTTTTATAATCGGACTTGTCTCCTGCAAATTTGAAAACTTTACGTGCTTCAAAAGTGTCTTCATGTTTATCCAGGCGTTTTTTATTTCATCTCGACTCTTGCTAATCACCTCTTATTGTTCCATAGCATTCAGTTCCAGATTCAGAGTTTCTATCTGACTCAGTATTTCCAATCTGTCAATCTCAGCGTATTTGACTAGGATACAGACCATATTCATGGACGCTTCTAAATTATTAGCTGCCCATTCCTTAAGCATGAGAGGGTGGTGGGTTCTCAAATGATGGAGCTATGAGAACCCTCAACCCTCGGGCACTCTCCCGGCTTCTTTATACTTTTCCAGGGACTTCATTTCCCACCATTTAGTTAATTCTGTGCGAAGTAATTTCTCCATTTTTTTCAGTTTCGATTTTAAATCACTGGATTCTGTAGATGTATTATTCATTTTAGTGCCACTATGTATATCTGGTAAGTTTAAAAATAAAGCGTCTGCTACTTGTTCTCTGTTCCTGAGCACGTCAGCTGCTGTCGCCATTTTAAAGTCTTGACGAACAAACTTAAGCACTTGCAAAAATAGCTGCATGCGTGATATCTGCCGTGTGAACAGCTCGGTGAAATTTCAAAACAACATTCAATCTCTTCACCCCCAATAACAAGTAGGTAACCACACAAACTCGGGCTCACCTCGAACGCTATCCTGAAGCAGCGCCGGATTCCTCTGACTCGCAGCAAGACCTCTCGACACAGCTCTTCGGGTTTGCTCAAGCTGCGTTGTACATCCAATTACTTCCGGTTGCGGGGGACTGGCTTAAAGAAATCCTCCCGGATAAGAAAACAGATCGTAAAAAGCGATGTCGGCCAAAGTCTCCCTGCCACAGATCGAAGAGAGGGTCCGTAAAGGGACGGGTTCAGCCAAACCGTCCAATTAATAACAATCCACAATCCTGAAGCGCAAGAGAACGCGCGGAAATCAGGTACAGACCACAGAAGTTAGGTGCAAGATGAGTGCTTTTGTTCCAAAATGGGCAGCAGCATGACGCGTTTCGTCGGGGAAACCCGGACTTGATCACATGACAGTGCTCAGAAACCCCCCCATTTAAGTACTGACATCAATTACAATAAGTCCCACCTTCTAAATGCCATAGATATAGAAGAAATAATACTCCCTATCCTCTTTACAGAGTATGAAGATTTGGTAAAACAGTCAATGTAATTCATAAAAATGTAAAAGAGACAAAATAATACTTAATACCATCTCCAATGTGGTCCTAATGATCTAGCTAGTAATTAATTTACAAAGTATATATATATAAAATCTGGTGATTGGCTAACTACGTCATGTGATCAAGGGCTCAAGGGCCCAAAACGCTTCATGGTGGAGAGAGAAATGCACAAATAAATATCTGGCAAAATTACCTGACTGGGTCCGGTTCATTTTTCATCCTGACTACAGCGAGGGATACAACGAAGTTCCTGGAATATATATATATATATTGCAAATTCATTGAAAAAACCATAGGTTTCACACAATATTGTTAGCTTAACATTTCTCTCATACAAAACCTTTGAAATTCCTCTGTTATAGTTAGCTCAGCTAACTATAACTTGCGCGCCCGCAATGCACTGCTGATGACGTCACATATTACATCACTCATGACATGGTCAGTGACATCACTCATGACATCACTGATGACATCTCAAATGACATCCCTGATTAATGCAATCGAAGCTCATGTTAGATGTGAAGGACATCAGACATGAGCTTCGATTGGAATTCCATAGAGCATATTATCAGGCTTCATATTATGACCCAGAGTGCATACTGTACAGCAGCTTCTCTGCAAAATCTATAATTACCTCCCAGCAGTGACAACAGATAGCTTACAACAGTCTGACAAACAGATACACAACCTTATTATGCCACTTTTGAGTCACATTTAACATGGATGGGTAAAGTGATGTAAGGACCTAGTAAATCTACGTCTGACTTTTCAATAAAAAATCTCAACTCCAGACTCTGCAACACAGTTTTAATGCTGTTTTCTCTCTCTTTCTCTCTCTCACTCTCTGTGACATCATTTTTCTTTCTCTCTTAAACTTAGACACTGATGTCTGCTTGGACGTGTAGAAGAATTATTGAAGTGAAGTTGTGAAGTCTACTTCCGTATGTGTTTGGCCGCAAGGTTTATACAACGGTAAGCACAGAGGCCTAGATCTACAAATCCTTCATAGGAATGTATTAGAAATAATTCGGCATAACGGGCATTAGTAACGCAGTAGGCACTTTCATATAGATACCACTTGAACGCGGCACTATAACAAGTAAAATGTACCAGGTACACTGCACTCGTAAAACTGTAGTGTTAGCTTTATTTGTAAAACGAGAGAGGGCCTTATTATCAAGCCTTGGCGACAAAATTATCGCCACTTTATCTGCAGCAAACTTCAGCTAAAGTGGCTATAATAGGTTTAATAATATGCTCTATTCAATTCCAATCGAAGCTCATGTTAGATGTGAAGTACATGTAACATAAGCTTTGATTGGAATTCCATAGAGCATATTATCCAACCCATTATCGCCACTTTAGCGACACTTTCCTGTCGATAAAGTGGCAATAATTTTGTCCCCCAGGCTTGATATCATGACCCAGAGTGCGTAGTGTACAGCACCTTCTCTATAAAATCTATAATTACCTCCGAGCAATGACAACAGATAGGTTACAACAGTCTGACAAACAGATCCACAACCTTATTACTCCACGTTTGAGTCACTTTTAACATGGGTAAAGTGATGCAAGGAGCTAGTAAATCTACATCTCACTTTTCAAGAAAAAATCTCAAGTCCAGACTCTGCGACACAGTTTTATTGTTGTTGTCTCTCTCTTTCTCTCTCACTCTCAGTGACATCATTTCTCTTTCTCTCTTAAACTTAGACACTGCTGTCTTAGACGTGTAGAAGAATTGTTCAGAATAAGTTGTGACACCAACTGCCTGAAATGTTTACCCGCAAAGTTTATACAACGGTAAGCACAGAGGCCTAGATGAACAAAGCCTTCATGGGAATGCATTAGAAATAAGTCGCCATAACGGGCGTCAGTAACGCAGTAGGTACATCCATATACACACCACTTGAACGCGGCACTATAACAGAACTGGAATGTATGAGTCACACTGCGCACGTAAAACCGTACAGTTACTAAAACTTGCAGGGACATAGTATCAAGAACGGCGATAAAATAATTGCTGTTTCAGCGGCAGGAAACTGCCGCTAAAGCGGTGATAATGGGCTTGATAATATGCCCTTCTGAATTCCCATAGTAGCCCAGGTTAACACCTGAACCTGGACTGCTATGGGAATTCACAACAGCATATTATCAAGCTCATTATGGCGGCTTTAGCTGCAGTGTCCTGCCGCTGAAACGGCGATAATTTTATCGCCGTTCTTGATAATATGTCCCGTAATGCTTCAGCTCATTTACTCACATCTACATAATTCTAAACTCTAATTTTCTTTTTTCTTTTGCAGATTACCAATTGGACACCTTTTGGAATCCATTTCACAATTTGTTTATAACATTGTTTAAGTTACTTTTCCAGTTATAATATAGTTATAATTGAGTTTTGTTTATATTTATTGTTTAATAAAAGTTAATTAGAAAAAAACACATACTTCTTTTATTTTGTGGGGGAGGGGTATGATGGCCCACAATAAAAATAATGTTGAAATACTATAGTAAGATATTCAAGACTAGGATTGAAAACTACTGAGTTCTAACTAACAGATATAATAAAAAGAACAGTGAGAAACTACGAAAATGGCGTTGGACGGAGTACGTAATCAACGTTTGGCACCTCGGCACTACCTTTCAAATAAATATATAAAAATTATGACTATTAATACTGTACAAAAGTACAGCAGCAGATGACACACACCAACCGGGAAAAGAAAGCGACAGATTTGCTAACTGATGCAAAGAAAGGTTTGCTTGTTGAACTTGAAGAAAAAGAAAAAGTGGGCTTCGAAGCGACACTGAGCATGCGAAGAGAGTACAACTGCTACACCAAAAAAAAAAAGGAAAGCTTTACATCCTATCATAGAAAAGAAGGAGCATATTATCAAAAAAGGCGATACATTATCGCCGCTTTTATCGACAGCAGATAAAGCGGCGATATTGTGCTTGATAATAGGCCCTTGTAACTTCCCATAGCAGCCCAGGTTCTGGTATTAACCTGGGCTCCTATGGTTATTCACAAGGGCATAATATCAAGCCCATTATCGCCGCTTTTTACAGCAGTTTTTTGCCGATAAAAATGACAATAATGTATCGCCTTTTGTGGAAAATATGGCTCATTGCTCTTTTTTTGACCAGTAAACTTAGGTGCATATTATCAAAGACCGGTGTTACAATTATCGCCGTTTTATTGGCAAGAAACTGCTGATAAAACGGCGATAATGACCATGATAGTACGGCCTTGTTATTTCCCATAGAAGCCTATGTTAACACCAGAACATAGGCTTCTATGGCAATTAACAAGGACGTAATATCAAGCCCACCCTCCCAACATTAATAAAAAACCATAGGCCCTTGTAAATACCCTTAGCAGCCCAAGTTCTGATGTTAACCTGGGCTGCTATGGTTATTCACAAGTGCATATTATCAAGCCCATTATCGCCGCTTTATCTGCAGTTTCCTGTCGACAAAAACGACGATAATGTTGCGCCTTTTGTGGATAATATGGCTCATTGCTCTTTTTGTGATCAGTAAACTTAGGTGCAAATTATCAAAGACCGGTGTTACAATTATCGCTGTTTAATTGGCAAGAAACTGCCGATAAAATGCGATAATGACCATGATAATACGGCCTTGGTATTTCCCATAGAAGCCCATGTTAACACCAGAACATAGCCTTCTATGGCAATTAACAAGGACGTATTATCAAGCCCACCCTCCCAACATTAATAAAAAACTCCAGACAATGCAGGTACCCGGAGCTGGAAGGTCATTTTACATATCACTGCCCCAGAAATGTGGCGGTCCCTGCGGCGTGTACGGGGAGACCCGAGGGGTGCCACTGACCGAGATTGCGGGGAGTAGGACCGTAACCCCCCCCGCATACTTCAAAATAAAACCAGAGGAGTGCCGTTCCCCAGTGCTCGGGGCACCTTACAAGTCCCCATTATGAGGAAAAATTGCCCCCGTAATTTGCCCCCCCGGGACCTAATGAATAAAACGGACTTCTACTTTTTTTCACTTTTTCCACCGCGTACAAGTACTGCAGGGGTACCCTGCCATTTTTTATTTAAAAATAAAATAAAAATTGAGCCTAAAGATCCATGTACCACCCCCTGACCAAGACTATAGACTCAGAATCTTTCCACCCTGCCCCGTTTCCTTATTTCTCAACTTTGTTTTACTGTTTTCTTGTGACTCTCCTCTCCCGACAAACAACATGGCTGCCAACACTTCCTGGTTTGGAGTATTGACAGCCAATCAGCATGCAGCTCCTGCTCGTAATTGTACGTATTTCCATACGCGTATGACCAGTAAACTTAGGTGCATATTATCAAGGACCGTGTTAAAATTACCGCCGTTTTATTGGCAGGAAACTGCCGATAAAACGGCGTTAATGAGCTTCATAATACTGCCTTATTATTTCCCATAGAAGCCTATGTTAAGACCAGAACATAGGCTTCTATGGGAATTTACAAGGACGTATTATCAAGCCCACGCTCCAAACATTAATAAAAAACTCCAGACAATGCAGGTACCCGGAGCTGGAAGGTCATTTTACATATCACTGCCCCAGAAATGTGGTGTTCCCCGCGACGTGTACGGGGAGAGAGAGCTCAAAACATATATTTTTTTTAAAAAGACCGAGGGGTGCCGCTGACCGAGACTGCGGGGAGTAGAACCGTAACCCCCGCATACTCCAAAATAAAACCAGAGGATTGCCGTTCCCCAGTGCTCGGGGCACCTTACAAGCCCCCATTATGCGGAAAAATTGCCCCTGTAATTCCCCCCCCCCGGGACCTAATGAATAAAACGGACTTCTACTTTTTTTTCACCTTTTCCACCGCGTACAAGTACTGCACGAGTACCCCGCCATTTTTTATTTTAAAAAAAATAAAAATTGAGCCTAAAGATGTTTCCACCCTGCCCCATTTCCATATTTTTCAACTTTGTTTTACTGTTTTCTTGTGACTCTGCTCTCCCGAAAAACAACATGGCTGCCAACACTTCCTGGTTTGGAGTATTGACAGCCAATCAGCATGCAGTTCCTGCTCGTAATTGTACGTATTTCCATACACGTACGCCGCGATTTTTCTTTAAAAAATAAAAATAAAACATAGAGCCTAAACATCCATGTACGACCCCCTGAGCAAGCCTAGAGGGTCAGAATGTCTCTACCCTACCCCTTCCCATATTTCTCAAATTTGTTTTACTGTTTTCTCGTGACTCGGTTCTAGCGAGGCGCAAGATGGCAGCCAACACTTCCTGGTTTCGAGTGTTGACAGACAGTTCACAGCCAATCAGCATGCAGCTCGCGCTCGTAATTGAACAGATTTCAGTACGCGTACTGAACTCCGTCTCTAGATATCGCGATGATTTTACTTGCAATTTTTCAGAAACTACTGAACGGATTTACACCATTTAACAAAAAGCACAATCTGCGAACAGAACTCTACCTCTCTGCCAAATTTCATGTAATTCCGTTCAGCCGTTCGAGCTGTAGCCCCGGCTAAAGGTCCCTATGGAAAATTGCATGGGGAAAACATGTTTTGGGACCCCCTTTTTTCTCAGCCCCCGCTTAACGAATCACCCCAAAACTTTCAGGGAAGGAGCGGAACCGAGCAATCATTTTCTTGGAGAAATTCATGAAGATTCGTCCACCGGCGCCAAAGTTATTCCAAATAAAATGTTGTGGATTTCCTATGGAAACTAGGTCCTAACTATAACTACCTACTGGCGACCGCCAGTAGGTAAAATATATTTATATATATATATATATATTCAAAAAGAGGCCCTTTACAACTGTGAATACTTGTCTCTCACCAAGCTCAATGCTTGCATTTTTCATCCCTATCTCAAAATGTAACTTTGTGCTTCCTGCTTTCCACTTTTCCAATCATTCAATAACTACTTTGATTACAATGTACTTGAAGAGGTAAGGGTTTTTTTCACGCAAAACACGCAGGTGAAGGCTATTGGTGAGTGCGAGCTTGAGTGTGGCTATGTTGATATTATTTTTCAAAATTATTCCCGGAGTCAATGACTACTCCAAAGAGAGGGGTGGTCTATGGGGAACTAAGCTGGTTAATGAACTGTTAAGACATGGGCCTTAAATGTTAAGCTGCTTTGGCACACAGCTCCATCTGCACTCCACTGACAAACTTTCAAAGAGAGAAATTCATATACCTGGAGATTTAAAAAGGACTTCATCATGGATCCTTTATAGTGAGCATTTAAAATATATTACCCATTCTAAGGTTTTCTCTCATTTCAAGTTTTTGTTATCCAAAGATATTTTGATAGCAGAACAGAGTGGAACTTATAGTGCTTATCTCCTATTGATATTATGTAATACATGTGTGTGACGGGAGTTTTTAAGGCAGTAGAACCTCGAGGAGTGGGCCCTGACCTTTCAATTTATGAGGGGATTTGGGTCTGTGTGGTGGTTAGGAACCATTACTATCTTTCTCCTTCAGTTAACAGCATGGGAGAAAAATAGGCATCAAGCTTTGTGTCACCGGTCAAACTACAATCTGCCTGATAGACTGCATTGACTAAAATACCCTGGGAGGGAAACTCAGTCATTTTTTACCTGAATCCCACAGCTGAAGGCTATTGAGTGTCAGTTCTGTTGTGCTCTTAAGATTAGGTAGAGATTTAAAATCAATCATTTAGGCGTGCTGCTTACCAGTCACTGTAACATATAGCAAATGCTGCAAACAGAATATAAAGGGTATGACAGCAACCCACAGCTGTAATAAAATATTAGGGTCCAGATGAATAAAGGTTTTTTTTCATTTGCAAATGGCCCAATTCACAGAATCGGGTTATTTTTTGGCATTAAAATAGTCCTTTTTGTGATTCAGTAACCTATCATTGCATTGCAAATTGGGCTTGCGATTTGATATTAGGACGAGGTATCTTTAGGGCATCCCTTCCTAATACCTAATAACAGTGGCATATGTGAATGTTTTGCGAACTAAATGCAGTTGCAAAATATTTGCATTTTGCCAACTATTTCAAGTAGGTGGTAACCCATTCGCAAATGGGGAGGGGTCAAAAAGGGACCACTTCCTCTTTGTGAATGTTTGTAGAAGCTTCTTTTCAGAGCAGGCAGTGTACAATGGACCACTTCCTACTCTTAAAAAAATGAAAATAAATCTTTTCATTTCTCTTTTTGAAGCATAACCCATATTCCTTTAACCCCTTCACTATTAGGCCTCCCCCCGTGCTAAACATTTTTATGGCTATTTGGGGTAGTTCATGATTAAGCCCCTGCATTGTTTTGTCCATATAAGGTATCCATGCCAAATTTGTGTCCTTTTCTTCCAACACCCTGATGATTCTAAAGGTACTCAGGCTTTGTGGGTTCTCTTGGGGGAGACCCTGAAACGAGCATGTTTTTAGGGGGGAAAATTGGAAAATAATGCTCCTGAAGAAAGCGTCTATTTTTTCCCCTGCAAATGGTATCAGCAAAGGGGTTGTGGTGCGGAAATCACCATCTTCACAGCTTTCAGGGACATGCAAACATTTGTTAGAAAACCAACATTTCCAACACAGTTATGTCATTTACTGGGACATAGCCTATTTTTTCTATTTTTAGTGCTTTCAACCTCCTTCCTTAGTGGTAGAAATTGATGTGAAAACAATAATGGATCCTGGAAAGCTAAAAATACACAACAGTCTGCATTTAGCAATGGGTCATTTGTGTAGACCATTCAAGGTTTTCCTAAATATTGAAATTGTGTTGAATGAAACAGCTTTTTGTGACAACGTTTTCACCTGTAACTTCTTCTAAGTATGCAGATATTTGAAAGCAACACACTGTTACATCCACTGGACACTTCTGGTTGTAGTGATAAATAGGACTTTTAGGTTCACTAATAATCTGAGGTAATCAGAGCCAATAACTGAGCTGTGCCTCGCAATGGATTTTCATTGTGTACATGGTATATAGCAAATCATTTGGTAAAATGTGACGAGTAAAGAATGGGTATCAAGGACACCTATGTATTTCCAAAATGGGAATGAAATATAGAGTCTAGAAAAAGTAGTTATTTGCATATCTCTGAAAGTGTGGGTACCTATACTAGCATGTGAATCGGAGGACATTTTTCAAAGTGACTTCTTTTTTACACATTGTCTTACATTTGGAAGGCAGAAATGCATAGAAAGTCAATAGGTAATAATATTTATTCTACAATTCTCTGTTCCCCTAAGTATCCCAATAAAAGTGGTACCTCGCTCGTGTGGGTAGGCCTAGTGCCCGCAGCAGGATTTGGGCCAAAACGAAACATGGGCCAATCACATTTTTCCAGTGAACACGAACCCTTTTTTCGCCATGTGTCAAGCTCTGGATTTTGGACCTTAGCTCAGCCAGCACATGGGTAAACCTAGCAAAATTGTACATTTTTGAGAACTAGACATCCTGGGGAATCCATGATGGGATGACTGCTGTGACTCACACTCGGTTCTGTTTCCCAGAATCCCTTGCAATCCTCAAGCTTTGTCAAACAAAACACATTTTCCTCACATTTCTGTGATGGAAAGTTCTGGAAACTGTGGGGAGCAACAAACTTCCCCCCACCCAGCATTTCCCCAAGTCTCCCGATAAAATTGGTACCTCACTTATGTGGATAGGCCTAGTGCCCAAGACAGGAAATGGCCCACAATGCAATGTGGGCACATCACTTTATTCGGGAGACCATGGGGAACGTTGTGTGGTAGGACATTTGTGCTATCACACAGAAATGTAAGGAAATTAGATTTTTTAGCTGAATTTTAGGTTTGCAGGGGATTCTGGATAGTTTGGTATGTTTCTCTAGATGGCTGCTGAGCCCGGGTCCAAAAACCCAGCTAACCCCTTTGAAAAACCAGGTTGTTTTGTGATGGATCATTTTGATGCCTCCACAATACGTTTTGGGCCCTTGCCGGTAACTGGCCCACCCACACAAGTGAAATACCATTTTTATCAGGAGACATAGGGGAACACTGGGTGGTAGGAAATTTGTGTCAACCAAGTGATCCCACAACTTTCCCACACAGAAAAGTAAGGAAAACATGATTTTCTTTGCTACTTTTGAGGTTTGCAGGGGATTCTGGGTAGGTAGATGTTAGGAGATCCAATAAAACCACACCTCCCAGGACTTCCCTAGGTATCTAGTTTTCAGAAATGTCTGGGTTTGGTAGGTTTCCCTAGATGGCCGCTGAACCTGGAACCAAAAACGCAGGTGACCCCCTTAAAAAACCAGGTCGTTTTGTAATAGATAGGCAAGCACCTGTGTTTTTGGTCCCATACTAGCAGACATATAGAGGAACCTAAAAAATCCAAACATTTATAAAAACTAGACACCTGTGGGAGTCCAGGGATGTATGGCTTGCATTGATCCACTATCCTTTTCCTCCCCATAATCTGCTGCAAACCTGAAATTTTGCGAACTTTTGCTGTAATATCTGGGTGGGAAAGTTATGGGATTACCACATGGCACACATTTCCTAGCACCCAGCATTCCCCTCAGTCTCCCAATAATAATGATACCTTACTTGTGTGGATGGGCCAAGTGCCTATGACATGGAAGGGCAAAAACGTGTAGAGATTGAGGGGGGCCCAGAGCAGGTCGAAAAGGGCAGTTTATTTATACGTTTTTAGGCTGACACTACTTTGGGCACCCACACAAGTGAGGTATCATTTTTCTTGGTCGACCATGGGGAACGCTGGGTGGTAGGAAATTTGTGCCTGTGATGTGACAACTTACCCAGACATAAATGTGAGTAAAATGTGACTTTATAGGTAAATTTGAGGTTTGCTGGGGATTCTGGGTATGAAAACACTGGAGGATCCATGCAAGCCACAACAACAGCCAAGAGTCAGTACACGCACACCACCATCCACGCACACCACCAGCCAAGTACCATCCACACACATTTTCCGCCATGCGCTGTACATGCACACTGTGAGCTAAGCGCCATCCATGTACACTGCCAGCCAAGCAATTCCATGCACACAGTCATCCAGGCACTATCCACACACAGTGCCAGCCAAGAGCCATCCACGAACTCCACTAGCCAAGCGCTGTCCCCGCACATCACCAGCCAAGCACCTTCCATGCACACAGTCAGCCAAGCACGAGCCACGTACACTGCCAGCCAAGCTCCACTCCACGCACACCACCAGGCAAGCACCAGTCTACACACACCAACATAAAGCACAAGTCCACACACTCCATTTGCCAAGTGCAAGTTCGCACACACTGCCAGCAAAATGCCAGCAAAAGGTCAGTGCAAGCAGACCATTAGTCAAACTCCAGTTCACGCGCACACAACACTCATCCTGGTTTCTATGGGTTTTCTGCCCGCACTTAGTTGTTGATGAAACTAAAAATATTACTGAAACAGCCAAAATGTGTGCCTAAGAAAAGGGGAGCGACCATTGCCTATGTGGCTTCTCCCTGACATGCCCATAAATATATACCTGGTGCCTAGTGGGCTTACTGCCCCCGGGGGCAGATAATGGGCTATTGCCTTGATATGTTTTTCAGGGGGGACAGAAATACTTTTTTAGGGGTGGGGCATTGGCATGCCCATTCTGGGCAGCCCCCTGTGTATAAAAAACATAATCCCTGGTGCCTAGTGGGCTTTCTGCCCCCGAGGGGGCAGGTAAGGGACTATTGTCCCATCTGCCTACCGGGGGCCAGAAAGACTGTGTAAAATTATTTTGGGGGTTGGACGTTGGCATGGCCATTTTGGGCAGCTCCCACCCATACATTTAAAAAAACAATATAATTCCTTGTGCCTACTGAGCTTCCTGCCCCCCAGGGGGGACAGATCGGGGGCTATTGCCACATCTGTCTCCCATGAGGGACAGAGAGACAGAATTTTGGGGTAAAAGTTGGGGGGAGCAAAAGCTCTTCCCTGGTGCCTAGTGGGTAGATACCTGCTTGTGGATTGCCCTCCTGCGATGATCCCCAGGCAGGGATCCACTAGGGATGGGTGCTATAGAAAGGGGAGATTCTCTCCTTTCCAATGATACCTCTCCCGTCTGTCTCGGTGTTCAGGGGGTTGAGATAGCCCCCTGAGCACCGAGGCAGTGAAGCTGAAACTAGCGCTTGCATGCCGATCGTCATTTTAGAGAAACAATCAGAACAACCTTGGGAACTGGGGAAACTCTTCCCCACCCAATTCCAGAGGCTGTTTTGTTTGAAAGGAAATACATCTGGTGCCCGCATCAAGGGATTTCCTGTGCCATGTGTGCAGTCGGCCGAGAGCTGTATGACGCACATAAGCCCTGTACCATCGGACCTCTCCCGGCCGTCCGACGCACAAAAAGGGTTAAGGAAAATGGGCTGCATTTTTTTTAAAGTGCTCTAATTAAAAACAATCACAGACATAGTGGTTTGCCATTGCTGACCACAGCACGGCACCATCCCTGTGATTTTTGTGATTCCCAATGGTTTGCAAACAGAGATCTACCTCATGAATATTAATTAGGTAGGTATATTTTCGACCCATTTGGAATCGCAAAATGGGTTAAACACACATTGGTACATATGTGTTTGCTAATACCAAATAGTAAATCACAAAAAATCGCTATTTGGTAATCGCAAACCATACTTTAATTTGATCTGACCCCAGATTACTAATTAAGGTTGCATTGTACAGGATTTGAAAGCCAAATACATTTTATGTCAACTTTTTCAGGAAACATGTGAGCCAATGGAACTTAAAATACACCCATTACATAAAGAAATGTATCATACATTCTAGAAATCTTAACATGAGCAGCTGCCTGGAGTGTGGCCCTTATGCTGAAGTTCTCGGACTTTTCCTTAGACAAGCTGCAAAAAAAGGAACAAAAATCCAATTCATAACGTGTGATATTCTAATCGTAATTCTACTGAAAACAAAAGGAGAATTATTAAAATGCGGTGGGATTTCATGCCTCCCTGGCAGACAGATTAGGTGGCAATAATTTAACACTTGCACCATGAAATTAAAATGTAAGTTCACTATGGAATTTCGGAAACCAACAGCAGGCAGTTGTATTTTTTATGAAAATGGACATTTAATTGCTTCTGGTGATTCGGAAAGAATTTTAAGCTCGCTGCCTAGCAAAGAGCAATAATGTTCACACGTTTTCTGAATATGCTTTGCACAAATTGCCTAAAAGTATGTTATTTCATCAAACCTCAATAGTATAAAAAGAATATATTTCTTAGGAATTACTGAGTGGAGCGGGTCATTTATTGCCGGGCACCATGCTGCTCACATAGCTAAACATGATAGGGTTACTACTGTGTGCCTAAATTGTTGCAGGTCTTTATTGATACCGAGACAAAGTTTCAACCACGAAATTGGAGTCCACGTCCATGTTTAGTATCATTGCAAAGAAGCTAGAATAAAACACATTTCAAAATGAATATTTTGTTAAAATAATGTTTTTGCAGAGTTAAATATACATTTTCAACGATAATAACCCTTTGTTTTAACGTTGAACAAAAATGTGTTAATGTTGCCATTATTTTCTTTCCTTATGAATCCAATTTTCTTTATAATGTCTCACAGTGGGTAACTCTAGCATAGTGACTGATTTCAAACATGTGTTACATTTATGTCTTTGGCCCAAATGTACTAACGCTTTTTACGTTCGCAAGTGAATTGGTGTCTGGAAGGCACTTGTAGGCGCGTCCCTTCCAAATACCAAATCTGCATTATATGTTTCAGTGTATTACACTCTAAATGCAGCTGCAAAACATTTTAATTTTACGAACACCTCAAAGGAGGTGGTATGCATTCACAAAAGGAGGAGGTAGGCGTTCACAAAATGAAAGGGGTTCCTTTGAGACCCCCTCACCTTTGTAAATGTTAAAATAAATCTGTGGAACAGTAGGCTGTGATCTAAAGGACCACCGTCAAACTTGTAAACAAAGTGTTTTTAAAACTGTGACATGTTTCCTCTAAGGAAAACAGTCTGTATTTAAAAAAAAAAAAAATATTTATTTAAAAGTAATCACAGACATAGTGGTCTGCTGACCCCAGCAAGCTAAAATACCTGTGATGGCTTTCTATTGAAACTCCAATTTCTGACCTATTTCATTGATATTCACAAGGAAGGTTGTATTACAACCCATTATAATTCTGAAATTTAAGAATCAACCTAGGATTACATAGGCCGGTTTTTAAAATTCTTTATTGGCCGCAAAATATTAGCGATTCGGTATTACCGAATCGCTAATAGCGGGAGCACTTAGAAGGGTGTCAAAAGGACACCCTGTTGCACCCCTGAAAATGTGCATGTGTGCACATGTGGCGGACATACATGCCCTAAGGGCATGAATGTGTGCCACGTGGCACTTAACAATAAACAAAAAAGTGTTTTTTTAAAGGAAATCGGTAGATAACACCAACTTGAAGTTGCTGGTAATTATCGATTTCTTAAGGCTCAAAAGCACTCTTTAATGTGCTTCCTACATTACATTTAAGGAATCGGTATTACCGATTCCTTAAATGCAAGAGCAATAAGGAATTCCTTATTTACCGATTCCTTACATACATTAGGAATGGCTAAATACTGGTCAGTAACGCTGAAATGTACTGAATTTAGGCGTTACTGACCGGTATTTAGCCACCTACATCTGGCCCCAAATTCCTGTTTGAGGCCTGCCCTGCTGTCTGAGAAAGAAGACTGGACCTGCATCCTTCATTTCAGGCTCAAGTGACTCCAGGGATCAGCTGATTGACCTACTGTTCTGACCCACATGGACCCAACAAGGTCCAGACACCTCGCTGAAACTATCCGGCTGACCTGCTCTTTTGGACCTTCCTGATCTGCGTGAGTCTTGCTAGCCTCTGCTGGAGTGAGATCCTGATCTCCGAAAGGTACCCCTCAGGTCCTGAACCTTTGGGTGTGACATGACTTGAGCTCCTGATAAAAGAAAAGAAGAAATACATGGGCTCTTCACAACCACGAATGGGCCAGATAACACCAATATCTTGTTCCCTTGCTCGGCCATCATTGCGTAGCTCCAATTAACCTAAATCTACATGCTATAGCGACCAACATCAACGACTGGCTATGTGAGATCTGTACTAAGTGCTACAGCATTGACAGCCCACCGTGGCCAGGCTTAAACTCTCCCAGATTAGCCTTCTCATCATACCAGAGTACAATTACCTACTAGCTGGCTTTTAATTTCTCAGAAGCTTTCTTGCAGAATTTCTGCATCTAGCTTCTGTGGGCTAGCATGTAACTAACCACATATTGGGAGGGCTTCTTGAAAGCTGGCTCCCACCCCTCCTTCACTAGACTGAAAGGTTCCTGAAAAGAAGTACAGCTCCAGCCAGGTAGGTGAGGAGAGAATACTTTATTCGTCCAGTTACAACAACTCCCCGACAGCAACTGCCGCTGAGAGAACTTCCCCACAGAATGTTCCACGCAGGGAACGTTCAAGACAAGGTTCACTGAACAGTAGAATAAGATCCCAACACATCTCCCCTCTTCCAATGAAAAGATAAAACAGAACAAAAAAAAAGAAAAGGAGAACAAGAGAGAAGAAAAGGAAGATGTGAACAAGGTAGACAAAGTAAGGGAACGAGGCCAAGGAACATAACACCAGACAACAGCAAGAGAACAAATCCAGAAAACAAATGCAAGGAGAAGGACAGCAAAGCCACCACAGACTACTGCATATTATAATCATGAAATCTGGCAGGTAAACGCTTTGACCTTAAAGGCCTGGATGAAACACAGACAGGAGGAGCGTGACCAGAAAGAACTACATCATTCACGCCAAGAACATCGGAGGACACTTTAACAGGAAGAGAATGAGTGCCCAATCTTCTGTTGACCTCACCAACCATGGACTTGGGAATAATAGAAATGCAAGATTTGTTCCACACTCTACCATCCATCAGAACCACCACACGTTCTTTTACCTCAGACACACATTTAGGGGATGAAAACCGAGATTCACCTTTGCGGAGAAAACCCGGTTTCTTGAACATCACCCAATCACCCACATGAACATCCAGGGAATGACTCGCACCAGGCCTGGTATCATACTTAGCTTGAACAGCAGCTCTGACATCCGTTACACCAGACAATTTGCTAGAATCAACCATTCTTCTAGACATCCACTCTTTATTCAACTTGGAACCAGCCACCCTTCCCCGAAGCAAAGTGAAAGGAGCAACACCAGTACTGATATGAGGAGTAGTTCTCCCAGCCCACAACATATCACAAAGGGCCTTACGCCAATGCAAACCATTCACTAAAGCAAGTTGCACCTGCTCCTTGACAACCCGGTTAAAACACTCAACCAAACCATTACTGCGTGGGTGATAAAGTGACGTACAAACGTGCTTTATACCCGCATCCTTGAAAAACCCTTGCATCTCAAAGGAGGTCAACTGAGTGCCGTTATCAGAAACCAGCTCCTCTGGAAAACCCTCCCTGAGAAAAACATCAAGAAAGAACTCAATGATGGAAGCAGAGTTGGCATTATCAACAAACCTAACTTCGGGCCACTTAGACATGTAATCAATAAGAACAAGGGCATACTTGGGAGAACATCCAATGAGACCAAAAGGACCTGCAATGTCAAAAGCCAGTTTCGACCAAGGTACATTTTTTACCACAATAGGTTCAACAGGAGAAGGTCTAGTCACTTGAGACTTGTCACTAGTGACACAAGTGTAACACTCACGCACAAAATGCTCAACATCTTTATCCAATGCCCGCCACCAAAAATCCTGTCTAACCCTACGCTTCATAGCACGAATGCCAGGATGGCCTTCATGAGCCAAATCAAGAATTCTGTTCCGAATAGAAAAGGGAACCACAAGTAAACCACCACTCAAAGCAGAGAGAATACTTTATTCGTCCAGTTACAACAACTCCCCGACAGCAACTGCCGCTGAGAGAACTTCCCCACAGAATGTTCCACGCAGGGAACGTTCAAGACAAGGTTCACTGAACAGTAGAATAAGATCCCAACAGTTCCCTAACTGGGTGCCCATGGAGGAGTTTTTATTGGCTAAGCCCAGCTCCCTTCTGTGGTATGTCTCAGTAGGCAAAATGCAGGTATGGTAAGAGGATGTCTCACTTACCCCTCATGGGCTCAGGTATGCCCAAAAGCATGCCTTTCAGCATCTTGTTGAGTCCTTCAACCTGCCCATTGATTAGTGAATGATAGGATGTGTAGAACTTGTAGGTTACCCCATAATCATCCCACATGGACTTTATGTAGGCTGACATGAAGCTGGAGCCCCTGTCAGACACCACTTCTTTGGGGAACCCCACCCAGTTAAAAATCCCCATCAGGGCCTTAGCCTCTGCATTTTCAATTACAGGCCTCAGCGGGAGAGAATTCCAGCTGTAGCTGACTGAATTAAAAGTGGAGGCAGCCAAGGAGGAGCAAGCTACATAGAGGTCCCTAGAGAAAAAGAGAATGGTCCAGGAGATAAGTCTCAAAGAACTGGACCTCAGGGTCAAGCAAATACAGTCCAGCAGGAATGGTCGTAGCTTACCCTAGTGTCTACTGTAGAGAAGAGAGTCTGTATACAGCAAAACATGGTGCCCAGCTTTGCGGTGGGGGCTGACACAGACAAATGTAAGTAAGCAAAAATTTTACTGTTTTTGATTGATTAAAACCACTACAAAATATACACATTTTTGATTAGTTAAACATTTTCAAAAAGCACTCCGCTAGAAGTCTTGTGTGGTAAAAAATACAAATATGTTTCTAAAAACTGAAGAGTTTACATCGTACTCTAGGCTGCATGTTACAATTGTGAAGGATTGAAGTCTTTTTTTGTTTTTATACTTCCTCATAGTGCCACTGGGCCTTGCTTAGATGCTGCTGATAGCAGGAACTTAACTAGCTTTCAATTTAGTTGCAGGTCCTCTGGATTGAAGCAGGCAAGTACTGCCTGTTCATTAAAATGGGTTTTTAGGAGGCCTGCCCTTTCCTCTTTTAGCTTGATGCATGAACAAATTAGATGTTCTATGTTCTCATTTCCGACCCCGCATAGCCTGCATGATTTCCCGCAATTCTCTCTCAGCCAAGGTGGAAGATGCGGTATAGTTATTTTAAAAAAGATTCTTTTGACTTTCTTGAATACCCCAGAATAAAATATGCCTATGGCCCGAATGATTTGTAGCTACTCAGAGTCATCCATGCATGGCTCCTAAGTGCAAAGGCATCTTTGTCTTCTGTAAGAGAAAGTTTCTTAATGACCTTACTTACAATATCCTTAAAGTGCGAGTGCGTAGTTGGAATTTCCATGGGTCGACTAGTCTGGTGATAGCCAGTGATTCCTTCAGGTAAGCTTTGCCTGGCGAGGTAGATGTACTGCACAATTCTTGCCAGAGCGGGAGGTTCAGTGTATTCCTCGAGGAATTCTTGATTTTGTGCCGACACTTGATGTAAGAGCCTCGCCTTGCAAGGAGTTGTTTCGTTAAGCCAAACTCAAGTAGATTCTGTCCTGGCGAGGCATAAGGTGGGAGGTTTAGCATGATTTTGTATGCTTTTGCCAGGGTGTTATCCAGCACTGTAGCGTCCCTGCCCCACAATGCTTCGCTACCGTAAGTGATTGAAGGTGGAACTTTTGCATGCACAACACACAGACAAATGGTTTTCAGCATTTGAGGCAGATGCCAGAATGCACAGTGTCCCAGGGGGGTTTGGAGAGCAGATTTGTGTACGCACATGCCCACAGTGAGAAGGGATGCCCTTCTCAAGCATGAGGTGGGGGAACAAAAAAAGTATGCTCCTTTCATGTAGTTCCTATATAACCTATACAGCATCTACAATTTTGTATAACATAAACTGTGAGATTGGTGGCAAACTGATTCCGTGCACCCCCGTGTTAGCCTGTCTGTCTCACCTAGCTCACGGTGCCACTAGAATCTCCTCTGATTGGGTAAAGAACAATTCTTGGCAACCTCAGAACATGACATCCCTGATTGCTCAGAATCATGGAAACAATATACTACCTTTCGCTCAGACACTCGTGCTCACTTAGTTTGTCTCAGAGATACACAGAATAAACATACTGCCCATTTGTTATTCCAGTGTAGAAAAGATGAGCTGCAACAACCATTAGACAGTAGCAGAGATATGTGATTAGAAGTACTATGAAAGTAAAAGGATGGTACAGATCCGCCATTTTGCAGTAATAATGAATATATACATGTTAGAACTGGGGGTCTCTAGTTGGCAGAGGTAGGTACCACTGTCCAAGTAGGGACCCTTGCTTCTAGTCAGGGTAAGGAGGAAACCCTCTGAGATAACCCCTGCTCACCCTCTAGGTAGCTTGGCACAACCATTCAAGGCTAATCAGAAGGCAATATGTAAAGTATTTGTACCAACACTCACAGTAACACAGTGAAAACACCACAAACTGACTCCACAAGAGTTTAGAAAAATAAAGGTATTTCATCTAAACTACACAAGACCAAAACGACAAAAATCCAACATACACAGTTCAAGAATATGGTTGCGAAAGAGTTCTTTAGGTTGCGATAAAATAATCCACAGTTGCGTGAAAATTCACAGTTGTGACACGTTTATCTCACAGTACCTTTAGTTGCGACAAAGTTCCAAAAGCAGAAGCTGGTGCGGTGGAAAATAAGCGATGCGTTGCTCCTGAGACCTTGGGGAGGCGATGCGACAACCCCGCTGCGGCAGCGGGTGTGTTGCGACGAATCCGGTCTGTATGGGGAGGAAGGGCACTTGTATGGATTCCGGTGCGTAGGTTCCGTAAGAAGTTGGTTCCCGCAAAGGCACGACGCGACGATCTCGTAGGGGCTGCGACGATCTCCGGGGCGACAATGCACGATCCAGCAGCGATCTCTTTCTCGCAGCTCCTCGATGCTATAGCTCGGCGATGATGTTCTCAGTGACGTGATGCGGTCCGCAAGCAAGAGGTGCGGCGATCTCACCCAGCTACGACAGGCTCTGCAACGACACTCGCAGTGATGTTAGTCTTCCCGCACCGGTCGGGTGCGTCCCGCAAATGAAGGATGCGACGGCCGATCTCGGCCTTCGTAGCGATGGGAATTTCCTTGCACTGTCGGGGATGCGCTCCGCAGCGAGCAATGCGATAACTTTTCTGTAGCAAAACTTCCAGAGGCACCACACATGGGCCACGCACTCCAGGAAGGACATAACTCTCTCGGTAGAGCTCAGGGGAAGCTAGGGGTGAAGTCCTTTTGTCCCTGGGACTTCAAAACAGAGAGCCAGCTCTTCTCAGGCCCTTAGAGATTCCTTCCAGCAAAGGGACACTGCACAAAGCAAAGTCCTTCCCTTCTCCTTGGCAGCAAAGCAACAGCAGGGCAATCCAGCATAGCAACAGCAGGACAATCTTTCTTCTTCAGTTTCAGCTTTCTCCTTGGCAGAGGTTCCTTCTTGATTCCAGGATGATCTAATTTTCTGTTGTCAGGGTCCTGTACTTATTCCCCTAAAGTCTTTGTTCTCTTTGTGCAAGTGGGCCCTGAGCCCGGTCTGACGCAGTTCTGGGTGTTCCTTGATCCCTTTATTTTTCTGGCTTCTCTTTTTATTTCAGAGTGAGAGCAGGGTCGTCATCCGCCCAGCAGGAGGTGGAGCCAGCATTGTGGAAGGCAGGCACAGCCCTATTCAGGCCCAGGTGCTATCTCCTCCCACCACTCAAGTTGCAAATGCAGTAATTCAGCCTAGGGCTGACCTTAGCCAGCCTCCTGGGGAATCCCCAGCCCCTGTCACTCTCAAACCAGACAGTCAATACACAAACAGGCCAAGGCACACAGAAAGGTCAGACAAGAGAACAGCAACTTTCTAAAAGTGCTGTTCTCAAACACAGGATTTAAAAACAACCTTTCCTAAAAGATGTGTTATTAAATTCTGAGTTCAGGGATACCGGACTTTTATGTCCTATCTTGTTCCTATGGGAAGATTTGCTGGTAGCCACTGTCGCCAGCATCCCCCATGATAGCTTATGGATCAAGATAGCCTTACAGCAGTGAAAAACGAAAATGGCTGTAATTCACTACCAGAGCATGTCACCTGCACAAGTATATGCTCTACCTTTCACATACACTGCACCCTGCCCAAGGGGGTACCTTGGGCCTGCCATAGGGGTGACCAATGTGCACAAAAAGGGAAGAGTTAGGTCTGGTCAGTGGGTACACTGACCAGGAGGACATGGCAGTTCACAGACTGCACACAGGCACTGTGGTCGCAGTCCTGAGACACCATTTTAGGGCTACTCATGTGGGTGGCAAGATTACTGCTGCAGGCCCACTAGTAGCATTTGTCATCACCAGCCCTGGCACACCCAGTGCACTTTACTAGGGACTTCATGGTGATAAAAATATGCCAATCATGTATATCCAATCATAATAACAATTTACACAGGGAGCACTTACACTCTGGCACTGATCAACAGTGGCAGAGTGTCCAAAGCATCTAAACCAGCAAAAACGAAATCCAGCACAGCATCAAAAATACAGGAGGTAGAGGCCAAAAAGACAGGGGAAACCACGCCAAAGATGCCAGGTCTAACACGTGTCCCCTCCAGCTCAAAGTGGGGGGAACTGTCCACCCTCTTGGGAGTTCTCATCACTAAGGCGGAAAAATCTGGACAGACCATCAGCATTGGCGTGTTCTGTACCAGTGCGGTGTTCCATCGTAAAGTCCATTCCCTGTAGGGAGATGGACCACCTCAACAGTTTTGGGTTCTCACCCCCTCATCTGCATCAACCATCTGAGGGGCCTGTAGTCTTTCTGAACGCGGAAGTGAGTCCCAGGTAGGGCCTCAACTTCTTCAGGGCCCAGACCACAGCAAAAGCTTCCCTTTCAATTGCACTCCACCTCTGTTCCCTGGGGAGTAGCCTCCTACTAATGAAAGCTACAGGCTGGTCCCAGCCCTCCTCAGTGATCTGTGAGAGTACTGCTCCCACGCCATGCTCTGAAGCGTCTGTCTGCACTATGAACTCACTGGAGAAATCAGGTGCCTTGGGCACCCATGCTGTGCACATGGCAGTCTTCAGGGTATCAAAAGCAGTCTGGCAGGCTTCGATCCAGTACACTTTTTTGGGCTGCTTCTTAGAAGTCAGCTCTGTCAAGGGGGCAATGATGGTGCCATATCCCTTGACAAACCGTCTGTAATACCCGATGAGGCCTAAAAAGGCTCTCACCTCTGTCTGGGTCTTAGGGGTCTCCATGTACACAAAAAGGGAAGGTTAGGCCTGGTCAGTGGGGACACTGACCAGGAGGATATGGCAGTTCACAGATTGCACACAGGCACTGCGGTGGCAGGCCTGAGACATCATTTTAGGGCTACTCATGTGGGTGGCACAATCAGTGCTGCAGGCCCACTAGCAGCATTTTTCATCACCAGCCCTGGCACACCCTGTGCACTTTACTAGGGACTTTATGGTGATAGAAATATGCCAATCATGTACATTCAATCATAATAACAATTTACACAGGGAGCACCTACACTCTGGCACTGATCAGCAGTGGCAGAGTGTCCAAAGCATCTAAACCAGCAAAAACGAAATCCAGCACAGCATCAAAAATACAGGAGGAAGAGGCCAAAAAGACAGGGGAAACCATGCCAAAGATGCCCGGTCTAACAATACAAGTAAATAAAATGCATGATAAAAAGTGCGTACTCCTACGATGCCTCCCTAACTAGATGTACCTAAATGTACTTAGCATCTGTGTAGGTATTATGCCAAGAATCCCTCTATGATCTAGTCAACCCCATTATTGAGAATGAGAGAATATGGGACCCTATCCTGGTCTTGAGTTGGACACCCTGCAAGGGATGTTAGACTAATGCGAGCTGGAGTGTTTGCATGCAGGAACCTCAGCGTCTCTGGTCAGTGTGTCAGCCGGAAGGTCCTGGTCTCCTCTGTCCTTCTAAGCAAGATGTGATGTATATATACCCATAGGTCTCCCCAGGGGTCCTACCTTGCTGTGTTACTGTGTTGGCCTAAAGGATGACGTCGGGCCTGAACTTTATATAGAGATATTATACAGCAGATGGTAGTCCTGCTGTGCTTCCAAGAAACCTCATGCATAATGTATCAGATTTAAACTAGGGAAAAACCAGCATTCTGAATGCAGTGTTGAATCTAAGTACAAGTTCAGCCCCTCAGAACCATTATGTATGTAATGTAGGAAAGAATATACATGAAAGGTTGCAATGTTACCTGTCACTATATAGGGTACCTATTTGGAATATAACACCCACTCCTCTTCCGACTGGACGACATGTGTTACTTATAACCATACTACTAGCATAACTAGATATAGGTATGCTTAAAGTTCATAAAACATTTGTTTCGCTAAAATGTTTAAAACTTTTAAAAAATGTTTTTACAAAAACCTAAAAATCTTAAAAGCAAAACGTTTGCAAGCCATAGCTCTAAAATGTCCGTAGTTATAGTCCAAACCACTGTAAGCGTTAGAAAGCCAGGTATATCCAAAAAATTAAAGGAATGCAAATTTAGTTTTTTGAGTACCAAATTGAGTTTGTTTTTAAAAAGAAAATTTCTTCCAGCACACGAGGAGCCAAATGAGTCAATTGTTTCTGTGCCCATGCGGTTACGCATTATTTTCGTAGGTTGCTGCCTATGGCCGGTTGAGCAGATCCATCATTGTAAATTAAATATTTATACTGATCTAGAGGCATTATTTTGTTCAGCAGAGGATATTCTTCTTCGTATTGCAGGAAGGCTTGTGTCTTTAAATTTGGGTTGTACCTGTATTCTACATCTGTTACAGTGAGAGAATTAGCCCATTGTATCTATCTTGGATGTAAGGTAGGCATGGGCGGAAAATCCGTTCCGCTCGCGGATTTTGCGGATTTTCGGGAAATCCGCAATCCGCGAGATTTGCGAATTTCCTGAAAAATCCGCAAATCCGCGAGCAGCGGATTTTGCTCGCACTGCTCGCACTGTTCGCGTGAGTTCGCGCCCCGCGAATAAGTGCGAAATTGCAGAAATACGATCTAAGCAAAACTGAAAGTAACTACTTACCAGGTTCAAAAGTTCAGGCACATCATTAGTAGCCATTTCCTGTAGTGCTTCCTGAGGGGCCCCTCCAGAGTTCAGTTGCCAGTTGCAACTATTATGTGACCCTGCTCTGAACCTCAGAATAGTTACACATATGCCACAAAGGTCCTGAATTACAGCTAAGGGAGACAAGCAGGAGCCAGGCTGGAAGTTAAAATCCATTAATCAGCCCCTAATTCATTATTGTCAGTTGGGGCAGGGCAGGTGTTGTAACTAATTTTGCAACAATGAAAGCACTTAGCAAGTGCAAAAGATCACTAATCAGGGCGCACTAAGGAAGCAGGTGCCAGCTAAAAAAATATTCTGTGACACATTAATCAGCCCCAAATTAATTCAGGTCACTTGAGGCAGGGAAGGTGTGCTTTGCTTTGCCGAAAATAATGTACACTGGACAACCAGAGGGTGTGGTGATGAAACAGAGGGTGGCATGGGTGGGCCAGAGGGTGGCATGAGTAGTCAGAGAGTGGCAGTGGTGACAGAGAGTGGCAGTGATGAAGAAGAGTGTCCCAAACAGGTTGGACACGTAGAAACAACAAGTTCGCAAAACTTGCGACCCGACAGGTAAGTTCGCAAATTGCGAAATTGTAAAAACCCTCGCGAACTGGCAGAAACACGTGCGAACACAAAAAAAAAAAAAAATCCGCAAATTCGCGGGAATTCGCGGATTTTGCGGATTGCGAGTTTGCAAATCCGCAAATTCGCGGATTGCCAATCCGCAAAATCCGCTCATGCCTCTTTAGCGTTAGGAACATTTGCCTTTGTTAAGGCTGGAACTGGAGTTACTACTATTATTCATTTCCTCTGAGCCAGTGTCTCTCTTTCACTACAGCAGTCTGCACTGCTGTCAGGACCTTTTTTGTAGATGCGAAGCGCATATCAGCATTTGTGTACAAATGTGATTTGTATGCAATTAGTACTGTTTCACCTTCATTTTATGTCAGATAGGTGTACCCTGATTGACCCACAACTATACGGATCACGCGGTTGCCTACGTTCACTGGTGTCTGTAAGTGTTTGGAAGCTATCATGTCAGCTTATAAGGAACAAAGTGCATGTGTGTGTTCCTGTGTACATTGTCCTACTGGAAAATCAGGTTTTATTAAATCATAGAAAGGATTTACTCTTTCTGCGTAATCTAAAATGTATGTTTTACCAAAATTTAGGAAACCCAGGATTGATTGTAATTTTTTTATTGATTTTGGAGGCTAGAGTAGTGCACATTTTTCCAAATAATTGGCTGCCAGGCTTTTTCCTTCACTTGAAAGCTCATATCCTGAAAACAGGACACTGAGGTGGGCTATTTTTGATTTATCAAAGTTGAATTGTAGCTCTCAGATGCAAATCCCAAAATTATGGCATTCACTCTGCTCAAGTGCTCCGCTAGGTCATCGTCCGTTAGATAAATATGATCCACATAGGACAATGCCTCTTCATCCAAATTTTGAAGTAACTCAGTAACTCTGGCCAAAAACAACCCCAGGCTGTTCTAATAGCCTTGGGGGAGTCAACAAAATTGCTGTTGAGACCCTAGTACTGAGAATACTGTAAGATACCTGGCTTCAGGCGCTCCATTTTAGATATCAAGTGTTTTATATTTTTTCTGCGCAATGTTATTCGTTAATGCGGCACTGAGTGCATTTTGGACTGCACATGTCTTAGTGCAAGTGTTCAGATGTCTATAATCTAAAACTAAACAATATGAATTGTTGGGTTTCATGACCGGAAACAAAGGATTATTCATTGATGACGTACAATTTTCGATCACCCCTTGGTACTCAAGTTGATCAAAGATCTCCCTGACCTGTTTTTTATCTTCCTGCTTTATTGGATACTGCCTCTGTTCAGTTGGAGTATTTCTTAAAAGAATTATGTGGTGGGTTGAATCCTCATCCCATCCAACATGGTTTTGTATAATGCTGGCACTTGGGCTACTGCCCACTTCTGCGCATATTTGTATTTTAGGTGCCTGGGAATATGGTCTGAGAATGCAATTCATGATGAATTTTGGCGGCCAATCTCGTTCAGCTAACAAAATGTCATAGCCAAACGTCAGGTTCACCCAAATAAGATCTCTCATTGTTCTACATGTGTCCCCCTCATCAAGAGTGTTCTTTCATATAATTTATGTGGGAAACCTACCCTAGTGTCAGGTGTTTCCACCATGATATAATTATTCAAGTCCGCTATCACTAGAAATTTCAAGCTATTGTTACTTCTGCCGCACTGTCTAGCATCATCCCCGCCCATTCCTCGTTCAGTAGTTGAGTCCTCAGAATTTATTTTGGGCATGTCTGATCTATAGACCTGCAACCTTCTTCTTTTTAAACTGTGGCTTTTGCTTTGGTTTCTCTTCATTTTTAGAAGTGTAATCTTGAGCGTGCTGCTTGTTTCTGGACTTTGTACTCTCTTCTTGTCTGTCTGGCTGTCCTTCCCTCTCTGAGTTTTTTGATGAACACTGAAAGGAGAGAGAGGAACATGTATCAGTATCCTGATACCTATCAGTTTTCCTAATATTATTCCTATTCCTAAGATTATACCTCTTCGCGGAGGGCTCCTGTGGAGGAGATCTACCTCTGGATTGAGATCTGTTCGCTTTAAAGTTTTGTTGCTATTTATTGTCCCACTTCTTTTTTGTTGAAGCAGGTATCTGCTTGGAAGTGTCCTTTTAGGAGTGCCCACCAGTTGTCGTTTTAAAGCTTTCCCACCGAAACTGTCTTTGCCTAATTCTGTATATGCATTTTCAATTACTTTTGGTAGTTTGTGTTCCTGTTCTAAAGGACTGAACTCCCTTAGGCTTTGGTGGATAGCCACTGAAGCTGCTTCCCCTTTAATGTTAGCTAATATTATGGCTGATACCTGGGCAGACTTAACTAGTAACTTCAAACCTAAGTTCAGAGCAGGCTCTGCTACGTTCTCGTTCTGTATTTGTCTCAATACATCTGCTAATGATGGGATACCAAACGTTCTGGTATAAATGGCAGCAAAGACTTTACCCCAAGTGGTACAATCTTCTATTTGTGGCGTTATCCCCATGGGCAAGCAGATTGTTAGCATTCTGTGTTTTTCATATGGGGTAGTATTTGGGAATACTGCCTCAAATTGTGTTATTTTCTGAGCTACCCAGAATGACATTTGTTCACGTTTTGTGAGCATTTTGCACATCACTGCGTGTAATGTTTTAGGTGTAATTTTAGTTGCTGTACCCTGAGCTTGAGTTCCATTATTTTGCAACTATTGCTGGTTGGACTTTAAGTGTCCTCATGACAAATTGCGTCAAGTTTCAGTAGATTTTTATCCATTCTTTGTGTTGTGTGAGTAAGTCCCTTGGTGGCATTGTTTCAATGTCAGAATGTGGTGTGTAGGCTGCTAATATTGGCCGTGTTGCACCTTCTCTTCTGTGTGGGCCAAGTCTCACTCTTCTTCTTACATGGGGTAGGGCGCCTGGTGCATCTCCTTCTGTGTAGGAGTGCAGTGTTTTTTGTTCTTGCATTTGCTGCTGGGAATGTAACCCTCAAATAAAATACCTCTGTTCTGTATGATTTGTGTGCCTCAATCACGAAAGCTACTATGCCACCCCTAGCTGTTAGTCCATGTGCCAGCAATTCCAGGGTGACTGTATGTCTAAAAGTTTCTGCAATTTGTATTGCATCTGCATCTTCTTCTCCGGCTGAGTGGTGTAGATCTACTATTACGTTATCTCTGTCCTCAGTCATTTTTGTAAAGAAGAAGTTTTCCAAGGGAAGTAAGAAAAGGTGTTTATGCACAATTTAGGAACAATGTGTCCTTCAAGGTTGATTAACCAACAGCCAATAAATAGGATTTTTCCGCCTACTCAGCTGTGGAGGAGTTTGTGCCCACCCACTCCAGATGTCTCCTGTGTTTTGTAAGTCGGGGTCTCTGAGAATAGCATGATTAAACTACTCAGATTCTCCTGTTAAATTAGTTCCCAACCACCATACAGGATCTGTGCATCTAGATAACATAAACTGTGGGATTGGTAGCAGACTGATTCCGTGCACCCCCACTGGGCATATTAGCCTGTCTGCCTCAGATAGCTCACGGTGCCACTAGAATCTCCTCTTATTGGGTAAAGAACAATTCTTGTCAACCTCAGAACATGACAACCCTGATCCCTCAGAATCGTGGAAACAATATACTACACTCGTGCTCAGAGATACACAAAATAAACATACTTGGCATTTGTCAATAAGAATTTATTGAACAGTTGTTATTCTAGAGTAGAATAGATAAGCTGCACCAACCATTAGACAGTAGCAGAGATATATGATAAGAAGTACTATGAAAGTAAAAGGATGGTACAGTTTTACCATTTTGCAGTAATCATGAATATATACAAGTACATCAAATACATGATAAAAAGTGCGTACTCCTACGATGCCTTCCTAACTAGATGTACCTAAATGTACCTAGCATCTGTGTAGGTGTTATGCCAAGAACCCCTCTAGGATTTAGTCAAACCCATTACTTGTGAATGAGAGAATATAGGACCCCGCCTGGTCTCGAATTTGGACACCCTGCGTGGGATGTGAGACGACTGTGAGCTGGAGTGTCTTCATGCAGGAACCTCAGCGTCTCTGGTCAGTGTGTCAGCCGGGAAGTCTCGGTATCCTCTGTCCTTCTAAGCAAGATATGGTGTATATATACCCATAGGTATCCCCAGGGGTCCAACCTTGCTCTGTTACTGTGTTGGCCTAAAGGATGACGTTGGCCTGAACTTTATACAGAGATATTATACAGGAGATGGTAACCCTCCTGTGCTTCCCAGAAATCTCATGCATAATGTATGAGCTTCGAACTAGGGAAAAAGCTGCATTCTGAATGCAGTGTTGTATCTAGGTAAAACAATATAGGTGAAATGTTGCAATGTTACTTGCACCTATATAGGGTACCTATTTGGAATGTAACGTTCTCGTGAAGGCCATTTTACATGCTAACTTTGCGTTTAACCTTGCAAAGTACTGCCTTTGGTTCAGGAACATTAAGATCAATGGGGTCACCCTGTATCCCCCGGAACCTGGGTTAATACTTATCAAGCTACAAGTGGTTCCATTAGGTAAGCACCATGGGGTACTGGTTCAGAACCTGATTATTTCTTGCACAATCAATAGTGATTTTGTGCTAGACGTATATAAATGTAGCATACCTCAGAACGTTTTTATCAAAAATATATATTAATTAAATTATTTGTTCTGTTTTTCAATTTTTCTCGCCAATTGTGTAAACAATTTATTCAAAAAGATAATACCAATGGGGGCTGTCTGACAAAGAAAACACAATAACAAATACACAGACAATTCAATGGGTGACTGTGGTGACATATAGTGCAAATATACAGAAAATAGCATAAATTCTCAGTCCATTTTAGGTCTTTCACTTTAGCTAGTCCTATTTCTTAAATTAATTGTTATTGTGAGCCAGGACATGAGATGGTTGTACATCGACATCTCAACCCTGTATATATATATATGCTTTGTAGATACATCAAGTAGGGTCTTCTTCAGCACAATAGAAGGAAGTGCAACAGACTATTCAAAGGAAAATGAAATTCTTACTAGTATTGTGTGGAATACAAAAAGTACAATATTTGAGCCGCCATACTCTTGGGGTACTCACCCTTGGTAGTTGAGAATTCACAAGATTTAATCTATTAACTTCTCTGAGTCCAGATGGGGTTCTTATTCAAGGATCATCTGCAAAATGGTGAGGTTGCCAGTTATTATCTGCATCCCTACATGTTTATAACTGCTACTCCATGCAGTTGCTGCATCCGTTACATGTACTTACCAATCAACCAGCTGTTCAAACTTTCGCTGTGTACCTCCCAAAGATGACCCCTCAATGTAAGGTCTTAGAAAGTAACTCATCTCTCTGGATGTGCTCATCAGCCTCCAGAGGGTAGTGGGTTTTAAAGTTTTAGTGGTACTACACCCTTAGAAATTGTCATGTTTTGATGCCAAAGTCCATCAGTGTTTGCTTCCCAAACCTCCTTAAATACTGGAGGTAACATGAACATAAAATTAATTCAAGAAACTAAGCGATCAGCAGTGCAAAACTACATGCTTGTTCCTATCAGCATCTCAAGCAACAGTCTTAGTCTACTTACCTGTATTCTCGAGTGTCTCTCACCAACCCGCAGTCAAGTGAGCTGCAGCAGGTGTTCCCTGCTTAAATGGATTGCTGGGACACCACCTGATCATGGTCATGTGAGGTCTGCTGTCTGTGAATGCTAACGTGGTGGCCATCTTGACCTCTGTTGCCCCGTCAGGATACACGTGAGTATGGAAGCAGTGCGGTGCAGTAGATGGTTACTACCGCAGCCCCAAGTCCAAGAAATACATTTTCTTGATAGACTCATGTCTAACAAAGGCTTGTGATAATGTGAGCCACAGCTGGAAATTCTATAGATCAGTGCTTACACCACGTAACAGTGTCACATGGTCAAAAGAGGTCTGAAGGCTGTGACTAAAAACGTGGTGGCCATCTTAACCTCTGTTCCATCATATAGAGTGTAGGGGCTCAACGATGTGGCAAATGACTACTCACGCCGCCCGAATTGAACAAAACAATTCACTAGAGAGATGCGCAACACCGAATTGTGGTTGTGCAGGTTGAGAAGAACATTAGGGATTTGGCACACGTAAATGAAAAACATGGCGGCCATCTGGACATCTGTTCCCCCTCACTGATAAAGAAGGTTAGATAAATACATGTCAGAAGGACATACAAAAAGGTGTGAGTGGGGCCTATGAATGGTTTAACATATACATTCACAAGATACAAATTGGCACATGAGTCAGGACCTGCAGCAGGGTTGTATAGGTCAAGAGCATGTCCTTCTAAACATGACCCCTTGCTGAATCGAATTGTTGGAAAACCATGGTGGAGTCGATTACTGGTGACCCGGTTATGTCATTTTAATGGTGGCAGTTCACAAAAAAGGTTGCATAGTATAAATAGGTCATGAATGGCAAGTTAAGGGCAGGAATCAGTTACGTATCAGATATATGTCAAAAAGGCCAGTTTGCCTATTTGTTTCCTCCACCTTGTTTAAACCAGTACTTACTGAATCCAAGACATGTATCCACTTGCACTCCCTGGTGTTAAGTTTAGACTCTATGTCTCCTGCTCTCATGTCTCATTTAACTTTCTCAATGACCCACCACCTTAGGCTTTCCACTGAGTGTTTTTGTTCATGGAAGTGTTCCATCAGAGGCGCCCCTTGTGTCCCCCCACACCTAATCTGGCTGCAATGTTGCAAGATGCATTACTTAACATTTTGCTTCATTTGGCCTACATAGATCCTGTTGCAGGGACATCCTATTGCGTACATAACCTCCTTAGTGTTACAGTTGGTATGATGGTGTGCTGTGTAGGTACGACTCAAGTGATCAAAGTTCCTGCCTTCTGTGGTAAGTTCACAGGCCTTGTACCGCCCACACTTAAAATGCCCTACAAGTGGAGGGAGATTCAGTTGTGTGTGAATGTCGGAATTCTTCTCAGTTTTCAAGAAGGAACTCACCACATAATCATGGAATCTATTGCATTGCTCTTCTTATTGAAAGAAGTCACACACACAAGTTTGTTCCCAGTGTCTTCATTGTACTTGAATTCCAGCAAAATTTCCCTAGGGAAATACCATGCCCTTTTCCTTGCCCTTAGCAAGAGGCCCCTGGGATAACCTCTTTCACCTAGGCGCTCAATCAAAGTGCTAGTCTCCTGAAAGAAATCAGTTTGCCGCGGGCAGTTTCGTCTCAACCTCAGAAACTGTCCGTACGGGAGATTGTCCCTTAGATTTCTGGGATGATGAAAACCACATTTGAGTAATGTGTTACTCTCTGTAGGCTTTCTCTATGAAGTGGTGTATAGTTTAGAGTCTTCTACCTTGGGATATATGTCAAGGAAGCTGATCGTGTCTTTGTGGTACATCATAGTGAATTAGATGTCTGATAATCTTGCATTGATCCAATTAGAGAAGTCAATGAGACTCAGCTCATCAACGGTCCAGATCATGATAACGTTGTCAATGATCTGTTTCCAGATCGTTATGTATTCAGGAAGGGGTTGTCTTGGTCATATATGTGTGCATCTTCATAGGCGTCAATATTGAGGTTAGCCAGACTAGGAGCAAATCTGGCTCCCATTGCTACTCCCTTGCACTGGATGTAATATTGGTTCTGAAAGAGAAAATAATTATTTTTCATCACCACACATAAGAGGTCAAATAAGAATTCTGTTGGTACCCAGTGTGGAGGTTCCATCCCGACAAGTACATTGAGCATGACTTGAAGAGCTTCCTCTTGGGGAATGCTGGTATAAAGCGTTGCAACATCTAGTGTCACCAAGAATTACTTAGTCACATCAAATGGTTGCCCTTCTACCAGCTGTATAATATGCATCGTGTATCTTATGTATGATCTTGTTGTTGTCACTATAGGTTTAAGGAAGCTGGCAATATATTTGTTGATAGGCTCCAGGACAGAACCACAATCCGACACTATGGGTCAACCTGGTGGTTGTGTCAGATTCTTGTGAACCTTAGCTAGTGTGTACATTGTTTGTTTAAGGGGAACCTTTTGGTTTAAAAAGCCTTGTTCCTGTTCTGTCACGTAACCCCCTTCAACCTCTTGGTTCAGGAACATCCACAAACTCCCGAGCCAGTTTTGGGTGGATTTCTTGGATGCCCCCAGCAACGCACTGAGTGGTTGAGTGAGGGGCTGCAAACTCAATTATTATATTGAACTGTACAATCTGATTCTGAAAGAGCACTTGCTCAGTATTTATTTTACAGAGCTTCACCAGCACCTAGTAGATAGTAAGCTCGCTGACTCAAAGGATCTTGCTAAAGAGTCAGCCTCACTGCTTTTGTGCCAAGCTACCAGAAGATTAAGCACAGGTTAATGTAATGCTTTTTTTGCTTCACCCTGACAAGAAATGTGGCTGTTGTATGGTTAGGGTTTCACCCCCCTCAAACAACAACCCAATTTTTCATGGTAATAGATTTTAAGACGGTGCATATAACTTCAGCTCATCTTAACTCAAAGGAACCTAATTGAAAAATGAATACAACTGAAAGAGCATTGAGAAGATGAAGATGAATGTTGAATTGAAGGAAGAATATTTCACGAGGTAGATTAGAAACAAGCATAATTGGAAAAAAAACTGAATGATTGGGATGGAGAAAGCGTAGGACTCATGGGACATCGTGAAGGCCAGATGAGAGAAAGAGAAGGGCGAAGACAGCATGGAAATAAATAGGTTGGAGAAGATGAGACAGTAGCAGTGCAAAGGATTTTTGAGAAGCAATTCAGACAACAGCCATCCATGGTTTTCCTAGAGCAGAATCAGTATGTTATATACAGTTCTGTTTCCAGCTGACAGTTTACTGGTTTGAAGTCGATTGGTTGACTTAGTAGAAATTGATTTGTTGATTTGTTGAAAGATTATGGAGAGTCCTTGCAGCAAATTGTAAAACTTTGGCTAATGGGATGGAAAAATATAAGAATGGACCCACTAGAATACTCCTACAGTAGTCAGGTTTGTTAAAGAATAGTGAGCAAATTGGAATATGACTGAGCTAGTTATAAATGTATTCATGTTCATTAATGAGCTGAAATGTATGTCATGGTGTTTGATTGATGAAGTATTGGCCATTAGGTTTGGGGGGAGATATATATGAAGTATGCAAGGGAGCTACTTGTGAGACAGCTGGAAAGCAGATGATTTCTATTTTAGATTAATTTAAGAGAAGTGAATAGGTTTCCATCCAATGGGGTACTGCTGGTAGTCAGTTTAAAACCTAAGTTTGTAAGTGATGTGTAATGGTAGGAAACAAGAAAAAGACCTGAATATCATCTGTATAGGGATGACAGGAGAAGCCAGAGGAAGTGATAATATTGCAACTGAACAAAGACAAAACATGCCAAAAATTAGATTGAAACTACTCAAGTAGTGGGAATTTCCCTTTAATACAGGGTCCATAACACTACATCTCAAGACATGTGTGGAACACACAGAATTAAAAGAAAATTGACAGGTGGCCTCACGCCTTCTTCCCCCGGGTGTCATGCTTCATCATTGGCCACACCTCATTCATCAAAGAAACTTCCAGTGGTGAATGGACTTCTCAAGATGATGAGGAGTAAGAATAAAAGGGTGGGTAAATGTGGATACAGGATCTAGACTCAATACAATTCCCTCTATCTAATCTCAAGGATTATTCTTTAATATGGATAGATATGTGGGGATGATGAAAAACTATGCTGGATGCACAGGATTCGTTATTTTCCCTGCATCTGTAGGGGTAAAAATGTTTAGCATATAAACCTGCCCTTTTGTGGGTCTCGACTTTTCTTCAGGACACCAGATCCCAATTTCGCTGACTCCTAGCTATTAACAAATATTAGCAATCCTATATCACCAGGTACACAATACCTATTAGTATAGCCCTGTGACCAACAGACGCCAGAGATGCATGGTTCATAGGTCCTTAACAACTACTATAGAGGTTCTTTTTTCGCTACATTCTTCTTTTTTGCTATACACCCAAGAATGCATGCTTCGCTAGTTCTGATTGGAATATGCTAATCCATCATTATAGACTCTTAAGGAGTCTTATTGCCATTTTTGGGAGGTCAGGGGGGGGCAAGGGGGGAGGGGACTGAGGAGGGTGTTGGGTGGGAACCAGGGTGAGCAGGGTGGGGGAGGGAAAAAGCAATGTAAAATGAGCAAGCTCGAGATTACTAAAGGAATGTTGATAGATAACACATTATCATGCAAGGCCTACAAATACTGTTTAAAACACAAAACAACTAAATGGGGAAGCTAAACTTAGGATGCTGGAATGTGGCAGGTCTTAATGACAGAGGAAAGAGGGCCCAATTTTCCCAATTAATGGTCCACAGCTCCTGGGATATCATTTGTATACAGGAAACTCACATTCCCATAGGAGAGATAAGTCAGTTAAAAATACCAGGCTTTAATTTATTGGTCACAACAACACAAACCACGAAAACCAGAGGAGTTACAATTTTAGCAAGAACAAGACTCGGCACCCCAGTACGTAAAAAAGCTGATATCCATGGAAGATGGGCCATTGCTCAGTTAGATATGGGCATTACTATCTGCTCCATCTATGGCCCTAACCTTAATGACCCTGCACTATATATCGAACTAGAATTAGAATTAGCATCATGGTCAGCCACTTTAATTCTCTGTGGAGACTTTAATTTAACATTCAATCAATCTCAATCCCATCAGAGCCAATACAATTACTCTGGCCGGAAACCAAGAGTATTCAGGGCAGTACTAAACTTAATTCAGAGCTACAATCTTCAAGATATATGGTCTTTAAAAAATAGTAGAGATCCAGGATACACCTACTTTTCCTATCCTCATAAAAAATACGCACGCATAGATTATATATTTGCAACCATGGATATTGCCCTGAATGCTCTTATTTTTAAAGCCCCTAAGACAATCTCCGATCATAACTCCATTTATATTACATTTGAAGTTCCTGGATACAACCGAGTTTATCCACAATGGACATTTGACCAAAAACTACTGGCCAATCAGGAATGCATAGCGCATATTACACAATGGACCAAATAATTTTTTGATATAAATCAATATAGTGCATCACGTACTAGTGTATGGGATAGTTTTAAGGCTGCGTTAAGGGGTGAGACTGCCACCTTTGTTGCTAGCCGTAAAAAAGAGCGAGAAAAGATACATACTCAACTAATAAATAGATTAATATATCTAGAACACATACACGCCAACCAACTACATCACGGCGAACAGGCTGATGACACCCTGAGAAAGATCTTAATACTTAAGGCAGAGATAAATAATGATTTAACTCAAAAAGCAGCAGAAACTCTCCAAGCTAACCGAAATAAGATATATGAGACAGGGGAAAATGTAGGGAGACATCTTGCTCTAAGAACCCGGCAAATTCAATCTCGTAACTTCATACAAAGCATTGACTATGGCGGCCAGAAATATACCACCCAGGAAGAAATAGCTATTTGTTTTCAGGATTATTATCAAAAACTATATCAGAAGGAAGACAAACATTCGATTGATGAAACCAAAGAGTTCTTAGTCAACTGGCTTAGAGAGACTAACATGGTACAAACCATCGATGGAGATACAAAGAAAGAATTAGATAAAGAAATCACCAGAATAGAAGTAGAGCTGGAAATAGCAGAATTAGCTGCAGGGAAAGCAGCAGGAATAGACAAGATATCCCTAGATCTATATAAAATATTGGGTAAAGTAATAATCCCATTTCTGTATGATCTTTTCTTAGGGATTCAATGGCATGGAAAACCCCCTGAATCGTGGAAACAAACAAATATAGCTGTCTTCAAGAAAAAGGATAAACCCCCCGAATTAACAACATCACATAGGCCGATATCACTGATCAACTCAGATTCTAAAACATATGCCAAAATTTTTGCTAACCGTCTTGGTAAGATCATTGAACAACTAGTGTCTCCCTGGCAACACGGGTTTATACCAGTCAAAAGCACCACTGATCATACACGTAGAGTAATATCTCTCTTTGACATCATGAAAATAGAGAGGGGTCAGATGTCGCTGATCTTGTTGGATGCCGAAAAGGCTTTTGACCGGGTCTCCTGGCAGTTTCATTGGGAAATATTAGCCATCAATAACATCGGCCCGGGATTCATATAATCAATAAAAGCCCTTTATGTAGACCCAAAAGCAAGAATTCTGACTGGTGGCTGCGAATCTGAAAATATTAAAATCCAGAGAGGCACGCGACAAGGGTGTCCGTGCTCTCCACTGTTATTCGCACTCTATATCAACCCCTTAATTATCAAACTATTAACATCGCCAGCGATAACACCAATAAAAACCGGCATATACAACACTAAAGTCCTTGCCTACGCCGATGACGTTGCGGTTCTAACAACTAACCCTACTGAGGCCTTAGTCGAAATAGAAGAAACCACTAAATCATTCGGGCTCTACTCGGGATACTCTTTAAACCAAGACAAAACGATGGTTATATGCACTGATAATACACCATTTATAAGCCAATTCAGAGTTAAAAATGCAAAATATCTAGGAGTGAATATCTCGTCTAATACCAATGATATTAATACACTAAATTACAACCCTCTAATTACAAAAATAAAAGCAGATCTACTCAGAGTTAATAACCTTCATCTATCTATAATTGGGAGAAGTAACTATGTAAAAATGACAATATTCCCAAAGATACTATATTTGTTCCGAGCAATCCCCATTCTAATTAATAATGCTTCTATGAAAACGATAAACCAAGCAATATCATTGTTTATCTGGAACTATGGGAAGATAAGAAGAGCCCTGCCTAAGCTAGTATTACCAATTTCCAGAGGTGGTCTAGTGATACCAAACTTAACTTACTATCTGTGGGCAACCATTCTACAACAAATGACATTCTTGACTACATCCAACCGTCAAGACCATAACAGACCATCACAATATATACCATCTATTTATGAATTAACACTAGAAAGTACAGCTAGAGGACTATTGCTAAGACAAATTGAGCCCTCCTATTTCAAAAAGATTAAATTTAAAATTATTACAGACGCCTTCAAAATTTGGACTAGAATTACTAAAACACTTCTAATCCCTAAATACACAAAATATACACCTTTATGGCACAGCTCAGTAATACCCCAATACCTTAATGACAATATAACTAAACGCTGGGAGAACTTAGGCCTTATCACCATCGGCAACTTCTTAAATCCAGATGGCAGAACAACATTTGATGAATTATACATTAAATATCAGATCCACCCCACTGATTACTTAAAATTTATCCAAATTTACACATCATTAAGACAACACATCTCAAATATAGATTTAAAACCTATACCACTCATAGACCTCACACAAAAACAATCAACCAGAATAAGCGATTTATATGAGATTTTCTTGAGTAATCACCCCGATGACATAGAAAAAATAGAAACTAGCTGGGCCAATAAATTAAACAATCCTAATGTCGACATAGATATGGCTTTACAATTATCTTCCAAAGTTATATTAGCAAGCAACTTAAAAGCCCAAATCTACAAAACTATATGCAACTTATATTACACACCTTCCAAACTATTTACTTGGGGTAAGATCGATCATGATAAATGCCCCAGATGCGCACTTGGTCCCGCAAATTTGATACATATGTTTTTTGATTGCCCCAAATTAGAACAAATTAAGAAAAGCATTACAAAATATTGGACTGAGATTTTCGGCCATGAAATTAGAACATCATCAACTTTGTTTCTGCTAGGCTATGATAGCACTTTAGATCTTAGCAACTCAGAAACTTATACAACATACATATGCACTGCTATCTACAGAATTATCTTAGCAGCCAGGTGGAAGGACTCTGAGGCCCCAGCATTTCAGGGATGGCTTAATAGACTTTTAGCAATATATAAACAAGAAGTGGCCATATCTCGATCATATGGGGAACTGATTTGGTCACCAGTAGCCAGTTGGTACGAACAACAGAGGGACTAAAACCAAAATCTAGTTAGGTTAGTATGATACATGTAAATAGAAGATTTTTTTTTTTTTTTTTAGTCTAAGACCAACCTTTATTTTTATAACACTCTAAGGTCTGAAAGAACTGAAAAACGATTGCACTTTTTCTTTTTTTCTTATTTTTTGTTATTGACTGCTATTTATCTGTCACAATTTATATATTTATTTTACATTATGAATTCTGCAAAGTTTTTGCCTTCTAATACTCATAATGCAATAATGTATTTTTTCTTTTTCTATGTATTTAATTGTGTATTTCTCGAACCTGCTCAATAAATTTTTTTAAAAAAAAACAACTACTATAGAGGGTCCCATGGAGTGGTTTGTGGGAAAATTCTTATAGTCAAACATTTGTCAAAAGAATTGTACAGTACAAAAGTGTGGCAAACCCTACAAATGTTCGCCACATTGTCCACCACAGCGTGAGATGCTGTCGCAATTGTGGACTCAGGGGGGCTTCCATCTCCAGCCTGCATATAGCACCCTGAGGAAGGGCATGTGAAAACTTTGTGTTATACAAGTGTATCCTATTCCCCACACTGTGACACATGCTCGGGCGAAGCCCAGGCCAAGGGCTGGCCTGTGCATTCCTGGAGAAGCCTGGAGGAGCCTAGAGGAGTGCAGAGGATAATGTGCTGGGTCGCCCCACTGGCATCTTATCCAGGGCCGGACTGGTAAGTCCGGACACTGGGCAATCCCTCTGTAGGCTGGATGGGGTGGGGGCCGGTTTCATGCCAGGGGCCGGTTTAGTGCCAGGGGGCCGGTGTGGATGTGGACCCTGGCCCTGGTGACAGTCCGTGACCGTGACCGACACGAGTTAGTTTAGTAGCAGCTAAATCTGCTGCATAATTAATGCAATGTGCTTAACGCTGGCAGTATTCCATGTATATTTTAAAAAATAAATGCGCCTGCTGCTGCTCAGGCAGATCCATGAAGTGCAGCGCGCAGATGTCTCCTCTGCCCGGCCCCTGCATCTGCATGTGTGGGTCTGGCTTTTAATTGTGGGTCTGGATTTTAAGATCATGCACACTGGGGCCGGGCTCGAGTTTGTGATCACAGAGGCAGAGACGAGTCGACACAGAGAAAAAGAGCACGAAATTTTGCAACTATCTCGCCAGAAAGCATGTCGCCTAAACATCCTCTGCGTACTACGCGGAATACTAAAACTTCTGCAACTGCGGCTGCAGCGGTGGCAGCGGCTGCTGTACATAAGCATACTTCGGAAGCTGCATCCCCAGCCCCAACCCCAGCTCCAACCCTTGCTATATCATCTGCCATGGTTGTAGAGGCTACAGAAGCCACAGTGACGGGGGGGGGCTGAAAAAACGGTAGCGAGCGCCGAAACAGCAACATTGGCAGCACCGGTCCCGGCAGCTGCTCTAAAGGGGAGCGACAGAAAGGCGGCAGGTAAGACAATTCTGCGCCCTCCTCAATTGAACTGTGGGACAATTCCAAAAAAAACGACACAAAAAGGTACAGACATTAGTGAAAATGTTAAAGCCGGGGCTCCTTTGGTTGAGGATGGAACATTAGCAAGCTCTCAAAATACCACAACCTTGGTTAATATAAATCATGAGGATGACTCAGCTTTATCTATTCAACTGGCTACATCTCTTACTCCCACTGAAGACAGCGAAATCCCGGAGGTACTAGTGTGCCCTGAGACAACAGCAGGAATAAAGGAGGTAAATGGGGCAGCAAATGGGGGCCCCCAATCATTAAACATCTCTAAGTCAGCTTCAGTTTCAGATGTTACCTTCATCTATATTCCTAAGACAGCGGCTATATTTTCGAGGATGGAAGACCCAATAGACAAAGACAAGGGTACTTTAGAAGAAAGTGATAGTCTTGCTACATGTCCACTGAGTAACTATGGTTCGGGGCAAACTTTGGAACTGGCTGATGAACATTTTTCCTCTGAAGACTGTGATTATGATACAGAGGAGGAACTGGATAAGTCTGTAGATAAGACTCTGAATAGGCTACCCCCGCAGAGACGCAGAGGTAAAGCTAAGACAACTTACAAGAAGAGAGGAAGAGCTTTGTCTAGCCTGGCTACAGGAACAGCCCCTTTGATTTAAAAAAAAAATGGTCATTGAAAAAAGTCCGCTAAGGAAGTGGATTGAGGCCAAAGGGCTAGTCAAGACTATGACCTTAAGGCTGTCTGGGGGCAGTCCTACAGATAACGAGGTATTGCAAACTCCTAATCATGCTCTTATCGAGCAGACTACAGAAGAAGAAAAAGATCTTCTATTAGCGGCAACGGCATCTGATCTACCGATATCCGTGGATATAGACACTGACCTAAACAAATTATCTGCTGAAAATATGAATGCAAACTCAACGGAAGAAATCAGGTTGGGAAACACTGATCACCCCCAATTAGACACTATACTAAAGCTTCTGATAAATCAAAGGGCAGAATCGGAGGCACATTATCAACAGCTGAAAAGTGACAATATAAGACTGCAAACCTCCATAACGGATATAGCCTCCATACTAAAGGGTATTACACAGGAGATAATAGAGTTCCAACAATGTACAGTCTCGGTAGAAGAAGGAACACAACGGTTAGATGCCACTGTGGGGCGCCACGATGCAGAACTAATCCAACTTCAGGGGAAGGTTGAGGACCTGGAAAATCGTCAAAGAAGATCCAACTGGCTACATCTCTTACTCCCACTATAGATAGCGAAATCCGGGAGGTACTAGTGTGCCCTGAGACAACAGCAGGAATAAAGGAGGTAAATGCGGCAGCAAATGGGGGCCCCCAATCATTAAACATCTCTAAGTCAGCTTCAGTTTCAGATGTTACCTCCATCTATATTCCTAAGACAGCGGCTATATTTTCGAGGATGGAAGACCCAGTAGACAAAGACAAGGGTACTTTAGAAGAAAGTGATAGTCTTGCTACATGTCCAGTGAGTAACTATGGTTCGGGGCAAACTTTGGAACTGGCTGATGAACATTTTTCCTCTGAAGACTGTGATTATGATACAGAGGAGGAACTGGATAAGTCTGTAGATAAGACTCTGAATAGGCTACCCCCGCAGAGACGCAGAGGTAAAGCTAAGACAACTTACAAGAAGAGAGGAAGAGCTTTGTCTAGCCTGGCTACAGGAACAGCCCCTTTGATTTAAAAAAAAATGGTCATTGAAAAAAGTCCGCTAAGGAAGTGGATTGAGGCCAACGGGCTAGTCAAGACTATGACCTTAAGGCTGTCTGGGGGCAGCCTTACAGATAACGAGGTATTGCAAACTCCTAATCATGCTCGTATCGAGCAGACTACAGAAGAAGAAAAAGATCTTCTATTAGCGGCAACGGCATCTGATCTACCGATATCCGTGGATATAGACACTGACCTAAACAAATTATCTGCTGAAAATATGAATGCAAACTCAACAGAAGAAATCAGGTTGGGAAACACTGATCACCCCCAATTAGACACTATACTAAAGCTTCTGATAAATCAAAGGGCAGAATCGGAGGCACATTATCAACAGCTGAAAAGTGACAATATAAGACTGCAAACCTCCATAACGGATATACAGGTACATGCATCAATCTCGGCATTTGCGATTCCTTAATTGCGATTTTTAAGGAATCGCAATTAAGGAATCGCAAATGCCTATGCATCAAGAAATCGCTAAATAAATTGCGATTCCTTAGAATTCCTTATTTGCGATTAGCATTTTGCGAATCGCAATTAAGGAATCCCTTCCCATTCATTCCTATGGGCCTAGAGGCCCATAGGAATGAATGGGAAGACAATCTCAATTTGCGAATCGCAATTAGCTAATCGCAAATTGAGATTGCGATTTCAAGGGTGCAGGGGTGTCCAAAGGACACCCTGTTGCACCCCTGAAATCAAACAATGCACATATGTTGTGTACACACATGCCCTAAGGGCATGTGTGTGCACAACATGAAAGTTAAAAATATGAACAAAATTGCATATTTCTAACTTTTCGCAAAATTGCCATGAGGTCCAACCTCATGGTAATTTTTTCTCTCTAATTGCGAAATCGCAATTTTTTTAAGTTTCATGCATTGCTTTTAAGGAATCGCAAAATTGCGATTCCTTAAAAGCAATTGCACTTTAAAAAATCGCTAAAATAGCGATTTCTTCACTTTTAGGTTGATGCATCCCAAATAGTGATTTGGGAATCGCAAACGGCCGAATTTTGCGATTCGCACCGTTTGCGATTCCTAAATCGCTTGATGCATGTGCCTGATAGCCTCTATACTAAAGGGTATTACACAGGAGATAATAGAGCTCCAACAACGTACAGTCTCGGTAGAAGAAGGAACACAACGGTTAGATGCCACTGTGGGGTGCCACGATGCAGAACTAATCCAACTTCAGGGGAAGGTTGAGGACCTGGAAAATCGTCAAAGAAGATCCAACCTCAAACTTTATGGAATCCCGGAAGGGCTGGAGGGATCCGACCCGAGGGCCTTCCTGGTGAAACTGCTGCCTCGAGCATTTCCGGATCTCTCAGACTGGGACTGGGACTCCCAAGTGCAAAGAGCACACAGACTTCCACTTGTCCAAAAACGTCAGAATAGTAAATTCCCACGCCCAATCTTGATGCATTTCGGCAACTTCCTGCTCCGACAAGCTGTGTGGCAAAAAGGTAAGCCTAATACTCCAATAATTATTCACAATCTTACCATCTTTGCTCGGTCAGATCTTAGCAAAACCACGATGGACAAAAGATGGGAAATGCGCAAACTGATCGATCCAATCAATAAATTGGGAGGCTTAGCATATTTACAAGAACCCGCCCGACTTAAAGTAATCATGAAAGGGCGTACAAACTTCTTTAGCGAAGTTTGGGAAGCACAGGAATTCTTAGCCAGCCTCAACAAGAGTCAACAAAAGTAAAGATTGAAAAGAAAGCGAGGAGCTCCTCAACTGTCTCTGCATAAGAGATTTAGAAACTTTAGATGGATAGAAATTGAATTTAAGTTATAGGCTGGGGCATGGACACTTCAAACACCTAAACACTTAATTTTTGTTCTTTCTTTTATGTTAATATATTTAGTCACCAGTCTTGATGAAGCAACAACATTAGCTGACATTTCAGGGGGAGGGGGGAGGGACCCTTGGTTCCTGCCGCAGGCGCTGCCTTGTTAGCGGCAGCAGTAGGTAAGGGGGGGAGGGGGGGTTGGTCTTCGCAGTTTGGGGTGGGTGTGGGAGATGGGGGAAGGTGGAGGGAGGGTTGGGGAAGAAAGGAAAAAAAATATTTTCAACCTGGTAGAAAAGCTTGATGAGAGTTTTACGTTAGTAAAATGTATTCTTTATTTTGAACTATATATAATAATGCTGAATATTGACGTCACTTTCTACATTAGAGAAGCATAATATTAGATGTTTGGCATGGAATGTTTCAGGGCTGAACAACACACGCAAGAGGCATTTAGTTGCTGAAGAACTAAGATTATATAATCCTCACTTAGTATTTTTGTCAGAAACCCACATTATAGACAAAGATAAGAAGCTGCTAAGTCAACTGGGCTTTGAGATGATAATTAATTCTGCAGTTACATCCCCTATAAGAGGGGTCGCTATACTAAAAGACAAAAGGTTTAAGGCAGAAATAACTAAAACACAGGGTGATAAATGGGGGAGGTGGGCAATTGCCCAACTTTGTTTTAATAATGTGAAGCTGGTAGCATGTGTTGTATATGGACCTAACAAAGAAGATCCTAGAATATTTGAACAACTAAACATAGCGCTATTAGATTGGGAGGGAAAAGTAATAATTATGGGTGATTTTAACTGTATTCTGAACTACCAGACGGATACAACACGTCCGGGTAATTACAAACGAATGCCCAAAACTAGAACATCTATTTTAGATCTATGTAAACTACATAATGTTAGAGATGTATGGAGCTCGCTATACCCAAACTCTCCAGGCTATACATTTTACTCAGCTCCCCACAGGCTATGTTCACGTCTAGATATGGCTTTCATATCAGACTCTCTGATGAGATCTACAACTATGGTAATATATCCACGTATTACATCTGATCACAATCCCATTATGATTGAATTTACTACGTCCTTGAAACGTAAACCTCCAAGAGCTTTCACTTTCCCCAGGAATCTAATATTGGATATGACTTTCATTTCACAATTAAAACAACATATAACAGAATTCTTGACTTTTAACAGAAACACTGCCTCATGCTTAACAGTGTGGGATACTTGTAAAGCCAGCATCCGAGAGTTTACACAAACTTTTGTTTTGAAACAGAATCATGAAAGACGTAAACATAATTTAACCTTGACTTCTGACATTGTAGCTGAGGAGATAAAGCTTGTACAAGCTCTAAGAGATAATCTTTCAACTCTGGATATCAGTGCAAACCTTAGCCAGCTAAAATGTAAAACCAAAGAAACTCTTTTAAAGAAAAGGAGTGCACAGATCCATAAATATAAATTTTCACAATACGAGGGCGGTGACAAAATTGGAAACATTTTAGCATTTAAAGTAGCAGAGAATAGAGCGGAGTCTATGATTTCCCAAATTATGGGGGTTGATAACAAGAGATACAATCAGCCAGATGATATAATTCAACAATTCGCTAAATATTATGAAATTTTGTATACACCAGAGAATATGCCCAACGACCATACAATTGAGAACTATTTAAAAGAAAATTTAACGAATAAGATAACAAGAAACGAAACTGAGGAACTGACCTTAGAAATAACTATTGAAGAATTAAAGGAGGCTATAAAATCACTGCCATTAGGAAAATCCGCTGGCGAGTACACCATCCCTCTGGAAATTTACAAATCATGCTTGGACGAGCTAACACCCTTTCTTTTAGAAGTAATCACCTATATTGGCAGAACCGGGTCAGCTCCCCGCTCTTGGAATAAAGCCAAAATCATTTTTTTTCATAAAAAGGGTAAACCTAAAGAGGAGATGGGCTCATATAGACCGATCTCCCTGATCAACGTGGATGCAAAGATTTTCGCAAAGTGTTTGGCTAGAAGATTAGCACCACTAATGCCTAAAATTGTAAACACGCAGCAACACGGGTTTATAACAGGGAGGGATACATCAGCCCATGTCAATACGACAATAACTGAGTTCGATATAGCAGAAGTAGAGGCTACCACCCTTGCTATGATAATGCTTGACGCCGAAAAGGCGTTTGATCGGGTGGGGTGGGACTATCTATGGCATGTAATGGGATCAATGGGGTTTGGTGGAAATTTTCTAAATGGAATTCGGGCACTCTATGACAACCCAATAGCATATACTAGCTATGGCGGTCTCAAGACACATTGTTTTCCAATCAAGAGGGGCACACGTCAAGGGTGTCCCCTATCACCTTTAAAATGTCAGAAAAATTAATTTCCGGCAAAAGTGTCTTTAATTTTTGGGATCCATTTCACAGGGAAGCAAACCAAAGAAAGGAGCAGAAAGAGAGTGAGAATCAACCCTGCCCCTGCCCTGCCCATCCCGTCCCGATCACAGCCCTAACCAGGCCTTTTACATTTAATTTCTAATTCGAATCCAGCCCAGCACCCACGCCCAGACAGTGCCCTGCCCCATGATGAATCCTGATTACAACAGCATGCAGGCCTGACACTCACAGCATGCATTGCAACTTAAAGGACTGGACCGGAAAGTTCTGACTAGACTCACCTGCAGACAGGGGGCCAGGGGACTAGAAATAATTAAATTTCGTGCTTTATTTATTTATTTATTTTTTGAGAGAGTTTTATTTTATTTTCACCTGGTATAAGACTGCAAAACATTCAACGCAGTTTCAATTCATCGAGTAGATACAAAATAAAACATGAATTAATCAGTTTTTTCACATTGTCAATTAAAGTAACTGAACAAAAGATCATAAAAACTCAGGTAGACATATAATGGTCTTGGGTATATCAGTTCATTTCTAGGTTCCCCCAAATTTTCTCAAATTTCTTTAGCGATCGGACACCCCTAAATTCTGCCAGCGTACACTCCATAATTTTGATTTCATTAACCAGGTACCACCATTCCAAAGCGTTGGGTGGGTTGGGATTGATCCAGGCCCTGGCTAAAGTTAATTTGGCACAGAAAATAAGATTGATAGCAGTATATAATGTGGTTGATCTGTCAAGTGTGGGCCTAGTATTACCATGGGTGCTGTTATTGGTGAGCTAAGAATATTTTTTGTGGTTAAAATTTTTCCCACTTCTTCCCAGAATTTCCCTATTTTCGGACATGAGAACAGCATATGGACAAGGTCTGCCGCATACTCGTCACATTTCGGGCATTTAGTTTTCTCTCTCATGATGTTGATTGAGGACCATTTAGAAAAATTTTCTGGGGTATAATATAGCATGTATATAGTTCTATATTGTTGTAGTTGTAAACTAGATGATCTTACATGATCATGGATATTAGTGTAAGATTTACTTATTTGTTTTCCTGTTAAATTAGTTCCGAGTTTTAGATTCCATTTATTAGCTAGAGTATCGTTGTCGTCAGATCTTAGACCTATAAAGAATTTGTATGCCGAGCTGATTATTGATTTCTCTTTTTTAGAGTTTAAGAGGTCCCAAATACCCCCGCTCGATAAAGTGTTAATTCTATTCTTCCGCACTAAAAAGTCGTATATTTGCATATATTTAAATCTGTGTATATCAGACAGTCCGTATAATTGCTTTAACCCCTTTAGTGCTAAGGTACAATTACTCCTCTGCTGCAATTTCCATTGAAATCAATGGAAAGTCCATGACGAGTTACCCTTGTCATTAGCGGCGAAGAGGTTAAAGTAAGAAAATCCAGTATGCCTTGAGAATTATATAAGTCGCCCAGAACCATAATTCCTTTCAGTTGCCACCTACGAAATTCCCCATCGCTAAATATACTAGGCAGCCCGGGATTGTCCCACAGAATTAATTGTGAGTGAAATATAGTAGTTTTACAGTGAATAAGTATATCCTTCCATATTCTTACTATGTCTCGTGCGGTCTTAAATTTAACCCTTTTGTAGAAGTTAGGATCTGTAACACGAAGAAAAAATTGTTTAGCATCTCCCTTTAGTGATAAATGATGATAAAAAAGCAGGTCCTCTACATTTAGTAGTGATCGAATACGTCTTATGAAAGAAGCCCAGAAGTATAATTTCATGTCGGGAAAGTTAAGACCACCAGATCCTATTTGGTTTTTCAGCATCTTTAGCGATCTCCTAGCCTTCTTATATCCCCAAATAAAGTTGCAGAAGATCCTATCTAATTGTTTGAAAAAAAGCCTATTCTGTACCAAGGGAATTGATCTAAATAAATATAAGTATTTAGGTATGATTTTCATTTTTATCAGATTTATTCTACCGATTAGATTTAATGGAAGTCGGTGCCATTTTTTTAAATTCGTAGTGGTAGTTTTCATTAAAATTTTATAATTGATGGTATTGAGTTCTTTGATATTTGAGGTAATTTTAATTTCGAGATATGTCGCTATCTTACATATTTCAGGCACTGGTTGAGGGGGAACGAAGTTAGCTACTATTTGGGTTTTGTGAGCATTTAATTTATAACCTGATACATTGCCAAATTTGGATGCTTCAAAATTGATAGCTCTTAAGGAATCAGTTGTTTCGATCGAATATATAGCGATGTCGTCCGCATACGCAGTAATTTTTAAGCTTTGACTGCTAGTCTTAAAGGGTATTATTCCTGCCTGAGTATCCAAAGCTTTTAAAAACGGTTCTAGTGAGAGGGCAAATTCCAAAGTGCAGCATCAATTTCTATTTACAACGTGAACATTGTTATGGTTCGCTCACTTAATTCCTTCTTTTCGTATTGGAACACTCTTCCAGAAAAGCGAAAATAAGTACTTTTTTAGATAATATTTAGTAGTCACTAGTGGTTTGATGGGCCAAAGATCCATGAAAAGCAATTTGTGATTGGGGCGAGCAGGCCCCTCATGTCTGAGGTCCCGAATCTTTCTTTATTCTATTTCAAGGTCTATATCTTTGCCCTCCCACCGACTCTGGTGTGGGCTGCTATGTACAATTTTGTTATATAGCTGGTATTATATAATCCATCATAAGGATATTTGTAGGTTGCAGGCCTTTATTTCTTTCCTATTTTTCTTATTGACTAGTGCTCGTTGTTATTTGTTTTTATAAAACTCATTCAAAAGACAAAATTCGCTGGGTGGGACATATGGCTAAGCTCAGGGCCAGACTGGGACCTGGGAATCTATTGATTTATGGGTGGCATGCTGACACTGTAGTGTCTGAGCAGTTAGCCTGCCCAGGGCCTGGGGCGCGACTCTTGAACGGGCTGGGGCTGACCAGAAATTTTAAACCCAAAAGGGGCCTAAGAAAGGAGGGTCTAGGCGGCTTCTAGGCCCCAGCCCAGTTCCGCAGCACAGTGGCACCACACTGGTTTTTGTTTGTTGTTGCATGCTTAATTTGAATGTGAATAAGAAAAATTTCGGCAAGGGAATTAACTTAGAGCTAAATTACAGCAATTCGAGTTTTGTTTGAATTAAAACTTTGAAGGAATTGAATTGGTGTCTGGTAGAAATTTACAATTATTATACCTCTGGGATACAGAGTAATGTTTGGAACAACAAGAGGAACTGAGATCGGACGATATTTAATGGGGTCCAGTGTACATGTCCTAGACTAGAGCACACAGAAGGATACAAAGTTCCCCGGGTGAGAAAGTACTACAGTGTGGAGAAGGAAATAGACGTACAGAGTCAAGGAACTAGGGAGGTTCCTTTGTCGGAACTAGAGAGCCTCACACACCCAGAGCGTTAGGTGTGAAACACACCCTGACTGTAGGATGTCCAGTTTCATCATCGGCTCACTGCTCCTCGTCAGACCGGCGCTGCAATGTCTGACAGAGTGCCGAAAGGCACTCTTTTGGCGGAGTTCTTTTGTTCCTTGCCGATGGTGTGTGTGAGTGAAAAAGAGAGGAAGTGTAGTCGGTGCAAAGTGAGTGAATATTAAAACAGGGTAAGCAGTCCACAATGGGTTTTATTGACGTGGCTGATTCCCTGATTAAAAGGGGTGAGAGGGGAGCTAAAGACCGTGTAGGGATACAGAAAACTAACTCAACCCCCTGGTGTGGTCAACATGTTTCTCGCCAACCGGCGATTCGTCAGGACCTAAACAAGGTACTACACAAGAAGAAGGGTGATACAATGCTCATTCAGGAAGTAAAAAGCAAATACAACCTCACCGGGTCGGGTACAAAGAGGGCCAAGGGGTCCTGCTCTAGTTAGGCGACCCTAAGGGAGAGTGACACGGACCTCGCAGCATGCTCCCGTGAGGCCAGCGCTGTCTGGTGGGTGTACCTGTGTACAGACGCTGGGACGGCGGAGACACCTACGCCTCACGTTCGCGGCACCTGGCCAGGTGCCGCGAACGTGAGGGGTAGGTGTCTCCTGTGTCACTCTCCCTTAGGGTCGCCTAACAAGAGCAGGACCCCTTGGCCCTCTTTGTACCCGACCCAGTGAGGTTGTACAGACAGTAACCTTTAATCAGATTTGTAGGCTTCTTATGGCTAAATGTAAGTTATTGGATATGGAAGGTAGTACTCTCTACGTTAATATTGACTTGAGCGCAGCATTTGACCTTGTTCTAAGAGTGAAGCTGTGGTAGGTTTTAGCAGACATGAACCTTTCAGGTAATTATGAGTCTGCAGAAGGGGAATTGCACTAGGATCCAGTCATGCTCCGATGAGGAACTAACAGATAAGATAGATGTAGCCAAAGGAGTTCACTAGGACTGTTTCTTAGACCACCACTCTTTTTCATTTGTTTATATACCAATGTATTGATTATCTGTTAAATTTTGTTAATGACTCACCATCTCTGGCAAGCAAAAAGGTGCCAGCTCTGTTTCTGCTGACAACACCTGCTACTCTACAAATCATGTTCAGGGCTCCAGACACTCATACATAGGTGTTTGCTCTTTTGTGATACTCATGGGTGAGAAATAAAAACTTAAAAGACCAGGTATATGGTCTTTTCTATAAAGAAAAGATTGTGAGGCACCATTAACCTAGGGGGTACTACATTACAGTCCCCACTACCTGAGAATTAGACTGTCAAACAATGAGCCCTGAGAACCACAAAGAGTAATTCAATATTCATCGATAGAGCATCCATCCTTGTGAGACTTGCCAAAACAGAGTAATATTACACATTTTCCTCTGTGTTTCAGATCGATAAAATGCCCAGATTAAGAGTGCCGCATAACATGGTACTGAGGTGTGAGGCCACTGCAATTCCTCTCCTCTCTGGGTGTGAGCCAACACTATTTTCTAAGGGCTTTTGCTAGTCTGGGGCACGGGACCTCTATCCTGCCACTCAGTCTGAACCTTGCCCTCAAGCCCATCACAAAAAATTGCTGAGAATGCTACCCTTAATGTATTGGTTTCGAGGCTGGTCAATAGAGGCTCTAAAGCCACATAGAGAAGCCCTAAGTCAGATTATAGCCCTGAATGGCTTGTACAAAGTCCCTTGACTGGCGTCTATTAAACACACTTTTCCACAGTTTTGGGTTGGGAAGTCTCTGAAGAGACCCACTAACCACTAATAGCAACCCCAAGGCCATTGCCAAATGAGCATATTGGGCAAACGTTATTACATCCAATAAATCCTCAAACATTGTGGGTAGCAGGGCTAAAGCCTTTTTAATACACAAAAATATTTTTAAGCCAATGCATGCCCTAGATTGTCTCATTCTGACTCAGGCTCCCGCTCTTTTCTTATAGTTTTGCTGTAGCATCCTTGCATTACCACCTATGAATCATCTTGGACTTTGTCGCTTAACAAATAGGGGTGGGCGATATATTCCGCTCCGCTGGAGGAGATGGCACAGTTTTGACCAAATTCCATCAATCGCCACTTAGCAGAGTTTTCTCTCACACGCGACTCACCAAACAGTAAATTGCGGGGAGTGAGCAAGATTTGGTGTCCACTAGCATGATTTTTGGTTGCTAGGGGGGTTTCTCTAAATACAGAGAGAGGGACCCAGCAACCAAAGGGGTAGGGTACCAACAAAGACCAAAGTCAGCAAGGAAACCCCCTTTGGGTAAAGTGTTACACACCACACATCAATTTGCCACAATACTCCTTACTCACCAGTCAGATGAACAAGGAGGAAATGTATTCAGTATAAAAATAAAAACAGAGAAGTAAAAATATACAAATCTATTCAAATATCTTTAAAAGCATTATATACAACATTGTCATCAGATTATGTGTTCTTTTCCTGGCACAAGCAGAAAAACAAGTTGATATGCAAAAATAGTAACACTGTTGATCAATCAAAATAAATCATTACATATGACATATCACAAAAAGCAAAAATAGAAACAAAACACAATTGGGATGTACTAACCATTCTTATTCAAAAGAAAAACTACAGTAGTCAAACATAAATCAATTATAAGTTTACAGTTGTCATTCAAATCATCTTTCAATATGATTGTATCTTTAGACTTGACGTAGTTTTCACTCTCAAGAGCATTGACACGTTTCAGTGGGCAATGTATTTAGAGCCAACACCTTCTTCAGGAAAACACTATTCCCAATTATCACAATAAAATCTGTAAGTCTTGGGGCTGAAACGGCCTCCACAGATAAAAGTAACCTTACGTGAAAAATGATCAGTATCTATATAAGGCATGTAATTGCTGCACCATTATTTCGAAAAGGTCACACTCAATGTGGCATGCCAAAAACCCTTTTCACGATTGAAATCTGGAGCTTAAAATACCGTTGTGCAGGGCGGCACGCGGTCTTAATCCCTTCCGCGTTTGTCATACAGAATGTGAAGTTACACGGTATCAAAAAGTCCCGCCTGACCCTGAATGCCAATGTGACAATAATCTGCTATTTTGATGCCAACGGTCACGGAGCATAAGCCTCCGGATGTGATCGAATTTTTTTCAAAAACCAACATGGCCAGTCGTCGGAGGTCGTGACCGTTTGCGGTCCAAATGCTGCAGCTTGAGTAGAAAAACCACTCGATAGGCAGAAAAATCAACTCAAGAAGCTGCACCCTCTGGTGTGCCATGCGGTGCCATTTGTGCTGATTTTTCAATTGATAACTAGCTCCCAGTGTTAAATCACAGCAAGGACAGTGTGACAATCCTATTTCATGGGAGTATTATTGTGACTCCGCAAGTTCTGCCCAAACCTATTAACAAATCAAAACTCTGTTCCGCCTGTCGTTCTACTGATGAGCCAGAAGAGCATTTGTATTTTTCTGTAAGGCTTATTTCTGATCAAGATCTTGGTGGATTGCACCAATGTGTCGGGCTCTAGGGCTGTGTGCCCATATTAATTCTTTTCGAATATGCAAAATTGACACTAGGGCAATTGTAGTGTTTTTCTAAATGTAAATGTATTATGTCCGCATGGTCAATGCGGTAGAAGATCATAGCCTCATATGAATCCCAGCCATGTTACATTGTAGAATGTATCAATTTAAACAATATTACTGTTGATGGATTGGACTTTTTAAAAGGCCATTGATGCCCAATTATTTTAACTTTTCTGACTTTAGCTTTTATTGATATATTATTATTAATTAATGTCATTAGTCTCTCTTTTTAACAATTTAAATTGTACATTATGTCATTAGTTTTTAATCATACTTGTTAATGAATTGCTAAAGTCTAACTGACAATAAAGTTGGAATTTGGAGTCTAAATCACTGAAGACTATGATTTTCAATGAAGAAGCAAGAGGAGGGATGAAAACTTTGAAAGGTATCAAATGATACATTTCAAGATTTGGGTGAGGTTGCCATTTCCCATTGTACTCTTCTGTGGTTGCACCTATGAGTGAACTAGAATATCTCTTAGGGAGAGCAGACATATTGATTAATTTTTTGCTTGGCAACACTTGGCATTGACATATATAATGTTGATAGACAAATTAAAGTAGACAGGATTTAGGCAAAATCAGAATTATGTACTTCATTGCAATGTGTCTTCATCTGATTGATACATGTGTTAAGGCTTTATTTGAGCCACCAGAGTGTCTGACTTGTAGCTTAGTTCAGTAACTGACTCTTGATAAATACATGCTACATGATAAAAATCATAAAGCTAACTCTGGAACTCCGTGTGCCAGTTAAAGAGCTAGTTGTTTTTATTAAGGAGAGAAAGGGCGTGCACATGGTCTGTCAAATGTACCCAAACATTCATGGTTGTTAACATTCAAGATTTTAGGGACTCCAATGACATTGTTAATCCTGATTTGTCTGATAATGCGAGTTACTGCTGAATGGGATTAAATAATAATCAATAACTGTCTGGATCTCTGGTGATTAAAGAAAATACTTCTCCTGCTAATGGCAGGGAGTCTTTGGGTGAAATAGCAGGTAAATATCAAGAATTGCCAGAGGAGTCAGGAACAGTATTCCTTATTCCTAAAGGGACACCTGGGGCCTCATTTATGAAAAGTGACGCATCGCTGCGAGAAAAGAGTGATGCGTCACTTTTCATTGCGACCTCCTTGAGACCCCAATGATGCGTCATATTTACAATATGACGCATCATTGCGCAAGGAATTACAGATACGGCAATATTTCTGACGTATCTGTAAGCGCAAAAGTGACGCATTGCTGGAGTGTGTCACAAAAGTGATGCAACTCCAGCAATGCGTCCTTTCACATGGGGAAAGCCCCATGTGAAAGGGCTTGCGTCAGTCTTACGCCTGCTGTGAGGCAGGCGCAAGATTTTGATGCAACAGCGTCCTAAAAGTGACGCAGTGAAATCTCATAGATTTCACTGCCTCACTATTACGAGGCTTTTTGCGGGGGAACGCCCCCCTCTGCATACATTATACCTGACGTAGGTATAATGTAGCGCAGGGGTTTACAAAGTGACGCATCTGCTTAGATGCGTCACTTTGTAAATAGTGCGCAACAGGAGGCATGTTTTACGCCGCTGATGCGTCACAAAAAGTGACGCTCCGCCGGCGTAAAAGTGACGCGCGGCCTCATAAATGAGACCCCCAGAGTCTGAAAATACAACCCGGAGTTACTGATGCAACAGATATAGGTAACTGCTGAGGGTTGAGTTTCTGTTCATATCTACAGATCTTGAGTAACTAATAAGTCCCGTAAAGCGAGGGATGAATATCTCCCAGTGTTGTTGAGTTATTTTCCCTTCCCTCCTGGCCAAAATATTCAAACGCATGGTCTTATCTGTGACAAGGGAAATATTACCAGCTTTCTAATCACAAGAACAGTACTGGACTATCTTGCACATGTCTGGGTATCACAGTTGCTCAAAAACAGAAAAAACAACATTGGATAATTGAATTCAGTAAGTGAAGTACTGGACAATATGGTTTTATTGCATATAATAAAAAATAGAGAAATATATGGAATTCTAATATCAATTGTTTAGTTAAGAAGAAAGGAGTTCTAGCTAAATCACGTATTGCTTTGGAATAACACATTTCTCTCAGTCTGAGAGATGTTTGAAGCCGCTTTCTACAAGGTACAGCTAAGAATGGGTGCTCATTGCATGCAGTATGTTCAGGTTTTGTCTATCCTTCCTAAAGAGGATACAGATTAAATGAAGTGCAGTGGTAAAGTTAAGCAGAGGGGTTCGGGACTGTCATTATCCAAAGGTACTGTTAGAGTTACCTCAGGAGAGACTAGAGACTATTCAGGTGGAGGAAAGGTGGCCTGATCTCACACTGAGGATGAGATAACCTCCAGCCACAATGCCCAAGCACAGTGTTTGGATTTTGTTTAATTTCATACACTCCATCAGGTGAACATTCTAGTTAGTAACCTGGAGACTACTACCCAGTACATACATCCCAAAGAAGTATAGTTATGCAGTCTTGAATGTGCCTGAGAGTTGTAAACTGCAGTGCCAAGTTCTGAGAGTGAACAGAAGATTTTTGTAATTTCATCTGTGCTACAATGTGTGAAGTCTTGAGCAGTGCTTTAACTGTGATCTATGGATGCATTGATCACGATATTTCATGTCTTTCAGTGGTTTTTAAGTTTTGTATCACACTATACTACTTCTTACATAGACGTTTTTGTGCGTTTTAATATATTGCAATGCCAATTCACAAAGGTAAGTTCACAAAGGTAAATATACACATAAGTAAGGACTTCAGTTAGACCTATCATCCTTAGGGTTGTCTTTCCCTCAATGTTTTGCCTTATACCTCCCATTTCTGCTGATTCTTTTTGTTGGCCTTAGGACTCTGATCACTTTACTACTGCTAACCAGTGCTAAAGTGCATGTAATTCTCTTCTAAACATGAAGAGATTGGTGTATTCCTGATTGGCATATTTGTTGTACTTTTAAGCTCCTTGTAATGTGATACACCATATACCCAGAGCCTGGACCCCAAATCCTACTGGTGTGCTGCAGCACTGATTGTGCTACCCAGAGAAGAAGCCTTTCAAACCTGTCTCCGGCCTACCACTGCAATGCCTGTTGTACAGTTTATTGCCACTTTGACTTGCCATTTAAAACTACTTGCCATGCCTTAAATTCTCCTTTTATTACATATGTCACCCGCCTGCAATAACACAACCCAAGCGAAGACCCTGCAATGCATCCTCCTCAACGTCCGATCCCTCCATAAACAAACCACCGAAATCTGGGACCTCCTCAACAGCACCAACCTGGACGTAGCATTCTTTACCGAAACCTGGAACAACACCACCTCGGGACTGGACATCCCCATCGCCATTCCCCAAGGATACCAGATCACCAGGAAGGACCGCCCCACCCACCCGGGAGGAGAAATTGCCATCGTCCACAAATCCACCCTCCGCCTGAGCACACTCCACAATGAGCTCACAGACCTGATGGAACACCTTCACTTCAAGATACTGGTCAGCCCTACCTCTGCCCTCCGAGGCACCCTCATCTATCGACACCCTGGACCCCACAGACTTTTTGCCAACTCCATCATGCACATCATCTCCCCGCATGCCATCACATCCACCTACTACACCCTACTGGGAGACCTCAACTTCCACCTCGACAACCAACTGGACCCCAGCACCACATTCCTCCTAGACAACCTCCACAACATTGGACTCCGCCAGATCGTGACTGAACCCATGCACTCAGCGCCCACCCTCAACCCCCCTCTTCACTCTTCACAACAGGAAACTCCATCACCTTCAGCCACACCACCAAACTCCCATGGACTGACCATTGATGCACCCACTTCACCTCACTTCACCCACCATCCACAGACACTGTTCCCATGAAGAAACTGGACCAGAATCACCGACGACCAGCTAACCTCATCACTTAGTAACTTCACCCCAACCTTGGCGGAAAATGACGACCACACACAAAAACAAACCGGAAGAAAGGGTCAAAGGGGAACCTTTTTAAAGACCTGCTTGCATCCTATCCCCCAGTTATCTAAGAAAAAAACACAAAGAATGCCAAGGGTCTCGAAACACTATCTAAACACTCAGTAAGTAGTGTGAAGAAAGAAGTGTACATATATGTATGCGTGTGTTATGAGAAGAGAAAGTCTAGAAAGAATATATAGTATATAAAGTATATAAACCCATCAGCCCACCCATTGGCGGAATCTCGTCATCTGGGTTGTTTTGTATAGACTGGTGCCATCTAGAAAGGCCCACTGTATAGTATTGTGAGTTGCTGGTATGGAAACAACCAGAGAGAGAAAGATGTCACAGCTGAAGGGTCAAAAGTTGCAGTGCAAAAAGAGTGTAATAACAAAAGAGAATAGTGATTAAAATTGCCTGTTGTGATGCCAAAAGCGAAATTTTAATAGAGGGGTCATCATAACCGCAAGGTTAAAAACAGAAAGTGGTGATAGTATAACCGCAAATATTACTATCAAGGATATCTATGTGGTCAACATGTTTCAGCCTTGGTGGCTTTCGTCAGGACCTAAATTTATATACCACCACTGCAACAGTGAAAATAATAATAGTGATGTGAAATGTTACATAAACCAAATGACAACACCTACCGAGAGTAGTCTACTTATCGTTGGTATGTAGTCATGGTTGTGAGGAATGTCTCTCCTGGAACACAAGAAACAGTTTGGCATCTAGACACATATAAACATCAATATTGCCAACAGTGTGTAGCAAAATACCAAACAATATATGTTGCACTATCAGCCCAATGCGAACTCACCCATCAAGTGTATGGAGGACGCCTCACCTCGCCTGGCACTCGCTCAGGTTAGTAGAGGCCACGCACTACAGACATGAAAGAAAGAAGAAATTTTTGATAACAAGATGTCACGCAGATATATCTTGTAAAGTTATTATTCAGTTTCTACCAACTGGTTGGTAATTACTCTGTTGTAAAAGGGAAGATAGCCAGAGGGATCTGCAGCCCAAAAAAACAATGAAAGATGTTTATCAAATCCAAGAAAACAGACTAAGTATAATGAAAAGTCTGTGCTAATTTGAAAAAATGGCATAGTTCTAGTAAAAAATATGTAAACCTTACACACTGGCACAGTCTGGTGAGTCTGTGTCTCTCCTGTTTTTAAAAAAAACTTGATTTACTACTCTGGAGCCTAAAGGATATCGTCACCCACCTGTCCGTCGTTGCCTCGAACCTCCCACTGAGTCGAGGGGAAGGTAACAAGGCAAACGGACTAGCTGGATAAATATGGTGGTGGCGGACCAGAGTGGGAGCATGCTCTACTCCCTATTGGTCTGGCTAATAGTCGGCTGTCGATTGGTTGAATTTCACGTACTCGATAAGCCGGAAACCGCCGTACATAGCGGAAAGAACCTAGAATTTTTCCCATAGGTTAGATAGCAGGCCAATGAAATAGTTCGAATTGCCCGGAATAGGAAGCGATTTTGTAAAATCGCGTCGCTATTTAAGTGCGGCGGACCAGGGAGGCAGCAAGAGTCTCTCAGCGTTGATTGGGCCAAAAAGCCGAAAAACTGATGTGAAGGCCAAAGTTGGTAAACAAACCCTCTGCGTTGAATAGCGAAGTTTTTAAACAATGCTGTTTGACAAATTTTTGGAGAGCATGGGGACAAGACTCTCAGCGGTGATTAAGGTTAAAGAATGGTTTTGAAAGCCAAAGTTGGTAAACATAAGGAAAAAACCTTTTGCATTATGTATCGATGGTTATAAACATTAACATTTAGCAAAACGGAGCTACTGAGGCGAAGACTCCCTAGGACTGATAATTAATCAACTACTCTGGTCCACTAACCTGCAATTTGCCTTCGCCGGTTAGCGCTATCATGGTCACATATCATGCTAAGGATTGAGTAGAAATTCTAATTAGTACCAGAGATTTCATTAAAAAAACGGAAGAACGATATCCACGGTTAGCTGTGGAAACAGTTAACTGTTCCCTAATTTCGATCGTTGTCACTATATTTCGAAATATAAGAAGGAGGCATATGCATGTTATTAAAAGGAAACCCTGTGAGTTTATTATCGACAAAATACGGGTTTTAATTAGAGAAAGCTCCAAGGATGTAGCTGAAAATATTGGGGATAATGACAACTGAAATTACCCATGAACAATATCCCCAGTTGTCTATGTTGTGGAAACGGTTAGCTGTTCCCTCGAGGTAATTTCGATCGTTGTTGCTATATTTTGAAATATTTGGAGGGAAGCATATGTCTGAGTAAGTGTTGTGCTTTAGAGCATATCACTTGTCTATTTGCAGCCCCTCCTTTTAGATACATCTTTGGGGTGACAGACACCTTATTCTTGCAGGTGTAATCTCACTCTTCCCTCCATTTGATTGAGAGTCGCGGAGCCCATTGACCCTCCACCATTGACTAGTGAGAGGCACCTCTTTTGCCGTTCACGGTAACTATATTGACCACGCCCGTCTCATCGATGTACTTAATTTATTATTTACTCTAAGCATGGATGTGACACACCATTCTTTGTCCTTCATAGGTGCCCCACCACCCCACACCACTCACCTTTTGTCCTGAGGAAGACCTCACGAGTACGGCCTGGAAGAACCTACATATACACAGGGGTCGAAACGTCGACACTTCATAAATGCCAGTCCCTTCAACAGTGCTCACCTTACTGTGGAATCTTGTGCTGCATGGCAATTCTGTACAGAGATTATGTACTGTGATGAATATCTAATTGATGTGGTTTTCCTGGCATATGAATAATATATCTACTTGAACGCTTGTTTGTGATATGTTATCACCACCTTGACTTTGTCTACCTCACCACCTCTCCTAAATCACAGCCTTCCCCTTCCCAACCCCATACTCCGGGCACTGCAATGCTGATGTTTTTATAAAAATGTTTTTCCTTCAATATTTGTCTGACAAAATGCTAACTAGTTTAAGTGTGATGATTAAACAACACTGAAACATTGAGTTATTCTTGCTTTGATTTGTGTTTGTGAATCTCATTGTATTTTTTCCCCTTTAACACTATTGATGTTCTAAATACTGAAACTAAACGGAAGTACTCATCATGGGCCCAAATTCCGATGCCTGAAATGACACCAGGTGGCACCCGCCCTCGGAAACCCGCCCACCCCCACAGACCACGCACGCAACCTGGGAATCATCCTTGACTCAGAGCTCAAAATGGACCACCAGATCAACTCCATCTTGTCCTCCAGCTTCCACACCCTCCGCCTCCTACGTAAGACCTTCAAATGGATCCCCCTTGAACACAGAAAGACTGTCACTAATGCCCTGGTCACCTGCAGGCTCTACAATGGCAATGCACTCTATGCCGGAATAAACAAAAACCTCACCCGTAAGCTACAGAACATCTAAAATGCTGCCGAAAGACGGGTCCTCAACCTGCCAAGACACTGCCACATCTCCCAGCACCTGCGCACACTTCACTGGATCCCCATCGAAGCTAGAGTCACCTTCAAGATGCTAACACACGCTCACAAGGTCCTCCACGACACCGGACCAGCATACCTGAACAGCCGACTCAAATTCCACATACCCCAAAGGACCCTACGATCAGCCCAGCTCTCCTATGCCATGGTCCCCCACACCAGAAAGACCAGATTGGGAGGCCGCTCCTTCTCCTTCAGCGTGGCCAGAGCCTGGAACGACCTTCTGCTTCACCTCAGACAGATAACATCGCTCTCCATCTTTGCAAGAAACCTCAAAACCTGGCTTTTCGACAGACCCCTTCCTTGATGGACTGGAGCCTGCGAACTCCCATCCACTCTCCAGTGCCTTGAGACTCATACGGGTGAGTAGTCGCGCTTAACAAACACCTGATTGATTGATTGAATGTAGGCCCTAAGTAGCCCTAAGGTCAGGGTCCCATGTAAGTAAAAGGTAGGACATGTACCTTTATGTTTTGCATGTCCTAATAGTGACAAAACACCAATTAAATTTTTCACTACTGTGAAGCCTACCCCTTTAATAGGCCAGCATTGGGAATTCCTTAATACACTTTTAAGCTGTAATCCCTGATAGGAGAGGAGTAGAGTTTTCATGTTTTGTATGTTTGGAATGGTAATGATAAATCCTACTCATTGGTGAAGCTGGATTTATCTTTACTGTTTAAGAAACTGAACTTTTAGAAAGTGGACATGTCTCTGTAGTTTCTGCTCTCTGTGCCTGAAACCCATCAATAATTAATCACAATTAGTGCTCCTAATGGAATGGAAAGGGAAGGGTAGTGGTTGGAAGGTGAAGGATCTATGCAAATAATGAAACAATGGTCACTATGACCTCAATAGAACATTGCTGATAGTTAATTAACACGAACTAAAGATCACAATTCATAAATTAATCTAACAAATTCATGCCTCTAAAAAACAAAATCACAAATGATATATCGGGAGAGAGGCTGAAGATGGGAAAGAGTGTCGACGTTTTGACCCAAATTGATGCAGGCATACAGTGGAACCTTGCTAGAGGGTCTTCATCAGGACAGGGTCGAAATGGGGGGCAATAGATCTGCGTAAAAAATTAATAAATCAGTATTAATAATGGTCATGTTGATCCATATTAATCATAAAAATTTTATAAATGGTCGGTGAGGGAACAATTACCATGGAAACACAATCGTTGAAACCAAGGCAATGAGAGGAATGTATACATTTAGTAAGCCAGGTAGGTTACATACCCATCCACTTTGTTTGTTCTTCTACCTCTGTTATGCATACCATGCTCTGTCGCTTAAACACAGGTATTACCTATCCTCATCTACACCTTTTTTGGGGAACAGTACCACAACCGTTGTTCTTAAATTAGTGCACCTTTCTAATCTTTTTATTACGGTTTCCTCATACCAGAGTGCTAAATTAGATACTTCGTTTTTCTTTAGAAATATCCCCGGATGAAGGCATATTCCATTCCGAAATGCATTGGGAATTATAAAATGGATATCTGAATTAAGAATGAACCATTATATGCATTAAAAGAAATCTTGTGAAATACAACGAGATCCTGAAATAAACAATATACTGTGAATCAACACAAATGTTTCCAGCTTTCATTTTAACCACATCGATGCTAGGCATTTTCCCCTGCTGTGCTGGGGATGATCCAAAATGATGGTTTCATGACGAGCTCAGCTCGTCATCAGTGTACCAGCAGTACACTGCATGACGAGCTGAGCTCGTCATGAGTGTCGAAGGTGTTAAAAGGATAAACCTTCGCATTGAAGGCATCAACGGAGCCTGGGGGGCATATCCCACGTGGATGGGTATGCAACCTACCTTGTTATCGATTACACTCCCTGTCAGAGAGTGATACTCCAGAGCACCGAACAACGAATAAATTATAGATTAACACAAGTAGTGCGCCCTACCAATACCTCTTTGTACATTTAGTAAGCACCAGGTGTCAACCGAAGGTCGGTTGAACAACACCGCAGAGGGGTGATATCATGACCCCGTCCTTATTAAATAAACAGCAACAAGAATCATGTTATGGCTGCTTGTACCAGCACGTATGGTATCAATCTGAGACTTCAAAGATCTCAATATAGTGACTAGAAACATAATTTACCCTTACAGTTGTTATAAAAGTGAACCAAGGTCTCTCAATAATTTACAAAGAACTCACTGGAGATGGGATTTCGCAGATTAGGCAGCAATACGAGGTATTCGATATTGTGCAATACACCTGTCGAATAAGTGACCAGATTGGTTATCAAAAATTGGTATTCAATTACAGAAATTACTAGCAGGGAGCGCATTAAGTTGTTTACCTCATCAATCGAACATGGTCGTTTGATAGATGGAGAATCCGCCACGTGGGTCGGGATCCTGCAAAAGGTGGATTGGCAAAAGGGTCAACGACTTGTATAGCGAAAGAGTTTGTCAAGGCAGGCAGCGGATCAACATTAGCATACCTGAAAATGTTAGTAGAGCCGTTGGCCCTGAAGTGTTCCTATGTAGTTAATCTCTCCTGTAGTGGATCTAATCGTGTTCTACAAAGCATTAAAAATTACAGACTTAGTAATAGTAGCACGAATTTGGCCACGGTTGTACTTATATTTTAGTCAGCTAAAGAAGGATCATAGCATACCTGACACACTGGAATTGCTGGACTTTCAAGGGAGTCTGGGTTCTATAATGCAGGTTTGCAGAGGTCGGTAAAAAAAGACAGCCTCCGGGAGGGGTCCAATTTCTAAAAAGATATAAATGTGACTACTTGTAATCGTTTACACAGATATCCAATCTCTTTTGGCTCCATTACAAAGTCACAAAAAGCATACCTTTGAAAACAAATTCTCGGACTGTCACAGGGGTCTTTTTGAACGTATTGTAGTTTTGTAGGGATATGAAACGGCCGCATAAGTCGGTCCAAAATCTGAAAATACAAGGGACCGACGGATAATTACTCACGTACAGTTCTTGCAGAGATACTACTGTTTTGAGCAGAGTTTGAACACGCATACCTGAAGGAGTAATTCCAGGGCTTACACAGGGGTCTGTTCCATCCAAATTTGTCGGCGATAGGCGTTCGAGTGAGATTGATATTGACTTCCTAGGTCGGAGTTCCGATCACGTGACCGAATGTCTCAATAAAAAGGGAAAACTGACTGCCCGTGGTGACTTACAATGGGCAATCGAACGAAATTCAGAATAAATCATTAATGTAAAGACCTGAGAAGGGTTTGTTTACACTCAAAGGAAAAGATATGATACTACTCGGAAAGGTGATTATTTATACCCAGATTAATATCGGAGTGCGTCCAATATGGACCAGCACTATTATTGTATATAGGTGGTCCATTAAGGGCAATGTCGGTGTCAATAGCAATCAGTGTAATGTCACATATGGAACACTTGATTCTATTCATTTGTATATCGCTCAGAGGATTTGGGCATAGAGGTGTAGAAACAGTTTACTACACAAATGTTCAAATGAGGGCGATATATGGCAGAATTTTAATAAGGTCTGCTTGCATACATAAGTGTACCAATGCTGGCAATATCGTAAATTCCAACCAAAATTGAATTAACAAAGTATTTAAAATGAAGTCACCCCGGCTGGTACACATAAGTGGGGCAAAGAGAGTGTACACATTGGTGGGGGCAAAAAGGGTCTGGTTTAAAGTCGATATATTGGTAAGTGATGTCGCTAATAATCATAATCCATTGTAAGCACTTAAATGCCTGAAGAAAGGAGCACCAAACAGCGTACCTATCATGCAAGATGGTAAAGGCCGTCCATTCATAGAATGTCTGACTTGCTATGTCAATCATTAATGCAGGCAGAGACCACATTCCCATTGCTTAGTTGAATATACACAGTACAAATGAGAAGTCAAGATAACCAGCAATCGGCGTACCTATACCTAGCCCTATCCCTGATAGGAGAGGAGTAGAGTTTTCATGTTTTGTATGTTTGGAATAGTGATGATAAATCCTCATCATTGGTGAAGCTACATTTATCTTTACAGTTTAAGAAACTGCACTTTTAGAAAGTGGACATGTCTCTGTACTTGCTGCTCTCTGTGCCTGAAAGCCTATAATAAAAGGTACCTTTGGGTATAAGTACTGGGTCTCTGAATCCCAAAAATCAGGCACATCTGGATCTTGAACTGAACCCCTGTCAGAAGGACTGCTATGCTGCTTAAAGAGCTCAACTGGACTGCTTTTCTGGAAGGACTGATTCTCTGCTTGTTGCCCTGCTGCCTGCTGCTCTCTGACTCTGCAGAAAGGATAGTTGGAATCTGCCAAGTGATCTCCAAGGGCTTTCTGGATTGCCTCCTGTTTTCTGGGACACAAAATACTTCCTACAACCCTGCTGGTGCTTCTGTGAGTCCTACCCTTGCCTGAGGTACCCTCTCCAAGATCTGGGCCTCCAAAGTGGGTTCTGCAGCTGAGTTCTACAAAAAGAGACGCATTGCATTGACTGTGTGAGAGAGTCCATGACATTGTGCTTTGACGCAGAGGCTGTTTGATGGCAGTGGTTCTACAGCCTGAGGAGCCCGATGACCATTCTCTGTGCAGCTAGATGACAGCGCATTGGCTTCACCTCAGCAAAGCTCAATGGCAATGCAGCGATCTCAACTGCATTGAAAATATCACTAAATCATGCCCTCGGAGTAAACGTGCTGCTCTATCCCAGGTACTTTTTCAGTAGACCCTGCATGGGTCCTGAAGCTTGCCTGCTCTCCATTGAGGATGGCCTGAACTTTGGATTTGGACTGGTCTCACGACCTCAAGCAAACATTTGACCTCTAGTGAATTCTAAGAACTATTTTTGCATTTAACCCATAAAAAATCATAGCTTCACTTCTACTGATAGGATTTTTGTAATTTTGGGCTTATTTTATACAAATAAATATTCTGTTATACACACCAAGCACAGGGGTTTGAGGCTATACGATATTACACCTATCCACTAGTATCACAATTGTGTCTGCAAATTTTAGGTGCTAAGGACAGGAGATTCAAAAACCCCTAAATCTCCCTAAGACTAAATAGTCTCAAACAAACATAATTTTTCACAATGTCCAGCACTCTTTAGCAAATGTAAAAATTATCTATTTCTGTACAGTATGATAGCAAAAAACTTCTCTTTTTGATACACAATATAGAATCACAATATTTAATTTAGTTAGTCCTGATCAAATATGAGTAATATGAGTCTTCAGTGGATGAATGATGCACGGCCCAGAAGATTTTAAATGGTGCATCTTAGAAAAAATCAGGCTCCCAGACAGCAAAGGCGGGGATAAAATTAGAAAGAAAAGAGAAGTGTTTTGGTTTTTTGCCATGGGAACTTTCAAAAAAGGATTGAATGCCGAGATCCCGTGGGAGAACGCCATCACTTAAGACTGTGATAAGCTATGGCTTAGACTTTCCTTATTACCTTTCTGAAAACTGACATTTTGGCCCGTTAGGAATATTGTATCTCATCCTGTGTGTTTCACACATAGGTTTTTAGATACTACCCTCTAGATCTATGTTAGGACATTCAATCACATTAAATCAAATCACTTTATCTTTTCCGTTTACACAATCAAGCATATATGCTAGCATATTGGTAAGTTATATTTACTATATACGCCATTCTACTGATATATACCTTCTTGATTCTATGGACCACTGATATTTAATGCCATCACATAGTGGTATTCCCTATAATTGGTACTCGGGCACCTTCATCTACCACTATTATGTACCACTGTTATATTGGTATCTTCCATACACTACCTAGATACTTATATACTTTAGGATTAATCCTTCCCCTCCCCGTCTCTGAATAATGGAATGTACCCTTTAAACATGCAAAGGATTTGTTCATAATGTGGAAACATCATAATTATATGGAGGCTCCGCTGTAGATATCAGACAGCCTAAGCTATTGTCCATCGGTTTCCAAGCGACATTTTTTACGGTATGCCCTGTTATATGATTTCAAGATATATTATATTTTTCCTTTTGTCTAATATACCTTGGTAACAGTAATCTTTTCCTTTTCGATTCGGTCTCTATAACAATTCACATATGCTATTATCTTTGGCTTTCAGCGCCATGTTTGAATGGTGTTCTTTGCCATAACATCGCGAAAGATTTTGGTCCTTCCTCTCTTTCAACCATACCTTGTTACCAGTTAGCGTTTCGCGCTCTTTTTTAGCTTTAAAAGAGCTGTCATTACCAAGGCAGCCACTCCCCTTTTCTACCGGCGAGGCTGTCCTGCTATCTTGGTTTCTGGAACTGCACCATCCTGCAGCCCACGAACCTCGTTTCGTGCATAGGTAAGAATCATACCGCCAGTAGCCATTAAGAACCACATATATAGCTATATGTGAATTTCCATTAAACCCCTTCCCTTTCTGTTGTTATTTTCAGTAACCACCACGTTAACGGAACCACGGCTTCTCTCGACCGGCCAATATTGTCACCCATTTTAAACGGTAGAACAGCACTATCTTGCTGCCGGTATCTAGTCGCTTCGTTTAAGGTAATGACTCAGCCGTACTTTTGGCTACCATATGAATAATGTTGACAAATGTATTCGCAATGTGTTTTCTAACACACGTTTAGTTTGCCATACATAATAGCATTCCCTGGGGCCACCTCCCCTTGCCCTTATATCTCGCTATGCCCTGATATGCACAGAGCCATAGTTGGCCTGCCTTTTTAATGCCCGATGTTTCTTTTGTATTTCTTTCAGCCTATTTAATGCCCCTTTTCTAAATTTATTTAATGCCCCTGGCATTTTTTATCCCGTCATTACATCGAGTAATTAATGTGAATCACGATTGGATTATCAGGAACCGTTCATATAAAGGTAATTTTTAGGCGCACTACAGTTTTATTTTCATGAGCACAATGTGCCTGTAAAAATTGCGCTTCTATGTAGGTCTTTGAACAGCTATTAGACCCTAGCATTGACCACAGATTTGTCCTCTTCTTTTGTATATCCATCTACAGTGATGGCTACTATCTGGACGCCACTGTGAAGCAAAATAGTTCGATACAGTGATCCTCAGTATCCAAGCTGTCACAACAATAGGTAATACTTTTCCCCTCCCCCCTTGTTTAATTTTATACCTACTTGCTTTAGAAATAGTATCAGGCGAGGATAGTTTTTAATTCAATAGCTTTATTAGCAGAGTTATCCGTGTTATAAGCCTTGTAATCCTCTCCACATCTTTGTCATCTCATGCGTAGTGGTATACAATCTTTACCCACCTAACTTAAAGATGAATCCTCCTCTAATAACCCAGTTTTTCAGTAGGGGTATATTCAAATGAAGAATTATCTAGAACAGATCACAATATACCAGAAATAACAAATATATATATTTTTTTGATCATTATGTTTTCTATGTATCCTAATATTCTTTTCCACTACAAACTTAACTGTTCGTATTTAGCAACTGACTATTTGTTTCATTGTGTTCAAAGTATACTCCCATATTTCAAACATGAGGTTGATGCTATACAAAATATCTATTTTTTGTTTAAATTAGATATTAGCCCCTTCCAGTGGCTCTGTGTTTCTTGGTTTCCCTATCATTTCAAAGGAAGTTATCATCGATTTACCTTCAATATATGGAACGATATACAAATTGCAAATGTAAGTTGATTGATATCAGTGTAATTTAAAATAAGACTATTAATACATCTCTTCTGATCAGTTGAGACATGAGAACCCTTGTTGAGAATCTTTGTGTAAATGTTCTTGAAAACAAACAACTGTTTTTGTATCAGTAACGTATTTTACATGACTGATCAGTTTTCTTGTCTGGCTAAGTACTGCACTGACCGTATACATATATATATCTGTCTACCATATGACTTCGAGTGACTAATTTTTTTGGTCTGGACCTGCTAGGTAGAATTAGAGTTGTTGTGAATTCTGTACTCTGTAACAGATAAATAAGCATATAAATAGATACATGTAGTGATTATGTTATGGAATATATGTATTGGTATATATAATATGTTTTTTATAAATATTCTTTTCAGAGTTTCATCAACGACTCCTGAAGAAGGCAGTCCCTCTACTGCCGAAACGCACGTCGAGTCCTTTTGTACTAATTTTTTCATTATTTGCACTATTACTATGATGTATTTGGCTTTTATTGAATGTGTTTGATATATGTTTTCAAGAACTGTTTATGTCACTATTTTATTGTATCATATAGTTTGACTTATATGTTTGAGTCTCTATATGATTTTTATCTATTGTTAATTAAATATATATATATTTTTACAAATGCAGTAGTTTCTGATAATTCTTTTTCTCCACTGGTCCCAGCCTTTATGGTCACTTTTTTTGTGGATGGCCTAGGTTTTTTTACTCACTGTGATCAACAGCTAACACTACGTCCAGACATGGTGGTAAGGCCTGGACGGAGGCATTGTCTCTTCTCATGTTTAAGTAGAGCCATGTTTATTGCAATTTGACATAGACAATAAAGTAGGCATTTGAAGGCGTTAAAATATGTTGCTTAACAGTTCATGTTTTTTAGGAATTTAAATAAAGAGCCTAATAATGAGTAAAAAAGTTACAAATCGGTCAAAAATTTGACTAAATTGATCAATCTGCCAGTTCACATTTAGGAAGTTGAAAAATGTTATGAAAAATGTACCACCTACAAATATAGAAATGTGCATTAACAATAAAATAAAAATGCATAATAATATAGACGTTAGGAAAATGTATCTTTATTAAACGTGCAAATGTGAAAATGAAGCTTATTTCTGCACGCTCTCGCACTGCTAGGCCTCACTATTCTTTTGTTATTCTCTATCCCTGTAAGAAAATAAATGCTTTCACAAAATATGAATTAAAATTGTAACTGTGTTGTAGAACCTGATCTCTTTATTGAAATTTTCTGTTTCCTGAATATTGTATTTTTCTTTTACTCATACCATAAGATTTCAGTGTATTTCGATTGTTTCCTCTGCCAGATATTCATAATGAACAAGCGTATTTAATGAAAGAAGATACTTACTGAAGCTTAAATTTTCAGATTTAAATGTTTCACTTCATAGAAAAGGTCATTGTTACGTGATGGGACCCTACGCAGGTAAAAGAGTGGGCTTACAAAAAGGTTCTGATGAGAACCTTCATAGATTTATCTTATTGTAATAAGTTGTAGGCACATTTGAGTGACTCCATATCAATATGGACGTTTACCATGGGAATCGAAAATGAAGGACCATCAGAAGATCTTCCTCCATTAGATGCTGATGACATAATCACCTGTTTTTGAAAAATGTTTAGTGGCTTTCCTATATAGTATACGTTCCTAGCCAATGAGTCAAGGCATTCTATGCACTTCTACCCTGCCATCATTCACTCATTCAATTAATCAGGGTTCTTATAAAGTGTAACTTCTCACCTGTGTGGGTCTCAAAGCACTGAGATGGGGGGATCTGCAGTTCTGATGAAGAGCCAGGTCTTGAGGTTCTTCCTGAACAGCGGCAGCGATGGTGATTGCCTGAGGTGCAGAGGCAGGGAGTTCCAGGTCTTTGCAGCAAGGTAGGAGAAGTATCTTCCTCCAGCCATGGACTTGCAGATGTGAGGCATGATGGCCAGAGCCAGTTTTGCAGGGATGTCTGTTCAGGAATGTGGAAGGAGAGGTGGTGGTTGAGGTATTCAGGACTGGCGCTGTGGAGGGCTTTGTAGGCATGCGTGAGGAGCTTGAAGGTAATTCTTTTGTTGAAAGGTGACCAGTGAAATTCTCTCAGATGGCTGGTGATGTGGCTTTGGGATGTATGTCACTACCACGCGCGCGGTACAACGAAGTACCATTACAACACGGTTGTAACAACGCAAGTCGTTACAACGACTTGCGTTGGGGGGGCGCAAATTTAAAAAATATAATTTACTATTCCAACACCAGTCCCCGTGGATAGTAGGGAAGGTGTTGGGATAGTAAATTAATGGATTTATTATCCTTGAGCGCCACCCAGCGCAATTCGTTGTAACAACTTTTGTTGTTATAACTGCGTGGTAATGGTACTTCGTTGTACCGCGCGCGTTGTAAACGTTGTGCACCGTGGCTTTGGCATGGGATATTAAGAATAAGTCTGGTGGAAGCGTTCTGAATGTTCTGTAGTTTCTTTTGGAGTTTTTGGGTGGTGCCATTGTAGAGTGCATTGTCGTAGTCGAGTCTGCTCCTGACTAGCGCATGGATGACCATTTATCTGGAATCAGTGTGGATCCACTTAAAGACCTTAAGAAGCAGGCAGAGCATGTGGAAGTAGGATGATGAAACAGCACTGATTTGGCAGTTCATTGAGAGTGAGGAGTCCAGGATGATGCTGAGCTTTCGTGCATGGACCGTGGGTGTGGGGGATTATGAGCACTGCAGACCACCAGGAGTCATCCCAGGCAGAGGAGGTGGAGCCCAGGATGAGGACTTTGGTCTTGTCTGAGTTAAGCCTGAGGCAGCTGTCCTTCTTTCAGGTTTCCATTGTCGAAGTTGCTCTTGGAGGCTGTGAGTTTGTCTGTGAGGGAGAGAATCAGCCAGGTGTCATCAGCGTAGGAGACAATGTTGAGTGTGTGACTTCTGATGATGGCTGAAAAGGGGACAATGTAGATGCTGAAGAGGGCAGGGCTCTAGGAGGATCCCTGAGGCACTCTGAAGCTGATCTCTGTGGGTTCCAATTAAACAGTGGAAGTCTGACTCTCTGTGTTCAGCCAGTAAGGTAGGAGCAGATCTATTCTAGAGTTTTGACATGGATACCAGCATCGTAGAGTCTTGTGCAGAGGGTGTGGTGGGAGATGGTGTACATGGTGTCCAGGAGGTTGAGCACAGAAGTTTTGCTTCAGTTGAGGAGGGTGCCAATGTCATCTGTAGTGGTGAAGAGCATGGCCTCGGTGCTGTGGTTGCTTCTGAAGTCTGATTGTGCGAGGTCCAGGATTTGGTTCATTTCAATGAACTAGGAGACATGGGAATTGATTGCTTTCTCAATGACTTTAGCTGGGAGGTAGGGCAGAGAGATAGCTCTGTAGTTCTTGAGGTCTGTTGGGTTGGCAAAAGGTTTCTTCTGTAGGGGGATGATCTCTGCGTGCTTCTAGACTTCTGGGAGATGGTGCACTCAAAGGAATACTTGATGGTTTGGCAAAGTTCGGAAGCAATGGAAGTGCCGGCTCTGTTGAAGATGTGGTGGGAGAAGGGATCCGAGGGGGCTCCCGAGTGGATGCTCATCATGATCCATAGGGTGTCATCAAAGGTGAGGGTGGTCCACTTGGACAAGGTCTGCTGGGGTCTGAAGCTATTGGGTGCCATGCCCCAGGGCACTTTATTGTGCTGAACTAAATTACCATAAGGTATTGCTAACAGGGTTTTTTTCAATTATTCTCTCTCTAAGTGAGTTGACTTTCTATACCTATGACAATCATAGGTACTGCTGTGGTTCTTTCCTTCTGTCTGTCTTAACGGTTACTACTGTAGCTGTTTGGAGAACTTGGTGAGTCTCAGGAACTACCCTTTATAGGGATGGCTATCCTTATTAGTGATCTGACTTTGCTCCTGAATGTACTTGCTCTTTTCTAGAGGCAATCTTATGGGTTCTTGTTAGGATATTATAGGTCATTTAGCTAAGAATAGGGACAAAGGGCCTGATTAGGCATTATAATGCGACCGGCACCACGGTTGTCGCGGCTGACTTCAGCACCCTGCATAATACAAAAAATGGGACACTTAACATATCCCTGCACTGCGTGGCAGGCACCATGTGGTGCCTACCAAATGTGCAGGAATATGAAGGGGGCTCCATAGGTGCCCCCCAGTGCCCACAGCTTAGCACCAGGGGGAAGGAGGACCCGCTACAGGTCCCCAAAGTCCCTTTCCACCTGCCTTTTGATGGCGGGTCAACCGCCATAAACAGGTTGGGGGAAAGGGGCGCCGTAATCCCTATGGCAGTGCCTGATAGACACTACCACCATTGTAGGGACTATGAGCCCATCCACCTCAAGGAAGCGGAGGCGCTCAAGGAGAAGTCGGATGCATGCGGTTGGTCTTTCCTACTGCCACACATCCACCCGCCATTTAAATATGGGAGGTGGATGTGATGGGTCCGACAGTGGTGGGAGCCACGGATAGGCTGTCGGTGGAGGTTCCACCACCATAGCTAAATGGGCCCTAAATTCTTAATGGAACACATTGTTATTTTCTATGCTTGTTCTAAAAAAACTAATTTTAAAACATTTCTGTAATTGGATCTATTTGACTAATAAAAAATGAATAAAAAGAACAAAAATATCAAATAATCTCTTAAAGAGAAAATAAAACTTTTCAAATTTCACCAAAGCACTCTTTATTGGCTGATCATCAAATTCAAATAATGATGACTATTTTGTATGATGCTCCATTCTAATACAATGGCAAAGATTCATTAACTTAGGAAGGTGTGGAAATTCCAAGTTTTCTAAGTAAGTTTTGAGGTAATGTTACTTGTGATAATTTTGTATATGATTTCCGTGCTCGCAGAATGTTGCTTTAGCTATAGGACAACTTCATTACTTATTGATTAACTAAATGAGGCACAGACTAAAAAAGTAAATAGGGAAGAAAGTAAAGATTATTAGAAATAAACATATAAATAGCTTGAAAAGCAGGAGCGTATATACTTCGTAATCTCTCATAATTTACAATATATACAATGTAAATAACTTTCCAAACCTTTGTTTAGAAGGACAGTTTCATTTTCAGACATAGAGCCTTGGAGACCATAAGTCAAAAGTTAAAGCACAAATTGTTACATTTTAGAAGTACTATAGAAAAGTTAACCTTTCTGCAAACTCCATCAGCACTTAGAATGTCAGACGATTGGTTACACAAGCTGTTGAACTAGGCCCCACGTTTTCCCATGGTAATTCTTTTCCATTCAGTGCTGCATGATGTCAATAAGAACGTTTCCTGAAACGTCCTGCAAAAGTTACTGACAACTCACTGGAGACACAGAGAAAATCTAGGACTTGGGCCAGCAACATTCCATTATGCATTCTGGTATCTTAATTTTCTCTTTCTTTTGTTTATTGCCACTATGCAGTTGTGAAGATTTATAAGCAAAGAGAGCAGCAACACACTTATTTGCTAGCTATACCAGCTTATTTTTCACACTGCCCATATTTTTTTTAAAATACATTTGTATTACATTTCATTTTTTTGTTTTATCATTCACCTTTTTTTTACTTTTTACCAAACCAACTCTACAGTTAATATCACATGTCCAGGAGCCAGGGGTTGGTTCCACCTGAGTTTGGATGTCTCCTTCTATTGAAGCTCTTGAGCTAGCCTGAGCTCCCAAAGATGGGTTTGCAAGACAAAAACGATACAGCGGGACGTTTTTTTATGTTAGTTTAATACAAAAACAACTTTATAATTTATATTTATTTTTAAGAAGCACAAACAACTCCAAAATGCCCCGTTTCAATATGCTTCAAAACAATCAATACAGCAAGTAAAAATTAAATTGCACTAAAACGAATACAACAACATATACTCCAAATGAAAAATGAAAGTCAGTCAAGTATTGTAAAAATCATAAACTAAATAAATCCACAATCATAGGTTAAATCTAATACCTGCGTGCATCAGTCCTTACTATGGCATTGCCTTAGTCATTATATACTTTATACAAAAAATGTATACCTTTGCCTTGTCACATTTGATGGTTTATTGGTGGCAGTTTCAAGTTTTATAGCTTGCCGATCTTTACAGGCCTCAAGTTACTCCAGACATCTGCTTGTCACGTTTGGTTGGAATTAGGTCCTGCCAAGATTTACCTCAAAGTTGCACCCTGTTGCCTGTAGACGGTGGCACTCACTGAATGAAGTGATTCCGATTCCGTAAATTTGCCACTTAAAGAGGCTTGTTCACTGGTGGATTTTAGTGAAGCAGAATGTCAGTTGTATTAGGCTTTATTCAGCACCTGCTCCCATCGGACAAAAGCTTTTGATTTGACTCATATGGGCAAAGCATCTTTTACAAAATACCAAGCATGTTGAATCCTTTACTAGTGTGTGGTCTTGTTGTGTGTTACATTTGGGAGCAAGAACAGGCACTAAAGTTAGTACAGTGCAAACAGAAATATAAGCTACAAGTTGTTCTCACAAAAATTAATCGAAAGTATAACAAGAACTGGCAATACCAATATGTCTTGCTTATAACTTTTTATAACATCAGTCAGTGAAAAGTTTATACACGCAATAAATAACATGTATGTGATCTCTCACCCATCCATGCACTCAGGAAATAGAAAAAAATAACCACCCTCTAAACTTGGTGGTCAATGCTTGGAATGGAAAAATAAAATAAAAAATAGCATCAGGTGGCTATCTTGTATATCTATGGTATTGATCATAGTGTATCACTGTTTTAAAGTTTGAAAACTTCGCTATATTAGGAAGCAATGTGTTTCCTAATTTGAGTATAAAAAACAACCCAAACAATATACTATGCACAAAACCATTTCAATATGGCAGTTCAGTAAACATAGCTGTCTTCAATGCTGAAGTAAATCATGCATCACTGTTGTACTGATTAAGAGTCTACCACAGTTTTGCTAATCTAGAGTGGAGAACACACAGATTCTAAACCTTGTAGCGTCTTGGAAGAGTAAAATAATGATACGCTATGGTAATGCCATTACATGACGGTCGTCCAGTTTAGAAGTATAGTTGCCACAATGCAATTTAAATGAGTGGCAAGCAAGTGGCCAGGAGGACTCTTTGTGCAGATTCACCTTCACTAAAACCCTTGCCTACAACAGTAACCAGTGAGCATTCATGTAGCACAATTGCTGTCTACAAGCTTTAAGGCAGTGCAATAATATACCCTTAATGGTCTATTGGTTCTAATATGTGGCTTACAGGCCTACTGCATTTGTAGACTTTATTTGTATATGTATTTGTGTTTATATAGCGCATAAATCACCCGTAGGTCTCAGAGCGCTTGCAGATGCTAGAAAGGGGTTACCGGTAAACCAGATAGCTAGAAGAGCCATGTTTTTAGGAGTCTTCGAAATCTCATGTGGTTGGATTCGGTCTAGGGCTAATTTGGGGAAGGATCTATCACCATTCCTGACAGTGCGAACCTTGGGAACGGTTCGGAGAGACTTTTTGGCAGACCGTAGGGTTCTGACCGGACAATGGTTGACAAGTTTCTTCTCTAGGTATTTGGGACCTTGTCCATTAATGGTTTTGTGGACTAGGCAGCAAACATTAAGGTTTATGCGCTTTCTGATGGGGAGCCAGTGAAAAGTTCTAAGATTGGGCACGGATGGGGAGCGGGGGGGAAGATCAAGTACCATTCTGGCTGCGCTATTCTGCAAGACCTGGAGTTTAGCCAGGAGGCTCTTATTGATGGATGCAAGTAGTGCGTTACCATAATCCAACCGGCTAATGATTAGGCCTAGGGGCGTGCGCGAGGAAAGGGGAATCCATTAAAAAAAATTCTTGAGGTTGCGCATCAGCCCAAAACTTGTGTGCATTATCTTGTTGACATCACTGGCCATGAACAGCTTGTCATCAATTGTCACTCCCAGGTTTCGGACCAAGGTCTTGGGAGTGGGACAGGGTCCTAGTGATGGCGGCCACCATTCATCAGTCCAGTGTTTGTGGGCATTTCCAAACAGCATGATCTCTGTTTTACCAGTATTAAGCATCAAGAAGTTATTAGTCATCCAGTCCTTAATAGAGATCATGCAATTTTGGAATCTCGGTTTGGTATCACTAGGGTCGGAGACTAGGGTAATCAGTAGCTGCGTGTCGTCAGCATAGGACACAGTATCAAAGCTGTGCCGTGCACCCTTATTACTCGTGCGAGGGGGGATACATATAAATTAAACAATGTGGGGCTCAAGATTGATCCCTGGGAAACCCCCTTATCGTTATCTTAGCTATTTGAGGTGAAAGACCCAATTTGCACCTTTGAGCGCCGTTCAGTTAGGTAGCTTCTGATCCAGAGGAGGGCTGGACCTTCGACACCCATCTCCAGCAGACGCTCTGCGAGAATGCTATGCGAGATGGCGTTGAAGGCTGCCGACAGATCGAGCAAGATCAGGAGGGCAGATTGTCCTGGGTCGAGTGTCAGCCTGATATTATTCGCAATCTCTAGCAAAGCCGTTTCAGTGCAGTGGAGTGCCCTAATTCCAGACTGAGATGGGTCAAGCAGCTGGTTGGCCTTTAGGTGTTTACATAGTTGCTTGGTGATTAGGGATTCCATAATTTTCCCGAATTTTGGTAAGAGGGAGATAGAGCGGCAGTTTGGAAAGCAGTTTGGGGTCGGCAGAGGGTTTTTTCAGGATAGGTCTTATAATGGCCTGTTGCCAGTGAGAAGGGACAGAGTAGTGGGATAGTGAGAGATTGTGGGTTTTTTGTGAGATAGGCAATCAGAGCAGGTACAATTTTAGAAAGAATTTGAGAGGAGGCAGGGACTGTGGGGGATCCAGATTTAATTTTGTTCAATGAATGAGCTACTTCGATTTCTGAGAATGGTTGGAATTCTTTGAGGACAGCGGGATGCGGATGAGGGGACGTATCAGCGTGATTGGGGGGTAAGTTGGTTGCCATTGCGTTGGTTAACTTGCGGAAGGATTCATGGATAGTATTGATTTTATCCTGGAAATAGGATGAGAGGGTGTTGACCCAGTCCTGGGATTCAACAAGTGGGGGCTGGCAGGCCGGAGGGTTTGTAAAATCTTTAACTATTTTGTATAGCTCTTTGTGTGAGTTGGCTGCCAAATTTATCCTGTTCCCCAAATAGGTTATTTTAGCTGCATCTATCTCATTTATATAATGTCTGTATGCTGTTTTGTAATGTTGTCTGTCTGTTGGATCCTTAGTGTGTCGCCATTTACGTTCTGCTGCCCTTGCCGACTGGTTATGTCTACGTCGGAGGTGAACCATGGGGGGAGTTTGTTAGGACCTCTGGATACCATTTTGGGGGCGATTAAGTCTAAGGTTGAGGTAATTGCGTTCTCTAGGGCAGTTGCTGCATTATTAGGATCAGTGCGCTTTGTGATGGGCGGGGGAGAGAAGTGGGTGGTGCAGGATTTGATGTTGATCTTGTTCCATGAAATTAACAACAAAAGAGTGTTCTAGTGCAGGTAGGGTGGGGGTCTGCACTGAGCACAAGGAGTCAAACACAAGCCCATTTGGTTTATTAATAAAGCCCTCACTCACCGACCTGGTCGGTGACTTGCTTCATCATCGGGCCCCACCGGGTGTGACCGAATGTCACCCCGGTGTGCTGCAACGCCAGAGTTACTGCGGAGCTGGTCTTGTGAGGATGGAGGGGCTATGTGATAAGTAACGTGAGAAGTGTAAAGAGTGGTGGTTTAAAATTGTCTTGTATGTATCAAAAAATTATTTATTAGCTGATCATCAAGGACAAAGTAAAAAATGTGTCGATAAACAAGGCCAACTAATTGGATGGTCTTGTACCGATAACATTTAAGTGAAAGTGTGGTTGGTCAACATGTTTCTGCCCAAGCGGTATAGTTAACCAGGCATTCGTCAGGACCTAGAGTGTAAACCCCGGCGGTATGAGCACGCTAAGGCCCACCCGACCGTAGGCCTTGAAAGTGAAAAATTCGTGTCTGTGAAGTAAAATGAGGGGGGCTCCACCGGCCGGAGGGCGGGAAGCACACAACCTCAGGTTTCCAAAAATATAGAGACCAAAATTAAAACCTGTGAAGATAAAAGGTACAAACAGACATACACAAAGACAAACAAAAAAGGTTAAAATCATTTGTCAATAAGGCTCATATGGTAAAGCCTGTGACTAGTGCTCAAGGTGCTTGGGGGTGCACATCTCGTACAAATTAGCAGAGGTGCGTGGCTCTGCCTGTGGTCTAGACAGGAACGTATACCATTAGACTTTTAGTCGTGACTGAACAGGCTCACTAGTGTACTATTTGGATTGTCAACAGTGCGCGTGAGCTTGACCATTTGTGAGAGTGAGAGATGGGGGAATTGCGATGTGATGGGCATTCATACACATCTCTGTCACTCGAGCGATCAATGGGCCAAGGGCCAGTGATCATTCAACCAAGAGTTTCAAGGGTGAAAAGAGAAAAATCTCACTTCACAGGGGGTGGTATTACACCCCAAAGACCTCGGGAGGGGGGAGGCAGCGCTTTTTGGCACATCCTGTAAAGGAAAGAGGGAACAAAAAGGGAACAAGGGACGAACACAATCAGTTGGCTGAAAAGAGTACTTATCTCGTAAGGTCTGTAGCGGTCGCAGATACACTCACGCCCACTACGCCAGTCTCCCGCTGATACACCTGCTCAGCCCTCGGAACCGGGTCTCGCCGATCCAGGCTGGAGGAGTGTGAGACTATTTATAGAGAGAGGGAGGCTGAGTTGAGCTTCCGGGTCCGGAAGGGGTGTATAATACGCATGCGTCATAATGGATGGAGTAGAGCGTGAACCTACTTAAAGGAATCGTACCCATTTCCGGGTCGGTAGGTTGGTAGTGCGCATGTGTAAGGAAGGTCGGTTTACAAATGTCAGATTCAAAATAAAGTTATTTTAGAACAGAGGCCCAGGGAATATCGTCATTGAGACCAGTAGTATGGGTTCCCAAGCGATATACCCATCTCTGTTCTTTTTCAAACAGTCTGTCTGGGATGTTCGAACCTCCGATGATTTGTTCAATCACAGTCCATCTGAGATCGTTTGTAGTGTGATTATTGCGTAGAAAATGATCGCTCATTTTGGTCGTAGCTTTCTTGCACCTGATATTGCTTCTATGTTCACATACCCTCTGCTTCACTTTTCTCGTGGTCATGCCAACATAACGGTGAGAGCAGGGGCAAGTGACAAGGTAGACAACATTGATGGAATTGCAGTTGGTATGTGCTTTCTGGTGCCAAGTTCTTCCTGGTTCCAGAGCCAGGGTTTTAGATGGAGTAGTCAGGTGACAGACCGAGCAATTTGCACATGGGAAATGGCCTGTAACTTTAGGGAGGTTCCAAGCATCTGTAATACTCCGTATCAGAGGTACTGTCAGTTGTCTCGGTCTCGTGTGAACGAGAGCGTCCTTTAAACTGTGTCCCTTTTTGAACGAGAATAAAGGTTTTTGCCAGTCTTTTTTCGTGCTCGTGATTATTTTCCAGTTTTTATTTATCAACTTCTTTACTAGATTCGATAGAGTACTGTAGGTAGTGACGCACGTAAGTGGTATTTCCTCCGTTGTTCTCGTAACTGGTTCAAGGAGGGCTTCACGCGGTTGGTTTCGCGCTCGTTTGAAGCTTTTTTGGAGGATACGCTTGGGATAGCCTCTCTGGGTCAGCTTGACTGTAAGGTCAGATGATTGGGTCTTGAAATCCTCTAGGTTGCTACAGTTTCTACGGACTCTTAAATATTGCCCATAGGGTAAGTTCTCCCTCAATGGCGCGGATGGAAACTAGAAAATTGCAGTAAGTTGTTTTTTGCAGTGGCTTTGTAGTGGGTTTTGGTCATTAGTGAGTTACCGCTGTTCGTAATGACCACATCCAGGAAGACCACCTCCGTGGTACTCACTGTGTGGGTAAATTTCAAATACCTGTTGGTTGTATTGATCCACCCCACGAATTCCATCAGACGTTCCATGCTGCCTTTCCAGATGAGCGCACGTCATCTATGTATCGTTTCCAGAAGGTGATGTTCCTCGCAAATGGATTGTTAATGGATTGAATGTTTTTAGCCTCGAAATCTGATACATATAGCCCCGCCACGCTGGGCGCAAACGTGCTGCCCATCGAGGTCCCAGAGCATTGCAGGTACAGCTGGCCTTTGTAAGAGAAGAAGTTCTCTTTGAGTGCAATAGTTGCGCACTTTAATACAAATTCCTTGGGGGTGTTGTATTCCCATGTGACCGAGTTGAGAGCTGTACCCAGCACCTTGATAGTTTCATCCTGCGGGATGCTGGTGTACAGACTCTCTATATCAAGGGTTGCTAGGATGATGGTATCGGGCTCAAAGGTGATGGCCTGTAATTCATACAGGAGATTTTTCGTATCCTTTAAGTATGTGGGGGTGTTTTGGACAATGGGTTTTAGAAACTGGTCGCAAAAAGTAGACAGTGGTTCTAGTAGAGACCCAATTCCTGATACTATGGGGCGGCCTGGTGGCGGCAGCCTGTTTTTGTGAGTTTTGGGAAGCGTGTAGAAATACGGGATGATATTTTTACTGGTTGAGAGATAGTTCGCCTCACTCTTTGATAGATGCCCATTCTCTTCGGCTTCCTTAACCATGTTTGTAATCCGGTTTTGTAGATCCGGGGAAGGATCTGTGATGAGTGGAGTATAGTTGTTAGTGTCGTTCAGAAGTGCCTCACAGACCTTCTCATAATCCTTGGTATTTTGAATGACGATACCACCGCCTTTGTCGGCAGGTTTTATAGTGATCTCGCTATTGTTTTTCAATTTCTCCAGTGCCTGATATTCTGCGGTGCTGAAGTTTCCATAAGTCTTAGGTTCAGAGCTAGTTTCCAGGTCCAGAAACACTGCTTGTTCGAAGGCTATAATTGCTGCAGGCACCGTGTGTGGAGGAGGAACAAAGGTTGATTTTAACCTTAGTCCCGTGTCCCCTTTCCTAGTGTCTGCATTAGGATCCTCTTTTCCTTCAAAAAATGCCTTTAGCTTTAATTTGCGAAAGAAGTCTGCTAGTTCGCAGTGTAATCTGAACTTATCCGGGCGGGCAGTGGGTACAAAGCCCAGCCCCTTCTCTAGTACTTTAGTCTCAGTAGTAGTCAGTTGGTAGTCCGAAAGGTTGTTCACTAGACTTGTTGGTTGCTTGTCCCCGCTTGCGGTGTCTTGCTCCTGGTGTGATTGCCAACTGCATCGTCTGGTTGCCAGGAGACTTGGTTGGAGGTTCTTCTGTTTCTGCCTCTTCCTCTCCGGCCCCTCTCTAAAAAAGGCTGCTGGTATTGGTTTGCTGGTGGCGGTTGGTGCCAACCTGGATTCCATCCCATCATCGGAAATTGTGGGTGTGGAAAAGGGAAAGGTGAGGGCCCAAAACCTGCAGGTGGTGCCATCGGCCAATTGGGTATGTGGTTATGTTGATACCGCTGGTTGCCTCTGTTGCCTCTGTTGCCACGTCTTCGTCCTTGTTTATATGAACTTGAACTCGATCCGCTGCTGTTGGACGAATTATCATCAGTAGCATCATAATCGTTAGCACTCTTTGCTGTAGCTTTATAGTCAGGATCCGCATATGGGTAGATTTTATTGAACTCAAATTTTTTGAGATCCTTTTGGAATTTAGTTAGCTTGGCCTGTAGGAGGTTCTCCTTATATTCATTCATTTCTCGGTTAATTTCGTCTAGTTTTTTCTTATAACCGGTCACAGTAGTTTTGATGTGTGTCTCTGTTTCCTGAATTTCTATTAGTAGGGTTTCCGACAGGCGCAAAGCAGTCTTGATTATTAGCACAAGCCAGTCTCGAGTGCAGTGCCATGCAATCATGGCCCAATCTTTGCGAAATTGTGCGTCATTCAGAAAAATGCGTGGAGCATTGGTTACCAGGAGGCCCCTGGGTGCCGAGTTGGAAGAGAGGTAATGTTTCATTATAGTACCGTGTAGGATCGTCCGTATACGGTCTCGTTTATTTTCGGTTAGTTTTTCCCACTCCGAAGTATGTGCTATAGCCTGAGAGATGGCCGGGTCTGCAAAAAGGTTGGAATCTGCCATAAGTGCGTCAATTTCAGCTTCAGAGAAAGTAAGTCCCAAGTTCGCCATGGTGGGGGTTGAGGGTTAATAAACTCTCACAGCTGTGCGCTGCTATATATCTATCAACAAAGAGAGAGGTAGGGAGAAGCGCGAACACTCTTAGTCCCCAATAGATTAACAGAAATTAACAACAAAAGAGTGTTCTAGTGCAGGTAGGGTGGGGGTCTGCACTGAGCACAAGGAGTCAGCCCGATACCATCATCCTAGCAACCCTTGATATAGAGAGTCTGTACACCAGCATCCCGCAGGATGAAACTATCAAGGTGCTGGGTACAGCTCTCAACTCGGTCACATGGGAATACAACACCCCCAAGGAATTTGTATTAAAGTGCGCAACTATTGCACTCAAAGAGAACTTCTTCTCTTACAAAGGCCAGCTGTACCTGCAATGCTCTGGGACCTCGATGGGCAGCACGTTTGCGCCCAGCGTGGCGGGGCTATATGTATCAGATTTCGAGGCTAAAAACATTCAATCCATTAACAATCCATTTGCGAGGAACATCACCTTCTGGAAACGATACATAGACGACGTCCTGCTCATCTGGAAAGGCAGCATGGAACGTCTGATGGAATTCGTGGGGTGGATCAATACAACCAACAGGTATTTGAAATTTACCCACACAGTGAGTACCACGGAGGTGGTCTTCCTGGATGTGGTCATTACGAACAGCGGTACCTCACTAACGACCAAAACCCACTACAAAGCCACTGCAAAAAACAACTTACTGCAATTTTCTAGTTTCCATCCGCGCCCATTGAGGGAGAACTTACCCTATGGGCAATATTTAAGAGTCCGTAGAAACTGTAGCAACCTAGAGGATTTCAAGACCCAATCATCTGACCTTACAGTCAAGCTGACCCAGAGAGGCTATCCCAAGCGTATCCTCCAAAAAAGCTTCAAACGAGCGCGAAACCAACCGCGTGAAGCCCTCCTTGAACCAGTTACGAGAACAACGGAGGAAATACCACTTACGTGCGTCACTACCTACAGTACTCTATCGAATCTAGTAAAGAAGTCGATAAATAAAAACTGGAAAATAATCACGAGCACGAAAAAAGACTGGCAAAAACCTTTATTCTCGTTCAAAAAGGGACACAGTTTAAAGGACGCTCTCGTTCACACGAGACCGAGACAACTGACAGTACCTCTGATACGGAGTATTACAGACGCTTGGAACCTCCCTAAAGTTACAGGCCATTTCCCATGTGCAAATTGCTCGGTCTGTCACCTGACTACTCCATCTAAAACCCTGGATCTGGAACCAGGAAGAACTTGGCACCAGAAAGCACATACCAACTGCAATTCCATCAATGTTGTCTACCTTGTCACTTGCCCCTGCTCTCTCCGTTATGTTGGCATGACCACGAGAAAAGTGAAGCAGAGGGTATGTGAACATAGAAGCAATATCAGGTGCAAGAAAGCTACGACCAAAATGAGCGATCATTTTCTACGCAATAATCACACTACAAACGATCTCAGATGGACTGTGATTGAACAAATCATTGGAGGTTCGAACATCCCAGACAGACTGTTTGAAAAAGAACAGAGATGGGTATATCGCTTGGGAACCCATACTACTGGTCTCAATGACGATATTCCCTGGGCCTCTGTTCTAAAATAACTTTATTTTGAATCTGACATTTGTAAACCGACCTTCCTTACACATGCGCACTACCAACCTACCGACCCGTAAATGGGTACGATTCCTTTAAGTAGGTTCACGCTCTACTCCATCCATTATGACGCATGCGTATTATACACCCCTTCCGGACCCGGAAGCTCAACTCAGCCGCCCTCTCTCTATAAATAGTCTCACACTCCTCCAGCCTGGATCGGCACGACCCGGTTCCGAGGGCTGAGCAGGTGTATCAGCGGGAGACTGGCGTAGTGGGCGTGAGTGTATCTGCGACCGCTACAGACCTTACGAGATAAGTACTCTTTTCAGCCAACTGATTGTGTTCGTCCCTTGTTCCCTTTTTGTTCCTACTTTCCTTTACAGGATGTGCCAAAAAGCGCTGCCTCCCCCCTCCCGAGGTCTATGGGGTGTAATACCACCCCCTGTGAAGTGAGATTTTTCTCTTTTCACCCTTGAAACTCTTGGTTGAATGATCACTGGCCCTTGGCCCATTGATCGCTCGAGTGACAGAGATGTGTATGAATGCCCATCACATCGCAATTCCCCCATCTCTCACTCTCACAAATGGTCAAGCTCACGCGCACTGTTGACAATCCAAATAGTACACTAGTGAGCCTGTTCAGTCACGACTAAAAGTCTAATGGTATACGTTCCTGTCTAGACCACAGGCAGAGCCACGCACCTCTGCTAATTTGTACGAGATGTGCACCCCCAAGCACCTTGAGCACTAGTCACAGGCTTTACCATATGAGCCTTATTGACAAATGATTTTAACCTTTTTTGTTTGTCTTTGTGTATGTCTGTTTGTACCTTTTATCTTCACAGGTTTTAATTTTGGTCTCTATAATTTTGGAAACCTGAGGTTGTGTGCTTCCCGCCCTCCGGCCGGTGGAGCCCCCCTCATTTTACTTCACAGACACGAATTTTTCACTTTCAAGGCCTACGGTCGGGTGGGCCTTAGCGTGCTCATACCGCCGGGGTTTACACTCTAGGTCCTGACGAATGCCTGGTTAACTATACTGCTTGGGCAGAAACATGTTGACCAACCACACTTTCACTTAAATGTTATCGGTACAAGACCATCCAATTAGTTGGCCTTGTTTATCGACACATTTTTTACTTTGTCCTTGATGATCAGCTAATAAATAATTTTTTGATACATACAAGACAATTTTAAACCACCACTCTTTACACTTCTCACGTTACTTATCACATAGCCCCTCCATCCTCACAAGACCAGCTCCGCAGTAACTCTGGCGTTGCAGCACACCGGGGTGACATTCGGTCACACCCGGTGGGGCCCGATGATGAAGCAAGTCACCGACCAGGTCGGTGAGTGAGGGCTTTATTAACAAACCAAATGGGCTTGTGTTTGACTCCTTGTGCTCAGTGCAGACCCCCACCCTACCTGCACTAGAACACTCTTTTGTTGTTAATTTCTGTTAATCTATTGGGGACTAAGAGTGTTCGCGCTTCTCCCTACCTCTCTCTTTGTTGATAGATCTTGTTCCCTGGCCTGCTCCATTTCACGTGGTTTTTGACCGGTTGTGTTGCGTTTGTGGAGATGTAGAACCTAATGACAAAGTGATCTGATCATTGACTTGTCACCAGAACTAACTCAGGTCTACTATTTTCTGTATAAGCTTTCCCACAAGGGAATTATCACTACACAGTTATAAAAATATGCACATGAGCAAGACATGTTTGCAAACCAATACATAATTTATATTTAAAAAGCGTATCCCCACAACCCTGCGAGTTACAGACTCATTAGCCTTTCAGATGTGAGTTTAAAAGCGTTCCCTAAAATTTGACTCAGCCATCCCGTGGCTCAAGGATGTCAAAAACATCTTACGAGATTTGGGTCTGAGCAGTTTTTTTGACAAAACGGGTGACATCAGTTATCTTACCAAGGAGATGATCAAGAAAATGTGTTTTATTTTTACTCAACTCATATGACCTCTGTAGCTAAGGCACCCATTCGATCTGTACCGCCTCTGATGCGTATTAGCTTGGTGGTTCCACTCTCAGCTGATGTTCTATACAGGGAGTACCCATAACATACAACCTGAGCTGACCAGAGGTTTTAATCATTGGGTCATTGTTCTGTCCATACACTCAACCAAATGTCGCATCATCCAGGAGATCCCAAAACTGCCCCTTCTCTGAGCTTTCTCTATAAACATTTACTCTTTGATCCAGCGCTCTGAAATATCTAACTGAACTCCACCAGGCATTCCAAGTGGGAGGTGTCATCTGACGCCCAGGCCCAGCCCGTGCAGGGCGTTATACCAGGGCGGTGACGTCAGGCGGGGGAGGGGCAGAGTGGGGAGTTTAAAAATGCGGGATATGGACCATTACAGGTCAGTAACGAAAAAAATGAATAAAACAAATTTCGCTGCCCGCTCTGCATCGCCAAATGTGATGCAGCGTAGGCAACAAAATTTGTTTTATTTATTTTTTCGCTATTTACCTGCAATGGTCCATATCCCGCATTTTCAAATCCCCCACCCTGCCCCTCCCCCGCCTGACGTCACCGCCCCGGTATAACGCCCTGCACGGGCCGGGCCGGCTGACGCCACAATTTACAAATCTCCCTCCTAGCCAGCAAAATCAGGTAAAACACGAGTCATTGTTGGGGCCCTATCAAGTCAGGTATAAAACCGAAATAGTATAAGAGATGGACTTACCTCCACCATGTGACCCAGGGCTCTAGAACTAGTCACCCACATTTGTGCAAAATTATTGTATCTTGGGGCAGGAAATGAGTACGTGGACATCATCTGCAATCTGATGGCCGCATCTCATACAGACGGCTTCTCCACCTCCCTTTATCTTGGATAACTTAATGGGAGACCAATAGATTCTATGGAGTGTAAAAAGTGTTTTTTTCTGAGTGCAGCGGATTTAATCAGGGAGTAAAGAATATCGAGAGATACTTGCCATAAGGTTTCCAGCTCCTCGCTCGGCAAGTAGTTCTCCCAGATTCTGTATGGTTGATTCTTCTTTCTGTCTGTAGCTGCCAAAATACCATTGCACCACTTCTTTTTTCCTAGGAGTTAGATCCTGTAGTTCACTTTCCATACTGCGATCATCTATGAGTGACCAGCATTGACTCTTACACCAGGAAGAGAGCTGATAAGACTTGAACCTGGACAGAGTACAGTTAGTAGTATGGTTCCAATATTCCCAGGAATGGCATTTATCACACAGTACAAGGTCTCTCCAATATACAACTCCTGCCTCTTTTAGTGGGTAAGCAAGAGAGTCCAAAAGACACTTCGGTGTACCGGTAGAATCCCAAACTGGTGCCCAATCACTATAGTAGGATAGTCCTAAACAATTTCGGCAGTCCAACCACAAACTTGCTGCTGAACGCAGACCTTTTAAACAGATTTTTTTGAAAAACTTAGGAGAGCCGAACTTATACATGAAACCTAGCCCCTCTTCCCCTACTAACATGGCTTTAAACATGCAGCCTATCAATGAATTATCAGGCGAGAGCCATAGCATACTACAGTTCTTTAGTTGGTAGGCCCAACAGTACAGCTGGAAGTCTGGTAGGGCCACCCCCCCTCGCTGAAGTTTGCACCTAAGTTTTTTCCAGGATAACAGGATCGCTTTACTTGCCCAGATAAAAGAAGATATCTTGCCCTGGATATTAAGAATATCAGATTATCCGAATTCCAGGGGGACAACTTGATCAGATTAACTGCCCCATACAGTGATAGTGGGATGCTCTGCCATCTATTAAGTAGGACATCAATCTCCTTTGAGACTCTATCTAGGTTAATCTTAGGTATTTGGGCGGGGTCTTGAATTCTTATAACTCTTAAGTATCTGAGGGCCAGATGTAGGTGGACGTTTGAGGCCATTTACCGATCGGTAACGGCCGATTTTGGCCGTTACCGATCGGTAAATGGGTGACAGGTATGTAGGGGGCATTATTTTACTGAATCGGTAAAATTACCGAATCAGTAATTTTTCCGATTCGGTAAAATAAAAATTCGGTACATTTACCGATTCTGAGGCACCCAGATGTAGGTGGGACTCTTCTGAGTCCCACAGGCCTTACCGAATCGGTATTTTACCATCAAATCCAATTTGATGGTAAAATATCGATTCCGGTGTGCATACACATGTGTGCATGCACACCTATGCCATGTGACAGGCAGACCTGCCCTTAGGGCATGTATGCCTGCCACATGTCACCCGAGCCTGTTTTGGGGGTGCCAGAGGGTGTCAAAGTGACACCCCCTGCACCCTTGGAAAATCGGTATTTACTGATTCGGTAAATACCGAATCGGTAATGCCCATTCATTCCTATGGGCTTCAAAGCCCATAGGAATGCATGGGGATTACCGATTCGGTATTTACCGATTCAGTAAATACGGAATTCTTCCGAATCGGTATTCCAGCACATCTGGAATACCTACATATCCACCCCTTAGATTTACCTATTTTTAATTACCGATTCGGTAAAATTCGGTAATTAAAAATAAATCGGAAAATCTATTTCACCTACATCTGGCCCTAAGTTCTTTAGCAAAATTCCCCTCCTGATCGGCCATAATCTCGGTTTTCTCCTTGTCTATCTCATAACCTGACAGGCTTCCAAAAGTTTGAGCTTCAGCTTCAAGCTCTGAAAGTGTAGTGCTGACACTGGATGATAAAAGAATCAGATTGTCAGCATACAATGCTAACTTTCGAACAAACCCATTTATTTTAAAAGGGACGAACTTCTGATTTAACCTTGTGCTCTGAGCTAACGGCTCTATGTAAATCAAATAAAATGGGAGAAAGTGGGCAGCCATGCCTAGTTCCACGCCCAATCTTAACTACAGGGGAGAGATTGCCATTAACCAGGATCTGGGCCCATGGGCATTTATATATTTCTTTTAACACCTCCCTAAATCTATCGGCAAAACCGAAGACCTTCAGAACCCTATCCAAAAAGTGCCAGTACACCCGGTTGAAGGCATTGGCTGCATCAACAGTAATGGTTGAGAGAGGGAGAGCCTTCGATGAAGCCAAGTCAATCGACCTAATTAAAGTATGTATTAAATCAGACATATGTCGGCCAGGCAGGAAACCCTTTTGATCCATGTGTATTATTGGCCCAGCAACTTTGCTAAGCCGACCATTCAGGATTCCAGCAAAGACTTTATAGTCAACATTTAGCAAAGAAATTGGGCGGTACGACTGACATTGGGTTAGGTTTTTCTCTGGCTTTGAAATCAATGCAATAACTGCATCACTCCAAGAGTCAGGCAGGGGGGATGTACCGTCTAAGATCCCATCAAACAATTTCAGCCAGACCGGAATAATCACCTCCCTCAAAATCATATAGACCTTGATCGGTATAGCATCAGGGCCTGCTGCTTTCCCCTTCTTCACAGAGTCTAAGATAGTTAAAATCTTGGATCCTGATATTTCTGATGTAAGGATTCCCTGACTGCCCTCAGGTAGTGTATGGAGGTGTTTATCTCTAAGCCACCAAACAATATGATCTTCTGCCACCTGAAGATCATCTTCATAGAATTCCTGGAAAAATTGTTTGAAGGCTGGTTCTATGCTACCCTTGTCCTCTACCACTTGAGAGCCCACTTTAATTTTGATGATATCATTGTTAGCTCTATCAACCCCGCTTTTCATTGCCAGAAGTTTACCGCAGTTCTCTCCCTGCTCGAAGTCCCTCATTTTGCTTGCCTCCCATTTTTGGCGCAAGATCTCCTCAGATCTAAGTCTAAACTTCCATTGAAGGTCTTTAACTCTCTTATTTAGTTGTATATTATCTGCCCCAGAAGAACCACTCGCCTTTAAGTCTGTCTCTGCCACCGCTAACTCTATTTCCAGATCAGCTAGTTCTTTCCTCTCAGCCCTGTCCCAACCCACTACTACTCCTTTAAGTAACCCCCTCAGCCAGGCCTTAACGTGTCCCAAACCACGTGTATGCTAGTTGAATCCAAGTTCTCCCGGAAAAAATAGACAGATTCTAGCTTCAGAAAGCCCGAGGAGGAAGACTGTAGAAGAAATCTTCTATTTGAAGTCCACCTTGTCAAAGATACCTCCGTGGGAAGTTCTAATTTCAGGACTATGGCATCATGGTCAGATAAATGTATGGGCAAATATTCTATTGTGCTAATGTTATCAAGATCAGAATGCTCCACAAACATATAATCTATTCTTGAATAATGAGAATTCTTCTTACTATAGAAGGAATATTCCCTCCTCTCACCCATTTTTTTCCGCCATACATCAAAAAGATTAAGATTTTTCAGCATGGCCAGGAGATAGGCTCTAATACGCGGCACTGCTACCTGAGTTCTAAGGGAGGACCTATTTAGTTTATTATTTAGAAGTATGTTAAAGTCTACACCCAAGATCAGAACTGAGTCATATTCTGCTAATGTGAGACAAAGGTTATTCAAGGGAGTGTATCATCGTCATTAGGCCCATAGTAATTAACTATTGTATATTTTGTCCCCCGGCACTTAATTGCAACTATAATCCAACGCCCTTTGTCATCCATGTGAGACTTAATTAGTTCTACTCCTGAATTCGTTTTAATTATCACAGCAACCCCTTTCGAAGAAAATTGCTGATCTGTTGCAATAATCTTAACGACCTATCTTAATTTTCCAAATAAAGTCTCACATTCTGGTTGTAAAAGATGGGTCTCCTGTATCATTAAAATACTAGCTGGGCTGTTTTTGAGGTACTGAAGGATCATACGCTGTCTCCCTTTCACCCTCAATCCATTCACACTCCAGCTTAGTAAATCAAGATGATGCTTCCCTTGCGCGTGGGTCTATCCTCCATCACTGTCTTGACTCCACTTACTGCAAAGACTGCAAAATATACAAGAGGCTGTAATGTCACATGAGTTTATTGTTACACTTTATGTTTTATTTTTTATTTTTTCCCAATGCTCCCCACCAACACACGTGAATACTATTACCTCCCTCCACCCTCATTTCCCTGCAGGAACCCTCCCTGATTACTCACAGGCAATAAGTATTGCCTGTAGGGGTCGGGCCCCGCCAGCCTCCAAGAAAAAAAAGCAACGAAGCAGAAAAAGAAATGAAAAACATAAAAAAATTATAATAAAGACTGGTGCCTGTATAGACCCCCCTTAAACCTAAATTAACTGGATTTAGTCTGTGCCAAGAAGCTATCTACTTCCTCTGGGAATCTGAAGTTATACATTTTGTTAGCTCATACAACTTTCAAAAAAGCAGGAAATAGTAGTTGTACCTGGGCTCCCTGGTCCCTCAATGCATCCATGCTCTTGCCCAATTCCCACCTTCTATCCTCGGTGACCCGGGAAATATCAGATTGAATCTTAAACGTGGCATCTTGGACCTGAATGGTGTTGAGTTTTAAGGCAGCCCCCAGTAATTGTTCCTTTAGCAAAAAAGATTGAATGTAGATTAGTACTTTCCTGGGCTTATTTTGCGGGCAGGATTCAACTTAAATGGATCCCTGTGTATTCTCTGGATTTCAGACTACCAGATATTGGCTGTAGCAATTTATGGAAAGGCTTTTCTCAAAAGATTAACAACATAGGTCCTTAAATTATCTCCTTCTAAGCCTTCTTTTGAATCCAAAAGCCTGATATTATTCCGCCTCGAGATATTTTCTAACCTCTCCAACCTTTCTGTTAGATCCTGTTCTTTATCCTTCAGTCTCTGTACCTCATTAGAGTTATCTTTGACCTCTAAGCCCAATTCCTTTACTCTGCTCGAGTCTCCATCCTGTGAGTCAATGCTGTATGATTTTCCTCTAGGCTAGTGCAAGTGTCTTGAATCTTCTTTTTTTTTGATTCAGAAGTCGAAAATCATACTCTGATCTCAATAGATAGTTGCTTTAACATCCTGTATAGTGAATCCAGGCTCTGTACTACAGAGGTCGGGGAGATCGGGGATGAATCATCTGGCTCATCTAATTCAATCTGGCTGCCACCTTCTACCAAAGAAGTGATAGGGGACTCACTTAACAGGGTATAACGATTGGAGACAGGAATTGCAGCCAGCAAGTTCTGATTCTCGGCTGTCGCTAAGGGCATTGCTGGGTCCATCCCTGCCAGAGACCTAGGTTTCCCAGTAACCTGAGTATTAGCCATGAAATATGACCAAAGGGAAGGAGTCACTTTAACTGGAAGCAGAGATTTATTCTTCCTGCTCTTCACAGGAGTAAGTTTCCCGGGTTTTCCTGCTCTGTTGGACGGTTTCTTTTGCTTGAGATTGACTACTGTCGTCACTGGAGCAGCTACAACCTGGAAAGCTTGGTCATGCTGTTGAATAGAAAGTCCCCCACTTAGAAGTGTGTGTGATCTTAATTTATATCTCTTACTAAGAGACACCTCTGACTTCTTTAGAATGCTCAGACCACTTTCAATAGACCGGGCCTCACTGTTTTCAGGCTGGCTAGATGGATCGATAAGGTAGAGGGCACTTTCATTCCTCGTCTCCTTTACCTTTACTGACTTTTCTGTGTAGATTACGTGGTACTGAATTAAGACTTCTGAGTATTCTGAGTATTCTGGGTATTCTGGGTATTCAACTCCCCGAGTGGCTCTTAACTCACCCACCAGGTCAGACTGTGGATAGTGGAAACCTCTTCCTCCTTGGCTCAGTGTGGGGGTAAGCAGGAGCTAGAACTAGCCTCCCAATCACATTGGCGCCAAACGCGTCGGTGCTCAGCAAGCGCCCCTGCCGCCCTAAAAAACGAAAGGCGTAATTCACCAAGCATTTAGATATGTTCAGGCACAGAAAACCAAGAAAACAAAAATGACAGAATAATCAGAAACCACTTCCCCCGTTTTTCGTCCCTGGTTCCTACTGTGTTTAGCAGGGCAGAGGGGAGCAAAACAGCACCACAGGGGCTGAGGCAGGGGCAGTAAAGCAGTGAAGCAAAATGGTAGAGCCACAGAAAAAGAACAAAGAAAGTATCCAGGTTCAACACCACGCCTCCGCTTTCTCCCGCTGCCGACTCCCCCCTCTGGCCGCGCTGATCCGGAGCCTCAGCACTCTCACACTCTATCCGCTCCTCTATGCTTCCAGGCAGCATACAAGAAGAAACACCCAGAGCCACCGCCAAAGAAGTTGAGCAGAGTCCGGAGCGAGACCGCCACCTCTCCTCAACGAGAGACCAACGTAATCAGGGGGAGCTCCTCCCTGCTCCGAATCCTGGATCGCCGAGCCTCTCCGCTGGCACCCAGAACAAAATGGAGCAAGTGAGGCAGCGGATGCAGGAAACACAGAACGAAACAAAGGAAAATCAGCCCAGAGGGAAAGAGGGGTTAAGTTTTGACCCGTAGAGGCATAGTCTTAGCTACCGGCACATCACTTCAGTTACATACCCAGCAGTTACGGCCGGAGAAGACGTGACCTGCGACCCGCACACTAGCTGGGCGCCATGTTCCCGACCAAAGGATTTACTCTTAACCAACTCAGTCCCGAAGAGATGATCAAGAAAAGGTATTTTTCACATAAAGAGAATACTAGGATAATAAAAGCAGTCAATATGGTCCCTATGCAATCATACGTGCCACTTTCACCAACTGATGGCATGGAACCATATGTAGTCTGGATAAAGGCCCCTGAGTTAAGATTTTATATCACACGGCTAAGAGTTAACAACATGCAATGTCTAGAAACCTTTCCAATTACAGATACTTGGTTTACCTTATTGCCGTTCCAATGTGATGGGGGTCTCCTCAAACAACACAGCACTTCATGCTTTTTTGTACACCATACTGTTCTTTTAGAGAACATTTTCTTCACCCCATTCAAGTGCCAGATCTTTTACTACACATAAAGAGGGCCTGCTCTTTATACAGTGTCTTGAGTCTCCTTCGATATGTTTCTCAGTTTTGAATGTTATTGTGCATGCCTTGAAATTATGAAAGAATTATGCATTATGAACTAATTAAAGGACTGATTCACGCTCTGATTGCACAGTATATATAATTGATTGGCACTTAGCAAAATTATATGATACCCTGCAAATTGATTGAGAGTGGATTTTTATTATTGAAGTTTATATATTTATGGCTATTAATGCTTGTGATATGCTGTGAATTAGTTTAATGTACTTTTATGGTCATACAAATGACCGAATAAAAATAATGGTGATAACTCAACCACCCAGAAGATCAGTTAGGTAATATGGATTTAACACGGGTGGAGCAAGATGGCTTCAAGAAAGGTCACTCGACCTTTGACCATTGTTTTAGTTTATGGTGGATAGATAATAAATTGATAGAGAAGGTGGGTAACCTTTATTTTTTTTGTCGAATTTAAGTGAGCTTTTGACTTGGTAAATCAGGATGTACTGTGGGAGCAATTGAAAAATTAGAAAAGTGACTAAGGGATAATTTTTTGAAGGAATTCCATGGGGCAACTGGACAAGAGTTAAACTAAATCAATAAGGTCTGTTGTCCAAGCAACATACAGATTATAAATGGCCTACGACACAGGGTTGTATATTGGTCCCCATCTTAATTCACCCTTTTTTTTTAATGGGGCTACCTCTCATTCTGTCAGAAGAATGGGCATTTTCTCCAAAAATAGGAGTATGACCAATACCCTGTTTGTAATATGCTAATGATTTAGTCTGTAAATGCCCAAAATATTGAATTCGAAATATTGATAGGCCAGAATATAGAATCCAAAATATAGAGAAGACAGAACATCGAATTACCAAAATATAGTTGGTCAGAATATCGAAATTGAGGTAGAAAATATCGATTTTCATTATATTGGATTTAAAATATCGTTTTCCATAATATCGAGAAAAAAAATGAGTGTTATGTATGGTAGTAAATGTGTTAAAGTTATATATTATTTTTGTAATGTATGTTTAATTTTTTTAAAGTAATAAATGTTATGTAATTTAATTTTTGCGTAATTTAATTCCATAGCGGGTTGTGGGTTTATAGGGGAATAGGGTGGGAAGTGATTTAATTATAGTAAATTGAATATTAATTTTAATGAATTGCTGAATATTTTTCATGTAATTTTGCATTTTAGTTCAGTAGAGGTTTGTAGGTTTATGGGGGGAAAAGGGTGGGATGTAATCTAATTGTAATTAGGTAAATATTATTTTTTATTTATATGTATCGATAATTAATTGATTGATAATTAATTATTAATTGGTAATTCATTTTTATTAATTAATAATTATGTTAATTGTAGTAATGTATTATTTGGAGCGGGTTGTGGGTTTATAGGGGAATAGGGTGGGAAGTAATTTAATTGTAATTAAGTAAATAATAATTTGTATTTATATGTATTGATAATTAATTGATTGATAATTAATTATTAATTGGTCATTCATTTTTATTCATTGATTAATTGATAATTATGCTAATTGTATCAATGTATTATTATTATTATTGTTATTATTGTTATTATTATTATTATTATTATTATCCCCTTCCCTGCCGGCCCGTTTCTGCCGCTGTGCGGTAAACAAAGGAACAGGGGCAGGCCATGACGAACAGCAGCCGTCATCAGCACACGAGCACCGTAGTGCATGACGGCTGGGGTTCGTCATCAGCATGTAAGGGGTTAATATTATTATTATTATTATTATTATTATTATTATTATTATTATTATTTGGTAATTAATTTTTATTAATTGGTAATTAATTTTCATTATGTTTTTTTTGGTATTGATGATTATGTATTCATATTTAAAAATTAGATCTTTACTTTCCCTACTGTTGCACTCTCTGGTGTGGGGATAGTAATCTTTACCCCTACGCTATCCAACACTTTCCCTACTGTTGCACTCACTGGAGTGGGAATAGTAAATTTTACCCCTACACTATCCAACGCTTTCCCTACTGTTGCACTCACTGGAGTGGGAATAGTAATTTTTATCCCTACGCTATCCAACACTTTCCCTACTGTTGCACTCTTTGGAGTGGGAATAGTCATTTTTAACCCTACGCGATCCAACGCTTTCCCTACCCTTACCCTCTCACAATCCAAGAAATTCTCTACTTTTGCATTTGTTGGAGTGTGAATACTAATTTTATTTTATTAGCTATGTAATGTTTTTGAAGTTATATTTAATGTTGTGTAAATTATTAATTAACATAAATAGTATTACTTTAATTATTTAAACTATTATATATTATTTATTTTTATATTTATATATTAGGTTTAATTGTATATATATTTAAATATATTTTTAATAATGTTTTAAATATTTCATAATTAAGAGTAATAATTATTTTATAATATTATTAAGTACATATATAAGATTAAATAAATTATTGTTTTTTTCAATACATTTATTTTTGTTACATGTTAAGCTTTCTTACATTATTTCAACTATGTTTTATTCAATTGTGTTTATTATTTAATGACTTTTATATTAGTTTTTTATACAGTTAAAAAATTCGATATTTTACTTAACTAAATTTTAACTATCGATATTTTGGATTCGATATTTTAGTACTTACCTGTTTGTAGATAGGGATTCTATATTCTGTACTTCGATATTTTTGAGTCGATATTTTGGGCATTCTATATTATGTCCCTCGATATTTAGTCACTGAACCGATTTAGTCAATATGACTGCAACACAGACAGGATTGGATTGGAAATGCATGCTGTCACTACATATTGTAATAGGAAAAAAATGGTAATTAACATGGATAAAACTAAGACTAAGGATATATAAAGAAAAAATATCAATGATTTATTGACAGTGTGAGGGTGGAAAAAGTTACACCCTATAGGTAGCTTGGATTATATTTTGAGTACAATTTAAACTGGAAATTCCATTAAAGTAATAGCACTTCCTTATGTCCTGGGGTTTTGCATGTTTTACATGGTTTATGGAGGATACAATATGCCCCTGGTCTATATCAAGACTGAAACAAGTTTGGAAGGTCAGTGTCTAAAAAGTATTTAAAGCATTCTCCAGTAGTCTATGGTGCAAGAGAAAAGAACAGAACTCAAACTTGTATACTGGTGTTTTATCTAAATCAAGCTGTGGATAAGATTGTGGAATAGGTTATTACTAGACGGAGGGGAAAAAATTGCATACCTTCATAAAATTGAACTTTTGAATAGTGAGTTGCAGTGGGCTGCAAGTGTAATAGAGATTTGATGAAATATTTTATGTTGTTTTCTTTACATTCTCTCTATATAGGGTTACCCATAAAACTCTCCTGAATGGACTTGAATATGAAAATGGAGGTCTTGGCTAAATAACATGATATGTGGTATTTACACTTAAAAAAAGTCAATCACATAAAAGATTGATGTTTGGTGTGATGAGGATTTGTATCCTTATACTACCGGATTGCCTGGTCCTGGTTTTCAACACAGCATTTTGAAATATAGATTGGGTATTAACCCAATGTTGTCTGGCATTAAGTTACCTAATGCAACGTTTAAAGTTGGTGGATACCATAACTGTGGTATGAATATGAAATCCACAATTTTTGGGGATTCTTGGTTTTAAATTGGGAAAAGTAGTAGAATAGTAAAGCCCCTTTTAAAGAAATATGGCATCAAAACATGTAAGGCAGAGGTCTTCAAACTTTTTGATGTCGAGACCCACTTGTTAAACTTTTTTAGGCATAAGGACCCCCTTCCGACAAAAATGTGTACTCTTCATTATCGACAACTATCAACAACTGTTGCTTCGCTGTTTTGTCACAGCGATGCAACAATTTTCATACATAAGGCCCTCTTTACGTTTTTGAGGTATTTTACCATTAGGTATCGACATAAAAATAGCGTAGTAAATGGAAAATAAATAAACAAGTTGTTACTCAATGGGAAATGCACTGCAGTACATTATGAAACCTCTATTAGTTAAAGCACTGTAGAGGTCTGCATGTAACCAGAGAGCCACAGAATTACATATTGGTTGGTTCAGTGGAGACTAGTGATGTGCATTATTAGTGCTACAAGGTCACAGCCTGTGACAGAAAGCACTGCGAATATGTAAGTCATTATTTCATACTTATATTACACAGTGTCAGATAGAATGCTGTAAAAGGTGGAAATGGTTTTACGATAAAATGGTGCCTTCAAAGCGTAGACTTAAATAATGCCAAAGTTTGTAATGCATTTTTTTTTCATAGCTGTCCCTTCAACACCTCTTCAGGGGTACTAAGGGCTGTCTAAATGCAGTTAAAATTAAAGCAAGCACTTCTCAGGCCCAGTTGGTAACACTTTGCACTTCCACTAACAAAAACCAAATCTTTGTTATCACAATGCTTGGAGTGATTTGATTAATTAGAGCCAGATCTTACTGAATGAATTCTTATGGCAGTCCCTACCATCTAGTGTGGCTCGCCGTCTGTCCTTATGCCTAATTGCCAGGAAGGCTTCCTCTTTTAGCCCATGGCTTATAAATGAAAATAGATTTAAATGAAGTAACGAATTAAGAACAAGAGAAATAAGCCAGAACTACTCCCGAGCATCGTTTACACTTTTACATTTTCATTTCATTCAGAGAGCAGCTGATAACGATCTAAATCACCGTCACGGGAGGGCTTTCTTTTTTATAAAGGAAAGCGCACGATTTGAATTGCAGAGACAAGTGAAGCTGGGGAATGCACGACCCCCTTGCCAGGACTCCAGGGCCCCCCTGGGGGTCGCGCCCCACAGTTTGAAGACCTCTGATGTAAGGATATTTGGACCGAGGAGCATGGCGGCATCCTCTAGCGCTCCCGGTTTGATGGGTCCTGGTGGCTGATAAAGACATCCTCCCTAGTGGGAACCTGCTCGGCGTCCATCCACTTACTGCTGGGGGATGCCCTGGGGCACTTTGCTGGTGCCCAACTACTGGCGGCGGTGTGTGAAGGAGACAGCACATGCTGGAAGGGATCATCTGCCTGAATTTGGCTCACTCTCAGCCCACCTCCCCTTGATCTGGCTGGCATGCCCTCTGTACGATGCCTGGCAATTTGAAGGGAGTGATGAAGCGAATTTCCTCATTTTGTAAATTAAAACTCATTTAACTGAAATCTGCTAATTTTTATGCTGATTAACACATGCATAATGAATGTAAATTTGTGGTAGGTAATCATACTTAGATGCTGAAAGCACATACATGAATTAATGTAATGTACCAACATAAGTTAGCCTGACTAATTATGCCATATTAAATATCGACTTTACACAATAGAGTTGAGGGCTGTTTTTGCATTAAATGTTGTCCTGCAAATATTGGGTTAGTGACAGTCTTTTTCACTGTGTTCGATAACTATGGCCCAGATTTACTTATAACTTGCATTGTCCCAGTGTGATACAAGTTGTTTCAAAACAACACAAGTACTTATCTGGGATTTACAAAACTGCACATGAAAATTTAGTAAATATGCTTCAATGTTTCTACTATTACCCCTACAAACCATTCTGACCATGCTATAGTGTCATTTGAGGTCAAAGGTACAAGCATTGAGAACCAAAGTGTATGCACCCTCTTTGCATGTTACCATCTAAGGAGAATTGTGGGCATCTCAAATAAGTTGAAGCTTGCTTGAGGGTGTTCATTGATAGGTGCAAGACCATGCCACAGATAGGACATCGCCTGGTTTGACCCTATTCTATGCTGATGACACAGTATTAATGGCTTGTACAGCCAATGCCTATAGTGATTATTGACCACCGAGTTGGTTTCATGTAAGATCAGAACCTCAAAGTTAACTTTAGTAAAGATTTCACTAATACCTGTGGGTCCAGCTCATGTAAATATCACCCTTTTACAGAAAATGTAACCCAACTAAATCAGGGTGGATCTTTTTCAGTTTGGTTCAGTTTTACTCCAGTGTTACATGGAAGCAGTTAATAACTGCTAGGAAACATCCGTTTGATATAGCCACAACTGCATTATCCAGATTCTCCGCTGAATTTGGGAAGAAGCCCCTAAGAGAAATGGGCCTAATATAGCAGACTTAGTGCTTCTAAAGGGCTACTTATGGGGCTGGGGTTATTCCAATTCAACAAACATTCTTATATGTGAAAATTCCTGCCTTAGAACATTTATTTAATTATCTCCATGCTGCTCCACCTATATTCGGCATAGGGAAGCAAGCAAGAGCTTTTTAGCAAATCTTACAAGGCTGTGTCCTCTTCTTTTGTGGCACAGGACTTAGACACAAAAGGAGGCTTTGTTTAACAGACATAATATCCAAGATTGTTTAACCTTGGACTCAGTCTCAGAGATACCCTGGTTGAGATATATTACGAACGATTGTAATAGGTTGCCTAGACCAGAATTGTATGAGGACCATGAGTCATTAAATAAGATCAGTAAAGGTGACTTTAAATACTTATATCTACATATGTTTGAGGAAGATAGATAAAACAGTGAGTGTCACACGCTGATTGTTACCTTTCATTCCATCTTATCAAATAATGAAGGTTTACAACCATATTTGGAGAAGATAATAAATTGTTATAATTCAATCAATCCTAAAGAGTGCTAAATACTCAAAATTGTCCAGCCTTCTGGCAGCACCAAATCCCTGCTATTATCATGGGAAGGCAAAACAGGGTGTTTTATGGGGCCAAGTGATGGGAATCGAATAGGAAGGGTGCAGCGCGGAAAATAACCTATAATGACAAGGGAAGAGAATTAGAATCTGCAATTTATTTAAGTAACTCAGACCCTACACACCACCCTCCAATAAGATTTAGAGCTCCATTAACTTGAATATTTATGACTGGATGCCTGCTGCATTCTTATATTGATTAATAGGAGAAGTAATACTGCTAAAACACCTTTAATTGTAAATCACTGTAATATCCCTGCAGTTCAACACAATGTGTTTCAGGGATTCAAGTTGTAGACTTTAAAGTTCATATCTAATACAGAAAGGTGCTTCCATTCCACTACAATAGTGGTTCAATAGTTCTATTTGCATGTAAGGATAGAATGCTCTTCTGATGATTCTATTTGCTTGAATGAGGTTATGAACTGTGTTAGAAATGTGGAATACCTCTCTGCAATCTGGCCTTTTCCCATCTCTGTGGAAACATGCGATGTTGTTACCGATTTTAAAAAAAGCAGATGCTGATCCACTATGCTTCAGTAACTACCGGCCTATCTCACTCCTCCCTAAGCCAGCAAAAGTTTTGGAGAAGGCAGTACAGGAGCAACTGCCCGAATACCTAGAATCCAACCCGTTGCTACATGACACCCAGTCAGGATCGTCTCCGTGAGGTGGGCATAGAAGGGATCCCGCTGGCCTGGGTGAAATCCTTCTTGACGGATAGAACTCAACAGGTCTTTCTTAGGCCATTTGTCTCCACGGAGAAACCATTGACATGGGGGGTCCCGCAGGGCTCTGCACTCAGCCCTCTTCTATTTAACGTATATCTGACTCTGTTAACGAAAGTGGTCGAATCCTGGGGCGTCAGAGTGGTCTTTTACGCTGATGATACTCAGCTTGTGTTTTCTTTTAAAGACCGCTCTGATAGCTTCATGGCTAATTTCAGCCACTGCCTGGTGAACATCGCCTCCTGGATGTCCTCCAACAATCTAAAACTGAATACTGACAAGACAGAGGTCTTTTTTTAATCAGAAATCCCCAATTCCCGCTAATGCTTGGTGGCCGTCTGAACTTAATCCCCCCCCGCCCCGGAACCAGTGCAAGCTGCCCGTAATTTGGGTTACCAATTTGACACAGCTTTATCCTGTAAAACCCAAATCAATAAAGTTTCGGCATCTTGCATTGGAAAGCTTCGAATGATTAAAAAAATCACCCCGTTCTTCCCACTTGATTCATGGAGGACGAGGTTCATGCCCTAATTACGTCCCACTTGGACTACGCAAATAGTCTGTTTGAAGGAGCCACGGCGTATATCATTAACCGTCTTCAGACAGTGCAGAATTCAGCGGCCAGGCTGATTTGTAATATTCCTTATTGCCACTCCATTACACCTTATTTGGCTAAACTGCACTTGCTACCAGTGAGGTACCGCATACAGTTCAAGGCCCTGGTCCTTGCCTTTAGAGCTCTCGACGGACAAGGCCCTGTATACTTGTGGCATAGACTTACTACATCGGAGCCTTTGTTTTGGAGGAAACTCAAGACCTGGCTCTTCTCCATGATCTAGCTCTCACCGAACTCTAAATAATTTATTTAGAAGCTTGTAAAGTGCACGGCTACCCCCAACAGGGGTGTCCCGGCGCTGTAGACTAGTGGCAGCCAGAGGGGTTCGGTGAGTCCATAGGAGACTTAGCTATCTTCAAGTTGTTTTGTAATGTAACATGGTTGGTATAATTCAGTGAGTTTACGTAGAACCTTCACTCTTTCTTCACTCCAAACATGATTGCCAGAACTCTACCTTTTTCAGCCAGGGCCATGGTTACTATAAAAACTGTTGATCGATGGAGCTGAGCTCGTCATGAGCCACAGAGCACCGTGCCTCATGACGAGCTCAGCTCGTCATGAGCATGGAAAGTGTTAAATGTATAATCTGAAATGTGTTTACATATTGGTACTTACAAATACATGATTAGTACCCTATCATGACACTTTTTATTTAGAATCATACTAAATGCATCCGAAGTTATTCTAAAATCATCATATCTTCATGTTCTCTTATGAATGTATGCCTATAATTCTATATATTCTGTGCTATATTATCCAAAATATTATGTGCCTTAATGCATTCATAAAGTTTTCTGCCTCACTAAGCTCACCATTCATTAGAGAATTCCTCAGTATAACAAATTATGTGCAACAGTGTTTTTCTTACTGAGCTCTCATGTACTGTGCGAATTATTAGCTACAATTGTTGTTACCATTTCAGGACATCTGCCTGGGAAACTGTTCTCTTGAACTCTCTCTTAGGCTCTGGCTAAAACAGGATTATTCTAACGTTTCACATACTGGATGACTTAAGGATTCAATCAATCAATAAGGGGGATTGTAAACATGCTACTCACCCGTGAGGGTCTCAAGGCACTGGGGGGGGGGGGGGCGGTTTTAGCAGCTCCGTACAGGCAAAAAGCTTGGTCTTGAGTGTTTTCCTGAAGACGTTTAGGGAGAGGGCATGATCGATGTCGATCTGGAGCTCATTCCAGGTCTTGGCTGCGATGTAGGCGAAGGCTCTTCCACCTGTCCTGGCTTTGCGGATGCACGGGGTTTCGGCGAGGGCGAGGTTGGATGATCAGAGTTTTCTTTTGGGTACGTGGAAGGAGATCCTCTTGTTGAGGTATTGGGGTCAGATGTTGTGGAGGCATTTGTAGGTGTGGGTGAGTATCTTGAAAGTGACTCTCTTCTCTACAGGAAGTCAGTGGAGGTTGTGCAGGTGTTGGGTGATGTGCTCATGTCGACGGATGCCTAGGACGAGTCTTGCTGCGGTGTTCTGTAAGGTCTAGAGTTGGTGGAGCAGAGACTTGTTGATCACGGCGTAGAGGGTGTTACCGTAGTCCAGTCTTCTGATTATGAGTGTGTGGGTGATGGTCTTCCTTGATTCAGGGGGATCCATTTGAAGGTCTTTCGTATGAGGCAGAGGGTGTTGAAGCAGCTGGAGGTGACAGCGTTGACCTGTCAGGTCATGGAGAGGGAGAAGTCTAGTATCATGCCGAGGTTTCACGGCATGGTCCATGGGTTTGGGAGGGCTGCCATGGGCGGTGGGCCACCAGGTGTTGTCCCATGCGGAGGGAGGACCTCTGTCTTCTCTGAGTTGAGCTTCAGACAGCTGTTGTTCATCCAGGATGTGACGTCCTTCATTCCTTCCTGGAAGTTGAGTTCGGGGGGTGACAGGGTCCTTGGTGAGGGAGAGAATTAGCTGGGTGTCGTTGGTGTAGGATACTATGCTGAGTCCATGTTTGGTGAATTCCTGGATGATGTTGCAAAGTTCCTTGGAGTTGCTGGAGTTGATGATGATCTTGTTTAGGCTGAAGGTTCATTTGGTGAATCTGATGCGTTGGTGGTATTCCGTCATGGTGTTTTTGTAGGTGGTGTGATCTTCTGGCATTTACCTGTTTCTCCATTTCTTCTAGAGATGTCTGTAAGTGTGTCTGGATTCTTGTAGGTCAGAGATGAACCGGGTGGCCTACGTGGGGGGCTGTCTGTTGGAGCTACATAGGGGTGCGAGTTCGCCTGCGCAGTTGGATATCCATCTGTGGCATTCTTGGGCTGCAAGGTTAGCATTGGTCGAGGTGGTGGAGGGGACGCGGTTGAGGGTGTGGATGAGATGCTCCTCAGTGATTTTGCTCCAGTTCCTTCATGCAGGGCGCATTGCCATTTTGGGGGTGGTGGATTTGTCACTGTTGAAGCGTACGCAGTGGTGGTCTGTCCAGGGGGGTTGCGTGGCGTGGCTGAATTGGATGTTGTTACCTCCAGCGAAGATGGGGTTGAGGGTGTCTCCTGTCTTGTGAGTGTTATGGTGACGATCTGTTTCAGGCTGATGTTGGTGAAATTTTCCAGGAGAGTGGTGGGGTAGCTTGGGTTGTCGAGCTGGAAGTGCAGGTATCCGATGAGTATGTAGTCCATGGAGGTTATGGCATGGGGGGCGATGAGGTCGGCGATGGTTGAGGCAAACGTGGCACGAGGTCCGAGGGGTCTGTAAGCGAGGGTGCCGCAAATGGTGGTTTTAGGGCTGGTCTGTATCTGGAATTAAGGTGTTCATGGTAGAGAGGGATTTGTTTGTGGTAGAGGTGGAGAGTTGGAGGGAGCTCTTGTGTGAGATGGCGAGTCCTCCTCCTGGGTGGTTGAGGCTCTCTTTCCTCTGGATCTTGCATCTGTCGGGGATGGTGGTGGCAATGTCAGGGGCGGAGAGGCCATTGGTCTAGGTTTCTGCAAAGAAGACAATGTCTGGTGCTAGGGTGTCAAGGAGGTTCCAGATCTCGACAATGTGTCTGTGCAGGGATCACACGTTGAGAAGGATGCACTTCAGTGATTCGTAGGTGTTGGCATTTGATGTGGGGGTGGCGGCTGTGGGAGAGCTGATGGTGTTGAAGGTCTGGCGTCATTGTCAGCTGGAGAACTGTCAATGGGTGGTGATTGCATGGACAGTTGGCAGTTGTTGTTCCTGCCGGGGTTGAGTGTGAGAAGGCTAGCTGCATCGTATCGATGGATGGTTGGGGATCCAGGGTATCCTGCGCTGGTCACGGTCGGAACACGGACAGGTGCAGATGTGCTTGCCTTTGGGGTGCCTTTGGCGTGGCCACGCAGCGGCTGCCATTAAATAGGGTAAGGGGGGGAGGAGCCATGCAGGCATTCGAAATGGCCGCATAGTCGCTCGGCTCCGTGAGCTCTTTCGCCCCACACGACTATCCTGGCATTTATCCTGATCTGAGAGAACATACTTTGACAGGAGAAGAACTACGAACACCTACCGAGTGTTCCCGGAGCTCCGGTGTGCAGCGGATCCTTGGAATAGTCCCCGTCTGCTCCACGGCCTAAGCAGCTACAAGACCTGTAGTGTCGACGGCCATTGATGGCGACGAGGAGCCTGCCGTTGGGTGCCGTTGACATGAAAGACCACTTCTGGCGGTGAAGACCCGGTCCGCTTGTTGGCGAATCTTGAGGAGCAGTGGGGAGACATTGGACCGGATGGGGCGCTTGACTCTTGTCCCCCCCATCCCCAAATTTTGTTGCCCGGGCATAATCAAGGTCTACCCCCGATATAGGCGGGACTTTAGCCTTTTGGTGGCTCTCCTTTCTGGGGCCTGGCCCACAGTCTGTTTGCCATGGAGGCACGTTCTGTGGAGCCCTCATGGTGAGGCCTAGTCCCTGAGTGTGGTGAAGAGGGACGGGGCCGGCTGGATCAAGATGGCGGCGGATGCACTTCTCTATGACCCGAGTCCAGATCGGATTGCTGATCTGCAGGTGGGGCTGAGATGCTCGCATCATACAAAGGAGTTCATTTCCCGGGACGTGATAGCTGCTCTAGCTGTTTTGCGCGAAACTATGCTTTGCCATGCCCGAGACTTGGGCGGAAGAATGGACGCCATCGCGGTTTCGCCGTCCTTGGCGGCCACGCCCCGACTCCACGGGACTGCCGGTGAATTTGCTGCTGACCCACTGGAGGAAACTTAGGCTTCACGTAGGAACTGGGGACCGCCTGAGGTCCGTGCTCCTGTGCGGGCCGACTCGATTGCTTATTTGGATGTCACCTTGGGACATTTGCCTGGCTGGCGGCTGGAGGTGGAGTGCTGTCTCTCTTTTTGGAATGGAATGGTCGTGTCGCAGCGATGGCTGGATTGTGTGACTTTCCTCTCCTGGTTGGCGTTGTCGCCTGTGAGCTTTGGGAATCTTTCGGGACCGATGTTGATATCATTTGTTCTTGACTGTTTACACTTTGCTGGGCTTGGATTATCGAACTCTTCTATGGTTGCGTCCCAGCCGGACCCACTTGTACTGTACGGACTTTTAGGTTTGTGCTCTAAATTGATCAACGAGAGGACTTCTGCCTGTGTCACTGCTAGACAGGGTCAGGGATGATGTGGGTCATGTCTATTGGTTAGACAGTGCATTGGGTATGTTCAATTGATATTGTATCGTGTTTATACTAGTGGTTGGTTATTCTCCAGTATAGTATTGCTTCCATTCTGGGATTTCCGTGATGTAGGGGTGAAGGGCGGGGCTGGGCGGCACGATGAGGGCCCTCCTCTGCTTATTTTCTTCGCTTTTCTCTTTTTCTTTCTATATTTCGGGTTTCCATTAGGGCGACAGGCACGCGGCTGGGGGGGTAGGCCATGACCTTCTGCAGGTGTGCAGGGTGGGGGTAGTGGGATGGGTGTTTGTTTGTTCTTTGTTTCTATGGCCCTTTAGTCTTTCTTTCCCTTTTTAGTGTCGTCGTTGCGCTTGCTCTTTGCGATATGTTCGGTGTTGAGGGGCGGGGGTTAGGGTTGTTACCCGATGAGGCTGTGCCCACCTTTATCCTGTTTTGAGTATCCTGCCCCCCCCGATGACTCCTTCGTATCATTGCTGTTTGCCGATATCCTGATTTGCACATGGTGGCGGGACTGTGTACGATTGTGCGACACCTTCTTCGTTTCTTATTTGAAAAATGAACCTCTCGAATCCTGATCTTCAGCTGTTGTGTATGAATACAAGCTGCGCACTGTTATCCTTTCCCCTGGGGGCCACACTGCTTTAATCACACAAAATGCTTGCTTTACTTCTGCTTAGCGGCCGGCCGGGATGGTTGTAGGCCCATACCTGTAACTACATGCAACATAAATAAAGGTTCAAAAAAAAAAATAGGGTAAGGGGGAGGGAGGAGCAGCTGGGTGACAGGTGCAGGTAGGTGGCAGGGAGAGGGGCCACAGGGGCAGTAGCAGCAAGGAAACGGGCGGGAACCAGCATGGGGATTACAAGGTAGGACAAGAAGGGCAAGAAGAAACTCAGGCAATGACAATAAGGAAAAACAAAAAAAAAACACCTTAATGTCATAGTGGCCGTGAATTTAAGTGTGCTTCTTCTGAATGCATTTACTTTTTGGAAATAATCTAAAATTCGATATAACCAGTGATATGTTAAGCAAGGGTAAAAGTTACAAGCTGTCTTCTTTATGTCACCTGACACACACTCCTTAGGAACTGACCAATGGACTGAGTGGTCTGACCAGATGAGGTGATTCCAGGAGGTGTCACCCCCGGAAACTCTAAGCATATAATATCATCTGATTTAACATATTTGCATGCTTTTGAGCATTCTGCATTATTACAGCAATTTGCTTATATGCAGCTTGATGGTGACAGACAACTGCTGTTCTGCATGCTTGCTGATTATGAACTGTTAACAGAGATTTGAAGAAATTACCTGGCAAATTAACTTGCCTGATAAGGATTTATCTGGCTTCTTTCCCAAACTGATGCATATGCTATATGTGCTTAGTGGTCTCTCCGTTCGGGGATGACTCGAACTGGCAAATTCATGTTCTTTCTGAACTCTTGAGCTTTTGGTACTTATTTGACCTTTAATAATTCTGTCTTATTCTCTAATGCAATCTATTGATGCACTTATCTTCCTAAATGTTTGATAAACTAAAGTAAATGTACCAATTTGACTTAACTGTCATGATTTGTAAAAGTGAACATTCATTTCTAATTTGAATTTACCAATGACTAGTGGAAATCATATTAGGGAGATCTCAGAGCACCAAATTCTAATATTATTATTCTGTATAGCTTTAGCTGAACTCTTGATGTGTGTGATTTTGGCATGCCTACATTTCATCAGGAGATTTGGACTTGCAGTGATAATCCTATACTTGTATAGTATTGTCTTGAAAGTAATCTATATGAGCTTAATGTTATGTTATGTTATGAGTTTTTATATAGCGCATGACTCACCCGGGGGCATCTCAGCTCTTTACCAATGGGAATTCAGAGAGGGGAACAAAGAAAGAGCTATATTATGAAGAAGCAGGCTTAAAACAAGAATGTTTTTAATTGTTTCCTGAAAGACATATAGGTGCTGGATTTTCGCAGGGCCACTGGTAATTAATTCCAGTATTTGGGGGCTATATACGAGAAAGTTCTGCCACCAGTGCGGGTTAACCGAATACGTGGGACCTTCAAGAGAGCTAAGGCTTTAGATCTTAAATTGCATTCATGTGATTGTTTGTACAGTTTGTTTTGGAGGTAGGATAGTCCCTCCCCTATAAGAGCTTTAAAGGAGAGACAACATATTTTGAACAAAGATCTTTTTTGCACCGGAAGCCAGTGCTGTTGTCTGAGCAGGGGGAGGGATGGGGTTTCTGGGGGACAATTTAGAACCATTCTGGCAGCGGTGTTCTGTAGTACCTGCAATTTTGCCAGAGTGGTAGCGCCTACTTCAGCCTACATGGCGTTTCCGTAATCTAACCTGCTCACTACCATTGCCTGTACTACAGTTCTACGATGTTCCAATGGTAGATAGGGAATGATTCTACGTAGTAGACGCAAGTTATAGTAACATGATCCTGCAATATTTTTACATTATTTTTCATGTTAAGCATAACATCCAGCTGGATTCCCAGGCTTTTCACTGAGGAGGACGGCATTGGTGCACCACCCAATTGGGGGGGCCACCAGTCAGGAGTCCAAAAGTGGGCATCCTTACCTAAGAGCATAAGCTCTGTTTTTTCCGCGTTGAGCTGCAGATATCGCTCCTTCATCCAGTTTGCGATTGCTATCATACCGCCGAAAAACGTAGTTTCTCATCAGTAATATTTTTGCCTATTGAAAATAGTGGCTGCGTGTCATCAGCGTATGAGACTATCTCGAAGCCAAAGGATTGGACTATCTTGGCCAGGGGGGCCAAGTATATATTAAAGAGGGTGTGGCTAAGACAAGAGCCCTGAGGCACCCCTTTGTCCAACAGGAATTTTTTTGTTAGACGAATGGTCCAAGTGTAGTGGTTTGCCATCTGTCCATTAAGAAATTCCTCAGCCACTGTAAGGCTATGCCCCCGATGCCACACTCAATTAGTCTCTCCGCTAGCCGCTGATGAGATATCGTATCAAAAGCTTCGGAGAGATCTAAGAGGATCAGGATCAAGGATCCTCCGGCATCGAGGGTACGTCTCAGGGAATCAGTAACAGCCAAAGTGGTTGTTTCTGTCCTGAAGCCGGTGCGAAAGCCCGACTAGGAGGGATCTAGTATGTCGTTGCATTCTAAATACTGACTGAGTTGTGTATTTATTGTGGACTCCAGCAGTTTCCCCAGTAGGGGTAACAGGGATATTGGCCTGTAATTACTTAACCCCTGGGGATCTGCAGATGGCTTTTTTACTTTTGGCCACAAAGAGGCCTCTTTCCATGCGCTCGGTATAAGGCCGGTAGAGATAGAGGCATTGAGGATGTTTTAGACAATGGGAGCGCAAGTTGGAGATAACAGAGCCATAACACTAGGTGGACATATGTCCATTGGTGAGCCGGATTTTGCTGTTCGCAATAATTTGTTTGTATCAGCAAGTGAAATGGGCTTGAACTGGTTGAAAGCACCTACAGTTGAAGTGGAGGAGTTTTCCAAGTTAATGTTTGGACAGGAGTTGTTGATGTCGGTGGCAGGAAAGTTAACATACATTTTGGCAATTTTGACATAAAAATAATGTGCTATAGAGTCACATAATATTTGGGATTCAGGTGGTGTTTGTTTGCATGCTTTAGGGAGAGGAAAAGTCTTTGACAATGTCAAAGAAAACTTTAGTGGAATTTCTGGATTTTTCGATTTGAGTATGTAAATATAAACATCAGGCTGTTTTTATTGATTGATGATAATGGGATAGGGATGCTTTATAAACTTTCCTATTCTCGGGTGGTTTTTCCTTTCTCCATTTTCTCTCATGTGCTTTGCACGTGGATTTTAGGGATTTCAATTCATCTGAGTATCAGTGGAGTCGAAGGTCTCCTCAATGAGGGGTTGACTCTTTTTAATGGAATCACTATATCGAATGTTTTCGAATGTTTTAATATAAAATTTGTTGTTCAGTTGTCCTGGTCCTCATTGGTTGACTGTTGGGACCCTTTATGTCCAACCTTTCTGGACACACACTAAGGGCCAATGGAGGACCAAGAGAGTGGTAGATTCATTTTTTAAATTCCCATCCATAGTTTTCGGCCCAGTAAACACTACAGCACCTCTATTACATGATTAAATTGCTAGTGATTTTTGTAGTATTGTATTACAGGCAACTATAGAAATAATATATATAGGTAATTGGGGACATAGCCTCTAGCTGAACTATGCAAGTTCAATTCTAAGGAAGCTAGTACTTAAAATGGGACCAATTTAAGTTTTGACACCAGCACGAGGTCATTACCTGATCAACGATCAATACTCGATAATATCACAGAGCAATGGCCCATACACATTCACCCAAAATCCTTGATGCGCTTAGGTCAATTTATATACATTCAATTCCTTTCCTCCTAAAATCCATACATGACATTCCAAAATGCTTAATTACCTTATACACCAACTTTCCTTTTACGTTGTCGATGAACCAATTAGTTCAATAGTTGAAGGTAATGATATTACTACCTAAACTTTTGTTCATTCAGTTAAATGATCACAGACTCTCTGAAAGGTTAATAAAGTTTTATCTCTAATGATTGCAAATGCTCAATGCATACAGTCACAAATGCAAATAATTAAATTCACCAAAGGGAGAGAAAATATATATAAATGCAACCAGAGTAAAACTTTTTCACTCAATATACGGTTAACTCATTAAGGAGTGAATAGATTAAGAGACACCAGTTTCAGCAAAAATAAATGTGAAATAAAATGCATCTAATAGAGGGGATAGATGAAGAGACAAAAGATTTAGTGAGAGAAAATACATTTTGCAAATAATTATACAAAGATTGGTCAGTATTCTAATACAAACCTAACGGATCCATAGAAAACCACCCCTCTGGCCAAAGTGTTGGTGGGGGTTCCCCGAGAAAGAATCAGGGAATAAAGATTACAGTGACAGGAACGGGACAGGACAGGAACAGCTAGGACTCTCTGCAGACCGGCCGACAACGATGCATGTCCCCTCTCTCTCTAGCTAGCCTAATCTCTTCTTAACCATATCCCCACAGGCACCCCAATTATACACTCAAACCTACATGTCCGTCCCACATTAACTGAAACATTTCACGAAACTTACCAGCTTGGTGGAATTGGCAGGTGGCTCTGTCACACCACAGTGACTTCATTCAAATTTGGGCTTATTCATTGTTCTACACCAATTCCCATGATTTAATAATTGTTCCGTTTCCACGTTTTAATACATGTTTCAATTTCACATAATTTAAGCAAAGTGTCCACGGAAGATGACTTCTTGTCCCACGGTCAGTCACATATCTTGGCAGACAATCATCACATTGGCCTTCAACCCCTGTGCTTCTTGTGCTGTGCTCAGCGCTTCTGCCTTGCCTTTGACAGATCAGATCCACTCCTCTGTTCACCCCTCCTTTATTTAGCCAATTTAAGTAAGATGGTGTTTCATCCAGCTCACTATAGCAAATAGAATATGAACATTCATCAATTATATGATAGTGCACTTTTCACTGTTTACCACCCACCTTTGCACTATTCCCTGTTAGTGTTACCTAGCATAACCTCCAAGCAAAAGCGGCATTATTTATTATTTCAAAGCAAACTGCAACATGTAAACTACAAAATGCACATGCGGCCTAGTCATGCATTATTTCTTCTATCTATCAAAGCACACTGAAAATACGTTTTAGTTTCTTCATATTTTATTTCACATTAGGGACTACATGTGCAAAGCTATTCCCCTCGTGTTTGTGTGTAAGGTGCACGTTAGTTTTAATTACTACTTACTGTTAGTACGTATTATGTGGGTGTTAATTCGAGCAGGTTTCTTTTTGTGAAACCCTGCTCCATCAATACTATAGGAAAACATATCATATTTTGACCCCCTAAACCACCACTTATTTTGTTTTGGACTGCTGGATTTTGGACCTCTGCTGTAAGTTCCCTAATGGAGTCTCATTCACGGTGTCTGTTAAAAAATTAAATGAACTTAATGTGTAAGTGCCAAATCTCAACATAAGGTGAGATTCTGTGCATAGCTGGGGTAAAAGGCTAGGAGCAGGTTTCACTTCATACATTTTCACAATTTTATGGAGATCTGTAGAGGCTGAAAGAGGGACTACTTTTCTGACTCAGCATGGCATCTTCGCACAGATAGCACTGTTCCAGATGGGACCTAAAGTACATTAGTAATGGTCTGATAATGCCTTACAATTCAATTAGGAAAACAAAAATAAATATTCTTTCATTTTTTATTGAAATGCCAAATCTATAGTGTCACCTTGTGTAAATGTGGTATAAAACATTTCAACAAAGCTCCCATGTTCTCAAATTCCATCGGTGATTAGTCTCACCCAGTCTAGAGTGTTTGCTTTACATTCTGGGAGTTGTAGTCCTAATTTTATAATAGGCAAAACCCTTATACCTAAGCTTCCCCTAAATATGTTTATAGCAAATCATGTGGCATGCAATTTAAAAAAACAAAAATCAGGAGTACGACTTTGTCGCAAGGCAGTCACTGTACATTTAACATCAAAGTATGAACACTTGGATGACAATTAATATTTCAAGATGTTACCACAAATATACAGATTTTATCACTTTCACAATTAGAATACCAGGCTTAATGACTGTGACCCACTTTCAATCATAGACTTAGGATACCTGTGAGCATTTCATAATTTCTGCTGTTGAACTAGATTGTCTAATAACCTCTCAAGTCACTGAACACAATGTGTCCCAGCACTCTCAAAAGTGGTTAAAATACATTTGTGGCTGGTTCATAAAAAAAAGAAGGAACATTAAGTGAAGAGATGCCCACTATAATGTATTCTCCTACTTTTTTGATTCACAAACATTCCTAGAACCATGCCAGTAAAGCTCTGTCAGGGACAGCTTTCTTGCTGTCTTCTTGGGAATGTCGTTCGACTTTCCCTGTGGGATTATTTTCCCCTTGCAGTCCTCCATAGTGGAAAACTCCACAGAGAGGAACAGGATTTTCCTCCATTGAAAATACCCTTGGGTATGGAAAGGAGACATTTCCCTTCCCGTCTTAGAAAGGGAAGGTGCAAGTGTACATTTCTGACCATTGCAGGGCAGAAAAAGGATAGATGAGAGTGTGGAACTATCCACAAACATTCAAGTTTTTAGGTATACACAAAGGCTGAAGGGAAATCACACCGTAGAACACCCTCTTTCCTGCCCTTTCAATGGGAATAGCTGACATAAGTTCATACTTGCCAGGAACTGATTTGTGAATTGCTGTTAGGTGTACAGAAAATGTGTCAAAATACGTTAATGACTCAATTCACTCTGTGAATAAGACCCATGCTCGTGACAATCATTGTTAGGGTGAACCAATAAAAGTTACTAAATTGATTTGAGCTGAACACCCTGGCAGTTATGGCACAGAGCAGACAGATTCAACTTAAGGCAGTGTGTAAAGTTTTTGTGCAGTACTAACACAGTTGTCAAGTCAAAATGCAAAACAATAAAATCCAAAAATAAATTAGAAAAGTAGAACAAATTGTATTAAACAAAATGACACCAAAATCCAGTAAGCTGAAACAGAGATGTGAATTTTTAAAACTGAGTAGAAATAGCACCAAGGAGCCCAAAGTTCCACTGATAGCCAATGGTCGTGGTAGAACAGGAACCAGGAACAATTTGACACTGACAGCTATGGCGCACGGGGCAGCTACACTAAGTAGGATTATCCTGGTGAAAGATTTTTACCTTCTGAGGTTAGTCCTTAACGTCCAATCCACCAATGGAGTACCCTTTCAAAGCCCCCAGAATCTCAGGAGAGGCACTTACAGAATCCAGTTGCCACCCCCAGCTGATCAGCTGTAGGAAAGGGCCTTTTGTTGCTTCTTGTGTCCCTGTAGTTTTAGCAGGAGGTCAGCCCTAAGACCCTTGGAGTCCACTTCTTTGTTCTGGCTGCAGGATGGAGAGCTGCCCAATCTTGTAGGCTATTCTCAGGTCTCAGACAACAGGTTTAATCCTTTTCTGATCTTCCATGGATTCAAGAGTGTTTTGAAGTGGATGTCTGGAGATGAAACATTTTTTCTGGGTATGAGTCAGTGGGTGGGAATGACCAATGGGGAATCCTAACCAACCTACCTACTTTGGGCATTGTCAGTATGGCCATAGTCTTCGGCCACACTGAAGTTAGGCTCTAAGGGCTGGAGGTGTAAGTGAAGAGTCTGTGGATTACTGAGTTAATCCTAGTATCCAAATACATCTAACATTGAATTCCAGTTTTAGGGAGGCCCTGTACCCCTAACAGTCTCAGAGACAGAAGTATGGAAAAACAAAGCTGAGATTTAGCAACCAGACAGTAGATACACATACATTGTTTTGCCATTCTATTTCCCTCCTTTGAAGTACATCTCCAATGTCAGATGAAAAAACCCAGCGGACCTGTCAAGCAGGTCTTAAAGCTCCAGCAAGATCTTAAACTGTGATGTCAAGAGGCCTACTGTGATGATGGCCTATCTGGCTGGAATAACAAAAGAAAGGTACAGGCATCGGTATTAACTACATCTGCTTGTGCCGGGGTAGGTCTCTGTGAAGTTTTTTAAATCCTTCAGCCAAGCCCACAAGCTATCCTATCAAGGACACAATAGCACCTCTAAACCCAAGGCCTCTTGTGCCTGTCCTGGGAGCAAGTTCACATTTAATCTACATTCATTGAAATGCTAATTAAAGGCTGACAGAAGGGAGAGTGCAAAAGGCAGATATAGCTTCTAGGGAATTTCCTTAATATGTATTACAATTCCGAATTCACCAGTGAATTGGGCTTGCAATAAATATTTCTAAAAAGTCCAAATATTAAATTTGAAGTTGTTTCAAAGGCGAAGATGACATTTATTAAGCTTAATATTGTATTGCAATGCTTTCTAATGGAACAGCCAACCCTGCTACTGTGAAAATAGCTTTGAGGTGCTAGTGACTGTGAGGGCATGCTTAACATTAACTTTTACACATCTTCCTTTTAATACCATGCCCTAGCCTTAATGGGCAGGAAGTACTAGGAGGAAGGGGTCCCAGTGTGGACAAGGAACATATAATACAATTCATATGAATTAATCAAAAACAATTATTTTGATCCACAAAGTTTTATTCACTGTGGGATCCATTGTAATGAATACACGTTGCATAGCAAACAGTCAACTGTATTGGAGGTCATACAGTGCCCCGGGAGGGAAAGGGGAAGTGATAGTGAAGAGGTAAGGGGAGTGGTGGGATTATGTGACAGTAAAATCAACAATTCAAAGGATTTTTCATGCTATAATTCGTATAGCAACAGCTGCCATGAAAAATGGCGACATTATTTACGGAAAGGCATACAACACAAAATACAGTGTATATACAAATATTGGCGTGTGGTTGCCGCAATTGGAAAAACCGTCGACGTTTCGACCCTCTGAAACTGCAGGAAAAGTTAACCTTGCTGCGGGGTCTTCATCAGGACCAGGGGGAGGGAACCTAATGAAACGGGTATAATAGACTAAAGTTAGAGGGTTGCTACTCCAGCCTCTAATTATCACATAGGTAGATATAAGGGTTGGACACCATTCTAATTATAGTCTCTAGATGATAGATTTATGGGAATTTAAATCGAGAGTAAATTATAGAAAATAACTGGATTTGGTCATGTCCAGAACATGGAATAGAGTCTGAGCCCAATTAGATGCAAAGGTCCAAGTGCCTGAGTGGGGAAACCGGCACGGTACAAGACGGCCAACCACTCACACAGTAAGGCATACATTGATTGAGATTACCAAGAGAAGAGAACGTTAGACTAAAATTAAATTAAAGAGGGGGTCATGGAGGAGCCTAAATATTAGTTAAGTTACGACTAACATCTGAAGCAGTGTGAGTCCAAGATTTAAAATGAAAGACATACCACAGGGTCAAAAGTCCTCCGTGTGGTCTTGTGGTTAATTAGGGCAATGACGGTAGTAAATCTGCACCTAAGGTAATGAGCATAGACTGATTACTGGTCAGTGTTAGAGGGACACTCACAAGAGAGTCAAAGCGTTAGCCGGTTGGGTAAAGAGAGGTGATGCTTACCGATAACAGCGTCATGCACTCAATCGGTATTCGGTAGAATCGGACATCATAGGGAATTGATCCAAAGTTCGTCTGATGAGGCAAAACAATGGGGTCATGAGACAACAATTCACTAGTGAATGATTCAAGTTGGAGGGTGGAACAGGAGGGGAGTTTTACTCACTAGGTAAGAGTTAATCTGGGAGCTCCGTACGAGGGCAGCCGATGAGTGCTGCGTTTCCTGGTTTGGTGAAATAGTCATGGTAACGGATCACGTGGTGATCGTGAGAGTCGTGAAACGAGAAGAAAGACTATCAGTCTCATCAATGATGATTAGTGAAACTGAGATGCACTTAGGTAGATTGAGGAATTAGGCATAACAATTGTCCACTATATTGTCATCCATAAATAAATAAATGTGAGATAGTATTCAGAGCATAGGGTTAGAAAACGATATCATCTCAAAACAACCAATTAGTATATTCAGGGCGTACCTCTTCAACATGAGGGTAAGGCCCGTCGAGTAGTCAATCAACTCATACAATCACAGACCATGTAATACACAACAATTGAACAATTGAACAGTAGCGTACCTCTCGAACATGAGGGTAGGGCCACCATGTTGAGATATGAAAGCAGTTAAATGGGATGTTATTGGGAGAGGGAACACTACTTAAGATGGTAAAAAAGGGGATTCAATGATGAGGGATTTGGAGCTTATGTGAGCAGACAAACCCATCATGGAAGTGTAGCCAATTGGGTAACCCCCTCATATGTAATCTACTTCGAGCAGACGGCTGTCTGCGAGGTTTTTTCCTACACGTTTTTTTCAATTTATTTTTTGATATCACAATATGGTAGAAAGAGAACTTTTGTCCTACTCTGAGGACTATATAGACAAACTGCTGGAGAATCCCGATAATATCTTTTTCCCATCTGATATCCCATCAATTGACTTTTCATTAAAGGATAAAATCTCTCGTCTCGAGCGCCTGGAGAAGAAATTGGTACGGACACGGTGGCATGACCACTTGCTCACTAGGTATCTCAAAGAGAACATAATTCCGGTTGGACTACAAATTAAAATTGAACCGGCTATCTTCATTGAAGTCCCGAAATTTAGAGAAGGATTTAGCCACATCTCGAACAATTGTTCACGCCACTGGATGGTGCTGGGCGTTGAAACGGCTGCGGAACAAGTCCAACTTCTCACTGCCGAAATCAAGACATTAAAAGCTGAAATTGCCGCTGATACCAACTTTGCCAGCGCCAAGGATACATTAACCAATTTGGAAGCTACACTCAAAGATTTTGACTTAACCACCCAAACCCGCAAACTTGAAAAATTGGCTTGTGATATTCGTTTATACGATAAAAAAAAGACATACCCATACTTACAGGACGACTACTACCGACAAGACACACAGGGTCGATTCACGAACAGAGGCCATGGAACTTACCGAGATAGACGTAATTTTCCAACTTTCTCTGACTCATCCTACAGTTCTGAGGGTGAACAAGACTCAGCAGGTCCCAGCTATCAATACCAATATCCTGATTACAACTACCCACCCCAACAATTCTCTCCTTTTTTAGGACAAGGTCTGGGATCTTGGCGACCCCCACGAGGAAGAGGCAATTCATGGGCCCGTGGTCAAAATCAACGTGGTTCCCAGCAGAATCAAACCAACTGGGATGGAGGACGAGGCCAGTCTTCGAAACAAGTTTGGTTCCAACCCGAACAACACGGCGAGAGAGTGACTCGCAACAAGACCTACCGCTGGTAGAACCGATTGAAACCCTGAATCCTGTGGTGAACATCTCCAAACAACCACTTACTGATGCAGAACTCCGAGTACTTAGCAAGGGACTATCCTACGTCCCTACGTATAATCCAGACAATTTTATCATAAGAACTGAACTTTACAAATTCTTCTGGAAGATCCGATTGAAGTATTTTTTCCGCAACGCTGAAACACAGCTCAAGTCATCTGTCACAGGCCTGCGACCTCCTTCAACTTTTGTTCCATATGCCAACAGTATGTCGAATCAGATCCTAGCCTATGAAACTGTCGTTTGGCATGATGTGCAACGAGTTCTTCAAGACAAAACCTTTGTTCGATACAACACCAGTAAACCCCAAAAGACAGCCCTACAGTCACTGGCCAATAACCATCAAGTCGTGATCAAGCCTGCAGATAAGGGTGGTGCCATTGTCATACAGGATTTATCTGCCTATAAGTCTGAGATTCTACACCAACTACAGGACGACAATTGCTACCAACTATTGAGGTCTGATCCCACAAGAGCCATCGCAATGGAGATTCTAGAAGTAACCCAGGAAGGTCTCGATCTAGGCTTTTTGTCTGAGAATGAATTTCAGTTTCTGAATAATAAACACCCTCGCCTGGCAACACTGTACACCTTGCCCAAGATCCACAAAAATATGACAAATCCTCCGGGTCGCCCAATTGTTTCTGGCTGCGGCTCCATACTGGAACCATTGGGGAAATATATTGTTTTTTTCATCAAACCACTTGCTGAGTCCACTCCGTCATATCTTCGAGACACTATGCACACCATCAACACAGTTGAAAGTATACCCTATGATCCATTGAACCAAAGACTAGCTACATGTGATGTAGTCTCCCTCTACACATGCATTCCACAACAAGAGGCGCTTACAGTGATAGCCAGATGTCTCCAGAAACGTCCTGCACCTGTACAAGTTCCTTCAGAGTTCATTGTAGCTTTGCTCAAAATCGCGATGACCCGCAATTTCTTTTTGTTTGACAATAACTTTTACCTTCAAACTTCCGGTGTAGCCATGGGTGCTCCTTTCGCTCCTGATGTAGCCATTTTGTACATGGCAGCTTTTGAAGAAGATACATCCCCACCAATTGAACCCATTCAGAGACCATGTTGGCCTCTGGATGAGGTACATTGATGACATTTTAATGATTTGGAGTGGCAGTCATGACCAATTGAACAGTTTCTTTACTTGGTTAAACCAACAATCTCAATATGTCAAGTTTACGATCCAATCGGATAACAACACCATCGATTTTTTGGATGTCACAATTTACCATCACTCTGGAAGACTCTGTACGAAACTATATCGCAAACCATCTGAGAGAAATTCTTTACTGGCTTACAATAGTCATCATCCTCGAGCTCTCCGCGATAACCTGCCCTTTGGGCAATTTTTGAGGATACGAAGGAATTGTTCCGATAAAGACGACTATTTTTCTGAATCACAGGATCTTTCGAACCGCGTGCTAAACCGGGAATACCCAAGACGTCTGATAAAAAAAGCACGCAAACGTGCTTGGTTCTATCCCCGTGAAGAACTTTTAACACCAAAAGATAGAACCAACTGTGAAGAGAACCGTATTGTCTGTGTCACCACTTTCAATACTAAAAGCAATAGCATTAAACGGATCATTAACAAGCACTGGCATTTGGTATCTGATGATATCAAACAACCTGAGACACCACTTCATGCATTTAAGAAGGCCAAGAGCATTAAGGACTATGTTGTGTGCTCCTTCTTATCCCCAGACAACCAACCCACGATCAACACCATGTGGAACTTACCACCAGTTATTGGGCATTTCAAATGTGGCCATTGTAAGGCTTGCGATTCTGCTATTCAGACCAAAGAATTTGTATATCTTCATCTAACTGTCAAACTAAAATCCTTCAGTAACTGTAACTCCAATAACATCATCTATGCCATCGTATGCCCATGTCAAAAAATCTACAATGGCCAGACTCAGCAAAAAATCAAAGCACGTATCCTACAACATATGAGTCGAATCCGATGTGATGTCCCTGGCGCACCACTTGTAGAACATTTCATGTTGAATTCCCATCCCCCTGAAAGTCTACAATGGTTGGTCATTGAGAAAACAACGTTGGGACCACGAGGTGGTAATATCTCTGATATTCTAAACACCCGAGAATTGAAATGGATCTACTTTTTTAACTCAATTGAAACTGGCCTCAATGAACTTGACAGCTCATTTTCCCAATTGGCTACACTTCCATGATGGGTTTGTCTGCTCACATAAGCTCCAAATCCCTCATCATTGAATCCCCTTTTTTACCATCTTAAGTAGTGTTCCCTCTCCCAATAACATCCCATTTAACTGCTTTCATATATCAACATGGTGGCCCTACCCTCATGTTCGAGAGGTACGCTACTGTTCAATTGTTCAATTGTTGTGTATTACATGGTCTGTGATTGTATGAGTTGATTGACTACTCGACGGGCCTTACCCTCATGTTGAAGAGGTACGCCCTGAATATACTAATTGGTTGTTTTGAGATGATATCGTTTTCTAACCCTATGCTCTGAATACTATCTCGCATTTATTTATTTACGGATGACAATATAGTGGACGATTGTTATGCCTAATTCCTCAATCTACCTAAGCGCATCTCAGTTTCACTAATCATCATTGACGAGACTGATAGTCTTTCTTCTCATTTCACGACTCTCACGATCACCACGTGATCCGTTACCATGACTATTTCACCAAACCAGGAAACGCAGCACTCATCGGCTGCCCTCGTACGGAGCTCCCAGATTAACTCTTACCTAGTGAGTATAACTCCCCTCCTGTTCCACCCTCCGCCTTGAATCATTCACTAGTGAATTGTTGTCGCATGACTAAGCATGGGCGAATTTTGCGAATCTCGCGTTCGCGAATTTTGCGGATTTGCGAACTCGCAATCCGCAAAATCCGCGAATTCTCGCGAATTTGCGGTTTCTTTTTTTTTTGTGTTCGCGCGGGTTTCTGCCAGGTCGCGAGGGTTTTTGTACAATTTCGCAAACGCGAACTTACCTGTCGGGTCGCAAGTTTTGCGAACTTGTTGTTTCTACGTGTCCAGCCTGTTTGGGACACTCTTCTTCAACACTGCCACCCTCTGTCACCACATGCCACCCTCTGGCTCACCCATGCCACCCTCTGTTTCATCACAGCACCCTCTGGTTGTCCAGTGTACATTATTGTGGCAAAGCAAAGCACACCTTCCCTGCCTCAAGTGACCTGAATTAATTTGGGGCTGATTAATGTGTCACAGAATATTTTTTTAGCTGGCACCTGCTTCCTTAGTGCTTCCTGATTAGTGATCTTTTGCACTTGCTAAGTGCTTTCATTGTTGCAAAATTAGTTACAACACCTGCCCTGCCCCAACTGACAATAATGAATTAGGGGCTGATTAATTTGTCACTGGATTTGAACTTCCAGCCTGGCTCCTGCTTGTCTCCCTTAGCTGTAATTCAGGACCTTTGTGGCATATGTGTAACTATTCTGAGGGTCAGAGCAGGGTCACATAATAGTTGCAAGTAGGCAACTGAACTCTGGAGGGGCCCCTCAGGAAGCACTACAGGAAATGGCTACTAATGATGAGCTTGAACTTTTGAACCTGGTAAGTAGTTTCAGTTTTGCTAAGATCGTATTTCTGCAATTTAGCGCTTATTCGCGGGGCGCGAAGTTGAACTGGGAAGCCGCGAACTCACGCGAACAGTGCGAGCAAGCCATAAAATCCGCTGCTCGCGGATTTGCGGGAAATTCGCGAATCTCGCGGATTGCGAATTTACCGAAAATCCGCAAAATCCGCAAAATCCGCGAGCGGAACGGATTTTCCGCCCATACTTACTCATGACCCCATTGTTTTGCCTCATCAGACGAACTTTGGATCAATTCCCTATGATGTCCGATTCTACCGAATACCGATTGAGTGCATGACGCTGTTATCGGTAAGCATTACCACTCTTTACCCAACCGGCTAACGCTTTGACTCTCTTGTGAGTGTCCCCCTAACACTGACCAGTAATCAGTCTATGCTCATTACCTTAGGTGCAGATTTACTACCGTCATTGCCCTAATTAACCACAAGACCACACGGAGGACTTTTGACCCTGTGGTATGTCTTTCATTTTAAATCTTGGACTCACGCTGCTTCAGATGTTAGTCGTAACTTAACTAATATTTAGGCTCCTCCATGACCCCCTCTTTAATTTAATTTTAGTCTAACGTTCTCTTCTCTTGGTAATCTCAATCAATGTATGCCTTACTGTGTGAGTGGTTGGCCGTCTTGTACCGTGCCGGTTTCCCCACTCAGGCGCTTGGACCTTTGCATCTAATTGGGCTCAGACTCTATTCCATGTTCTGGACATGACCAAACCCTGTTATTTTCTATAATTTACTCTCGATTTAAATTCCCATAAATCTATCATCTAGAGACTTTAATTAGAATGGTGTCCAACGCTTATATCTACCTATGTGATAATTAGAGGCTGGAGTAGCAACCCTCTAACTTTAGTCTATTATACCCGTTTCATTAGCCGCCAGATTCATCATTCTCCCGTTTTGCGAGGCCCTAATAGCGATTCATAGCGAATCGCTATTAAGGACTCGCAAAATGGGATTCATGTAGGAATCGCAATATTTTTTGCGATTCCTACACATTCTTTATTTGCGATTAGCAAATTGCTAATCGCAAATAAGGAAAAACTCCCCATGCATTCCTATGGGCCAAAAGGCCCATAGGAATGAATGGTGAGTATTCCTTATTTGCGATTAGCAATTTGCTAATCGCAAATAAGATAGCGATTTGAAGGGTGCCAGGGGTGTCCAAAGGACACCCTGTAGCACCCCTCAAATGATCTGTGACACAGGTGTTGCACACACACATGTCTAAAGGACATGTGTGTGTGTAACATGCAACTCAGACAAATGCATTTAAATGCATTTTTCTGAGTTTTCGCAATTTACCGCGAGGTCTGACCTCGCTGTAAATTGCGCCTAGAAATTGCGATTTCGCAAATTTAAATAGGATGTTGAATTGCATTTAAGGAATCTCAAATAGAGATTCCTTAAATGTCATTCCTCGCAAAATTGCGAGATCGCAATTAGCGATTTTTACATTTGGGATGCTGAATCCCAAATGCAAAAATCGCTTTCGCAACGGGCCGGATTCTCAGAATCTGGCCCTTTGCGAGCGCAAAAAAGCTTGATGAATCAGGCTGTAGGTTCCCTGCCCCTCCCCCTGGTCCTGATGAAGACCCCGCAGCAAGGTTAACTTTTCCTGCAGTTTCAGAGGGTTGAAACGTCAACGGTTTTTCCAATCGCGGCAATCACACGCCAATATTTGTATATACACTGTATTTTGTGTTGTATGCCTTTCCGTAAATAATGTCGCCATTTTTCATAGCAGCTGTTGCTATACGAATTATAGCATGAAAAATCCTTTGAATTGTTGATTTTACTGTCACATAATCCCACCACTCCCCTTACCTCTTCACTATCACTTTCCCTTTCCCTCCCGGGGCACTGTATGACCTCCAATACAGTTGACTGTTTGCTATGCAACGTGTATTCATTACACTGGATCCCACAGTGAATAAAACTTTGTGGATCAAAATAATTGTTTTTGATTAATTCATATGAATTGTATTATATGTTCCTTGTCCACACTGGGACCCCTTCCTCCTAGTACTTACTGAACCCAGGTCCCAGTGACTTTAATTGGGTAACCCCCTAATATATAATCTTAATGGGCAGGAAGGCGTACTTTGCGGCTACCAATAAAGGTTAAAAATGAGGACTTTCGGCCTGAAGCAAGAGCTTATTTTGACAGGTTGAATCAGCAGTTTAAACCTGCAATGCCAAATTACTGGTGGCAGCCTTAAGTCATGTTTCCACTATGACGGTTTTTGATTGGCACGAGTGCAGCAGCCCACTTGTCACATTTAACTTTCAGTCTATGAGTTCCCCTGATACCATGTACTAGGAAATTTTAGATAAGTTTAATATGCCTTATATCAGGAGTGTACCAATTTTACCATGTTGAAAGGAGGAGCACAGTCACTTTACCACTAGTTAGCAGGGGTGCACAGAGCTCTACAGCCAGCAAAATTAAGATTAAGAAAAAGAAACAAAATTATGGGTGATTCTGCCGGAATGGTAACATTTTCAACAGTGTTCATCATACGCTTCTGAAATGGCTTTCTACAACTTACTGCCAAGAAACGGACTTCGAGTTAATGAAGTTCACAACATAGCTTTGTAGCAACAGAACATTACACTTCAAAGCAGGTCAACATTGTTTACATCAATTAATTTTTGTACAGTTCAATTGCATGCGTGTACTATGAAGTACCTTTATGGGGAATGTGCAATTCGTACCCATGGCTTCTGGCTCTAATGTGAGTAGTTTAATTTATAGTATATCTTCAACCGCCTGTAATTCGATGTTAATTCAATTAGATTTTAAGTAGCAATCCTCCCAAATGACAGTCAAAATCATAAGTCGTTCATTTAAAATCATTGGAAGGGGTCTTCCTTATTTATTGAGAGGAAAAACCTTCCCAGGTGCTTTGGTACATCATCAGTTTTAGTCATGTAGGTGATATATTGACATATGCTAAAAGCTTTAATGTAACTTTTTGTGTGACCAGGAGCAATGTGTGTCTCCCAGCATCCGGGTTCATGTGATGTCAGCCCTCACAGCAAACAGACAGCTGCGTTATGAATCACCGGTCAGCGATCACATGGAATAAGTCAAGCCCCAAGCGTACCCTCCAATGTCGGACTGCACTGCAAATTAAATTGAGAAGTTGATAGAAATAGCCTAGGGTTTTGTAAATCATCTTAGATTTCCTGCTTTCCACATTGTACTCGTGAAAAAGAGATTCATTAGCTAGGAAGAGAGAGCTGGGTAGATGCTCGAATAGGAAAAACATTTCATACCGAGTAGCACTATCCATTTGTAATGATTAATGGCTTTTCGAGTGTGCAGCACTACTATTGTTGTTATGCTTTATTCTATGGCGTTTATAACAAAAGGGTAAGTTAGCTAATTGGTTAGGCGGTCCTGGTTGGTTTCTAATATTGTCATGTTTTTTTTAAGGTAGGTTTTCATACTGCATTTTGAAACAGTAGTCATGAGCGGCACAGGCAGTTCCCAAAACAATGATCATTGATCGACCGCACAAGGGACGAATCTAGAGCAGGCCTTGTCTGGATTGGAACTTTTGATATGCAGGTACCAGGTTACTGGCCAGTGAGCATTAACTCACTGAGCTACCATGTCAGCGAGCGTGGCCCATACCAAACCCCTAAGGGGTTCGCCCCAATGGCCATAAAATGATTCCGTGGCAATAAACTTAGTGTCAATAAACTTCGCAGTGCTTAACGGTCCACATCAAATTACAGACGGCAAAAACGTGACCTACATCTTGAAGTGCAATCTTTCTACTCTGATGAGAGAGGGAGGGCGATGTTGCGTGAAGCTGATGTAAAAGGTGACACCTCACCAATCACTTCTTTAGCAATACCCATTCCTGTACCCCAACCTAGGCCTTAGTTAAAAAGACTGGTAAACTGAAATTACTTCCAATCCCCGAATGATGCTTCTTAGGTACAAATATCACCCCAAAGTGCTTTCAAAAGCCCAGACTTCACCCCTTAGCTGTGGACTGATGTCATAGGAGCCATAGGTGGCTGGAGAGTTGAGGGGAGAACGGAATTCCAACAAATACCAGTAACAAGTGATAGATGTCAGACTACAGCCGGAGGCATCTTCCACCTCATCTATCCCACGCCCACAAACTGACATTCATAGGAGTGATTGATGGCTTGGCAGCCGTGGGAAATAGCAATATGCATGTTATGATATGAGCAAAAAAAGAGGACGTCTCATAGCTTAAAAACCTTAAATGTGATATTTGCTTAAAAAATAAATAAAAAGGTAACACATGGTAGGAAGCGCAAAAAACAGGCAAAATATCGTTTAAGTACTTAGACATTTATACATTTTAATAGCAAAAATCCCATTTTTCTCTCTTTTTCAGAATACAACAAGTAGAAGGGACAGACCTCCCTTCTACTACAGCAAGCCACAGTAGGAAAATTCATTACCTAATATATTTACTATTGAACTTGTAGTGGTAAAGACTGGCAGTACGTCACTGTAGCATGCTTTGTGGCAGTAATTCAGCCAGCAAAATCTATCCTTACCTCTCCATTAAAGTACAAATTTCATAAGTGAGGTAGAACTATTTCAATCAATGTAGACGAGGGGACATACTAAATGTTCCTTATGACAATATTTCAGTCTGTCATAAAATTAGTAAGCCTGGGCAGAGCTCGCAAAGAGTCCCAAAAACTCTGCTGCGTTATGTAGTGTGTTAGGTCGCACCGTTTGCATTGATTTTTAGCGCTGAGTGTTTGTCCCCAAATGGAAATCAGTGCGAGTGGCACCACGCACAGCGTAAGAGGGCGCAGCTTCTTTCTGCCACTCAAGTAGATGTTGACCAGAAGTTTCCTTATCACGAACAGACGGTTTCTCAATGTGTGCGGCCGCGTGTCCACCCACGACCGCCAGCATTGGGAAATCCCACAGGTAGGTGTTCCTCAATAAAGTTGGTGAGCTCTGCTCTGTGGTTTCAGAACTCCATGAGCTATGCTGAGTGCGGAGTGGGAAAAACTCCACAAACTCCGCGAGCGGGCCTAAAAATACATTCCATATGTTCAGTAGTGAGTAAGCATATTTTGAACTGAATTGAGCTATTTTAAAAACAGAATCACTAACCTGAAACGTATTGGCTGATACCTATCTGAAGTAATCCTGTCACACAGCTTGTTATCTGCATAAGAGAGACACTTCTGCTTGGAAACAGAGGTGAAGGTGACAAACAGCCAAACTTTCAATATTTTGTTTTTTGCAAGTCTATACAGTGTGAAATCGGACCCAAAATATTGAAGTGCTTAACATGAGCACCAGTTAATTAACGCAAGTTCACTTTCATCTAAAAATAATTGTAGGCACGGCGAGGATAAGTGATTTACCCAGAACCTCAGGCTGTTCAGCTGACACAAAGACACAAACCTGATACCCACCACCAAATTTGTCAGATCTGGCCGGAACAGCACGTCCTCTTAAAGCTAGGAGTTCAGTGCACAGATAGACATGCTTAAAGAGCTTGTGACACATATAATATGCAGGTATCACTTCGGTACAGACCATTCTCACAAAACTAGGTACAGGTCACAGAAGAGAAATATTACCACAGCTTAAGATCACGCATCTCATACGTTTATTGAATTACAGACCTTTAAAAAATGGGCATGTAATACTTGTGATGACTTGATCGTGCAATGCTTCATTCATGAACAGAATATATTCACTGGCACACATTAGACTTAATCTCTGTGGTATACAGTCCCCGTATTGTGGGCAGATCAAACAATATAAGAAAGAGGAAACATAGGGGCATATTCTCAAGAACGTGTGATAATCCTTGCAAAATTTGTTTAACACAACTTTGCATATTGCAGTCTATCGTGGAAAAACAACGGTGTGTTAATGGTGAGTTCAAAACACGGCGGTACCATGCGATAGGCACACGATAACACGTCAAATGTCCGCGATAAAGTCATTGCAACTCCGCAAAAAAATGCAAAAAACAAATGCAAAAAAAGTGCGATGAGGCCAAGCGCGATACAAAAAGCAGAAAAAACTAGCGACAGGCCTGCAATCCCCACACGTCAAGCAGGAAAAGGCACCATAAAAGAAGAACAAAAACAAAGGGAAACAAAAAGAAATGGCGTACCACCATGGATGCAACCGGTCCAAGTGCAGAGGTCAACGCGAACCCCGCAAGCCATACAGACCACCTGCAAGGAACAACGGGGTTGGGAAAGGCCAAGGAGAAGAGGGAGAGGAAGACGGGTTGCAGCCCGCAGGAAAACCGCATCAGCGTCAGAGAGGTGACAGAAAACTACCATCAACTGAACCTCAATGTGACTAACGTCAATGCAGTCGGAGTGTCGAGTAGGTCAAAGGAGGAGGCCAAGATGCGCTGGCATGATGTGAAAAGCCAAGCCAAACCCAAACCCACTACCAACAGAAAGGCAGAAATGGCTACAGGAGGATGGAGTCCAAAGCCACAGGAGGAAACGAAGACCACAGTCAACAGTGTAGAGACGGTATAAGGAGTTGGGAGTCTGGACACAGCTCAATAGGATCTGTCACAACATCAACAGGGTGAGTAACGACAAGGTACTGGGGGGACAGGGCAGATGGGCACAATGGCAAACATGCACAATGATGTGTAGCACACTGCACACCCACAATGACCCTAGATCATGTCCCTGATCCCGTGGCACACTGCAGCACACACACATAGCAATAACAGCACATCCAGATTGATGACAATGTGGTACAATCTGCAATCCCAACACTGCAGAACAGAGGACACAACTGGGTCCGCTCATGCGCAGAAACAGACAAATTGCATCTAACATAGTAGGAAACTGTGAGAAGGAAATGTACGCGTACAACCACACATCCATCAGGTATTCCAAATGTCCACTAGCCCCCATCAAAATCCAGCACCTCCAAAACAGTCCCAATGTACATTGTCATACAGTCTGCATGTAAACAAGAACAATGTGCCAACATACATGTCAACACAATGTTTACATGCATCTCCCCTTAACATAGCAGATGGATACACAACACCTCCAGCAGAGCAAACCGGACAACACATCAGTGATGCTGGAGATGACCAGCACACCTCCAACACCGACGCCCTACAACAACTCATGGACATCCTAGGCAATCCACTCCAAGGATCAGGGCAGCCAAGCTACAGAGAGGAGAACCCAGCCCATGTACAGACCACAGAGCAGGAAGCACCCACATGCACAACTGGATCACTACACTTCACTAAGGCACACATGGCATTCCAATGCAAGTGTCAGAATGCCAAATGGAGGTGTTCTAACAGGTTCGAGTGGGGGCAGAGCTCATGGAATCCGAACAAGATGACATACGTGGGTGTCTAATATCAATCAATCAATCAATCAAAGACATTTATATTGCGCACTACTCACCCAGAGGGTCTCAAGGCGCTTGGGGAGGGGGGTGTCCACTACTGCTCGAATAGTCAGGTCTTGAGCAGCTTCCTGAAGGCGAGGTGGTCTTGGGTCAGGCGGAGGGGGGTCGGGAGGGAGTTCCAGGTCTTGGCGGCCAGGTAGGAGAAGGACCTTCCTCCTGTTGTAGCCCTTCGGATGCGGGGGACGGCGGCGAGGGCGTGGCTGGTCGATCGGAGCTGGCGTGTGGGAGTGTAGAAGTTGATGCGGTTGTTGAGGTATTTCGGGCCTTGGTTGTGTAGGGCTTTGTGTGCGTGGGTGAGGAGACGGAAGGTGATTCTCTTGTTGACCGGGAGCCAGTGCAGATCTCTCAGATGTCCGGAGATGTGGCTCTGTCGGGGGATGTTGAGGATGAGGATGAGTCTGGCTGAGGCGTTCTGGATTCGCTGGAGTCTCTTCTGCAGCTTGGCGGTGGTTCCGGCGTAGAGGGCGTTGCCGTAGTCCAGTCGGCTGGTGACGAGGGCCTGGGTGACTGTCTTCCTGGTCTCAGTGGGGATCCACCGGAAGATCTTATGTAGCATGCGCAGGATATTGAAGCAGGACGAGGAGACGGCGTTGACTTGTCTGGTCATGGATAGGGAGGAGTCCAGGATGAAGCCCAGGTTGCGTGCGTGGTCTGTCGGTTTGGGTGCGGTGCCCAGTGCGGGGGCCACCAGGAGTCATCCCAGGCGGAGGGCGAGGAGCCCAGGATGAGAACTTCCGTCTTGTCTGAGTTCAGTTTTAGGCGGCTGGTCATCATCCACTCGGCTACGTCTTGCATCCCTTCGTGAAGGTTGGTTCTGGTGGTGGTGGGGTCGTTGGTGAGGGAGAGGATCAGCTGTGTGTCGTCGGCGTAGGAGATGATTGTTGAGGTTGTGTTGGTCGTGCGATGGCCGCAAGGGGGCTCATGTAGACATTGAAGAGGGTGGGGCTGAGCGAGGAGCCCTGAGGAACGCTGCAGATGACTTCGGTGGCCTCTGAGCTGAACGGGGGTAGGCGGACTCTCTGTGTCCTTCCAGTGAGGAAGGAGATGATCCATTCTAGATCCTTCTCCTGGATTCCGACGTTTCTGAGGCGCTGCACTAGGGTGCTGTGGCAGACAGTGTCGAATGCTGCGGAGAGATCTAGGAGGATGAGGGCCGGATGTCATCGGTGGCAGCGATGAGGGCAGTCTCGGTGCTGTGGTTGGCCCTGAAGCCCGACTGTGAGGGGTCGAGGGATCCATTTGTCTCGAGGAAGGCGGCCAGTTGCTTGTTAACGGTCTTCTCGATGACTTTGGCTGGAAACGGGAGGAGCGAGATGGGGCGATTGTTTTTGAGTTCGGTGGGGTCCGCTGTTGGTTTCTTTAGTAGAGCGCTGAGTTCGGCGTGCTTCCAGCTCTCAGGGAAGGTGGCGGTGTCGAAGGAGGTGTTGATGATGTCCCGCAGGTGGGGTGCGATGACAGCGTCGGCCTTGTTGAAGACGTGGTGAGGGCAGGGTTCGGTAGGGGATCCGGCATGGATGGAGTTCATCGTGTGGATGGTGTCTTCGGTGCTGATCGGGGTCCAGGCGCTGAGGGTGGTGGTGGGGGGGGTTGGTGCGGTCGCGGGGAGCGTTGTTTGTGTGCTGAAGCTGTTGTGTATGTCAGCGATCTTGTTGTGGAAGTAGGAGGCGAGGGAGTTGCAGAGGTCTTGCGATGGTGTGATGTAGTTGTTTCCGGCGTTGGGGTTGGAGAGCTCTTTCACGATGTTGAAGAGTTCCTTGCTGTTGTGTGCGTTGTTGTCCAGCCGCTCCTTGAATGCTGTTTTCTTGCTGGCGTGGATCAGTTGATGGTGCTTTCGGGTGGCGAGCTTGAGGGTGGTCATGTTGTCCGGTGTTGGGTCTCTTCTCCAGGTCTCTCGAGGGCTCGGCAGTTCTACTTGGAGCTCTTGAGTTCGTCTGTGAACCATGGGGCCTTCTTGCTGCCGGGTCTGCTGGGCGGAGTCCTCAGTGGGGCGAGGTCGTCTGCGCAGATGCTGATCCACTTTGTGAGGTTGTCGGCGGCCTGGCTGGGGTTCGCTGAGCTGGCGGGAGGGTGATGGCTCAGGGATGCGGCGAGCTGGTCGGCCGTGATCTTGTTCCAGCTTCTTCGTGCAAACTGTTGCTGGTGGTGGTGGATCGTGGTCCTTCTGAAGCTGAAGTGGACGCAGCTGTGGTCCGTCCAGTGGAGTCCGGTGGCGTGGCTGAAGGCGATGTCCTTGCTGGATGAGAAGACGGCGTCGAGTGTGTGTCCGGCGTAGTGGGTGGGGGTGGTCACCAGCTACTTGAGTCCGAGGTTGTCGAGGTTGTCGAGCAGGGTGGTGGTGTTGCGGTCGTTGTTGTTCTCACATCAGGGACCACTTACACCACACAAAGGAGACCCACACAGTGACAGAGACACATGCATCTGCATATTTCATGTAATTTACCATGCCCAAGCCCTGCATTAATCATTCACACCCCCATGCTGGACCTGCGCACGACTGCCCAGTCCACTCCTCCTGCGTATTGAGTGGGGGACGACAAAGCTACAGGTCCAAGGTCTTACCCGCTGCCTGCGGTGACATGGTTGTGTCTGCTGTGCACAGCACACTGTAATGTTGTAAGGCACGGGGCCCTCATGCATACATCATGACCACAGGGACACACTTAGATAGTTTGTGAAACTGGCGATGGGTACGTGCACCCAGCCACTTTATTGTCAAGGCCACATGTACAGTGATGCCTGTGCTGGATGTGTGTGGGGTGAGTGTAAGCCAGCCCACATGGAGTGGTTGGTGCTGGCAACAACTACAACACTGTACACTATTGAAACGGAAACATAATACAACAGCATTACAGATACAACCGTGGAGCATCATGGTGGTAGCCGGAGCAAGTACAGAGGTCAATCAATATGCAAACAGAAGAGTCTGTGAGTTGCAGTGCACTGAGGTTGGGACACTAGAGCTGAGCATGCTGATGTGATGAAATTTTACAGGGTTGTACCCCTTCTTGATATTCCTCATGCAGCTGCAGTGGGGTGTGTTCCACCTGCATCATCTCTCTTATCATCGTCCTAGGTGTCACACACTGCCTGAGTTGACATTGCTGTGTAACATCTCCGCAGCACAACACTCAACCAGTAACGTTCCATGGGTTGCAGTTGACTTGACACTGAGTTAGTGGCACCAAGAGTGCTCAGCAGAGTATCAGGCAGATAATAGCATCCCCAACAGGTGTGAGCAATCCCGTTAGTATGCCAGTCCCACTGTTTCAACTCTGGCAGTTGGCTTTTGGAGTTGGTCCTGGCGGTGGTGGCGTGTGCCTCCTGTGGTGAAGCAACGTCTGGGCCGAACAGTATTCGTTTTGATGTGTGAGCCATGGTGGACCGCAGTTGAGGACAGAGGCAGAGGACATTGCAGGGCCAAAGACACATGGCGTTGATGACCCCAAGGCCATCGACCCAGTGGCCATCCAATATTCAATCGACAGGGTCCCTGACTTGAGCTGCACAGAGGTAGTGGCCCCGGATGCACTGCACCCGGCACAGGCACACCGCCACAGGACAATGACTTGCAGTGAGCTGAGGTAGGGCCACGCGCACTGAGTGGGTCCTCGTCGATGTCGAAGGTGAATGTCGCGGAGGGTTGCAGGGGACAGTGGAAGGTGTCCTCCAGGGCATGATGCAGCGGGCAGAAACATCCAGAAGCAGCAAATGGAGGAGTGGAATGCTACTGCCTCGTTATTGACACAAAGTCAGGATCCGCTACATGAGGATGAAGACAATCCCCAGTCCATAGATTCAGAGGCCAGACCAGAGAGTGTTGATGGATGTCGAGAAACAGACTTAGTGGCAACAGGGCTGAGAGGGGATGCAGTCAGCGATTAGGCTGGTACTATGATATTAACACTGCCATGAAGACATCCGAATGTGTGACCTACTCGAACGCAGTGTGGGCCGGAGGCAGCGGCCAGCAGTGGCCCACAGCCATGTGTCATTGGCATGAGTTACCGACAACAGAGCTGCTGTTGGTAGTGTTCAATCACCTCCATAATGATGATCCTCGTGTCCTCCGGACAGAAACATGTCTTTCTCTTACCCCTCTCCTTGCGTGCAATGATTTGACCTCTGCCATTGGGATATCAAGACTCAGTTCCAAATGTGTGACGTACTGGACCTTAGTGTGGGCTGGAGGTGGTGGTCAGCGTGGGTCGGCCGCTGTACAGCCAGCTCCTCCTGGTACTCTAACCCACGACGTTGGAATGGCCTATGTAAATGAATTGTGGTTGACCGAGGTCTAGGCACCAGAGTTGAGTGGGTGTTTAGGCAGCAACGATGCTGTGTCCTGCCTGGTACGGACTGTATTGGATTGGTGTGGTGCCCGCTGGCCAGCAATGTAGGCCGCATTCAGGAGTCAGCAAAGGCCTACAGACACATGTGGCTGGAATGCTATGCACAGACTAGGTGGCACCACGTCGAAGGGAGTATAGTAACATAAACTCAGCCATAACATGTGTCCTCTGCCATTGGGAAATCAAGACTCAGTTCCAAATTTCTGACCTACTTGACCGCTGATCATGCCGGTAGAGTACGTAAATGAGGAAGGAGTACTGCTGGCCTGTGTCGCGGAGGCTGCGATGGTCGGGCAGGCTGCCAAGGTCATGGGCCTAGGGCTTGGAGCTTACACCCGCATGTGGTGGGCACTCCATGACACACGCTGATGTCGACAGGTGGGCAGTGAAGCCTGGGTGCACATGGGCGGCCAAGATGCATCTAGGGAGCAGCAGTCTGGGGTGCAGCAGGGGCACAGGATCGCAGGCAACACCGCTCACGCAACAGCCTCGTGTCGGGGTGAGAGGTGCTGCCCTGGCAGAGACGTTGAGCATTCCAGAAGAGTACCATGCCCAGAGCTACGTGCTTTTTATTCACACCCCTACGCTGGTCCTTGCGTACACCCAGCCAGCCCACTCTGCTCACGCTTACAGTGGGTGGACGTAACAGTCTAAATTTCGGCGGACTTCCCCTCTGGCTTGGGTGACATGGTTGTGTCCACTGTCAGGTACACTCCAAACACCAGCAAAGTATGTCGGCATGGATCTGTCTGGGGTCTGCATATTGCAGTCTGTCCAGCACATCCATGCCACACTTGGCTTTGTGTACATTCTCATTCATGGGTCACTTGCCTCCTTCGCACATGCCTGGTTCCAACCTCTCCCCACAATCTGCTATTGTGTGGCTGTGTCCATTGCTTGCCCAGGTTACCACAGTGAATTGTTTTGTAGTGTCTGGTGGGAGGGCATGTTGTTTAGCATGTTGAATGTGATTGTGTAACATGTGCATTCCCAGATTTGTGAGTAGCATGATTGTGGAGTTGGGGTGTGTGGTGTGTTCATTTGGTTCTTGCTGACAAGCAGAGCATTTCCGTAGGTGCCATTTTGGAAGCGCCGGTTGATGAGGACTGTCAGAAGATGTAGGAATCATGCACACTGCTTGGGTAGTTGACAACGACATTGGTGTAGAGTCCCCGGTGGTCCACCATTGCCGGCACATTGATGGAATGCGTGTACTTCCTGTTGTGGTAATTGTGTGCAGTGTCGGCAGGGGGCATTAGTAGGACATGTATGCAGTCAATTGCCCCAACGCAAGTGGGAAGCCAGCTATGGTGTGGAAGCCTTGCTTGGTCTCCAGCTGTTCATGTGCAGTGTGGGGGACGTATAGGTACTGGGGTACCAAGCTGATGATGGCATCCAGAACAGTGGTGAGGAACTTTGATAGGACTGGCTGTGAGACTCCTCCGATTTAGGCAGTTGTTGGTTGGGAGGTACAAGTGGCCAACAGGTGCAGCACAGCCAGCAGCTTTGTCCGAGGTGGGAGGTTTGTTGTCCGCTCTGTTGGTACCATCAGCCTGTAGGCATTGATGTTCAGGTTGAGGAGGATGGCTGTCCTTATGGACCTGTAGTGGGATATGGCATCCTCTGGTGTTCTGTCTGTGAAGCTGGTGCATTTTCTGAGGGTCCGCTGTCTTTGTCCGCGTGGCCTCTGCAGTTGTCCAGTCCGGGGGGCGCCCTTGGGTGTGGTGGTGGTGGGTGTCGTGGGCCTCTTGGGTGTCCGAGCTGCATGATCAATGACTACATGGCATCTGTTGTTCTGCAGAAGTGGCTCTCGGCTGGCTCCCTTTTCTCATGCATGTTGTAGTCCGACTTTACACCAGGTCAGAGCAGGTGTTGATTCCCTGCTGCTAACGCGCATTATCGCATGTTTTGGGATTGTAACGCCAATCTGGCTGGTCATTGAGAATGTTGCGGAGTAGTGTTGTCAGGTATTTTTGCAAGGGAAAGCCTCCTTTCCATCTCATTAGTGATAGTTGCCGGTGTCATCTGCAGCAATGTTTTTTGCGGCTTCTATCGCAGGTGAACTGGTGATATTGGCTGCTGAATGGGGTGATGTATATATCTGCACTTTGGGTGCGATAAAGTGCTGCTACCTCGGCAATAGTTCCTTGAGAATATGCTCCATAATGTTATCATTGGTCCGAAGGCTTGGTGAAGTTGCTGATATCACCACGACAGGGTAAAGCGTTGGCCAGATATTAAGTAAGGCAAACACATGACATAGCGTTTTTAGACATGCAGTAGGCGAAATTTGTGATAAATGACCACTCACCACCGGTGACACATTTTTATCTTTCCTTTTGAGAGTCAGGTTACTGTTTTGCAGACAAGAGGACTGATAAGACAGGGAGAATAACATACAAAGAATCAGACACATAATTGACAAGGAAGGATTTAGTTAACATCTAGAGGGCAGTACAGTACAGCTCCCCTCATAACACACTTGCAGCTAAATATACCAAGTGATGGAGTAGGGTTGGGCACCCAACACAGAAGCAGAGAGAAAAGATTGTAGATTTAGATCAGTGAGCAGGAGTGTGGGTAGCAACGGCGCCTCGCAGAAGGCCTCCAGATGACATTAGGACCTCGGACGTTAATTACCCCATGAATGAACGGCGGAGACTGTTATCTATGTAAACAGTTGAAGGGAAGTGTTTGATTCTAAACGCTCTAATAAATAAAGCGGCTAGAAAATGTGTGACACCACCAAGGCCAGTCTGGCAGCCTTTTGAATGGATGCTGGGGCAAGATAGCGAGTTGAAAATTGGAGATGGCACTCTGGGTGACAAGTGGAACCAAGGAAAAAATCATCCAAGAGGTGAGGGTTAGGGGAATTTATTAACTATGCTCATGGTCCACCTTTATTTATGGGACCCGCCCATGACTGGGCACTTTAGACTTGATGAAGTTGCAAAATGATGGGGTACAAAGGTAGCAGATCCCTGCAGCACTACCTCAGGTTAAGATGCTGAAGAACTTTAGTTTATCAAGTTTTTTGTTATCTCACTGTTTCTATTTTTAAGTTGTTCTGGCGGTGGTGGGGGGATGCTCCCAACAAAAGACTTTGGTTCTGTGACAATGCCAGGAGAACCACCTGCTGCAAGCACACCTCTTTATAAGGATACATGGGAAATACCTGATACAATTCTGGATGTCAACGCACAATAAAACTTCAGGGATGGCTATCCTGGAGAAAGCAGTTTCTTAGATGGACGGATGAAGTACTCTGGAATCCAGAGGGAAAATATCTGAAGGGCAGACATACATGACACTTCGACCACGTAGATAAGTTTTTATGCCCCCAACGCAGGGCAAAGCCTGCACTTAAAGTCATTAAATTAACTGCTCACTGAGCGAGTGGGAGGTAGAATAATTCTCAGCTGCAATTTTAATTTGGAATGGGACCTCACACTTGATAGATGGAACACTGCAAGTAATATCATGAAGCCTTCTCAAAGGGCCTGAAACATCTCTTAGGAAAGTGAGACTTTGAAGATGTCTGGTGATCCAGCATTTCTGGGCCACAGTAGGAGTTTAGGTTTCATCTCCTTTACTGGATCACTAAACTACTTACTTTCGATCTTGGTCCTCCTACAGATCTTTATAAGTCACACTGAGGGGAAAGAGAGTAAGCACTTCTTGCCCGATCAATGTTCAGTTTTGGTTATTAGTGCAGCCAATTTGGCGACACAATGAGGACAAGGAGTCGGTAGGCAAGTTACAAATTAGTAATTAAGTTTAAAAATATCACTCTTAACCCCTTCGCTGCTATGCCTTCCCCCCGTGTTAAGCCTTTTTTTGGCTATTTGGGGTTGTGCGTGCTTAGGCCCCTGTAACTTTTTGACCACATAAGGTATCCATGCCAAATTTGAGTCCTATTCTTCCAACTTCATGGGGATTCTACCCAGGGTTTGTGGATACCCATGGAGGAGTCCCAGAAATTAACCAAAATACAGCTACATTTTGGTTTTTGGGGGAAAAATGGGAAAAAAGGGCTGCAAATGAAAGCGTCTGGGTTTTTCCCCGCAAATGGTATCAAAAAGAGTTTGTGGAGCTTTAATCACAATATTCCCAGCTTTTAGGGAATGACAGATTTTTGTCAGAAAACCAACATTTTTTTACACAATTTTGCATCTTTCTGGGACATAGCCTATTTTTGATATTTTTGTGCCTTCAACCTCCTTCCAGTTAATGGTAGAAATGGGTATCAAAGCAATAATAGATCCTGCAAAACTATACATTTTAGGAAAGTAGACAAAACTCTAAATTCACCAAGGGGTCATTTGTGTAGATCCATCAACGTTTCTTTATAGAAACTAAAAGTTAAATATAGGAAAAATTTTAAATTGGTTGGAAAAATAGCCTTTTGTATCAACGTTCTCACCTGTAACTTCTTCTGATTGTGACAGCTTTTTAAAAGCAATATACAGTTACATCCGCTGGACCTTGCTGATTGTGGGAATATATAGGACTTGTAGGTTTACTAAGAACCCGATGAACCCAGAGTCAAAAACTGAACAGCAATTTGCAATAGCTTTTTATTATGTACCGGGTATATAGCAATTCTTGTGGGAAAATGTGTACATGGAAAAATCGGTATGAAAGACACCTATGTATTTCTGAATTGGGAACAAAATATAGAGTTTAGAAACAGTAAATATTTGCACATTTCCAAAATTGGGAATACTCATACAAGCATGAGAGTTATCGGTCATTTTCGAAAATGACTTCTTTTTACACAATGTCTTCCATTTGGAAGGCAGAAATGTTTCAAAAGTCCATAGGTAATAACAGTTGCTTTACAAATTCGAATTATGCTGAGTCTCCCGATAAAAATGGTACCTCACTTGTGTGGGTAGGCATAGTGCCCATGACAGGAATAGGCTGAAAACCCAACTTGAACACACCACATTTTCACTATGAAAAATTACCCTTTTTTGCAAAGTGTCTAGCTGTAGTTTTTTTTAACCCTAGCTCTGCCAGCACCTAGGGAAACTTAGCAAACCTATACTTTTTGAAAACTAGACACACAGGGGAATCTAGGATGGGGTGACTTGCCTGCCATTCACCAGGTTCTGTTACACAGAATCCTTTGCAAACCTAAACTTTTGTAAAAAAAAACAAATTTTCATCATATTTCTGTGGAGGGAGGTTCTGGAATCTGCGTGGATTCACAAATTTCCACTCACCCCACGTTCCCCAAAGTCTTTCATGAAAAATGCTACCTCACTTGTGTGGGTAGGCCTGGTGCCAGGGACAGGAAACGGCACACAACACAACGTGGACACACCCCAATTTGACAGTGAAAAATGACCCTTTTTTGAAAAGTGCCTAGCTGTAGTTTTTGAACCATAGCTCTGCCGGCACCCATGGAAACCTAGCAAACCTATACATTTCTGAAAACTAGACACCCATGGAAATCCAGGATGGGGTGGCTTGACTGCCTCCCACCAGTTTCTATTACCCAGAATCCCTTGCCAACCCAAATAAATGTAAAAAAACATTTCCCCCTTATTTCTGTGCTGGAAAGGTCTGGAATCTGCATGGATCTGCAAATTTCCACCCACCCCGCATTCCCCAAAGTCTTTTGAGAAAAATGGTACCTCACTTGAGTGTCTAGGCCTAGTGCCAGCGACAGGAAACAGCGCAAAACGCAATGTGTACACACCCCAATTTCACAGTGAAAAATTACCCTTTTTTGGCACAGTGCCTAGCTGTAGTTTTTTAACCCTAGCTCTGCCGGCACCTAGGGAAAACTAGCAGACATATACATTTTTGAAAACTAGACATCCAGAGAAATCCAGGATGGGGTAACTCAACTGCCTCCCACCAGGGTCTGTTACCCAGAATCCCTTGCAAACCTAAAAAATTGTCCCAAAAAAAACACATTTTCCCCACATTTCTGTGGTGGAAAGTTCTGGAATCTGCATGGATCCACAAATTTCTACCCACCCCGCGTTTCCCAAAGTCTTTCAAGAAAAATGTTACCTCACTTGTGTGGGTCGGCCTAGTGCCCATGACAGGAAACGGCGCAAAATGCAACGTGGAAACACCTCAATTTCACAGTGAAAAATGACCCTTTTTTGGCAAAGTGCCTAACTGTAGTTTTTGAACCCTCACTCTGCCAGCACCTCGGAAACCTAGCAAACCTATAATTTTTTGAAAACTGGACACCCAGGGAAATCCATGATGGGGTGACTTGACTGCCTCCCACCAGGTTCTGTTAACCACAATCCCTTGCAAACCTAAAAAAATTATTGTAAAAAAAACACATATTCCCCACATTCTGTGGTGGAAAGTTCTGGAATCTGTGTGGATGCACAAATTTTCACCCACCCTGCATTCTCCAAAGTGTTTCAAGAAAAATGGTACCTCACTTGTGTTTGTCGGCCTAGTGGCCGTGACAGGAAACGGCACAAAACACAGCATGGACACACCTCAATTTCGCAGGGAAAAATGACCCTTTTTTGGCAAAGTCCCTAGCTGTAGTTTTTTTACCCTAGCTTTGCCGGCACCTAGGGAAACCTAGCAAACCTATAAATTTTTGAAAACTAGACACCCATTGAAATCCAAGATTGGGTGACTTGACTGCCTCCCACCAGTTTCTGTTACCCACAATCCTTTGCAAACCTAAACATTTGTAAAAAAAAAAAAAAAATTTCCCCACATTTCTGTAGTGGAAAGTTCTGGAATCTGTGTGGATGCACAAATGTCCACCCACCCCGCATTCCCCGAAGTCTTTTGAGAAAAATGGTACCTCACTTGTGTGGGTCAGCCTAGTGCCCGCGGCAGGAAATGGCACAAAATGCATAGTGGACACACCTCAATTTCGCAGTGAAAAATGACCCTTTTGTGGCAAAGTGCCTTGCTGTAGTTTTTTAATCATAGCTCTGGCGGCACCTAGGGAAACCTAGCACACATATACTTTTTTTATAAACTAGGCACCCAGGGGAATCCAGAATGGGGTGACTTGACTGCCTCTCACCAGGTTCTGTTACCCATAATCCCTTGCAAACTTAAAACAATTGTCCAAAAAACAAATTTTTCCCACATTTCTGTTGTGGAATGTTCTGGAAACTGTGTAGATCCAGAAATTTCCACGCACCCCGCGTTTCCCAAAGTCTTCCAAGAAAAATTATACCTCACTTGTGTGGGTTGGCCTAGTGCCCACAACAGTAATGGCGGAAAACGCAACGTGAACACACCTCAATTTCGCAGTGAAAAAGACCCTTTTACGGCAAAGTGCCTAGCTGTAGTTTGTGAACCCTAGCTCTGCCGGCACCTAGGGAAACCTAGCAAACATGTACATTTTTAAAAACTAAGCACCCAGGGCAATCCAGGATGGGGTGACTTGACTGCCTCTCACCAGGTTCTGTTACCCATAATCCCTTGCAAACTTAAAACAATTGTCCAAAAAACACATTTTCCCCACATTTCTGTGATGAGAGGTTCTGGAATCTGTGTGGATCCACAAATTTCTACCCACACCGCGTTCCCCAAAATCTTCCAAGAAAAATGCCACCTCACTTGTGTGGGGCGGCATAGTGCCCACGGTAGGAAACGGCGCAAAACACAACGTGGACACACCTCAATTTTGCAGTGAAAAATGACCCTATTTTGGCAAAGTGCCTAGTTGTAGTTTTTGAACCATATCTCTGCCAGCACCTAGGGACGTCTAGCAAACCTATACATTTTTGAAAACTGGACACCCAGGGGAATCCAGGGTGAGGTGACTTGACTGCCTCTCTCCAGGTTCTGTTACCTATAATCCCTTGCAAACTTAAAAAATCGTCAAAAAAAACAGATTTTCCCTACTTTTCTGTTTTGGAAAGTTCTGGAATCTGCGTGGATCCACAAATTTCCACCCACCCCGCGTTCCCCAAAGTCTTCCAAGAAAAATGGTACCTCACTTGTTTGGGTCCACCTAGTGCCCGCAACAGGAAACGGCGCAAAAAGCAACGTGGACAAACCTCAATATCACAGTATAAAATGAAAATTTTTTGGCAAAGAGCCTAGCTGTACTTTTTGAACCATAGCTCTGCATGCACCTAGGGAAACGTAGCAAACCAATACATTTTTGAAAACTAGATATCCAGGGGAAACCGGGATGGGTTGGATGGGGTGACTTGACTGCCTCTCACCAGGTTCTTTTACCCAGAATCCCTTGCAAACCTAAAATGTTGTCAAAAAACATAATTTTCCTCACATTTCTGTGGTGGAAAGTTCTGGAATCTGCATGGATTCACAAATTTCCTCCCACCCAGCGTTCCTCCAGTTCTCCTGATAAAAATGGTACCTTAGTTGCATGGGTGGGTCAAGGACCTGCGACAGGCAATGGCCCAAAACCTATTGAGGCGACATCAAAATTACCTATCACAAACCAACCTGGTTTTGCATGGTGTGTCCCATGAATATTTTTGGCCCGAGGCTCGGCAGCCATCTTTCTGTGTGGGAAAGTTCTGGAATCAGCGTGGATCCACAAATTTCCTCCCACCTAGCGTTACCCCAGGTCTCCCAATAAAAATGGTACCTCACTTGTATGGGTAGGCATAGAGGCTGCAACAGGAAATGGCCAAAATCGTACTGTGCAGACTTCAAAATGACCTCGGGCAAAACTACCTGGTTTTGGGGGGCACCAGAGATTGTGACCCCTGCCTCAGCGTCCATCTTAGGAATGTACCAAACCCAAACATTTCTGAAAACTAGATACCCGGGGGAGTCCAATGAGGTATGGCTTGTGTGGATCCCCCTACGTTTCACTGCCCAGAATACCATGCAAACCTTGAATTTAGCTGAAAAACACACATTTTCCACATATTTTAGTGCGGAATCACCATACCATCACAAATGTCCTACAACCCAGCGTTCCCCTTGTTCTTCCGAGTAAAATGATACCTCACTTGTGTGGGTGGGTCAAAGGCCTGTGGCTAGGAAGAGCTCAAAACATAGGGATTTAGAGTGCAGCACAGACAATTCTAAGCGCTATATTTAAAAAATATATATGTTTTTAGCCAATTCTGCTTTGGACACCAACACAAGTGGGCCACCTATTCCTCAAGCACACATACATGCTGATTGCATTTGGCGCGAGTGATGATTCAGTATATACAGTTGTATTAACCAGAGATTTCAAAAAAATCAATCAATCAAGGCATTTATAGAGCGCACTACTCACCCGGAGAGTCCCAAGGCGCTGGGGGGGTGGGTGGGGGGGGGTACCACAACTGCTCGAACAGCCGGGTCTTGAGCTTCTTCCTGAAGGAGAGGTGGTCTTGGGTCAGGCGAAGGTCAGTCGGGAGGGTGTTCAAGGTCTTGGCGGCCAGGTAGGAGAAGGACCTTCCTCCTGTTCTCGCTCTTCGGATGCGGGGGACGGCGGCAAGGGCGTGGTTGGTCGATCGGAGGTGGCGTTTGGGAGCGTAGAAGTTGAGGCGGTTGTTGAGGTAGCTCGGGCCTTGGTCGTGTAGGGCTTTGTGTGCGTGGGTGAGGAGACGGAAGGTGATTCTCTTGTTGACGGGGAGCCAGTGCAGGTCTCTCAGATGTCCGGAGATGTGGCTGCGTCGGGGGATGTCGAGGATGAGTCTGGCTGAGGCGCTCTGGATCCACTGGAGTCTCTTCTGGAGCTTGGCGGTGGTTCCGGCATAGAGGGCGTTGCCGTAGTCCAGTCGGCTGGTGACGAGGGCCTGGGTGACCGTCTTCCTGGTCTCGGTGGGGATCCACTGGAAGATCTTCCGTAGCATGCGCAGGATGTTGAAACAGGACGAGGAGACGGCGTTGACTTGTCTGGTCATGGAGAGGGAGGAGTCCAGGATGAAGCCCAGGTTGCATGCGTGGTCTGTCGGTTTGGGTGCGGTGCCCAGGGCGGGGGGCCACCAGGAGTCGTCCCAGGCGGAGGGCGAGGAACCCAGGATGAGGACTTCCGTCTTGTCTGAGTTCAGTTTCAGGCGGCTGGTCGTCATCCATTTGGCTACGTCTTTCATCCCTTCGTGGAGGTTGGTTCTGGCGGCGGCGGGGTTGTTGGTCAGGGAGAGGATCATCTGGGTGTCGTAGGCGTAGGAGATGATGTTGAGGTTGTGTTGGCGTGCGATGGCCGCAAGGGGGCTCATGTAGACATTGAAGAGGGTGGGGCTGAGCGAGGAGCCCTGAGGAACGCCGCAGATGACTTCCGTGGCTGCAGATCTGAACGGTGGTAGGCGGACTCTCTGTGTCCTTCCAGCGAGGAAGGAGATGATCCACTCCAGTGCCTTCTTCTGGATTCCGATGTTGCTGAGGCGCTGCACTAGGGTGCGGTGGCAGACAGTGTTGAACGCCGCGGAGAGGTCTAGGAGGATGTGGGCCGCTGTTTCACCGTTGTCCAGCAGGGCTCGGATGTCATCGGTGGCAGCGATGAGGGCGGTCTCGGTGCTGTGGTTGGCTCGGAAGCTAGACTGTGAGGGGTCGAGGGATCCATTCGTCTCGAGGAAGGCGGCCAGCTGCTTGTTGACGGTCTTCTCGATGACTTTGGCTGGGAACGGGAGGAGCGAGATGGGGCGGTAATTCTTGAGTTCGGTGGGGTCCGCTGTTGGTTTCTTTAGTAGAGCGCTGAGTTTGGCGTGCTTCCAGCTCTCAGGGAAGGTGGCGGTGTCGAAGGAGGTGTTGATGATGTCCCGCAGGTAGGGTGAGATGACAGCGTTGGCCTTGTTGAAGACGTGGTGGGGGCAGGGGTCGGTCGGAGATCCGGAGTGGATAGAGTTCATCGTGCAGATGGTGTCTTCTGTGTTGATCTGGGTCCAGGCGCTGAGGGTGGTGGTGGGGGGCGTTGGTGCGGTCGTGGTTAGCGTTGTTTGTGGGCTGAAGCTGTTGTGTATGTCAGCGATCTTGTTGTGGAAGTAGGAGGCGAGGGAGTTGCAGAGGTCTTGCGATGGGGTGATGTCGTTGTTTCCGGCGTTGCGGTTGGAGAGCTCTTTCACGATGTTGAAGAGTTCCTTGCAGTTGTGTGCATTGTTGTCCAGCCGGTCCTTGAATGCAGTTTTCTTGGTGGCGCGGATCAGTTGATGGTGCTTCCGGGTGGCGAGCTTGAGGGTGGTCATGTTGTCCGGTGTTGGCTCCCTTCTCCAGGCTTTCTCGAGGGCTCTGCAGTTCTTCTTGGAGCACTTGAGTTCGTCGGTGAACCATGGGGCCTTCTTGCTGCCAGGTCTGCTAGGCGGGGTCCTCAGTGGGGCGAGGTCGTCTGCGCAGTTGCTGATCCACTTTGTGAGGTTGTCGGCGGCCTGGCTGGGGTTCGCTGAGCTGGTGGGAGGGTGCTGGCTCAGGGAAGCGGCGAGCTGGTCTGCTGTGATCTTGTTCCAGTTTCTTCGAGCAACCTGTTGCTGGTGGTGGTGGATCGTGGATCTTCTGAAGGTGAAGTGGACGCAGCTGTGGTCCGTCCAGGGGAGTCCGGTGGCATGGCTGAAGGCGATGTCCTTGCTGGAAGAGAAGACAGCGTCTAGTGTGTGTCCGGCGAGGTGGGTGGGGGTGGTCACCAGCTGCTTGAGTCCGAGGTTGGCGAGGTTGTCAAGCAGGGTGGTGGTGTTGCGGTCGTTGTTGTTCTCCAGGTGGAAGTTGATGTCCCCCAGGAGGATGTAGTCAGCGGAGGGGAGGGCGTGCGAGCTGATGAAGTCGGCGATGTCTTCTCTGAATTGTGTGCATGGTCCCGGGGGTCGGTAGATGAGGGTGCCTCTGAGGGTGGTCTTGGGGTCCGTGTGGATCTGGAAGTGCAGGTGTTCAGCGGTTGTCAGGGTATCGTCGGTGTTGGTCGTGATGCGGATGGTGTCCCTGTAGATGATGGCGATGCCTCCTCCCGTCTGTTTGACGCGGTCTCTTCGGGTGATCTTGTAGCCCTCTGGGATGGCGATGGCGATGTCGGGCGCTGAGGAGTCGTTCATCCAGGTTTCCGTGAGGAAGGCAACGTCAGGAGTTGTGGTGTCGAGGAGGTTCCAGAGTTCGATGGTGTGTCTGTGGACGGAGCGGGTGTTGAGTAGTATGCACTTGAGGTGGTTACTGTTGGTGTTCGGCTTGGCGGGTGCTGGTGCGGGGCAGGTCCGGATGCAGGAGAACTTGCAGGCGTGACAGCTGAAGGGTCCGTGGCTTTGTCTCGGGGTGGCTCGGTAGCATCCCGGGATTCGGCCGGTGTTGAATGCGTTGAGGGTGGCGGCGTCGTACGTCCGGCGGGCGGGCTGGGGTCTGCGGGTGCCAGGGGTCCTGGCACTAGGAGCAGTCCAGGCGCGGACGGGCGCAGACGGGCTTACCTTTGGCGCACCTTCGGCGCTCTATCGGTGCTACCGCTGCGCCCGTCCGCTGCGCGGTCGCTCTGGGGGCGTCATAAGAAGGGAGCCGGGAGGGAGGGTCCGCTGGGAGGCGGGCAGCGCGGGGACCAATCGGCAGGCGGGGGGCGGGTTCGGGTCTGATACGGCAGGAAAAAGCTGGGGGCTCGGCTGGCGGCCCTGCGGCGGCTGGGGCGCTGGGGCGGCCCTGCGGCGGCTGGGGCGTAGGCTCGGCTTCTGGCAGCAGGTAAGGAGGAGCAGGCAGGGGGCGTGGGGGCGACCAGGCCGTGGTGGGCACAGTGGTCGCTCCTGGTCAGTGGTGTGGGTCCCCTTAAGAAGGGAGCCAGGAGGGAGGGTCCGCTGGGAGGCGGGTAGCACGGGGACCAATCGGCAGGCGGGGGGCGGGTTCGGGTCTAAATGAAATGCACTGTCAATAATTGGAAGGACAAAAAGCTGAATCACTGACTCGCAGTTCGTGAGCTGTACAGCCACTTCAAGGCACCAACCGCCTTACAGGTAATTCACACATCTTTCATACTTCTCATTCTAGGTTGGCATACAGCGCCAAGATGCTCCTTGGAGTGATAGAATGCGCTATAGAAAAGCTTTTTTACATTACATTACATTACATTACATTTTTACATAATTGATACACAAAAGACCATTCACACCACCATGCACAAAACCAACACATTACAACATTTACAAAAAAGGACAAGGTACACCCTGCTTGACAAAAACAGAAAAGACACATTTTTATGCACAACCACCTAATCCTCAAACACACACACTTACAGGTTTGGATTTGGAACAAGGGTGAGTGATGGTTCAGTATATACAGTTGTATTAAACAGCGATTTCCAAAAATGAAATGCACTGTTAATTGAAAGGACGAGAAACTGAATCATTGACTCACAGCTCGTGAGCTGTAAAGCCACGACAAGGCAACAAACTCTTTACAGGCTATTCTTCCACCTTTCATACGTGTGACGCATACAAAACCATTCACAACGCCAGCCGAGGGCCCAGCAAATTACAACACTCACACCAGCAGACAGTGCCATTCAAGGGTCCATCACTTTCACATGCCCACATTCCTGACAAAGCAACCACACCAGCTCACGGATTGCGATGTGTGTAGTGACCAGCAGCCAGTCACTACTCACACACCGCCAGCCAAGTGCCAGTCCATGCACACTACACCGCCAGCCAAGCACCATTCCACGCACACCGCCAGCCAAGCGCCAGTCCACACGCACCACCAGCCAAGCGCCAGTACAAACACACCGCCAGCCAAGCACCAGTCCACGCAGAACGCCAGCCAAGCGCCAGTCCATGTACACCACCAGGCAAATGCCAGTCCATGAACACCACATTGCCAGTCAAGCGCCAGTCCACGCACACCGCCAGCCAAGCACCAGTCCACGCACACCGCCAGCCAAGCACCAATCCAAACACACTGCCAGCCAAGTGCCAGACAGCGTACACTGCCAGAAAAGCGCCAATTCACGAACACCACCATCCCATTTAGTTTTTTTAAATATAAATAAGAAAACACAAACAAATTGGAAAAAGATACAAATATACTAACACAAAATCTGAAACTAAATACACTATACAAATGCCAACCTTGAAACTGAACAAAAAATATTAAACAAGAGGCCAGGCAGTTCACTTTACCACTCATGGATGCTCCCAAATTTTTCTGAGTGTGGTACAGTCTAAAGCAAGCAGGCACATACATCCCAGGGTTAGAAGGACACTCAGGGCAGTACATACAAGTCTCCTTCCGCATACCTCTTCGCCAACAGACTCTAGATCTCCTACTGGGAAAGTCTTTTGAGGGTGTGGGAGGAATGTGATCAGGAAAGTGGTGATCTTTCAATCTAGCAACATCCTCCACCACTCCAACTCTAGGAACACTTGCCTGTTCCACTAAAACAAGGCTACCTATTACAGACTCCTGAAACTTAGCAAAAGTCATCTTTGACTCAGGACAAGAATCCTGGAATACAACAAACGCATTAAAGGTTGCCAAGTGGAAAAGATGGATAGCCAACTTCTTCTACAAAGTTTAAGCCTTGCGAAGAGCAGAGTAAGATTCCAACCTCCGATCTACTCTTTCAACACCACCCATGTGCCTATTATAGTGTAAAATGCACACAGGTTTGCGCGCTCCAGAAACCTGACCCCAAACAGTCACAGATGCAGTGCTTTCATCATCGATGGTAGTCAGCATGTAGACATCTCTCCTGTCTGAAAACTTCACAGCTAGAAGCTCTTTGCAATGCAACGCACCGCACTGTCCCCGCACAAGCTTTTGATAAACAAGTTCTTTTGGGAAACCTTTACTGTTAGAGCGGATTGTGTCACAAGCAACAGTGTCCACTTTGGCCAATTCCCTGAACAACCGCACACCAGTGTAGAAGTTATCTACATATAAATGGTGGCCTTGGTTAAAAAATCCTCTACCACGTTCCCACACAATTTTCTCAGTCACTCCAAAAGTGGAAGGACAACCAGGTGGGGTAATCCTGGATTCCCTGAAATTAGAGACATATCCAGTCCAACTGTCACACAGCATATACAGCTTAATTCCATAGAGTGCCCTCTTACTAGGAATGTAGTGCCTAAAAACTAAGCGTCCTTTGAACAACACCAAAGACTCATACACTGCAATTTGTTTCCCTGGTGCATAGATCTCAGATAATCGATCAAAAAAGTGATCAATGACAGGCCGAATCTTAAAAAGACAGTCACAATCATGGCGATCTTCTGGCAACGCTACACTATTATCTACAAAATGCATCATCCGAAGAAGAAGCAAATACCTATTATGACTCATGACTGCTGGACATTTAGCAGGGGGACTAGTTTCATATATGTGCTAGCAGCCCGTCCCGACGTTGTCCGGTTATGAATTGCTGCCGGCTAGTAGTATATTGTTTTGTAGGATTTTGTTTTGATAGCATTTCTTATCTGTGACAGGCCTGTGAAACGCTCCGATTCACAGTGCACTGCTGATGCACTTAAGAGTGCGCGTTCAGTAGTGTGTGAACTCGAGTTTCCCTACTTTATTTTTCCTTGCAATATTATATAGCGCAAACTCGACAACATGGCATGAGCACAATTTATATTACAGAAGAACACATTCATTCATGGTAGGCATGGGGAGACAAAGCGATTTGCCTGGAATCACAGGATGTTGAGCTGATGCCGAGATTCGAACAAAGCTCCCCAGCTCAAAGTTCGCAATTCTAGAACTTGTGGCGGGAAGTGTGTCTAAAAGTGTATGTCGGTGCTGGCCATCAATGAGAGAGACCTGTGCATTTTTTTCAAATGGGTGGTGAAAAAATATGATTATGTTGCTGGAGATGTGGGCCGCCGTGCCACAAATGTACTTACCGGGGGTGGGTAAACACCCATTATTCCGCAACTTTCTTTCGCCATACCATCACTCCGCATACTTTCATTACGAAAGTACCATGACTCTGCAATGCCAGTATAACGCATGGCATTACATTTTATATGCTTTTACCACGCATACATTTACAACGAAATTCGTTGTAAATGCATGAATGGTAGAAGCATGTTTTATTTTTTAATGTTTGGATAAGGTAAGTATGGGTATAGGGGTATATGTTTTGGGGTACTGAGGTATATGTTTTGGGGTGTTTGGGTATTTTAAGGGTTCAGATATAGTTTTGGGTTATGGTGTACAGGGGTAGTTTTAGGGTTCAGGGCTAGGTTTGGGTTTGGGGTATAGGGGTATTTATTAGGGTTCAGGGGTAGGTTTGGGTTTTGGGGTACAGGGGTATTTTAAGGGTTCAGGGCTAGGTTTGGGGTTTGGGTTTTGGGGTACAGGGGTATTTTTAGGGTTCAGGACTAGGTTTGGGTTTTGGGGTACAGAGGTATTTTAGGGTTCAGGGGTAGGTTTGGGTTTTGGGGTACAAGGTACAGGGGTAGTTTTAGGGTTTTGGGCTAGGTATGGGTTTTGGGGTACAGGGGTATTTTTAGGGTTCAGGGCTAGGTTTGGGTTTGGGGGTATAGGGGTATTTTTAGGGTTCAGGGCTAGGTTTGGGGTTTGGGCTTTGGGGTACAGGCATATATTTTAGGGTTCAGGCTAGGTTTGGGTTTTAGGGTACAGAGTACAGGGGTAGTTTTAGGGTTTTGGGCTAGGTATGGGTTTTGGGGTACAGGGGTATTTTTAGGGTTCAGGGCTAGGTTTGGGTTTTGGGGTACAGGGGTAATTTAAGGGTTCAGGGCTAGGTTTGGGGTTTGGGGTACAAGGTACAGGGGTAGTTTTAGGGTTTCGGGCTAGGTATGGGTTTTGGGGTACAGGGTTATTTTTAGGATTCAGGGCTAAGTTTGGGTTTTGGGGTACAGGGGTATTTTAAGGGTTCAGGACTAGGTTTGGGTTTTGGGGTACAGGGGTATTTTAAGGGTTCAGGGCTAGGTTTGGGTTTTGGGGTACAGGGGTATTTTAGGGTTCAGGGGTAGGTTTGGGTTTTGAGGTACAGGGGTAATTTTAGGGTTCAGGGCTAGGTTTGGGTTTTGGGGTACAGGGGTATTTTTAGGGTTCAGGGGTAGGTTTGGGTTTTGAGGTACATGGGTATTTATAGGGTTCAGGGGTAGGTTTGGGTTTTGGGGTACAGGGGTATTTTAAGGGTTCAGGGCTAGGTTTGGGTTATGGGGTACAGGGGATATTTTTAGGGTTTAGGCATAGGTTTGGGGTTTGGGTTTTGGGGTACAGGGGTATTTTTAGGGTTCAGGACTAGGTTTGGGTTTTGGGGTACAGAGGTATTTTAGGGTTCAGGGGTAGGTTTGGGTTTTGGGGTACAAGGTACAGGGGTATTTATAGGGTTCAGGGGTAGGTTTGGGTTTTGGGGTACAGGGGTATTTTAAGGGTTCAGGGCTAGGTTTGGGGTTTGGGTTTTGGGGTACAGGGGTATTTTTAGGGTTCAGGACTAGGTTTGGGTTTTGGGGTACAGGGGTATTTTTAGGGTTCAGGGGTAGGTTTGGGTTTTGAGGTACAGGGGTATTTATAGGGTTCAGGGCTAGGTTTGGGTTATGGGGTACAGGGGATATTTTTAGGGTTTAGGCATAGGTTTGGGTTTTGGGGTACATGGTATATTTATAGGGTTAAGATGGGTTAGTGTTTAAGGGTGTTGGGGTATTTTAAGGAGTAAGGGTGGGTTATGATTAACCCTGGGCGGAGTTCGCGGAGTGGGGCTTCGCGGAGCTACGCGAAGTGGGCGAGAAACTACGCCCACCTCCGCCCTCCGCGTAGCCCCACTCCGCAAACACCACTGGCCGCCAGCCCCGCCACCCGCCTCCCTCCCGCCCTCCTTAAACACTTTCAAATAAAGGAATCAAATAATTTAAAAAGCACTTACCTTGCCGCCGCTGCCCGCCGCGTCCCCGGGGCTCGCTATCTTCCGTCTTCCGTCTTCTTTACTAATACGCATGCGCGGGCGGCCGCGCATGCGCATTTTCTCGTGAAAATGCGCATGCGCGGCCGCCCGCGCATGCGCATTAGTAAAGCGGACGGAAGACGGAAGATAGCGAGCCCCGGGGACGCGGCGGGCAGCGGCGGCAAGGTAAGTGCTTTTTAAATTATTTGATTCCTTTATTTGAAAGTATTTAGGGAGGGCGGGAGGGAGGCGGGTGGCAGCCAGCTACGCTCCGTCTGCGGAGCGTGCGTAGTGCCGCCTGGCTCCGCCAGCTCCGCAAAATGCGGAGTAGGCGGCACTACGCACACTCCGTGCACAGAGCGTAGCTGGCCGCCCACCCCTAGTTATGATTATGGGGTGCAGGGGTATTTAAAGGGAGCAGTGTGGAATTCGTTTTTAGGGTGTTAAGGAGAGCGCGGGGCAAGCACACCCGGAGCTGAAATGTACAGTACCTGGGAAGAAAAAACAATGAAATATTGGGCACAACGCTCGCTTATTTTCTTTTCGTAATCCCGCGCTCTGCACACGCCCACGCCCCCAGCACACGCCCACAGCACACGATGTGAGATATGGCATGAAGGGTGGAACATACCACACGCCCCCAACGTTTGTCACACACCCAGCACACGCCCACAGCACAACGCAGACACGCCCACAAGGGACTACTTTGCTGGCACGGTTCTTTTTTCTTTTAAATATATATGGTGGGCGTCTGCATAGCCTATGTCCTTCTGCTGCAACTGCCCTTTCCAACGCTGTATTGGGGTTTTGATTGGTGCTGTGGTTCATGAGACTACCTGCCTCAAAGGTTTGGGCTCTTTCTTTATTATATTAGTATGGATATCTTAAGGTCGATGGAAGATTAAATGGGTATATAAGTGTCTAAATGGATGATTTTTTTTATTGATTGTATAACTGACTGATTAAGTGTATCTTAGTGAATACATAGGTTAGTGAGTAATGTTTAAATATGTAAATATCTGTATCAGTCTCTCACTTTGTGTATAAGTGGCTGCATGGGTTGGTGAGTAGCTACATGAGTGTCTATATAGGTTATTAGTTGGTTTTTTGAGTAGCAGTATAAGTGTCTGAGTGTCTGTATGGTACAGTGGGGGGTATTACTTAATGCATAGATGCATGAATGAGTGACTCACTTTTTGTATGTGTTGAAGACAACATGTGTGCAGGACTTTATGGGTGGATGAGTGTGTGTATGGGTGTGTTAGTGAGTGAATGACTGTCTCAATAGTGTCCTTATGAGTAGCTACATATGTTTTAAACTAGTGTATGTGAGTATCAGTGTATATAAGTGAGTATATGTGAGAGTGAGAGATTGGAAGAGTTCCTGTATAAATAAGTATGTGTTTCTATAAGTGATTGTTTAAGAGAATAAGTATGTGTAAGTTTCTGTAGAAGTAAGTGTGTTGGTGTGTGTATTACTGTATATGCAAGTAAATGGATGTTTGATACTTTGTTTGCATGTGTGACTAGGTGTGTGAGTTACTCTATGGATGAGTGGCGGTGTGTAACAGGATGCATAGGTGTATGAGTACAAATGATGAGTGAGTACATGTATGAGTGACTATATAGGACAGTTGTTGAATGAGGGGATGCGCATGTAATCTTAGAATTACTGAATAAGTTGTTGTAACTGGTATTGGTATGTCCATTGTTTTGAAAATGTTAGTTTCTATTTTTGTATGTGTGTATCAAAGGTTATATTAGGGTGAGTGGAGGTCTGCCACTCTATCACGAGGAAGATGTCATCAGTGAGGTCATTTGAGAATGTCATCAGTGATGTCATGAGTGATGTCACTGACCATGCCATGAGTGATGTCATATTTGACGTCCTCAGCAGTGCATTGGGGGCGAGCAAGTTATAGTTAGCTGAACTACCTATACCAGGGAAATTTCTATGGTTTTGTACGAGTGAAATGTCTAGCTAACTATAACGCCCCTGAAACAAATGGTTTTATCAGTGAATTTCTGAGTTTTTTTTAAATGCTAATTCCTTACTATAACGTGCCTGAAACTTAAGGTTTTTCCCGTCAATTTCAATGTTTTTTTAAATGCTAGTTTGTAAATATAACATGCCTGAAACCTATGTTTTTTTCAGTTAATTTCTAAGGTGTTTTAAATGCTAGTTTCTAACTATGCTTACAGAGGTAGGACTTGTGAAGAAAGAAGAAACAACATACAGAAAGAAGAAAAAGAAATGCAGAATGAAGCAACAGAAATCCTCAAAGACGAAGAAAACTGCAGGAAGAAGGAAGACATGCAGAAAGAACAAATAGAGGAGCAGAAAGAGGCCTTGTTGCAAAATCATCCGGTACCTTCAACTTTTTTAGATGTGCACTGGTGATAACTGACTCTGACTAACCAGTCCTAGAGCCAGTGCTATGCTAAAAGACACTTAGAATATAGTTAAAACACCTACATACACTAGGGAACAGTATCCGTTGGGTACCCCTGTTATTAGCATGGCCTCCTCTGTAAGCCCCTAGTATATATTAGGGCAGGGCGATTAAACTTACCTCTTAAAATGCGCCACAGGGTGCGTTTGCACACTGGTGAAGGAAGGGGGGCTGAGCTGGTGTGTGCAAACACTCCCTGTGCCGATTTCATTCGGTGGATAAATTCCCCTTGAAACCTGAGTGCCCCTTGGGTACTAGCCCACCAGGTATCTCCAGTTAGCACCATAGAGCTGTGTTGCAGAGAGGTGTAAAAATGGGCATGGCCTGGACCCCCTCTCTGCAACGCAGTGCAGTGGTGCTAACTGAAAGCACCTGGTGGACTAGTTGGCCCCCATGGACACTCAGAATTGAAGGGGAAATATTTCCCCAACTTAAACCGCGTCACAGGGTGTGTTTGCACACGTCACATTAGGCCCTGTTCCCTCCCTTCCCCACTGTGTAAATATGTCCTGTGGCCGTTTTAAGTTGGGAGATTAAGTTCATTTTAATCCTGAGGGTCCCTAGGGTCCAACTAGCCCACTAGGTACCTCCTGTAAGTGCCACAGAGCTGCGTTGCAGAGAGGTGTAAAAAGTGGCACTGCCTGGACCACCTCTCTGCAACGCAGTGCAGTGGTGCTTACTGAAAGCACCTGGTGGGCTAGTTAGCCCCCAGGGGCCCTCAGGATTGAAGGGAACTTATTTCCCCAACTTGAAATGCGTCTTAGGGCGTGTTTGCACACGTCACCTCAGGCCCCCTCCCTGCCTTTCCCCACTGTGTAAACACGCCCTGTGGCCATTTTAAGTTGGAAGATTAAGTCCCCTTGAATCCTGAGGGTCCCTAGGGGCAGATTAGCCCACTAGGTACCTTAAGTAAGCGCCATTGCAGAGAGGTGTAAGAAGGGGTACGGCCTGCACCCCCTCTCTGCAACACAGTGCAGTGGCGCTTACTGGAAGCACCTGGTGGGCTAGTTGGCCCCCAGGGTCCCTTAGGACTGAAGGGGAATTATTTCCCCAACTTAAAATGCACCACAGGGCGTGTTTGCACATGTCACCTCAGGCCCCATCCCCTCTCTTCACCACTGTGTAAACGCGCCCTGTGGCTGTTCTAAGTTGAGAAATTAAGTCCCCTTGAATCCAAGGGGTCCCTAGGCTCAAACTAGCCCACTAGGTACCTCCAGCAAGTGCCACAGAGCTGCATTGCAGAGAGGTGTAAAAAGGGGCGTGGCCTCTGAACACCTGTCTGCAACGCAGCTCCCTGGCACATTCTGGAGATACCTGTTGGGCTACTTTGCCCTCAGGGACCCTCAGTAATGAAAGAGAATTAATTCCCCAACTTGCAACTCGCCACTGGGCCGTTTGCACAATGGTGAAGGCCTGAGGTGACATGTCTGCAAACACACCCTGTGGTGCGTTTTAAGTTGGAGAATTAATCCCTCCTCAATCCTGAAGGTCCTTGGGGGCCAACTAGCCCCCAGGGACCTAGAGAGCTGCGTTGCAGAGAGGTGTTCAGAGGCTACGCCCCTTTTTACAACACTCTGCAATGCAGCTCCGTGGCACTTACTGGAGGTACCTGGTGGGCTAGTTGGCCCCCAGAGACCCTCAGGATTGAAGAGGTATTAATTCCTCAACTTAAACCGCGCCACAGGGCGTGTTTGCACACATGTCACCTCAGGCCCCGCCCCCTTCCTTCACCACTGTGCAAACGCACCTCGTGGCACGTTTTAAGTTGGGGGATTAACTTCCCTTGAATTCTGAGGGTCCCTGGGGTGCAACTAGCCCACAAGCTACGTCTATTAAGTGCCCCAGAACTGCGTTGCAGAGAGGTGTAAAATGGGGCGTGGCCTCAGAACACCTCTCTGCAACGCAGACCCCTGGCACATACTGGAGGTTCCTGGTGGGCTAGTTGGCCCCAAGGGACCCCCAGTTCCCATATGCAAAGGCACCAGGGGGTGCGTTTGCAGAGGGCTGCAAGGAGGGGGCTTTGCCTCCGGTGCGTTGCCGGTCTTTTTTTTTTTAAGAATGGGCGTTTTTAGCCCCCCTTCTTTTTACAATTTATTGGGCCTGGGGACCCCATCCCCCAGGGCCTGTCCCCTATTTTTTTTAAATAAAAGAACTTGGAAGGGGGCAGCGTGGCCCCCACTCCCGAGGCCTTAATAAGCCCCATGGACCCCATCCCCTGGGGCATGGCCTTTTTAAAATTTTTAATTCTTTTAGAGGGGGGCTGCGTTGGGCTCTTCCTCAGGCCACTTATGGCCCCGGGGACACCGTCCCCGGGGCCGACATTTTTTATTTTTTTAAAACATTTTTGGGAGGGGGGCCACATGCTGGCCCTCTCTGTTGGGGACCGTGAGGGGTCCCCAATCTCCCCACGGTCCCGCCAGCTCCCTGCGTCCCTCGGGAGCCAGCATTGCTTTTCCACATGGGGAGCTGCTAAGATGCATCTCCCTGTGTGGAAAAGCAATTTGGTGTGCATTTTGAAAGAAAGAGCAGGTTTCCTGCTCTCTCTTTCAAAATCCAAACCAGGTTTGCTATGACAGAGAGCCATCATAGTCTCCAGGAGGGGGGCCGCGCGTCCCCCCTCCCAACATTTCCAAAGCCTTGCGGTGGTCATGGACCCCCCTATTTGGAATATGTAGAGCCCTGGGGAGTTGGTGGTCCCCGGGGCTCTACACAGGCTATTTCTTTTTTTTTAAACACAAGTCCCAGGGAATGGCTGTCCCCCGGGCTGCGGAGGGTGGGGTGAGCCCCCTGCAAATATTTTTGCAAAGCCCTGGGGGGTGGCCCCCCATTACTATATAACAATTGTCCCCGAGACTTTGCCCACCCGTAGCTAAATATTAACGAAGTGCGGGAGACCACATGCTATGGTTTTTTTTTACTCTGCAGGATCCGCGCACCCTGCGTGTATTCTGCCCTTGTAGGACCCCCTAAGCAGGCCTAGGAGGTCAGGGTGTTTCTACCCTGCCCCCTTTTTGTGTTTTGCGCACTTGTTTGTATGATTTATTGTACCTCTGTTCTACCGAGGCACAAGATGGCTGCCAACACTTCCTGGTTTGGAGTGTTGACAGCTTATTAGTATAAAACTTGTGATCGGGAGGTTGCGCGGATCCTGCGTGGCCATAGATAATTATTTGATTTTACTTTTGATTTTTTCAGCAACTACTGAACAGATTTACACCATTTAAAAAAAAAGGGTTCATTCTGAACCAAGAACTACCTGATTGCCAAATTTGGTGTAATTCCGTTCAGCAATTCGGCTGTAGCCGTGTCTAAAGTTTCCTATAGGAAATTGCATGGCGAAAACATGTTTTGGGACCCTCCTTTTTTCTCATCCCCGCTTGCTGAATCACCCCAAACCTTTCAGGATTGGAGCCGACCCGAGCGCCCCACGAGTTTAGAAAATTTTGCGAAAATTCGGCAATCGGCGCCAAAATTATTGGAAATGGTATGTTGTGAATTTCCTATGGCAATAGGTCCTAAATATAACTACCTACTGGCGACCGCCAGTAGGTTATATATATATATATATATATATATATATATATATATATATATATATATATATATATATATATTAGAGAGAGAGAGATAATATATATTAGAGAGAGAGAGAAAGAGAGAGAGAGAGATTCCTTAAGAAAAAGAAATTTTAAGGAAGTTATTGTTTGAAAACTTTAGAAATTCTAAAGTTATATTTATAACTTAAACTTAAAATGTATGCCCCACATTAAAATTACTATAAGTCTGAAGTATAACTTAAATTTATATGCACCATCTTAATATTTGTATAAGTCGCGCACCTTCATACAAAGTCTTTTCACCTCACTCACCACACTACATTGATTGTACTCAACCCTAACACCCACAGTTCATGGCATTTACCAATGAGGAGTATGGTCTGTGCCCCTTGCCACACTATGTATCTAGCCTGATGTCCCAAAAACACTCTGAGCACAGATTCAATATTGCACTGTGAGATCTGTGCATATAGCGCAGATTTTGGTTACACCCTGTACCACACCCATTTCCCAAGAACCAGCTAAGCCCTTCTTTGGTTTTGTGTAGTGTAATCTAGGAACAGAGCATGACCTCTCACCATGCTCTGTTCCCTTCTGTCAACCAACATGTTCACAGAACCTTATGAATATTGAGTTTAGGGTAGTGGGATTTGAACACAGATCATAGCATTGGCCAATCCCTGTGTAAAGTCACTATGCAATTAGAATCTGCTGCACCTGGGTTTAACCCACTGGCAGCAATGTATTCTTTGGCAAACCTTGTCTTATATTCCCTTTAGTCCAGAGGCCACTCTGCAAGGACTGTAGGCCTGAGGAGCACAATTTAACCGCAAAGCATGATTATGCTTTGTGCCCAGCATTCAGCCCTCATGCCTCAGAGCATACTTTGTGTACCCTTTAATTTGGCACAGTGAGGTCCAGGTGCAGAACATGATATTCATCCATACCTTTTGCTCTGGCACTGTGGTCCCAGAAAATACTGTGCATGGCTTGTGTCAATACATAGCCAAGTTAGAGTAATGGCTTTAGGGTTGGAATTTCTCCTGCAAGGTACACAGGCACGTTTCCCTATCTAAAGTGCCTGACTGCCTGGATCAAGCCAACCTGTTTCCATAATTTGAGGTCCATGACCTAGCCTGTGTCCTAGAGGGGTGCACAGAGCATGCCACAATAGGATACAGTGGACTACTGTGTATGCCTTGTGTATATCATGTAAAGTGATAGAAGCAGTATACTATCTTTTTTTACTCAATACTGTGATCACATTTATTTCCTGTGTCATTGAAACTGTGGTCTACTGACCCCCTCTTGTTAGAAGTTCCTCTGTTATGTGAAAATCAGATCCTGACTCTGACATCCTGTCTTAAATGTGTGTGTGTGTGGGGGGGGAGGGGGGAGATGGGGGGGAGTGGGTATGTGTGTGCAGTATACACACAGGACATGTATGGCAGAAGGACTCTTTGTATGTGAGTCTGAGTACTAGAGAAAAGGGAATCCATTTTGGATTACCTTAGTTGGCATGGCACAAGATGAAGGATGTGACAATGGAAGTGTATTGGCTGCATTCCTCTGGTTGGAGGGTTGAGACACAGACACTGATGTGAGGAGAATGAAGACAGGGATCCCTTCCTTGAGGGTCTTGTTAGCAAAGGACTGTCAATGATTTTTTCCTGAACACTGTCAATTTGTAGATGGTAGAGGGAGGGATGATACTGTGGTTTCTGTCGCTCAAGGTGAGGACGTTCCCAGTCAGGACCAGTCCCTTTGACTATCTCAGATTAGTGTTTCAGAAAGGCTGATGACAGCCAGATGCTCACAATTCTTTATGTCTATCTTGTGAACGTTCCTGCTTGGATTCAGCCCATTTTATGATTGTGGTGAAAGACATCACTTTCAAGAAATGCTGTTCCTAAGTGCAAAATGAAAATAACATTCAAGAGAAAGCCATCCTAAACCCTTTCTGAAGCTTTAGACAGTGAATTCAAAACCTGTCTACAAAATGTGTATAAAAGTGGGGTCCGACCACTCCACTTTTTTTCCAGCCTCACGTTCTTCTTGACCAATAGTGGGGGTGCTCCAGAGATTACTCAAGGAGCTGATGTGCAAGCAGGGCTGCCTGACAGCCAGTCTTCTAGATATGAGGGGCATCACCTGAATGCAATACTTCCCACTGTAGGAGCTAAGGTTCTGCATAAAGAGCCTAGAAGCCTGCCTAGAATGTGCACAGCCCTGCATTAAGAGACTGTCCAAGAGGAGAATGTTCAAGCTTGAAAGCCCAGTAGATAGCAAATGACCAAAGAGAGTGATCCATAAGTGACCCATGCTGTAAAAGGGGTCCTTTGCCTTTCAGTGTAGCTAAAAAATTAGCTGAATCAAGCCTGTACCAGAGCATGTGTTACCATGAGAGTCAATATAGATTGAACCCAAGGACATCAGGGTCAGCAAATACAGCTGAGACCCAGTAAACCCTGTCAACACTGTGCCCCTACTCCAAACAGAGTTTGACAGGCTCTGACTACAACTGTGCCCCTACCCGGTGGCCCCTAGAGCCACATTTGCATGAACATTGGACACAGGGTTTCCATGTCCTACACATGATGCCCAGTAGGCGTGACAGTTACCTATCTACCCTGCCAAAGTTATGTTTTTACAGTTGGGATTTGAGAGAGGTTCTCAAATTGCTTACTTATATTATGATTAAATCAGTGACAGCCAATTTGATTGAGGTAGTTTTCATTAGATCTTCGTGTCAATTTTGATGTGTTTCCATACAGTACAGTTTGCTGTAGCAAAGAGTGAAAATTCCTGTCTGACTTAAAATGGGAAATGAAAGCTACATGAAGATCACAACAATTAACTATGTAATCTTAAATGAAATTTAAAATGAGGATGCTGAATGGATCTTACAAACCATTTGCTAAAATTATAAATGTGTGTTTTTATCAACTCTAGTAAAATTGCTGCAACCACTTCTTTCTGTTATTGTGCAACTGTTTTTTTTGGTTCTTTAAATTTCAGTGCCAATCTAAGGTTTGTTCTTCCTTGTAATGATCATGTTATGCCTTTCCATAATGTTTCTTGCTTCTTTAAAGTCTTGATGGTTGAGGGGTGCATGTAATTGCATCCTTCTCCTTTATTTTTACCACAACTTAGATCCAAGAGAAGTTTTCATTAGCAAAACGAGGATCAGGAATTGATTACATTTAAGGGAGCAAAAGTGAGAATTTTGTTAACCATGTACAATCTGAGATAATACGCATTTGGACTTTAGGATTACAGGCATTGCCCTCACTAAGCTAGGACCATTTTTGTATTGAATCAACCCCATGCTTAGTGACTTTAATGATGCACCTTGTGATGTTATTGGGACAAACCAACAGTGGGTCATTGGGCTGGACTAGGTAAGTATGGGATATGCTGGGACAATTGGGCATTTAACACCTCTTGACATCGCAAAACACAATTATGTCTGATACAGCTTCAGAAGTCAAGACATCTTACCAACTTTGGTCACAAGAGAAGCAGGTTTTTTAAAACTTCACATGCTAGTGTGACTAAAGCATTCTTGATCTGTAAATATAATCCTAAATTTGAGCCTTGTTTAATGAGGTTACTCCACTGATTACCAAAGTAATGTATACCAAACTGAATGTGGGCAATCTACAGTTTAACTGTTTTTCTTCCAATTAGGTCTTCTTCACTTCTCAGTTGAGCAAATTGTGTCAAAGATGAGACACAGTTAATTGTATCTTTGTCCATCATATATAGCCTCATGGTGAAAGTGGCTGCTCCTGTTTATCACAGTTATACATAGATTTTGGTTGTTTGGAATTTGAATTTAGTCTTGCAGTGAGTGATGATTCTTACATCAAGCATTATAGTGGTAGTATCTCGTTATCTGCTTGTAGCTTGGCTTTTTAGGTACCAGGCTCGCGACATGAGATCATGGCTGTTGATTTTATTATTTATTTCTAATCTTTATTACTGTATTCATGTGTAGCAGCATTGTATGTTTTAGGGGTGTAGCGGTTGCAGAGAAAATTAACAACAACTTGACTAACAGAATGGGTGTGTGAAAAGCGGCACTGTGCAGATATATTTCTACTATACACAAATATTGAATCCAAGGGTCCCCACGTCAACATATCTAAGTAAATGGGACTGGGACTGTGGGGGCACCAAAGTATGACCCTAATTTATTCAATGTTCTGTTTAATCATCAAAATGCTTTTAGGGCGGTTTTGAAGTTTAACATTAGGGGATATTAAGATCATACCGCAAATTAGCTCCAAATTAGTACTTATAAGATGCAAGTGTAACCTTGAATGTTTGGCAACAAATTATGTAATCAGTGTGTGTGTGTGGTGTGTGCAGACAATCACACATTTTCCTAAAATGATTTAAGTTATTCTAGGTGGTTATACACAATAGTCTGCTGGATGACTTAGCAAACTCCTGTTGAGAGGAATTTGGAACCAGTGATGGTTGACTGCAGGCCTACCATTTGTAACCTGGCTGTGCAGTTTCTAAACTGCAGGTCAAAATTACATCTTTTGTCAAATCAAAACCTTCCTTTTAAATAATAATAAGTCACCCCACAGTAGGTCTTATTTCCCATATCGCAGGTTGCCTGGAATTTATAAGTAGGTCTTTTAAATGTTTAATGTTACACATATCTTTACAGTGAAAAGGTCTTAAAGGCTGTTTCACTGCAGGAGGGCTGGTTGGCTCCCCCACAGGAAGCATTGGGATGCAATATTAAATGTAATCACTTTGTGTCTGGCTATGAAACTACTACATATTTAGGTTGTGGACTTTTTAAAATAATTATTAAAAGCACAATTCACATTTGATGCTACATTTTTAATGAGTATTTAGGAACAGGAACTTTAGAATGTCACATTTTCCTTGCCTAAAACCCCTGGGGGCCTATTTAGCTCCAACCATCCCATGGCAGCTGAATAGCCCTTTTGATGAGGTATGAAATCTGCTCCTATGCCAGGACAAAGGCCTTGGGTGTGGGGAGATGTGTCTGTTCCTCTGACAGGATGACCATTTCAGCTTTGCCCAGAAACTTAATTACATTCAATTAGGCCCATTCTGTAACAGGCAACTTTTATCTGACACCTGGACAGAGCCCTTCTTTGTTTCCCTAGTCAGGCAGGCATCAATCCCAGTGGAGCAGAAGATGCCGCCATAACTAGTTTAGTGTGATCACAGAGGAGGGGTTGCTCTTCTTCCTGACCATATATCTAGGATGGGCAAAGGAGCTCTGCAAAGGGAGAGAAAGGTATTGCCATGTCAGTTTTGGGTAGGGAGGGGCACTGTAGGATCGTTTGTAGCAAGGCACACAGGAAATGATGTAAAAAGTGGGTAGCGTTACGCCTGGGAACTTTTTCTTTATTGGCTAGGGTGTTTCCCCCTCCCACAAACTGATCCAGGCCTAAATGGGGCACCCACAGTCTCCTCCTCAGAACACTTTCAGGACCTTTGGAAGAACAGAAGGGGACCAGACCAAAAGTCTGTGACCTGAGGAGAGTCTAGAAGACTGGTACTTCTCCCCCTCTTACACCCAGGATGAATAAGTGGACTCCAAATATCATAATTCTGACCTTCTGTTCAAGGTACAGGTACACAACAAGCATCAAGAGGGCTTTATCTGCAACTGCCCAGGTAACCAAGTACAACTTGCACTGGACCCTGCTTTTGACCTCTGCTGTAGAGCGTCTCAATCTCCAAGTACTGTCTCTAATGATCTGAAACCTTGACTGCTGTCACAGTCTACTTCTAACTTTTCCTGAATCCTGGAACTTAGAAATGTTTTGGCTGCAAAGACCTCCAGATGACTCGGATCAACGCGAACAAGCCAATCTGATGAAGGTGCCTCAGAGGTCAAAAATTCAAATTGCTTTACTAGCAACTCCAATTCAGCAGGACCTCAAGGAGAAGGCATCTGGATTTGTGAGCCCTCTTCAGTTACAGCCTTAAGCCTTGCACATTGGAAGAATTTCAGTTCCATAAAAATGAATATGTCAGAAGGTAGAAATCTTCACTGGGCAAAGACGCCTAAAGTATCCCACTTGCAAGGGACCTTCAAATTTCTTCCGCTTGCAGCTTTCCCACCAAAATTCAACAGCTTTACCGAGTTCATGACCAACGGCTATGACGTTCAGTTCCCGTTGGCCACATCTTCAGTCTTACTGCCGTGCCACACTGAGGATATATAACAGCTATTTCAGAGACTGTGTTAGAAGGTAAAACCTCCAACTGGATCAAACCTGGTTTCTGTAATTCACCCATGTCCCATCGCTGTCAGACTTAACTTGTGCCTAGGTATTGGTCAAGCACAACCAGATGACAGCAATTTAAACTTTTTAACTCTGATTTCCCTATTTGATTTTTTATAGTTTTGAGTCATTTTAATCATTTAAATTGTACTCTTTCTTTCTAAATTGGTTTGGGATTTTTTGTTTTGCTATATACTGACTTTATTACTGTTTATGCTCTACAATAATACGTTACACCTTACCTCTAAGTTAAGCCTGTCTGCTCTGTGCCATAGCTATCAGGGGTCTGAGGTTAGGTTTTTGTAGGGACTTTAATGGTTCACACTGGCAAGAGTTGTGCTTATTACTTGATATAGTTATCCACACTCCCCAACTAATACCTTGATTTCTTACAGTGTGCTATTGTAATCATTCATTTTTTGCTCAGTATTCATTTAATTTATTTTACGAGCAGGCCAGAAGGCTGACTAAGAGGCAAATAGGCCAGATAAGAAACATTGTTTAATTAAACTGAATTTACATTTGATCTTGCATACCCAAGGCTGACAATTTTGAATAATCTTATAATATTTACTAATTGCTTGTGTGAGCATGGTGATACGAGCAGTAATACTGTACTGCAGTAAGGGTATATTGTACTAAGTAAAACACACAAGATGATGGACGGAATGTTGCACAATGGCAAAACATTCACCCCCAGTCACAGATCTGGGTTTAATCCATCGTTATTTTGCTCACCAAGCCACCCCAGTTCAGACATGGCCATATGCAAATCAGTCTTGACCCTGTGCCTCATGGGAACAGTCCAGCACGAACTGCCAAGCCATGTCTTCCCTGGACCGAAATCAAGCATCCCAGGACCGGTTTCTGGCTATCAGTCATCTTCAGCGGGATAGCTTGACTCCAGTGGCCTAGTGAGCAAGGGACCCACGTCTGGACATACCCTTCACACATAGGGTGAACAGCAAAACACACAAGATGATGGACGGAATGTTGAACAATGGCAAAACATTCATCCCCAGTCACAGATCTGGGTTTAATCCATCGTTATTTTGCTCACCAAGCCACCCCAGTTCAGACGTGGCCATATGCAAATCAGTCTTGACCCAGTGCCTCATGGGAACAGTCCTGCCCAAACTGCCAAGCCATGTCTTCCCTGGACCAAAATCAAGCATCCGAGGTCCAGGTTCTGGCTATCAGCCATCTTCAGCCAGGATAGTTCCCATGAGGCACAAGGTCAGACTGATTTGCATATGGCCATGTCTGAACTGGGGGGGCGGAGTGAGCTAAAGAATGGTGATGGATTAAACCCAGATCAGTTGACTGAGGGTGAGTGTTTGATTAGCTGAAACGCTCCGTCCATCATCCCCTTTTGTATCGCTTTGTTTGCCCTAAGTTGGCAGGGAATGCTCAGACGTGAGTCCCTTGCTCACTTTGCCACTGGATTCAAGCTAGCCTCGCTGATGACGGCTGAAATGCCAGAAACCGGTCCAGGGAAGACATGGCTTTGGCAGTTCGGGCTGGACTGTTCCCATGAGGCACAGGGTCAGACTGATTTACATATGGCCATGTCTGAACTGGGGTGGCGGAGTGAGCTAAAGAATGGTGATGGATTAAACCCAGATCAGTTGACTGGGGGTGAGTGTTTGATTTGCTCAAACGCTCCGTCCATCATCCACTTTTGTATTGCTTTGTTCGCCCTAAGTTGGCAGGGTATGCTCAGACGTGAGTCCCTTGCTCACTGTGCCACTGGATTCAAGCTAGCCTGGCTGATGACGGCTGCAATTAAAGAAACCTGTCCCAGGATGCTTTTTTCAGGTCCAGGGAAGACATGGCTTTGGCAGTTACGGCTGGACTGTTCCCATGAGGCACAGGGTCAGACTGATTTGCATATGGCCATGTCTGAACTGGGGTGGCGGAGTGAACTAAAGAATGTGATGATTAAACCCAGATCAGTTGACTGGGGGTGAGTATTTGATTTGCTCAAATGCTCCGTCCATCATCCCCTTATGTATCGCTTTGTTCGCCCTAAGTTGGCAGGGTATGCTCAGACATGAGTCCCTTGCTCACCACGCACACCAACATTCCACGCAGACATCTCACTCATTCTGGCTGAGCAACCTAAAAGGAGATAAATCTAGTTACAACACTCACTTTGCCACTGGATTCAAGTTAGCCTGGCTGATGACGGCTGAAATGCCAGAAACAGGTCCCAGGATTCTTGTTTCCTGTCCAGGGAAGACATGGCTTTGGCAGTTCTGGCTGGACTGTTCCCATGAGGCACAGGGTCAGACTGATTTGCATATGGCCATGTCTGAACTGGGGTGGCGGAGTGAGCTAAAGAATGGGAATGGATTAAACCCAGATCAGTTGACTGGGGGTGAGTGTTTGATTTGCTCAAACGCTCCGTCCATCATCATCTTTTGTATCGCTATATTGTACAAGGTCTCACAAAAAAACAGACAAGACTTCATTAGGAAATAGCAAATACCACCTTTATGCTTCTACAAGCAAACGTCCTGGGTTCTTTATGACCTTCGTCGTTTAACCAGTCTGAGGACTAATATTTCACTAATAAGTAAACATGTTGTGCTAGCTGGTTTAACTCACTTATTGAGCCCATTCTAATGATTATTTATTCAATTATGCAAGCCTCCCGTTTTCAATAAAACTGCCTAAAGAAGTTCAACTTGCGATGATTTATTAAAGATGATGTTACTTTCTGTGGGTTTTTCGAGATCAGAGGGGATAAATACTCCACTGGGGAAATCTCAGGACTCATGACTTAATTGCTGCTAATTATTTGTGAAAATATTTATTTTTATAGAGAACAGCTAGTTATTAGAATTGGCCTCTTGCGTTTGTTGGTTTTAGTAGTGACATAGAAGGGGCAGGTAGCAAATCAAGGTGCTTATTTGACATTAGGGTAAAATTAAGAAAGTGATTAGTATTCAGAGTAGTCGCAAGGAAATACACAAACTACAGTGATTTCTGTCCTACACTTTCCTTTTCAGGAAGTCACCAGTCGCTTCTGGAGAGAAGGGAGATAATTGTCCCTACCTTGATTTAACTTCCCACCCCTCCTTGAAGTGTCAACCCGCACCTGAGATCCCAATGAGTCATTTCAGTTCACAGCCCTATTGCTGCTGAGCAAGACCACTGACTCATTGTCAGTGAAATTGCTCTCCCACACTCGCAGCTCCACCTTTAAGTGAGGCCTCTCTAGAGCCCCTGCACTCCCATAGTGTTTGGTGTTTGATGCCCTCCTCCACCCTTTAGCTCTTTTTACCCTTCTTAGCACTCTTCTGCTCCATTTTTCACCCATTGGCTCTTTTCATCCTATCACTCTTGATAGCACTCTTCCGCTTTCTGCTCCGTTTTTCACCCTTTAGTGCTTTAAACCCTTTCACTCTTCTCAGCACTCTTCTTCGGCTTTCTGCTCCGTCTTTACTCTCTATTCTTCCCACCCTTCTATTCTTCAGATATTTTTAATTTCTTTTTCACCCTTTCTACTCCTTACTTTCTTCCTCTATTGCTTGCTTTCCCCCATTTTTCCCCGCTGCTGAAGCCCCCGGGCCCCTCCCCCCAGCCCAAGTTCACCTCCCTGCTCCTGCCCCCCGATGTCCAGCCCTCCCCGACCACTACTTAATGGCTGCAGCTGCGCGGCCGAGCTGAAGCCCGAGCCTGGCCGAGCCCAAGCCCGCCCGCCCGCGACCCGACTGCGACCAGCACCAGGAACCCTGGACCTCCGCACCGCCAACGCTACAACCCAGCGGCAACTCCACACACTCAAGCCAGTCCGCAATAACAATTGCAAGCTAGCGTCACCGGCAGACACCCACGGACTCTTCAGTGACAGCACACCTACAGCACTGACAGGAACACAGACCCAGCACAACCAGCCTGCAAGAACACAACCGAACTGAAGACCCTGTAATGCATCCTCCTCAACGTCGGACCACTCCACAAACATGCCACAGAAATCTAGGAACTCCTCGACAGCACCAACCCAGATTCTTCACTGAAACCTGGACCAACACCACCTCAGGACCAGACTTCACCATCCCCCAAGGATACAAGATATCCCGGAAGGACCGCCCCACACTCCCGGGAGGAGGAATCGCCATCATCCACAAATCCACCCTCCTCTTAAGCACACGCCCGATGAGCCCACAGACCTGATGGAACACCCACACTTCATGATACAGACCAGCCCTAACACCACCCTCAAAGGAACTCTCATCTACCGACCCCCCGGACCCTTCAGACCGTTCACCAACTCCATCACGGACATCATCTCATCGCAAGCCTTCGCATCCACCAACTACACCCTGCTGGGAGACCTCAACTTCCACCTAGACAACCAATTAGACCACATACCTCCTGGACAACCTCCACAACACTGGATGCTGCCAGATCCTGACCGAACCCACACACTCAGCAGGACACACCCTCGACCCCCTCTTCACAACAGGACACTCCATCACTTTCAGCCACATCACTGAACTCCTGTGGATAGACCATCAACGCATCCACTTCACCTTCAGAACACCCACCACCCACAGACCGCAGCACCTGCTCCAGCGAAGAAACTGGATCAAAACCAGCTCCCTCGTGGAAGACAAGGACCCCCACACTGCAGCTGATGGATCTCTGACCGCACAAACACTATAGCCCCCCCCCAAGAAGAACAACAACACACATGCCAAGAAAGCCAGATGGTTTTCCACCAAACTCCGAGTCCAGACGCACATGCTGCCACCTTGAAAGGCCTGGAGGAACTCACCAGCAACTCATCAGAAATACGAGAAAAACAGCAGTCAAAGACAGAATCTCCACACATGTACACAACAGCAAAGAACTCTTCAGCATCATTAAGGAGTTCACCCACCTCACCAGTGAGTCCACTGACATTCCTCCCTCACAAGACCTCTGCAACAAACTCAGCACCTTCTTCCACCACAAAATCATGAACATCAATGACAACTTTGACGAAGACAACCAACACACTGAATCCTCACCAGCCACCCCGACACTCTAAAACCAACAATTGGCAGCTGGACAGCCCTCACCACTGAAGACACACTGAAGACGATAAAGTCAATCCACTCCGGGGCCGCCACGGACCCCTGTTCCCCACCACATCTTCAACAGAGCCGCCAACACTGTCGTACACATACTTCGCCACACCATCAACCACTCCCTGGTGAGTGCGTCCTTCCCCGATTCCTGGAAATACGCCGAGGTCAACCCCCTCATGAAGAATCCCTTGGCGGACCCCACTGACCTCAAAAACTACAGACCCATCTCCCTGCTCCCGTTTCCAGCGAAATTCATCGAGAAATCCATGAACAGCCAACTCGCCACCTTCATCAACAAGCACAACATCCTCGACTCCTCCCAATCCTGCTTCAGAAAAAACCACAGCACAGAAACCGTTCTCCTCGCCGCAACAAACAACATCTGCTTCCTACTGGTCAAGGGAGAAACAGTAGCCCTCATCCTCCTCGACCTCTCAGCGGCCTTCGAAACAGACTCCCACCGCATCCTAACAGGCAGACTCCATGACGCAGGGATCTGGGACAAGGCCCTCAACTGGATCCACTCTTTGATCTCCGGCAGAACGCAGCAGGTTAGACTCCCTCCCTTCCTCTCAGACCCTACACCAACCACCTGCGGAGTCCTTCAGGGGTCCTCCCTCAGCCCCACACTCTTCAACGTCTACATGGCTCCGCTTGCCCCCGTCGTCAGCACCCACAGACTCAACATTGTTTCATACGCAAACGACACCCAACTCATCCTCTCCCTATCCTACGAACTCAACGCAGCCAAACAGGCATCGAAGCTGTCACCAAATGAATGAAAAGCAGCTGCCTACAACTCAACACCGACAAAACAGAAGTACTGATCATGGGCCCACACTCCGACGCCTGGAATGACACTTGGTGGCCCCCCGCCCTCTGAAGCACACCCACCCCGAAGGACCACGTACACAACCTTGGAATTATCCTGGACTCTGAGCTCAAAGTGGGCCGCCAGATCACCTCTATTGCATCCTCCTGCTTCCACATCCACCGCCTCCTACGCATGACCTTCAAATGGATCCCCTCGAGCACAAAAAGACCGTCACTCACGCCCTAGTCACCAGCATACTCGACTACGGCAACACACTCTACGTCAGAATAAACAAAAACCTCATCAGCAAGCTACAAAACATCTTGACACCGCCGTAAGACTGGTCCTCAACCAGCCAAGACACTGCTACATCTCCCAGCACCTGCACACACTCCACTGGCTCCCCTTCGAGGCTAGAATCACCTTCAAGATCCTCACCCATGCATACAAACCCCTCCACAACATCTAGCCAGCATACCTAAACAGCGGACTCAAATTCCACGCACCCTAAATGACCCTACGATCAGCCCAGCTCTCCTATGCTGTGATCCCCCATGCCTGAAAGACCAGATCATGAGGCCACTCCTTCTCCTTCCTCGTGGCCAAAGCCTGGAATGCCCTACGACTCCACCTCAGACAGACAACATCACTCTCTATCTTCACGAGAAACCTCAAAACTTAGCTCTTCGACAGACCCCTCCTTGATGGACTGGAACCTGCATCTCCCCTTCTACCCAGCGCCTTGAGACCCTTACCGGTGAGTAGTCGCGCTTAACCAACACATGATTGATTAAAAGTCTTTTGCATTCACAAATGGTGGAAATCGCTAAATTCACCCATTTGCAAATGCAAAGTAGCCTTTCTGAATGTTTGGAAGGCTTGTTGATTCGCAATTTACGTAATCGCTATTTTTAGCGACTACCTTAATTGCGAATGTAAATAGGAAATCGCAATTTAAAAATCCCTAATGCACATGTAAGAAGCCTTCACTAAATGTGAACTGTGCATTGGCTATCACCATCAACTTCAAGTTGATGGTAACCTTGTACAAACTTTGAAAAAAGCATGAAACAGCATTTTTCAAAGTACCGTCTAGTGCACATATGCCCATCGAGCATGTGTTTGCTTTACATGAGCACACTTTTATTTTTTGGGGTGCTTTAGGGGGGCCTTAGGTTCCTGGCCACCCTTGGCTTTGCGTTAGCTAGTTTGCGATTGCCAATTAGGTAATCGAAGATTAGGAAATGCAAAACCATTCACAACTTCTGTTCCACTGAACCATCATTCTGGCACCAGAAATCCACAGTAGTCTTCAAAAAGTCAAGAGACCTAAGCTTCCCTCTCAGCTCTAACTCTTCTGTAAAGCTGCTGCATGTGTTGTGATGTGATTTAGTGTGTTATTTGGAAGGAAAACATGCTTATTTCTCATGTCCTGCATGCAATAGAGATATAAACATATACATATAAACTCTTACCCCTTAATATTCTTCCAAACAACACATGGAGCTGTTTTCTGTAGACCAACAATTTAAGCAAATATGTTAATTACAGTTTCTTAACTTTCTGTGGTTTTACTTTTCTGGAAATAAGGAAATTGCTATGAATCTGCAGACAAAACGCCAGTTTTCATAAGCTCACACTGGGCACAAAATTACATACAAATAAAGGAGACCACCCAAAGCACTGACTTAAAATAGGCACAGGTTTACTGATCTTTTCACGTTCAGTTAATGACAATGTATTTACACACAAAACATGTATTTACTTGTACTAAACATAAGAAACCATTCTCAACTGAAATACATATTCACAAACAAAATAACCTTTATTTTTTAACAGTTCAATAATGTCAAAGTGGCAGAAAAAGAGAGTAAAACACAACGCTCACCTGTAAAATGTTAAAGCTATATTTGGTGAGTAGCATAATGGTTCATGAGAGGCCCATATCAAAGGGGTTTTCCATGTTACAAGTGAGGGTCAGAGTTGTGTTTCCATTACATTTTGTGATGCTCTGCATTGGTATATAGTGGAGTGAAAACAAATGAGAGCTAGTACACTTGTGTATGAGGCAATGATGTGTTTGTAAGCTGAAGTGTGCCCCATGTGGGGGAAAGGGTTGATGTTGTTTGTGATTGGGAAAGAATGTTCATTCCATGAGGCTCTTTGTAAGTAGCTGTGCTTTAAAATGGAATGGACTAAAGGAGAGTGAACGACAATCCTATATTGCTTATGCTCACCATCCTTGAAGGAGAATTGATTCCAGTTCTAGGATAGGTTTGATCCTTGACTCAGTAGCGCAACAATAAAGGATCCTTTCTGCTGGATGGTGTTTTCCTTTCTTATTGTTTGAGAGAACCACGGGGTATATTACCAAGAAGCTCATTCAAATTATTGCCGTTTTAGCAGCAGAAAACTGCCGCTAAAACGGCGATAATGGGCTTGCTAATATGCATTATAGAATTCCAATAGAAGCCCAGGTTAGGTGTGCAGGACATCTATCCTGGGCTTCTATTGGAATTCTATAACGCATATTAGCAGGCACTTTATCGCCGTTTTAGCGGCAGTTTCATGCCGCTAAAACGGTGATTATTTTAACGAGCTTCTTGCTAATATGCCCCCACGTCTTTACTGCTATAAGGCATTTTAGGCAGCTTTGGCTGTTTCTTATCTTTTGTGAGAAGAGGTTCCATAATTGTCCTGCCTCTGCAGAGATGGGGTACTCCTCAGTCAGTTCCTTCTTTTTTTATGAGAGTATCTTGTAGGAGGATTCTGCTCAGTATTAATTGACTGGATTATGGGCCATAACTGTGGATGGTCCTAAGAGTAATGCAGAGTCCCCTTAAGGTGAAGTATCTGACTATCGGTAACCAGTGGAGTATCTGCAGGGTTTGTGATATATGGTGCCACGGACACAGCTATAGAAGTTGTTTTACAGCTGCATTTCAGCTTCTTTGGTCCCCAGATTATTAGGAGCTGGGCCTCTGGGTATAGTCTGTTAGGCAAATCCTGGTGAGACATGACAAGGGTGATAGTGACTTGAAGCTTTTCAGGGAAACCTAGATGAGTAAACATGTAACATAGAGTTTACATGGTGGCTGATAATAGAGAATGTTATTTATGAATGTCCGTGCAGGAGTCGAGGCACTTGTTGAGAAGAAGATGTCAAAGAACTGTTGTGTTTGTCAGGGTGTAATGGTGAACTAGCTGGGCCACTTGCCTTGACCAATTCATTTAACTGATAGATGGGGATTTGCTTGAAGGAGGGCAAACTCTGCAGTCAGTTTATCGGTGAAGTCATCTTCACCTATAGACTGAGTGGGCAATATATTGAGCAAGTTGAGGCAGTACATGATGGTGTCCCAAAAGCTTGCAATTTGGAGCATTGTTGAAGGTTATAGAATACCATGGAAATCCTGTGAAGTTTCTTTATGCTTTATTAATGGATATTTGAGTTGAGTTAAGAAAGGTTTTGATCATTCTAAATTATGCACATGTAAGTGTGTTTTGGCACTGTGTTTGGACAACTTCCATTATATTTGTGCAAAAGCACTTTCTATATTTTACATTTCTCCATAAGGAAAGCATTGCTGCTTATGGAGAACCATCTTCCCTTGAAAGGGGTTTATTCCTGCCATTACAGAGTAAATATCCAACCGTTTCCCTTCATATTGAGGTTTTTGTATCATAACTTCATTCCATATGAACTAATAAATCCGCTTCTGAATATATTTAACCATTAGTAAAAATATCTTTGAAATGGTCAACAAAATCACGCCAGCTAATTCGAAAACCTATTCCTATTTTCAGGGACGTTCCACACAGTAAAACATTTCTTGGCTAATAATGAAACCAAATCTGAAAGCCAGCCTTGAGGTAAACATCACCCTTAAGTCAAATACAGACTGAAGCACACAATTACCTCAATTACAAATGGCAATCAAAATTCCTGGGCACCAGGGCACATAAATGTTTAGCTGAAGCAACTATTTGCCTCAAAATAAAAGCTTTCTTTAGTTCTTTACGAGGCATGGAAACATTTGATGACATGATCAAAAATAACTCAGTCTGTAGTTAGCTAAACATCAAGGAAATGAATACAAAGGCAGTAAAAGTGTTGGAGAAAATGAAGCATCAATGAAGCAACTAGATTTGTTTGTTCAGGGGCTTGGCCAAGCTGCCAGCCATAATGGCCGCATAGACTTGCAGCTCTACCGTCCTTCCCTGGCATCCGACCCCTTGAGCGGCACACCCCGCGTCAATGTGGCGGGCTATGGTCACTGGCGTAACGAAAAGTGAGGGGGCCTCCTTGCACGGTACTTAGGGGGGCCCCCTCCGGGCTCAATCAGGAGCTCTCCAGCCAGAGTGCAGTGCCGAGGGGCCCCTTGGAGCTAAGGGCCCCCCGCACCACGTGGGCTGTGGGGGCCTGTGTTACGCCCCTGGCTATGGTGAGTAAGGAGTGGTGAGGTGTGGCCAGAGACCAGCGCTACCCCGGAGGAGCCTGCAGGCTGCGCCAATATTAATGCGATGGGCCAGTGAGAGGTGAGGACCACCGCCGTGTGAGATGCTGGGGGCTTGATTGCATCAGAGCTGCCGGGTGCATTGGACAGGCTGGGAGGAGCACAACACAGGGTCGGCGTGCCGCGATTGCAGAGGCTGGGCAGCAACGAGGTAAGCGGTGGCGGTGGGGGCATTCAATACACCTACCAAAGACTTGTGTTCCCCACGGACTCTCCCCCCCGGAGGCCTCATGGTGACAGGGGCCACGTGGGAGCCTGGGGCCAGGTCAGTGGGTCTAGTGCTGTGTGGCGGTATTAGTGCCCCTCCCCCCGCTGCCACACCTCATCCTTAACTGAATGGGCATCCCAGGGCTACTGGCTACTACTCCACCATAGCTGGTTACCGCATCGGAGGCACAGATGGCGATGTATAGCAAGTGCCACACCCGGGACACACCTAAGAGGTGCAAATACTGGCTCGGCCACTGTGACTCTAGATGAAATAGGTGGAGTCCGAACCATTGGTGCACTGCACTCCCATCATCGCAGTGCAGCTGGCGATTATCTCGCCGCACAAGTGCACAGCTTGTCACCGAGGCTTAGGATGATCCGGAGGGACCTGAAACAAAGTAAGCTACCTTTCAAATCCGTGGCCCGCAGCGCGGTAACACAGCAAGCCAGCATAGCAGAGGGAGCGATACACAAGCGCCTGCGTAGGCTGGAGCTGACACTATGTTGATGGAACTAAGGACGGGCTACAAGGCACTGGATACCCGCTTTGATGCCCTGGACATGAGGCTTGACACCATGGGTGCCAGGCTTGACCAGCAAGAAGGGAGCCTAACAATGGCAGAGGGCAAGATCTCTGACCTGGAGAATGGAACCGCCCAAACTGCAAAAAAGCTGGAGCACATGGAAAAACTTCTTAAGTCCATCGCCATGCTAGGAGTTGGCTTAATAGCTAGGGCGGTCCACCTCGAATCTGGGGAACTGGGTTCGAGTCTGCAATGACACTGAACATCCTGTGATTCTGGGCAAATCACTTAATCTCCCCGTGCCTAACAAAAATTAATGTGTGTCCTCATGTAACGTAACTGGTTCTGTGTAAAGCGCTCTGATACCCGATTCGGGTCAAGTTCGCGCTATATTAAACTCGGCAAACAAAAAAAAAAGAATGAGGATTTGGAGTCGCGGGGGCAGGGCAACAACATTGGTTGATTGGGACTACCCGAATCCACCAACACTGGGCAGCTGGACAGATTTATGGAGATTGGTGATAGACCTCTTTGGATGGGAGTCGTTTACATCCAGCCTGGTGGTAGAATGCGCAAACCACTCCCTTGGACATGTTCAAAACTATGTTGCCCCCCCCAGACCAATCATAGCCCGCCTGTTGAATTTTAAAGAGGGTGGCTCGAGAAAAGGGCACCCTAGAGTGGCAGGTGTCATCCATTACCCTATATCCGGACTTTACTGCCATGATGCAGGAAGCCAGACAAAAGTATACAGGGGTAAAAGCGAGCCTCTGCAAGCTAGGTCTACGCTATGGGATGCTGTACCCTGCCCGTTTGAAGGTGGACGTGGATGGCCGATCATGCATGTTTGATTCCCCAACTTGATGCCCAGGGATTCTGTTAGCCTACTCCAAACCGGGCCGTCAGAGGGGAAAAACCTCCCCTCAACACTCTCAGATTATCTGTGACTCAGGTGCAAGTGCGGACCTCTTCTCGGCTACCTAAAATGAACATGGCAATCGTCATAAATAGAGGCAGATTAGAGGCCCCATTGTACATATTATTGCCAACGGCAATGAGTTTTTGCTTATTCCTTTTCACCCTTGTGATAACTCTGCGGTGGCCGCCGCTAGAGGGGACCACACTATTTTCATTTAGGTGCCACAGCGCCAACAGAACCAGGGTAATGGCATGGCATTGCCACCCCCCAGTGAAGATGCACCTAGAATGCTTTTTTCTCATGTATGTTTGAAATTCATATTTGTGGGTTGGGTTTTTCCCCCGAAGGTTGGTGTGGGGGATGGGAGGTTGGTAAGGGTTTATTGGGTCTTCAATCGAAACTTTGAAATGTGTTTTATTCTATTGCAGTGCAGCAGTGATTATACATATACAGGCAATTCATGTAATACCATTCTAGTATATGGTTAACAAGGTATATTCAGAAACAATTGTTGTAATAATGTCATGGAATGTAAGGGGCCTCAACAACGCCTGTAAATGTAAGCAAGTAACAAATTACATGCAAAGACACCAAGTGGATATTGTCATCTTGCAGGAAACGCTTTAGGCCCCCTGGGCCCAGTCCAACCTAGCGGCCAATTGGGGAGCACATAGATATTACCATTAGTCATCTCCCCCGCACATTGTCGGACCACTCTCCAGTTCTGCTGCAGTTGAAAATCCAGCATGCAGGGGGTGTTGTAAGAATGTGGAGAGTTCCAGACAGGGCCCTTAGAGATGCAGTATTTGAGACTGAACTCCACAAGGTGATATTGGAGTAATTCGCGCTAAACATTGGCACTGTCAGTTCAAAGGCCAGCCTTTGGGAGGCGTTTAAGGCGTTTACCAGAGGTTTGTGTATCTCCAAGAGCGTTGGAGTACTTAGAGATTTACGCCATACGAGGGCACAGTTGGAGGCACAATTGACGGAGGTTGAAAGGAGTGACTCCTTCCTTTTGCAGCCCCCAGTTTACAACGCCGGGCAACCCTTTTGGCAGAATATCGTGAGGCTGTGGAGCAGGAGGCCCACTACCTGGGCAAATATGCAGTGGCAAGGCGCTATGGGGAGGGGGAAGGACCGGGTAGGACCTTTGCCAGACTGATGAAACAATCCTGCAAACCACCTCATATAGCAGGGTCACATGGGCAGGAGAACACGCGGATCACCGGCAATGTAGGTTCCCTAGAGGAGGTCCTCAATTATTATGATGTACAGGGATTATTTGGATGAGATCTCCCTGCACTGGCTTGACGAAGCACATCAGGAACCTTTTACTGAAGATGATGTAACTGAGGCCAGTGATGCACAGGATGGCTCCGAGGCCCCTGGACTTAAAGGGTACACAGGATGCTTCTATCAGAAATTTAAAATGATTCTGGACCCCTACCTCATAGATGTGTATGAGGAGTCTGTGGATTCTGGAATACTTCCCCCTACACTGAGGGACGTGATTAAAATACTTCTTCCCAAACCTGGGAAAGACCCACATAGCTGTGGCTTGTATAGACCTCTCTCGCTCTTATATTTCAACAACAAGATTCTAGCCAAGACAATGGCAACGCAACTTGCCCTGATAGATGGTCAAATGATCTCGCCCGCCCGCCCAGTCAGGGTTTTTCGGCAGAAGTCAACTGCCCTCAATCTCCGAATATTATTCGCCACTCTTCACAGAATATCACCCTCAGTACGGGAGGTGGACATTCTGCTTGATGCGGAAAAGGTGTGCGACTCCCTGGGGGGCCCTTTTTATATGCCACGCTGGATCACCTCGAGGTGCGGGAGCGGTTCCTAGTGGTTATCTGGCTCATATACTCTACCCCAATCGCTCGTATCCACCTTAATGGCACTTTAACGTCTGCATTTCATCTCTCGTGGGGGTCACGGCAGGGGTGCCCGCTCCCCCCCCTGCTGTTTGTCTTGGCACTGGACCCACTGGTACGACATCTGCAGGAGAAACACATTCAACGGGGAATGCAGTTTAACACTGGCCCCCTTCTCCTTAAGTTATATGTAGATGACATTATACTATATGTGTGACACCCGGACCATAACCTTGCAATGCTTCTCCGCGAGATAACCAGATATGGTGCCATGTAGGGCCTCTGTTTTAATTGGGAAAAGTCAGATGTCTTTCCATTGACTACTGTGCCATGTGTTCATGCGGCGGAGTGTCCACTAAGTACCTTGGTATCCACATACATAAGGATATGGACCGCATCCTGCAGTTAAACTACAGCCCGGTGATGGAGATGCTGGGACACAACATTGAGCGCTGGTTAACATTGCCTCTGTCCATGGTGGTGAGAATAGCCATAATTAAAATGGTGGTCCTCCCAATTTTTTTTTACCTATTTCAAAATATTCCCATCTCATTAAAAACAGTTTTTTCTCCACGCTATGGACACACGTGACTAGGCTGGCATGGGGTAGAAAACAACCATGGGTTAGCTGGCACACCCTTATGTTGCCTTACGAGTTAGGAGGGCTTGGGGTTCCATATTTTTTCCTTTACTACTTGGTAGCACAGGTTAGCTTCGCCAGGCATTGGCACCACGCAAATGTCAGGATTCCATAGTCAGGCAGGAGGCTGATTTGGTGCTTCCAGAGTCACTTAACACATTATTGCCTGTTGGGTTCCTGATGGGCCCGCAAGATATCAAGACACTCTCCACAACGAGTTGGGCTTGGCACCGACTACACAAAATACTTGATTCCTGCCTCTTGTACTCTGTTTCCCTTCCGATCGTGGAAAATGGCTGGATCCCTATCCTGCAAGAGACTCTGGTAAAACAGACACTGGCAAAATTCCACATGAAAACATTCGGAGACCTATTTCCCAATGGCCATATCTTCTCATGCACGGAAGACCCCCGTGGATCCACGGTAATGGATCATTTCGTGTTGCAGAGGCTGCAGAGTCCATTGAGGACCAACGTTTTTAGATACCCACTTGAACCTCCCTATTTTCCCCTGCTGACATGCATTATCAAAGACACAAGTGAGAGTAACCCTATGTCCATATTGTACAGGGCTGCTGGGTCTTTGCTGCCTAATCGGGATGCTGGGGTGCAGGCGGTGTGGGAGCGTGACCTGGGCCATCCCATATCCAACAAACAGTGGAGTCAGGGTTGCACACAAATACATAGGGGGCCATAAGGATGGCGGGCGGACTTTGACCACCCGCCATCCTCACAGTACTTGGGACTGCCCGCCATAAGGGCGGGGGTCCCGTGGTGGGTATTAGGATGTGCCATTTGCATACACAAAGCGGCAGGCACCGCGCGGTGCCTACCACTTTGTTTATGCAAATGCTGGGGCGTACCACAGGAACCCCCCATGTGCAACCTCCACCTCACCTTCACTCCGGGGGTCCGCATCTGTTGCAGCCCATAGTAATATGGCTGGCGGTGTCTGATAGACACCACCACCATATTAAACCTTTTCCGCCCCGGTTGCAAGGCGACCGGGGCGGAAAAGCGGCGGACAGTCTTTCCATCCGCCACGGACCCCTCAGCCATGCTAATGTGGTGGGGGGTCATTCTGGTTAGGACGGCGGGCGGATTGCCCCCGCCAGGCCGGCGGGGGCAACCGCCAGCCTGGCAAGGGCAATTCACTCGCCATCCAATGAGCCCCACAGAGTCTCCCCCAACCACCAGCATAAGCTGTTGCATTTTAAATTCCCTTGGAGGGCATACCTTTTGCCTCTTAAGCTAGACAGTATACAGACAAAATATCGAATCAAAAATATAGAATAGCACAAATATCGAAGTCAAAATATAGAATGGACAAAATATCGAATGGACAGAATATAGTCAACAAAAATATCGAATTTAAGGTAAGTAATTTAATATCGAATTTCATAAACATAGAAAGTCAACATATCGAAGTATGTAATATAGGTATTAAATATATCGAATTTTTAATATTAACACGTTTTTTAAAGTGTTTTGTATGTTAGTATATGTGTGAAAAGTATATATTTATTTTAAGTAATGAATTTTAAATTATTTAATTTTTGCGTAATTTAATTCTGTAGCGGGTTGTGAATTTATAGGGGAATAGGGTGGGAAGTAATTTATTTATAATTAATTAAATATTTAAATTTATTTATTGGTATTTATTTTGATTTAATTGTTAATTCATTTTCATTTGGTAATTAATTGAATGTTAATTGGCAATTAATTTTACTTAAATGATTAATTGATAATTATGTTAATTTTATTAATTTATTTTCCATAACGGGTTGTGGGTTTATAGGGGAATAGGGTGGGAAGTAATTTGATTATATTTAATTAAATATTTTCATTTATTTATTGATATTTATCTTGAATTATTGTTAATTGGTAATTAATTAAATAATAATTGATAATAAATATGTATTATTGATTAACTGATAATTATATTAATTTTATAAATGTGTTTCCCATAGCGGGTTGTGGGTTTATAGCGGAATAGGGTGGGAAGTAATTTAATTGTCATTAATTAAATATTTTAATTTATTTATTGGTATTTATTTTGCAATAATTGTTAACTAGGTTGTGGGTTTATAGGGGAATTGGGTGGGAAGTAATTTAATTATATGTAATTAAATATTTTCATTTATTTATTGATATTTATCTTGAATTATTGTTAATTGGTAATTAATTAAATAATAATTGATAATAAATATGTATTAATTGATTAACTGATAATTATATTAATTTTATAAATTTATTTCCCGTAGCGGGTTGTGGGTTTATAGCGGAATAGGGTGGGAAGTAATTTAATTGTCAATAATTAAATATTTTAATGTATTTATTGGTATTTATTTTGCATTAATTGTTAACTAATTTTTAATTGCTAATTAATTAATTGTTAATTAATTTGTATTAATAGGTAATGAATTCTAATAATTAATTTTTATTTGTATTTTTAATTGATTAATTATTCCGGGAGTCCGGGGTGACCGGCCTGGCCTTGGACTGGCTGGCCTCATACCTCTGTAACAGGCAGCAATCTGTGGCCCTGCCGCCTTTCCGATCAGCCATAAAAGATGTAAATCAGGGTGTGCCGCAGGGCTCCGCAATCTGCCCGATTCTTTTTAATTTATATCTTCGCCCTCTAATAAGTCTGATTAAGTCATTTGGCATCTCTGTTATCAATTATGCTGATGACACTCAACTTATTTTTTCCTTTGAGGGCAGGGAAGCGGTTTACATGAAATCCTTTCACCGTTGCATGACTGTAACGGCGGACTGGTTGCGTCAGAATTCGCTCCAGTTCAACGGAGCAAAGACCGAAGTTCTCCATTGCTCACTGGACCGAATGCCCCGTCCTTTACCCGAGGGGTTCTGGCCTCTTTCTACTCTAGGCACCGTAGCAGCGGCAGAATCCGCCCGCAACCTTGGCGTCCTGTTCTAGCCTAGCCTCCAGCTGGATGCCTTCGTTAATAAAACCACGGCGAATTGCATGCTACTACTCCGCATGTTACGGGAAATTCTTCAGTTACTTCCCCCCACGGCAAGGACGGAAGCAGTGCGTAGTATCATCCTCAGTAGATTAGACTACTGTAACGCACTGCTTCTGGGGTCCCCCAACACCCTGGTCGCGAAGTTGCAACGGGTGCAGAATATGGCAGCTAAATTGGCCCTTTCACGACCGCGGTCTGCCTCTTCCTCTCTTGCGCTCTCGGATCTTCATTGGCTCCCCGTCCAAAAACGGATCTGCTTTAAATCTTCTTGTCTGGTTTTCAGAGCTCTGCACGGGTTGGGTCCAGTGATGTTGCAAGATCTATTCTCATGGTACTCTACCGCCAGACCTTTGAGATCTTCCTCGGCATTCCTGGTTACAGTCCCCAGGATAAAAAGGGTGAGGATGGGCGGCCGCTCCTTCAGCTTTGCGGCCGCCAAACTATGGAATTCCTTTCCGATGTCCCTAAGGTGCAAACAGGATCTTTTGTCTTTTAAAAAGGATCTCAAAAGTCACCTCTTCCCGAGAGCAGCGTAGTGTTAACATCTTGTAGGTAATGTTTATGGTCGAAGCACCAGGATACCCTCTGGGTGACAGCTGCGCTCTATAAGTGTGCCTACAATTACAATTACAATATTAAATTGGTAATTACTTTTAAATAATTTTTTATTGGTATAGATACATATATATTTTTTAATAATATATGAAGTATTAACTTTCCCTACTGTTGCACTCACTGGAGTGGGAATAGTAATTTTTACCCCTACCCTATCCAACGCTTTCCCTACTGTTGCACTCTCTGGAGTGGGAATAGTAATTTTTACCCCTACGCTATCCAACGCTTTCCCTACTGTTGAACTCACTGGAGTGGGAATAGTAATTTTTACCCCTACGCTATCCAACGCTTTCCCTACTGTTGCACTCTCTCGAGTGGGAAAAGTAAATTTTACCCCTACGCTATCCAACGTTTTCCCTACTGTTGCACTCACTGGATTGGTAATAGTAAATGTTACCCTCCCGCTATCCTACGGTAAAAATATCGTATATTTTTTTTTTAATATTATGTTAATATATATATATATATATATATATATATATATATATATATATATATATATATATATATATATATATATACATACATATATATATATATATATATATATATATATACACTTGATATTCACTCAAAACAGCTGGAAACCAAAATGTTAAAACTAGAGGAAGAAATCACCATGAAGAAACAGCGTAAATTCTTGCGAGACTACAAAGACTACTCGTGAATAACGATGGCACATATCCCGTTGCCAGACATTTCAAAGCGATACATAATAACGACTTGCAATGCTTGGAGTATTATGTTATTGCCTCTGTCCCCAAATCTGTACGGGGTGGCGATAGGGAAAAAATGCTCAGAAGACTTGAGTCACAATTTATCATTGAGTTAGACAGCAGATTTCCTAATGGATTGAACACAACGGAAGATTTGCATGTTTTCTTATAACCAGTCCTTGTTGAGTGTTTCATTTATGGGCAAAAACTTTTTGCTTTTCCTTGCCTTGACCTTTCAAATTTCATTATGAATTTTATTACACACATTGTAGATTATCCCTTTTCTTTATTATCACATGCACAATTGATTTTTTCTATACTGGCCATTGGATCCACATTATTTTCTTATTTCAGTTTTGGAACATAGACATTAAGACAAATGCTTCAGTTTGTTTCCTCTGTTTTGAATTATGTATGAAGAGTGTTTTATGAAGGGTGGATGCAATTTGTTGCCTTATCTAAACATACACAAACGAAAATATGGCAAACAATTATGATCCATGTTGTTGGCACATTTTCAGTGCATTTATGCAGCCAATTGAGCGATTGCAAAAAGACCAAAATATAAATAAGATTTTCGTGTTCATATGTCCAGCATCAGGTTTTATGAATTGAAAAGCCTAGATGATTTTAATATGAAATTATTTATAAGTATTCATATTTATTCATATGCTATAATTGCACAGAGTAGGTTGCGTTATTTGCACAAATGCATTTGCACTTTTTCTACGCGCATTGCACTTTCCAGTGACATATGACCATCAGATATACTGTGTTCTTTTTTAGCAATCCGTTACACAAGCGCATTTATGCGGGTATTATGTGCCACTACAAATGGGCATTAATAATAGTTGTTTGATATCCGAATCTAAAACAACGCAAAATAATTACAACTTTACAAAAATGTGAATGTCAGTGTAAACTTGGGCAACAAAATGTAAATAATGCAACAATACCTCCTTTTACTTGATTTTGTGTATATACATCAAATTGTGGTTTGGAAAACAGACTAGCTATGTCAATTATATGTAGTGTGTTCTCAGTTTTTATGTTTCAATCACATGGTGTTGCAAAAAGAAAAAAATCGTTAATTGAATTTGTGCAATGTACCCTTTAAAAGGGATGTTCTTTTATTTGCCTGACGATCTGTGACCAAGGGCGGACGCCCGAAACGCGTCAGATTTTGGTGAACTTGCCTTTTTAATAAACCTTGCCGAATGAAGATTGGGACTCGCGTGGTTTTTCTTTGCAGCTGCCTTGCCGGTGGTTTGTGGTGAAAGATTGCTGTTGGCGTATATATATATATATATATATATATATATATATATATATACACTTGATATTCACTTAAAACAGCTGGAAACCAAAATGTTAAAACTAGAGGAAGAAATCACCATGAAGAAACAGCGTAAATTCTTGCGAGACTACAAAGACTACCAATTTGGTCGTACTTTGACATTTCATCGCAAATATGACCATCTTTTTGACAAATCTAATCCAGCCAAAACCAGCATTCCTGTGACACCAGCTCAATCAGTGGTAGAAAGCGATGCATCGGATGGCAGTCTTCCAGATATTTCCCCGTCAGCGTTGAACCAAAAAATCTCTGAGGATCAACAAAAGAAAAAGAACAATTTTTTATTACAGTTTCAAGTCCTGAATCAAGGACAGACAGACTCACAACAGGCGCAAGTAATCCAACGGGGAAGAGGCAGAGGAAATCACGGAAGACCCAGAGGAATAAACAAGCCAAAATCCGACACAATCTGTGGTCCTGCCGCCTTTCCGATCAGCCGTAAAAGATGTAAATCAGGGTGTGCCGCAGGGCTCCGCAATCAGCCCGATTCTTTTTAATTTATATCTTCGCCCTCTAATAAGTCTGATTAAGTCATTTGGCATCTCTGTCATCAATTATGCTGATGACACTAGACTTATTTTTTCCTTTGAGGGCAGGGAAGCGGTTTCCATGGAATCCTTTCACCGTTGCATGACTGTAACGGCGGACTGGTTGCGTCAGAATTCGCTCCAGTTCAACGGAGCAAAGACGGAAGTTCTCCATTGCTCACTGGACCGAATGCCCCGTCCTTTACCTGAGGGGTTCTGGCCTCTTTCTACTCTACAAATAAACAAAAACAGAGAGATCAGATCGGTCTCAAAAAAGCCACAGAGACGGAGCGAGATAGATAAGAATCACACACCCACTTTGGGTGGATAGGAAAGCCCTCACACACCGACCTAGTCAGTGTCATGCTTCATCACCGGGCCCCACCAAAGAGGCCGAGTGCCTCTTCGGTGTGCTGCGACGCCAGAAAGACTGCGGAGCTGGTTGTGTGAGAAGGGTGTGCTGTGAGGGTAGCTAAAATTAAAAGTGCCTAAAAGGGTATCAGTAAAAAAGTTCAATGAGTGATCCCTAACACACAAGTGAAGAGTATTATGTGTCTGAATTTAGCTGCCAAGGTTTAAGGATTGGTTATATTCTGAAAAAATACTTAAGTCAGTCGACATGTTTCTGCCATATGGGTGGTTTCAATTTACCAAGGCATTCGTCAGGACTAAACCCCGGCGGTATGGACTCTCTAATCGTCCACCCTGACCTGGGGACGTGAAAGTGAAAATCTTAAAAAAGGTGAAAAAAGTGCTTAGAAAAGGTGGAAGAGCGGGTCGCTCATTCCGAAAAATGCTCCAAATTATGGAGTATCTCAGCACCTGTAAAGTGAAATACACATACAAACACAAAAAGACATACACACAATTAATATAAGCCATTGCGTTTGAGCATGGTGCTCCATAGTTAGTGGCATAAATAGTGTTCCCAAAGTAGACACTAGTTTTAACACCATCCAAGTAGCCCTGTGGGGATGATATCGTTAACTCTGGGAAGTGAAATGGTAAGGGTGTCTTTAAAAGCTAAAGCAGTGGATAGAAGGGTTAAAAACACGATGTATGTACTCCTTATGAAGGGATCAATGAACCAAAGGTCTGTGACCCCCTAAGATGGTAACTTAGACTTATATCTCACTTTAAAACAGGGCGCTACTTGCACCATGGGTCTCGGGAGGGGGGTTGGAGCGTGCCTGGCACATCCTGTAAAAGAAAGGGTTTGCTTTAAATCCCCGTAAAACGGGTGTGCACTTAGCTCGTTTTTGTAGAATGCCAGCGATCCTATAGCTGGAGTGCACTCACGCCCTCAACGCTCTCAGCCCGTTGTGAACCTGGGTATCGTCTCAAAACCGTACCCCGACGATGGAGAGCGGGGCCGGTGACTGAGTCTTAAAGTGTTCGTGCTGCACGCCGTGCTCTTCCGGGTGGGCGTGTCCAGCCAAACCGAGGCTTGGAACACATCCGCCCAGTGTGGAGAGGCGCGGCCGGAATCCAAATGGAGGCTTGGAAAAGTGAGCCAATAGAGAGCCTGACCGGCGTCGATGCCGGTGTGAAGCTTTATTGGGCTCATGCACAGACGGCAGTAACTTACTGGAATGTGCTTAAATCTCCAAAAGACTGCAACGCAAGTAAGAACATCTGTGATTTTTTGTAATATTTTTTATTAATATTATGTTACTATATATATATATATATATATATATATATACATATATATATATATATATATATATATATATATATATATATATATATATTCACAGAAAAAACCATAGGTTATAGTCCATATATAGTTAGGAATTTGCATTTACAAAACCTTGAAAATTCAATGAAAAAACCATTGGTTATAGAACATATATAGTTAGGAATTTGCATTTACAAAACCTTATTTTACTCGCATAAAACCATTGAAATTCCATATATAGTTAGATGCGCTAACTATATATCGCGCACCCGCAATCCACTGCTGATGATGTCACATATTACATCATTCATGACATGGTCAGTGACATCACTGATGACATCACTGATGACATCTCAAATGACATCACTGATGACATCACTGATGACAACATCCAGTGACTGTATGTTTCTGTAAAGTTAAAATATGTCTTACATATTGAAGAATGAGTGGATGTATAAGTGTCTGGATGAAGGATTTAGTAGGTGCATGACTGACTGTATGAGTGAGTGATTAAATGTGTCTCACTGAGTGCATGGGTTAGTGACTAAACTGTCTTAATTTGTGCATCATTATGTCTGTTGTTCTGTAAACTGTTGCATGTGTTGATAAGTAGCTATATGAGTAACTATATGGGTTATTGATTGGTTGCCCAAGTATTTGTATGGGAGACTGAGTGTGTGTGTGGGTGGCTGGGAGGTGTATGACTCTGCGCATAGATGTGTGAGCAGTTGATTCACTAGATGTATGGTTTCAAAAGTGCATGTGGAAACAACTGTGTGGGCGGTTGACTGTGTGCATGAGTGTATTGGTGAGTGAATGGATATCTCAGTGCTACATGTCAACGTGAGTACATATGTAAAACACAGTACATGTGAGAGTTGACATATATAAATAACTGTGCATAAGAGCCAGTGAATGTGTGAGTGGCTGCATGGAACATTGTGAACTTGTATCAGGGATTGTATAAGAGAGTAAATATGTGTTAGTATATGTTTGAATAAGTAAAGTTTGTATAACTGTATAGTTGAGGAAATGGAGGTGTGATTGATTCTTTGCATGACTGACTAGGTGTGTGAGTAACTCCATGGATGAGTGACAGTCTGTGAGTGTCTGTTTACACTGATTGTATCTAAGGTTATATTAGAGTCTGAAGAGGTTCATCGTATTATCAGATGAATGATATCATCAGTGATGTGATCAGTAATGTCAAATGAGATGTCATCAGTGATGTCATCAGTGATGTCATTTGAGATGTCATCAGTGATGTCATCAGTGATCTCACTGACCATGTCATGAATGATGTAATATGTGACATCATCAGCAGTGGATTGCGGGTGCGCGATATATAGTTAGCGCATCTAACTATATATGGAATTTCAATGGTTTTATGCGAGTAAAATAAGGTTTTGTAAATGCAAATTCCTAACTATATATGTTCTATAACCAATGGTTTTTTCATTGAATTTTCAAGGTTTTGTAAATGCAAATTCCTAACTATACATGGACTATAACCTATGGTTTTTTCTGTGAATTTCAATGGTTTTTTAATAACAAATATCAAAAGCTGTCAAATGTCAAGTACGTGATAGGTAAAAACGTTTTCGTGTTTATGCACGCTGATGTGCTTTGAACGCTGCCCCCCCCCCTCCCTTCTTTTCTCTTAGTAGTACTCTCTCTTTGCAGATAGTGAACGGTAGTTATCGCAGACCTTTACCCCCGTTGTAATCCGTCGTACCTGCTTGTCTCTCCATTTGATTGATTGTTATCCAAGCATTTACTGTTTTAGAATTGGTTCTCTTTGGATCATTCTCTATTTACAAACAAGCACAAAGTCGCAATACTCTGTTTAGTCTTTGCAGATAGTGAAAAATCGTGTAAAAAAATAAAAGTAATCGAGCAAAATCAGTAGGCCACTAATGGGATCTCTTTTTGACCTCGGTAAAATACAAACATTAGGAACAACCCTTCATGAGAAATACGAAAATAGTGAAATGAACTGAGCTCCACACCATGAGGGCTGCAAGACAGCTCGACTCCGCCACCCACCCCGCCCAAAATAACGACAAACCCTATGCAAATATTATAAATATAGACAACACACCAGCAAAGAAACAGGGTAAAACATTTTATTGAATAACTATTTACATAACTATTTTATACTTTTTAATGCCCGATCCGGCTAGCTCAATCGATCGAGCATGAAACTCATGCACTGATAGCAAGCATTGAGAGTTTGTAGAACGATGGCTTCAGATTTTCCACATACGGTGTAGTAGCGCGAACTGGGAGGGGGCGTTTGGATCCTGCCCCTTCCCCAAATAAGATTTTCATACGTGAATGTTCGTTCATGCTTTTTGTCCCTGAGTTGCTTCGATGTCACTGCCTTACACAAATGGCGTAAGTCCTGGATGTTGAGTGCCATACTTCAGAGTTCTAAGCAGCGCTTGTAACACTGTTTAAACCTTATTTGCACCTGCTGCAGCTTCACTATTCAAAGTAAGTGGGGTCCGTTTGTGGACCTGACTGCATTGGAAAAAAAAAATGTGATACGGTGCCTCCCTAAACCGCTTGACGGAGGCCCCCGAGGGGCGGTGAGATGGCGCGAACTGAGAGGGGGCGCTTGGCTCCTGCCCCCTCCCCAAGTCGTGTTGCCCTGGTGTGGCCTGAGATCGCCCCCGACATAGGCGGCCGGCTCCCGGGGTCCGGCGGAATTTTTTCCCTTTTGATGACTCTTCCATTCTGGACCTTGTCCCACAATCCGTTTGACCTGAAGACACACTGTAGTGGGGCGCCCCTTTACCGTTTTAGTTGCCATTCCGCCCGCTTTTGGTACTCTGTGCCTCTTCCGCCATTCAGCTGTTTACCGCCCGCTCTTGCGACTACAGCGTCTCGCTCACCATGTAGTTGAGTTGCTCCCGCTCTTAAAATTTTACATCAAGGATGCGTCATATGACGCGCCGCGTTAGCGCACCCGGAAGTGCTCCGGTGCGCAAGGCACAGCTTCCCGGAAACGATCCAGAACGCGCCGCGCAGCGCGTAATGTAAGCATAACAGGTCATGTGACTTGTTAATAAAACTTTTCATTGGTTCATTTTACTTTTGTTTTCCTAATGATGTAAGACTAGGTCATGTGACCTAAAAATAACACTTTTCATTGGATTAAAACATTTTTTTTCCCAAACGATGAAAGCCCCACCTTGTTTCTGGATGTTTCAGACTGAAGCTGGCGTCACCATGAGAGCACCACCATCTCGTAGCTCCGTCGTGGCCATTCCGCAAGCAATCATGGCAGCCGCTCCCCACCGGAAGCCTGCGGGAGTCGAGGGCCCCCAAGACTTTTGTACAATCTTCAAGGCTGAGGGGACGCTTTCGAGAATGGAACCCAAGCCCTGGCAGACAAGCGTCCGAGTTCCAAGGTGTCCCAGGGCCATTTTACTGGACCAGGCCCAAATCCGAAGAGCCGGCCGCCATTTTAAGAGTCCTGTGGCAGCCGGCTATCGCTGCATCGCAAGAGTGGGAGCAACTCAACTACATGGTGAGCGAGACGCTGTAGCCGTAAAAGCGGGCGGTAAACAGCTGAATGGCGGAAAAGGCACAGTGTAGCAAAAGCGGGCGGAATGGCGACTGAAACGATAAAAGCGCGCCCCATTACAGCAGACGAGCCTCCGCCATGTGCTTCAAAACTGCATACGTATCTCGTGATATCAAGGTTGGGCAATCAGTACACAACAAGCAGTTACGAGTCCCATTTACACCGGCGCCATTTTGGGCGCGGCCGGGCAGGTCCAGGATCTAGTCAAACATAACAAATGAGGCTGACGACTCTGAAGCAGTTGACGCACAGCAGGACATAGCAAATAAACATGAAGTCTCTAAAGCTGTTAACTCACTGCAGGACAAAACAAGTGAACCTGAAACCTCTGGAATAATTGTCGCTCAAAAGAACAACACACAAAACTCTATAGAGCCTGAAGAAAGAAAAACAAAAGGGCACTGTAGTTTCAGACACACTTAACACTAATGACTAAACAAAGATATCGTCTGTTTATGAAGCAGTTATCATGTTCACAGAATTGACAAAGAAGTGTGCAGACACCAATGCTATTAAGAAACACAAGGAAATCCCTAACGCATCAGCATTCTCGGAAGAGATTGACACAGATAACATCTTAAGGAACAAACAAAGACAAAATAAGGATGAGGAAGTTATCACTTTAGTTTTTTCATCAGCTAGCGACAGCAAGAAACATATTGTAATGGAGATTAGAGAGGCTACGGATGGATAAATAAATTATCAAACGAAATAGCGACTCCCCCCTTTAGCAAATTAGCTAAATCTTTGCGTAATTTGGACATTAAAGTTATATTATTGTTGTTGTTGTTGTTATGGTTATAGTTTCCTTTTAAGTATAATTCACCAATAGTTTTGTTTGTAGATGTTTTCCCATTAACAATCCCAGTTCCATCACCCGCCCAGGATATCACCACTGTTCCCCATGTCATAAAACCTTAGGATGTTCAATAACTGAAACAGCTAATATGGGTTTACTTACAGGGGACATCTTTTGTTCTGTTTTGTAAAGTAAAACTATTGTGAACGCAAGTATTATACATAGTAAGTGTTTAATATAGCATTTGTCAGTCATTGATTAAGCAGCTAGGACCTGTTCACTCTTGACACCCCAGGTGCTGTGTATGTTGCACTATAGTGCTGCATCGGGAATACGGACAACCCTATTGATGTTGATTTTTCATTATTGATTATTGTAAAGAAATGGCGACTCCCCCATTTAGCAAATTAGCTAAATGTTTGCGTAATTTAGGCATAAAAGTTATATTATTGTTGTTGTAGTTGTTGTTATCGTTATAGTTCTAGTTAATTTCCATTCAGAGTGTCCTACACAGCACCACTCTAGGTAAACACTACTTTATGTAAAACCTGGGACATAGCACTCATTGAAACTATAGTTGGTCACCATGGGGTTTAAAGAAGGGATGGTTCTTCACCTGGGTGCCTTCCACAACTCAGCACGTTGTGCTGCCTTGGGACTATTCGCACAAAAGACAGCTTCTGACCATTGTTGTTTTTTTTTATCAAAAAATGTTTAAATATATTTACAGTTTTTGTTGCGTTCGTTATATTTAAAAGTTAATAAAGTTTTATAATCCAACTGTCTTGGAGTACTATTTTTTTTTAAAAATCGGGTGAATGGGGCCTTGAATCGGGTTATTGTCATGTGTGGGCTTTGCAAGTGTACTGCTACAGGATCGGACATTTCAAACTCAAATGCACGTTCTTTTTCTTACCTTTCCGAAGCATGGAGCGCAATAGCAGGCAGAGAAAGGGTGATGCGCGTGTTGAACACTGCCTGGCCTGGCAAGTTGCTGGCAGTGCCCCCCCGCCCGCTCTTGAAAGAGGGCACACACACACTGCCGCCCCGAGTACTTCACAAATCTTTAAAAGACCATGCGCTTGTTCATGAGGCTTAAATGGTTTATCACCCCTTCTAGAACCCCTGCATCGACCCTCTGACGTTTCCTGGAAGAATTAGCACGTAACACAATACCAAACCCTGTCAGCTGAAACCCCCGAGGAATCGTGGGGCATATTATCAAGGGGGTTTATTTCCGCGTTTTTGGCTATAAAAGCCAAAAAAAGGAGATACAATTATCTCCCTATTACCAAGCTGTCGCTAACACCAGTTAGTGACAGCTAAAAGGAGATAGCGACCATCTTGGGCCCCGCTTTGCATGTCAGTGATATTTATCACTAATGACATGCAAAGTGGGCGTGCCAAGATGTTAGCGACTGGAAACAGTCCCTAACCATCGCTATCTCCTATTACCAACTTTTGGAGATATTTGCGCTAAGCGCGAATATCTCCAAAAGCTAACACCTGCCCTGAGCAGTTCTTAGCCATGTTATCCAATGGGAGGTGGATAACATGGCTAAGAGCATTTGCTGGATAATGCATGAATATCGCTGACTTTTCAGCGATATTCATGCATTGCGGACGTTTTTTATCGCATTTGCGATAAACCTTGCTAATAGCAAGGTTTATCTGCGATAAAAATCGCCGATGTGCGGCGATAATTTTTGTCTCTAAACAAGTTAGAGACAAAAATTATCGCTAGTTGTTGGTAATATGCCCCCGGGTTTTTGCTTGCAGGAATCGGGAGGCGGGAGACTAGCACTGAAATCAGTAGTCTCACGCCTGAATCGGGAGGGTTGGCATGTCTGGATTCTCTACAGCTGGGGCCATAAACTACATCCGCAGGGCTAGGTGATAGCCTGGGTCCGGCCTGGACAATCGGACACAGAGGAAGAGGAGTGTCAGAGGGTGCGGTAGTGAATAGGGTGAAAGGGAGGTGTCGGGCGGGCACAGGGTGTGATTCCCAGGGAAGAGCAGCGCAGATGGGGGGAAGTATATGGCCCATGCATGAGAGAGAGAGCGGGGGTGACCAGTGCGTGGGGGAGATGCTTGCAATGGTGGGGAGCCGTGCTGAGAATCGACGGCGTGCAGAGAGTGGGTCTGGTCAAGGCATCTAAAATGGCTGCCGTGCACGACAAAATTGTGGCATTGGACAAAAAGGCAAGATGGCGCAGACAATGTTTATCAATAAGGATTCATTTATAACAAAATATTTACTCGCAGTGACAAAATGGTGGTCAACACTTCCTGATTTCCATCGAATCGAACGTTAACAGACGTCACGCAGCAAAAAAAAAAAAAAAAAGCTCACGCACAGCCGCTGGAAGACATGTATCAACATATTCAGAAAACATAAGGGGTCAGGATACGTCTCCCGCACCCCCTTATACCTAGTAATTTAATTAAAACGAAACACAAAATGGCGAATTCCCGTTTCGCTACCAGTTTGCGGCCCAGTTCGCGGCTCGGGAAGCGCTTCTACCATGAAAAATATATATTTTTTTATTTTCCCCACAAGACCCTTTAATAACCCCAACATCATTCCTAGGGGGTCAAGAGAGGTATACCTTGCCCCCTTTCATTAAATTCCCCCTTCGTTTTTCACCTCTTCTTCTCTCTCGATCCTACCGACAGACACCGGAGGGCCAATCAGTTTCGCATCGCAAAGTTCCGATACGCGAAAAGTTCGCTAACCGGATCGCTGCCCGGAGCGCTGTTACAGATATATATCTTGATTTAAACGTTAATTTCTCAAAATCCACTGAAGCACATATATTGAGACCTAGCAAAGGCACATCGGGCTAACAGTCCCTACAATTTTGCCAAGTTTCGTGGAAATCCATTCAGCCGTTCGAGCTAAAAGTGAGGCCAACCGCCCTATGGAAATTAACATGGGAAAAACGCGTTTTGGGACCCCCCTTTTTTCTCGGCCCCCCCTTGCCGAACCCCCCCCCCCAAATTTTCAAGGGCTGCTCAGAAACAAAATGTGCCATTTTCCTGAAAATTTCAGCCGATTCCGTCCACAAACGCCAAAGTTATTAGACATAGAATTTTCAAAAATCCCATAGGGAATAAATCCTAACTATATATACCTACTGGCGATATATATAAATATATACTTGATATTAACTTAAAACAGCTGGAAACCAAAATGTTAAAACTAGAGGAAGAAATCACCATGAAGAAACAGCGTAAATTCTTGCGAGACTACAAGGACTACCAATCTGGTCGTACTTTGACATTTCATCGCAAATATGACCATCTTTTTGACAAATCTAATCCAGCCAAAACCAGCATTCCTGTGACACCAGCTCAATCAGTGGTAGAAAGCGATGCATTGGATGGCAGTCTTCCAGATATTTCCCCGTCCGCGTTGAACCAAAAAATCTCTGCGGATCAACAAAAGAAAAAGAAATTTTTTTTATTACAGTTTCAAGTCCTGCATCAAGGACAGACAGACTCACAACAGGACCAAGTAAACCAACGGGGAAGAGGCAGAGGAAATCGCAGAAGTTCCAGAGGAATAAACAAGCCAAAATCCGACAAAAACGCAGAAAAGTCGCCCATGGGAGTAATGACGAGGGGCAGCAAGGCAAGAGTATGACGGTAATTAATCTTTCTCAGAGACCTCTAACCATGCATGAAAACGATGTACTGTCATTAGGACTCTCCTTTTGCCCTTCTATGAATTTTAACTATGCCTAAACCAGGATAGACTTGTTTTACTTCTCAAGGAAGTTAAAGCTTAAAAATGGTTTGAAACCCATCCTACCAGACCTCCTTCTGTTAATGACATTTCTAATTTGATTGACTTTGACTCCAATGATGTGGAATTGTTGGAAGTAATCTCTTCAGGAAATATTGTGGCAGATGATTTTTTGGCTGATGTTGATATTAATACCAATGTGAATCCGGGAAGCCACTTCAAAGTTAAATCTAGATTTCTTCCACATATCACTTGTAAAGCAGTAGAAGTTTTTGAAAAATGTGTTTTGAATGACATCAAGAAACTAAGAACGACACGAGTACCTAACATTAGGAAGAATCTTTCTTTTGAACATAAACAGGCCATTGACAATCTGAAGGCAGACAATCAAATAGTGATCCGTAACGCAGACAAATGGGGAAATGTTGTAGTCCTTGATAAAGCCAAATATCTAGCTGAAGGCCTTAGACAATTGGGAGACATAACGTGCTATCAACCATGTACCCAATCCGATATAAGAACATCCAAGAATCTCTTTGATGACCTTTTATTGGACTTCAGAGACAGAGGACTTTTGGAATGGGATGAGTACAATTTTTTACGATGTGAACATCCTAAAATTCCCATTTTGTACCTCCTCCCAAAACTCCATAAAAATGCTATGGATCCCCCTGGAAGACCTATTGTGTCTCCAATGGGTTCGTTGTTGGAAAATACATCCCAATACATTGATCACTACTTACGACCTTTCGTTATCTCCCTGCCTGCCTATTTAAAAGACACTACCCATTTTTTAAAAATCATTGAAGGCATTCATTGGGAATCCTCTTTCATCCTGGTAACTCTGAATGTAAGTAGTCTGTATACATGCATCAGACATGATATGGGACTCACAGCGATAAAGCACTTCTTGAAGTCTAGATCTATTTCATATTCAGGCCACTCCTCAATGCTAATCAAACGTATTGAATTTTGTTGATCTAAGTAAAAATCTGGTTGTGAGCAAAATTGAATCCAAAGACAATCCTGGCTTTAAATGTTGTGGGTCATGTAAAGCTTGTCGTAACAGCGTGAACTGTAAAGAGCTAACCATCCCCACTTCAGGAAAAGTATTCAGGATCAATAAATCTCTGTCGTCTAACACAATGTACTGCGTTTACGTACTCATCTGCCCTTGTGACAGGTGGTATGTCGGCAGCACAATATTGAAAGCCAAAGAAAGGGTCTTGCAACACTTAAGAGCTATAAAAAATCTCAATTTGCAATACCTTGTAGCTCGCCATTTTGCTAACAACCACTTACAGAATGAAAATCAGCTGAGGATGGTGGTCATCGAAAAGGTTATGTTGGGGGTACGTGGAGGCAATAAGAAACTGGCACTACGCAAATTAGAGTCACGTTATATTATTGACTTTGAAAGTATGACCCCGAATGGACTCAACCTGCATGAAGAATTAGATGTACACCTTGCTGAATGATAACTGAAATATACAATATGCATTTTGGATTGTTGTCTGCAATGTGACCTTGATGGGTCTAATTTTAAATTTGTCCAATATTCCATTTTTATTCAGGTACCTGATGAAATGGTGTGACTGAGAACAAGGAGCATATCACAAATACTCAAAATGATATAGACTTAGCAGCCCGGCAATGTGTCCATACATGGGACACAACAAGTTAATTTGGCCCACTTGGGCATGGACTTTTTGACCATCTTATACCTAAGGGGAGAAATCCGTGCGCACTGTATGCCCACTTGGGCGTGGCTCACTACCTTGATTCCGCCTATGACCATCATAAACCTAAGGGGAGGAATCCGTGCGTATTGTATGCCCACTTGGGCGTGGCTCGCTACCTTGAATCCGCCTTGGCATTGACACAGCGGAAATGTAAATTACAACTTACATTTGAACGTTATGGTGTATTTAATAAGTCCAACTGTATTTTACAACATTGCTAAGTTGCTATACAATCATGTAACAAATTTATAACATTCTAATCAGAAATGCGGTCTATTCAATTGACTTTTAAATATGTTAAATTCGGCAAATTGATTTATTGTTTAGATATTCATTTTGTGATTATTGACAATGAAATGATCCAACTACGATTATGCATATATATTTTTGCGCTCCTAAAACATGTCTGCCATAGTAGTTACTTACTTGGTCACACTTTGGGTGTTTTTGTCCGTTTTTAATATCACTGAAAAGAGTAAAAGGACAATTGTTGGCGTCTTGGTGTAAACGTGATCAAGCTGCAAAGGGAAACGCGTTGTTTTCCTGCCAATTAAACTTTCGTGCACAGCATTTTCCTGAGTGTCGGTGACTTTTATTCTGATGAATGAAGTACCTGCTTGGATATATATATGGATATATATATATATATATATATCTATACTACTATTATAAAGCAAGAACTTTGAAACTTTGAGGAGGGTAAACTCGGGAACCACAGCGCCAATCCACACACCCGATACATCATTGTAATCGTCAGGGTGCGCAGATGGACATAGGCTATATAAACTATAAAAATATGCGTTATTTAAAAAATGTACCTTAAAAAAAAAAAGTAGTCCCTTCGAACTAGCGCCGGCCGCGACCTGCGTGCTGACTTCAGGAGCGCGGGGAGGAGCGGAGTCCAGGAGCGCGAGGAGGAGCGGCGGACATGGCGCGGGGGAGGAGCGGTGACCAACGGCAGACAGGCGGTGAGGACCGGCGGACAGGCGGGAGGAGCGGTGATGAGCGGCAAGGAACGGCGGAGCGGTGAACTGAGGAGCGCGGGGGAGGAGCGGTGGCTGAGGTAGCGGCGGCTGAGGTAGCAGCGGCTGAGGTAAGGCTCCGGGGGACCCACGGACAATGTGAGGTAATATGAATTTTTATGGTCAATTGTGTCCCCTAACGTCGACCCCAACGACTCCATGTACGTGCTTCAAGTACATGTATGTTCCCTCCACAACCAGCTATGAAGACGCAAATACATTTGCGTCCAACGTTAACATGTCCTCTTTCAGATCCACCATGAATGGGTTGAAAATTCAGTTCCTAAGTATGCCGTGCCACCGTCTTTACATGGTGCACTTTCACGTTTTCCTGGCTCTGGCGAGCTAGGCCCTGATTTCTGCCATCAAGCCCTTTCTGCCTTCTGCCTCTGAAAGCTGCAGCCTGGATCTGCATCCATGACCCTTACCTTACTCCCTGTGCGGCAAGCGGTGCCCGGCTCGGCCTGTTTGCCTGCCAAGACTGTATTTTGCCTTCAAGTTATCTGCTCCGCTCCTCGAAAATACATTCCTGTCTAGTGATTTAGGAAAACATCTTCCCAGCTGCAGAGCAAAGGGCCCGGCCTTTCTGTCTCCGTGCAAGTAATTCATTGCTCCCGTTATCATGGTAGGCCCATGGCCCCTCGCATTACACGTAGACACGTAGTCACATATGCATTCACTAGCAGTCAGTATAGAATAGCCTTTGCCCGAGAGACCTTTCCTTCTAGATAATACAGTTCCTCAACATATCACAAGATATTAGATATGATTTGGGTTTAGGTTGTTCTGACACGCCAGACTTCTGACTCCACGTATAGTGCTAAATGTCAAGTCCCCTTCACCCTCCAGTTCCACGTCAATCACACGTCATGCTGCTGCGCGCGCATCTCTGCCATATATTTCTGCTGACTCTGCAGGATTCCTCTATGGATCCACCCACCTGTGACACTCTCATGTGACGTTTCTAGCACACACCTTCGTGTACGCCCTCGTGCACGCCTTCTGTTACGTACATGTGTTCTTATCTCTTTTCTCTCAGCTGTTACGCCTTCTGTATCCATCACCATTGTATACATTTACTATATATATTGTACTCTGTTAATAAAGCATTGTCTATCCCTTCCTGAACCTTCGTGGTGATGGAACATGATACCTGGTTCGAACCAATTCCATTTTATGGAATAAAACCCTTATAAACTCAGATGCCACGGACACTGCCTCTCATTTTTTTTGATTGAGTTATTCTTATTGAACTTTACCGCATAGAAATTCCGCATAGGTAAACTTTATTTACCACATAATTTGGCGCCCGAACAGGAACCCCTCCCCCACCTTACGCGCCGGCGGTGCGTTGCAGGCCTAGCCCCCTGCCACAGCCGTGACGGACAACTACGCGTACCCGCAGGATTTCCCGTATCTCCCTCAGGCCAACGGAGGTGACTGAGGCTGCGATCGACACTCAGACGAGGCGGTGAGGAGTGCGGAGGATCCCGACCAGAGCCCAGCCGAGAGAGCAAGGTCCGAGGTGTTCAGAGGCCCACCAGTTCCGAAGTTCCGAAGTACCTACGTCACGAGTCGAGTCGAGTCCAGTCCGGTCCAGTGTCGAGTTTCCGAGGCCTTCCGTTCCATGCTTCCCGGTGAGTACCGTTGCTGGGGACGCATCTAGACGGGTGCATTAATTTGTGTCCGGTCAAGACGGGTTTGGGTACACAGATCCGGTCTGCACTGTTTTAGCAGTGTATCTGTACTGTTTAGCAGTATATCAAGTATCAAGTTATCAAGTTATTGTCCGTTCCGAAATGTTTTAATGTGTTTTAACGTCGTGGTATGAGTGATTGTTTGATCTTCATTACTGTGTTTATTGTATTAGTTGTGTCCAAGTCCGAGTAAGTATCAAGTATCAAGTATCAAGGTTCAGAATGCCATTGTTTTCAAAACTGAGACAGATAGGAACCAGAAAAGGGATACTCGAGGAAGCTGTTCCCATCCCACCCAGGGACACTCCCGGCTATTTTATGTACCACAAGCACGGCTTAGATGCCGTATTATATCTCGACTTGTGGGTGGATTACACTAAGGATTTAGCAGAGAATCAGAGATGGCCCGTTACAGGGACATGGGATGCCGAGTGCATCATGAGAGTAGAAGAAGCATTATGGAAAAAGAAAGCCAGACAGTCACAGAAAGATGCCATTGAGCTATGGCGTAAAGAATCACACAGACGGACAGAGAAAGCACTCAGAAAAGCAGAGAAAAGTAGAGAGGATTCAAAAAAAGCCAAAGAAAAAGAACTACTAGAAGAAGGAGAACGAGTTAGAATGGAACAACACGATAGACGGAGTAATGCCATTATGACGGGACTGTATCCAGTCCTGGCCGAGGGCCTGCCCAAGGCGACCCCGGAAACACCGAAAAATCTGCCCCCTCCATTGGTTCCGACTAAATTACGTCACAAGACCGCAGCAGATATTTTCCTTTCTTCCTATCTAGATGACGTAGCTCCCGAATATACTAATGTCCCACCTGCACCTGTACCACCCGCCGATCGTCAGCCCCCAGGTCCGCAACAGCTTACCCCTCCCGGTCTGCTTCCTCCACCCTTACCTGTTATTCCCCCCGGTAATCCTTTTGGGCCTGGCGCGGTTCAGGCCCCAACCCAGTTACAGCAGGTACCGACCCTACAGCCAGTTCATGCTCACACCTCCACTACAGGAGGTGCTACAGGAGGTTACCGTACCCCGCCACCAGTACAGCCATTAACTGTCAGAGAACTAGCAATGCAACGTACTCCGAAACCAGCCACAATTGAAAAGCTTAAAGAATATCTTACAGACTGTAGATATGATCCAATACCAGGCCAAGACGGTTGCATGATATTAGCCTCAATACGTATAAGACGTGCTGCAAACTTTTTAGTTCTATTTCCAGGAATGGCAGATTATCTAGACAGGATATATCATTTTGTTCAGACTGGGGAGGGTCAGGAATGTATTCACGAGGCCATGGCACACCAGAAAGTAGACACTCAAGGTTTAATATTAAGATTCCTCATAAACTGTGTCATAAGAGAACGAGACCAGCCTGGTGTAAATAAAGACGAGATGGAGGTATTAACTACATGGGGTCAGAATATTGCAGACGGAAAACATGATAGACAGAAATGTATAGAGGCCATGTACAGAAAAATCCGTAAAGAAATAACAGTATTTCATGAAAGACAGAAAGCTGAAAATGAAGCAGATAATGACAAGAATGAATCCTCAGAGGAGGAGGAGCCAGAACATACAGAAACAATAGCATATGTAGGAAAGGGTAGACCCTTTAATAAAACGTTACGCCCGGAAAGCAAGAGACTTTTTCACTCTGCTATGTCAAATCCGAAGACTCCTGAACATCTATTTCAGGCTACCGATAAAGTACTCCAAGAACGAATGGGGTACCATGTACTCAATTCCATGGATGAACAAGAATTAGCCAGGTCAGCAGTACAATGGGCTGACAATTCCGATAAATATAATAATGACGCAGTAGCGCAAACCTTTTTGAATCTTTCCCCAGACGAACAGCGACTAGCTGGTATGTACATGATACAGCACCTCCTTACGTTGTATAAGAACCAACATTCTGATCCAGGTCCCCTACCTGATGTACTAGTAGAGTTACTCATGAATAAATGGAGAGGCCTGGGTACCGATTTAATTAAAGTAATTTTAGAACATCGACACAGATATAGTGCCTTCCTGAATCCACAGTTTGTTTCAGCTCCACCTCCAGAAAGGAAAATGTTTTACATAGACAGACAAAATCCCTTGCGAGAAGTACATCCAGTCAGGAATAATGATAACACCCTTACACGTGTGTATGTATACACGCCTATAACTAAAATGGAATTGTTAGAAATGAAGAAAATAGTGCCCAGTCATGATAAAGACCCTGCAGGTTTTCACTGTGAAATAAAAGACATGTTACTCATGGGAGATTATACCTATCCCGACATTATGAAAATATTGAAAGTATTATTGCCTGCCGGTATTTACGAGAAACTCAAAGAAAAAGAATGGGAGGTGGGAGACACAAGGATAGATTGGGCTGCATTAGAAACTGAAGAAGCGACCCGAACCCCAGGGTTGGGTCTTGGGGACAAAACTAAAGCATTACCAGGATTGTTAGTACAGGTCTTGCCACGATTATTAGCAACTAAATAGGAGGACTGGGATGCAATCTCAGCCTGCAAACAGAAACCCGACGAAGACACTAGTGATTTTTATTCCCGATTTGAGAAATGTTTTATTATTAATAGTGGCCTGAAAGCAAGTAGCGAGTCATACCCACACCTTTTTGTATCCAAATTAGTCGAGAATTCTCTGCCCCAAGTTAAGAATCGTGTACTGAAAGTCAAGAGCACATGGCAAGCAAACACGCCTTCTCAAATGTTACAGATGTTACAGTACCACCAGAACAGAATTAGAGAAGAACATGATCACGAACAAAGACGTATGAAAGACACGAAAATGAAAATGCTCGTTGCTCAGTCAGTTCCAGCTGACGGTCAGAAAAAGGGCATGACACAGTCCAATAATTCAGCAGCTCCTGTTAAAGGGACATGCAACTATTGTAAACAGCCAGGTCACTATGTAAACGATTGTGCAGTTTTGAAACACAATATATCTACAGGTAAAACTAAAGAGAGACCGCGTCCTCCTAGACAGGACCAGGCCCAACAACACGTTACACAGAATGTACAGCCTATGCATGCTCCACAGCAGACAGTACAGACCGTAGCGGTATCACAGCCACAACCGATTGCCGCAACACAACATACAACACAGCAGATGTACCAATATGCTAAAACTGATTATCCTGATTACCAGCGATACACATGAAACAGCCTAAGAGAGGGAGGTTGGCTTGCCTCTTATTGAGGTTCCTGTGGATCAAGAGGGTCCTTATGTACATAGTCAAGTATTAGGAAAGGATAGAAAGTTTTTGATTGACACAGGGGCAAGCAGAACAACAATCAGTCACGACGAGGTTCCAGGGGCACCCCTCTCAGGCTCACAGAATGTTTCCCTTGGATTTTCAGGAAAGCCTATTGTAAATGAAGTATCAAAACCAGTTCCCCTTTCAGTTGGTCCGTTGTCTCGCACTACAGATTTATTGCTCACGAAATCATGTCCAGAAAACTTATTAGGTATCAAGACACTGAAAGCTCTAGGAGCTGTAATTTGTTGTTCTCCGGAAGGAGTGAGATTGTTTTAGCGCGACTTTAAGGGTCACTATGTGTTGAGAGATATTGATTCCAGATTACAAACTGTTCCTGCACATTTATGGGCACAAGGCCCCACTGATGTAGGTTGTATGCACATCACTCCATATCGTGTCACACTCAAGCCAGGAGTAGTACTACCACGAATCCGACAATACAAGTTACCCCCAGATGCTGTAGTGGCTTTACTGAAAATCATTGACGAGCTCATTGCACAAGGAGTGGTTGTAGAAACAGACTCGAATCTATGTAATTCCCCTATCATTCCGATTCTTAAACGTACTGATCCAAATGCACCTCCAGTTTATCGATTAGTGATCGATTTACGAGAATTGAATAAATGCATTGTACCGCAGTACCCTGTGGTTCCAGACATCTCTTCATTATTGACAGCTATTGATTCAGAGGCAACGTTCTTTACTGTAATTGATCTGAAGAACGCCTTCTTTAGTGTACCTATTGATCCGGAAAGCCAATATCTTTTCGGATTCTGTTTAAATGGCCGAAGCTTCAAATTTGCACGCACACCTCAGGGATTCACAGAAAGCCCCAGCATCTACAGCCAAGCATTGAAAAAACAACTTGACAGTATTCATATGCCTGACAACACTGCCTTACTTCAGTACGTCGATGATCTATTGATCACCGCCCGTAGTGAACCAGAATGTGAACAAGCATCACTGACAGTTTTGTATTTCCTGGCTGACAAGGGACACAAGGTGTCTCCTTCGAAGCTGCAATTCTGTGTTCAGCAAGTGGTATACCTTGGGCACTTGCTGTCCAAAGGGGGGAGACAGCTAACACCTGACCGTATTCAGTTAATTGTAAACATGTCACAACCCAAGACACAAAAGGAGGTACGGGCCTTTATAGGCCTCACTTCTTACTGTAGACAATGGATCCCTCAGTATGCATTTCTAGCCAAGCCACTCATACAGTTGACAACCCAGGAGGCAGCGACACCGACTGTCCTCCCTTGGACTCAGGAACATACACATGCTTTTGACGACCTGAAGAAAGCCCTATGTCAAGCACCTGTTTTAGCGACACCATGTTACAGTAAACCTTTTACACTTTTTGTCACAGAACGCGAAGGTACTGCATTGTCAGTACTCACCCAGGATCAAGCAGGTTCACACAAACCGTGTGCTTATTTTTCTAGTACATTAGATCCAGTAGCCCAGGCTCTGCCTGCGTGCTTGAAATCAGTAGCAGCAACAGCTCTAGCGATCAGACAAAGTGATTCCATAGTGTTAGGACACCAATTGACCGTACAAGTTCCACATTCCGTGGAAGTTCTTTTAAACCGAACACAGACTCAACACTTGACTACAGCACGACTGACAGGTTATGAATTGACATTGTTTCAGCCACACATAGAAATCAGACGTTGCAATACATTGAATCCAGCTACACTTCTGCCATTAAGTGAGACAGACCCTTTGGCACATGATTGTGTTGAAGTCATTACCATTACGACGAAACCCAGACAAGACTTGACAGACATTGCATTACCAGATCCAGACCTGACACTTTATGTGGATGGTTCATGTATGAGAACAAGTACAGGAGAGTTAGTGGCCGCATATGCAGTAACGACAGAAACTGAAGTCATAGAAACGAATCGTATTGACACCCTGTCAGCCCAAGCAGCAGAGCTCATCGCTCTGACTCAAGCCTGTATTCGAGCAAAGAATAAGAAAGTTAACATATACACAGATTCCCGTTATGCCTTCGGAGTCGTACACGACTTCGGTGTACTCTGGCGAGAGAGAGGTTTCTTGACCTCTCACGGAGCCAAGATCCAGCACGGTCCCCTCATTCAAGCTCTGTTAGACGCAATACATTTGCCTACAGCGATATCCATCATGAAGTGCAAAGCACATACGAAAGTTACGGATACCATTTCCCAGGGTAACGACCTGGCAGATCGAACAGCCAAACATACAGCTCAGACTCAGACTCACGCAACTGACCTGACAAAGACAGTAGTCCTGATACCGACACATTGCATGACAGTTAGGGATCCCGCCCTAGATGTAATTGACATACAGACACATGCTACCCCAGACGAAATCAAGAAATGGATTGAACTAGGAGGGATCCAGACAGAACAGGGATGGATGACGAAGGGGAAAGCCACATGGTTTCTCCCCGACTCTATGGTTCAAGTTATCATTAACACAGTACATAGCCCTGCACATTCAGGAGAAAAAGCCATGTTAGACAGTATTCAAAACCTTTGGTTCAATAAACATTTACGAGCAGCAGCAAAACAGAAAGTGCGTACTTGCATGATCTGTTGTCAGTTCAACCCAGGTAAAGGCATTCCCGTAGAGCAAGGTGGATTTCATCCTCCCGATCACCCTTTTGAAGTCCTCCAGATGGATTATATCCAGATGGAACGTTGTCGAGGTTTCAAGTATGTCCTCGTAGTTGTATGTGCACTCTCCCGTTGGACAGAAGCATATCCAGTTCCAGATTACACTGCTCCGACCACTGCCAAGCAGCTGGTACGTGAATTTTTCCCCAGGTATGGTTTGCCCCGTATCGTATACTCAGATAATGGTCAGCCATTTTCGTCCGAGCTTATGAAGCAGGTATCACTCCTGCTAGGTTATCAGTGGAAGTTCCACTGTGTCCGACATCCCGAAGCAGCAGGTCTCGTAGAGAGACATAATCAAACCCTGAAAATTCGCCTTGCCAAGATATGTAGAGAGAAAGGCGTTGACTGGATAGTAGCTTTACCAGTTGCACTCTTTTACATGAGAATGATAGCACATTCAAGAACAGGGCTATCCCCATATGAGGTGGTCTTTGGTAGGCCACCGAATATGTGGGGGACGCCTCTGCCTCGTAAGATCACAGATGTTGACTGTATTATGCTGACAGATTACCTTGCCTCCTTGATGTCTGCACTACAATCATGTCGTTCACAGGTAGCTGCAGCCTTTCCCGACAACACCGAGGTGAAGCCACACGAGATCGTCCCTGGAGAATACGTTTTTATCCGGAATTTCGACAGGAGGAGTCCGCTGGAGCCCCGTTGGCAGGAGCCGAAGCTTGTGTTATTAACAACAAGGACAGCAGTGAAGGTGGAGGGCCGCAAGGGCTGGCTCCACTCGAGTCATGTGAAAAGACACTATGGACTGCCGCCAAAACCAGACTCCCAGCCCTGCCCCCTTCCAGAGACTGATACTAAACTCCCCCTGGTAGAGAAAACTCCTTCCCAAGAATTTCGTATGAAGTTGAGGTCTAGCAAGTCAGACAGTTTAATTGTTTAAGTCCTCCCCTAGGTGAATCGGTTAGACAAGTTCCTGACATGTACCAGTTAGACCCCAATAGAGAGAGAGATAGACAGAAACAGATCAAGAAACATGAATATTGTAAATCTTATCTGAGTCTTATGATTATTGCTGCAAGCATATTTCTACACATGTACTTTCCTATTTTCACACGTGCACATTCTTCTTCAAATAACACTGCTGAGCATACTTTCAGTGAATTGCCCCCGCACGAGTTATCTTACCGACTTGCGCTGAGCAACAATACATTCATCAGTATGTTACATCATTCCCATCAGACCAGCAATGCTACCAATTGTTGGATATGTGGCCGACTCCCTCCCTATCAGAAATACAAGGGAGTTCTGCCCCTCTTTCCGTACCCGTTCACACATAATGGTTCCTGTGGTGCATGGTTTAGTCTAATGAATTCTTTGGATTCTGATTCCGTAGTTTACCAGGGCAATTGGGTATGGGGAAATCTGAACACAGTTTTGCATAAAGTATGTTTCCCTGACAAGGAGGGTCTTCCCCAAAGGACAGGAACCGATCTAGAAAACGAAGTATATGGATTAGGTAATTTTACACTTAACCTCATGATTCTGAATGTCCAGTCCGAAGCCGAACCAGTCCTGCCCGCTATGTCAGTATTACCAGTCAAAGGTGAATTATGTGTCAGAAAGAATGGTTCAGTACACCTAGGTCATAGTAAATGTACTACTGTGATCGAATTCAGTGATAAAGGCAAGTCTACATTCAAAGCTTCCCGTCATTCCAATTTCGTTTGTGGTCATACAGCATATATACGCTTACCTCTAGATTGGGACGGTACTTGTTACATTGCATTTCTTCTGCCACCTGTTTTCCTAGCTCCTCCTGATTATCATAGGGACTCCCATCTAGTACACAATAGACCCAAGAGAGATCTCCCGATTGTCGACTATACTGAAACGGCATGGGAGCAGTATACAGACTTCAATAAAGGTTTCTTTCCCTATTTAGGTGCTGTCTTTAATAGTAAACTGATACGTAAATTAACCAGAACCCTCGAAGCAGTAGTGAATGAAACTACTTCCGCCCTAGGCAACTTAACAGAGGAGCAGTCTGCTATGCGGATTGTTGTTCTTCAAAATCGTCTTGTTCTTGACATCATCCTGGCCGATAGGGGCGGAGCTTGTAGAGTCATCGGATCGAGTTGCTGTGTTTTCATTCCAGAAAACGCACCATCAGTATATAGAGCCATAACCCGTCTCCACAAGATTGCAAGTCAGATACACCAGAATCCAGGCACCTGGACTTGGTCCGGTTGGTTCTGGAGCGTGTTATCAGCCTGGGGATGGAAAGTCCTATCCTTCCTCGGAATAGCCCTTCTCATAGTATTCAGTTGTTGCCTATGTTTACAGTGTGGGCCAGCGATCTGTGGCTTGTGTGCCACGTCATGTGTTCCCCATTCAAGTTCACGTTCTATATCCCGCCAGAAAAAGGAAGAGCAAATGATGTTATATGAGCAAATTGATGGACTAATGAAGATCGATATATCATGAAGGGTCCGTAGGGGACAAGGAGGGAATGAGGTAATATGAATTTTTAGGGTCAATTGTGTCCCCTAACGTCGACCCCAACGACTCCATGTACGTGCTTCAAGTACATGTATGTTCCCTCCACAACCAGCTATGAAGACGCAAATACATTTGCGTCCAACGTTAACATGTCCTCTTTCAGATCCACCATGAATGGGTTGAAAATTCAGTTCCTAAGTATGCCGTGCCACCGTCTTTACATGGTGCACTTTCACGTTTTCCTGGCTCTGGCGAGCTAGGCCCTGATTTCTGCCATCAAGCCCTTTCTGCCTTCTGCCTCTGAAAGCTGCAGCCTGGATCTGCATCCATGACCCTTACCTTACTCCCTGTGCGGCGAGCGGTGCCCGGCTCGGCCTGTTTGCCTGCCAAGACTGTATTTTGCCTTCAAGTTATCTGCTCCGCTCCTCGAAAATACATTCCTGTCTAGTGATTTAGGAAAACATCTTCCCAGCTGCAGAGCAAAGGGCCCGGCCTTTCTGTCTCCGTGCAAGTAATTCATTGCTCCCGTTATCATGGTAGGCCCATGGCCCCTCGCATTACACGTAGACACGTAGTCACATATGCATGCACTAACAGTCAGTATAGAATAGCCTTTGCCCGATAGACCTTTCCTTCTAGATAATACAGTTCCTCAACACAAGATATTAGATATGATTTGGGTTTAGGTTGTTCTGACACGCCAGACTTCTGTCTCCACGTATAGTGCTAAATGTCAAGTCCCCTTCACCCTCCAGTTCCACGTCAATCACACGTCATGCTGCTGCGCGCGCATCTCTGCCATATATTTCTGCTGACTCTGCAGGATTCCTCTATGGATCCACCCACCTGTGACACTCTCATGTGACGTTTCTAGCACACACCTTCGTGTACGCCCTCGTGCACGCCTTCTGTTACGTACATGTGTTCTTATCTCTTTTCTCTCAGCTGTAACGCCTTCTGTATCCATCACCATTGTATACATTTACTATATATATTGTACTCTGTTAATAAAGCATTGTCTATCCCTTCCTGAACCTTCGTGGTGATGGAACATGATACCTGGTTCGAACCAATTCCATTTTATGGAATAAAACCCTTATAAACTCAGATGCCACAGACTCTGCCTCTCATTTTTTTTGATTGAGTTATTCTTATTGAACTTTACCGCATAGAAATTCCGCATAGGTAAACTTTATTTACCACAAATGTCGGGGCAGGCGGGGGTCGGGGCAGGCGGGGGACAGGACGCACGGGGGCTAGGGCTGCTGGACAATGTCGGGCGGGCGAGGGTCGGGGAAGCATGATTGCTCCCGGACAAGGTCGGGACGGGCTGCTAGTATATATATATGTTTTGAATTTTTTTTTATAACAAATTAATTATTTAATAGTTTTAAGGTTATTTAAGTATTTTTCAGCATATTTTAGTTATTTATTTTTAATATTTAATTAATTTTAAATTATTTTTAAGACATTTAAAAGAATGCGATATTTTGACGAACTATATTTTTTTCAACTATATTTTTGTTCCGATATTGTTGTACTTACCTGTTTGTAGATAGGAATTCGATATAGTTGTATTCGATATTTTATCTTCGATATTTGTGTAATTCTATATTAGTGTAATCGATATTATGTCAGTGATCCAGCTAGACCATATTGACCCGACCCGATCATACTTATGCCCCAGATGCAGCTCCCCGGAAGCAGACTTTGTGCACATTACATGTACATGTGGCAAAATAGCAGGATATCGGAGGCTGATCTTTGGGGAAACCTCCTGTATGATTGAAATGTAGCTTGCACCCGCACCAATGCTGGCAGTCATGGGGTACATACATGACCGCCCCAAATCCAGGCACCGGTTTGTTGCCATTGCGCTTCTCATTGTTAGATGAGAGGTGGCCCTTAATTGGGGTAGCAAATACACGCCTACACTGAAGACCTTGCTGCGCAACATGGCCTATTGCAACACAAATAGCGATACTTATGTGTTGCTACAGCCACCAGCCGCTCAGCCCCTTGATATCCGGCAACCATTTTATGCTTATTTGCTGACTATACAGAATGCCGATGGCACACCGACACCACAACAACATACTCTTAGGGGCACCAAGATGAACAGGGGACCACCCGGGTCCAATGGGTAGATGCCAGCACCGTAGTGTTTGTACATGTGTCCTTTTCCACTTTGTTGTCTGGATGGTCGTAATACTTGACAGCCTTGTTAACCTTTTTGCCTGTATATCACTATTGTTCTAATAATTAATATTGTATCATGCTCAAATCTTCAGCTGCACTGCACTTTGGTTCAACTTATTATTGTAAAAATCAATGAATAAAAAATATTTGTTTGTTCATCATTCGTTCTAGATATTAGAACATTTTAAATATTGAAACACAGTTGTTTATATGACTGAAAATGATGCTGACATTCATGATGGCAAAGGGTGACTCTATATCCTTCTGAACATCTGCCTTACCTACTACAACTGAATATCTTTTCCACTTTAGACCACTGATATTCTACACATTTCAAGACAGCTTACTTTGCAGTTATTCACGTTTTTTGATTAAAGTGCCCTCTGTAAATACTGATATTCAGATTAGCAAAACTTACTTGAAGTGTCCTAGAGGCATGTTCAGTCAGATTAGTACATATCTTACATCTGGCCAAACAATAAAAAATATGAGAAAGTGATATACAAGTTTATTTATCTTTATTGCACAACACATCCTAAATATTTGAACAACTTCTATGTAGTCCTTGGGAAAGTCCTGTGAGAAGAAACATGTGTTGGATATATGGATAATTTGCTCTTTTCATGTGTTTCTGTGCACCAAATACAAATATGCTTCAGACTGAAAAACTGTTGAACTTTAGATTTTTGTTGGAACAACAATATGATTGTGTGCTTCGTTGTCATTTTTGTTTATCTTGTGTTTAACTGGGGCCATTGTGGAGGCCGGCTTGGGCGACATCCATAGGTATGTAGGAGATTTTTTCAGGTATTATCATAGCAGTATTTTTTTATTCAATTTATATTGGCACAATTAACGGCACCATGATACTGTGGTTTTGGATGTCTAGCAGTCCTTTCCATAGCTATCATCATTTTGCATTACATTGCCCACAAGATCCTGTGCTGTATTACTGTAGTTGATGGAGGATGGGCATAGAACTATAAAGTGCCATCATGTTTCCCAAGGCACGGGATATGCCCGGGCTATGCCCGGGAAAAACCAGGCCACGACTGTACCCGCCTGTGCCCATCAGTGGCCAGAGGAGGCTGAGCTGGGCTACCCTCTTTCATTTTAATGTCAATAATGGGAAAACGAGAGGCAGAAGGTCCGGTTAATGCAGCTTTGGCGCCTAAGGCAATTGATTGTTTATTACGGCGGGCTGTATGGGTTCTCACTAAAGAAACTGAACTAGCTGGATGGCGTTTAGTGGTTGATAGCACTACCATTTCAAGATGTGTTTCGATTCCCTCGGTGAATGCAATTTGTGCGGATGTCTACATTGTATTTTCGGAAACCTACTCACAAGACTACACTACATTAGAACGTAGAACAACCAACTCTAATTTGCTAGTTTTACTTGCTCTGTTGCAAAGTGAAAAAAGAGGTGTGCACCCCTTTAGATATCTGGATAAGAGTACAAAAGCCTATGGTCCTGATTCACAGAATGAACTTAAGACTCAATCCTAAACTTACTACTATTTTGGTATTCACAGAATGCACTTACTACTTTTGGCATTCACAGAATGAACTTACTACTTTTGGTATTCACAGAAGTTAGGATTTTGTCTTAAGTCTGTCTTAAGTTTGTCTTAAGTTTGTCTTAAGACAAACTTAAGACAAAATCCTAACTTCTGTGAATACCAAAAGTAGTAAGTTCATTCTGTGAATGCTAAAAGTAGTAAGTGTATTCTGTGAATACCAAAATAGTAGTAAGTTTAGGATAGAGTCTTAAGTTCATTCTGTGAATCGTGCCCTATGATTTGGCTTTGCCTGATGTTTTCTCTATTGATCCGACTTATTCTGCCACAGTATCTAATTCAGAGCCGCAATTCAGTCTCATTCTCAACCTGATTAGTGTTTTGCTTCATTGGCATCACCTTTCAAGCCCACACATGTGGAAGAAGCCAGATTGCTGAGGGCGATATTTTGCCTGACAACTCATGTACAGTTATACCCTCTCACACGAGTACTCTGTCCAATCCTTGCTTCCACATCAAATGAATCAATGACTCCGATTCGGTGTTGCAGCCAAAATTGCTCAGTGTCTCTTTTGAACTTAGTTTCAGATGCCTGTCCGTATTTACACAAAATCCTTTTATTGACTTTGCTCGAACAAAATAATTTTAGAAACTTTAGTCCTGCCCTGTTTTTAGCACATATAAAAAAGGACAAGATTTTTGTTTCACAGTAGGGTCCTTTTTAGGTCTCGCTGGTACTGCATCCGAAGGATGCGTCCAGCTGGAGACTTATAGCTGCCCGTCTCGGGGGAATGAGGGACAAGAGGGTGCCACGCGCTTCTCTTGTGCTGGATTTGACTGCGTGCACGCGCACCCACACTCACGCATGCGCACATACACAGCCACATGCATACACAGCCACACGCATACACAGGCACACACACACCCCCCCCGTCGCCGCCACACCTACACACACACTAGCGCACCTACACGCACACACAGAGACCCCCCACACACACACCAGCGCACCTACACACACGCACGCACACATACAAAGACCCGCCGCCGCCATCGCACACATACACACACACACACACACAAGCGCAACCCCCTACCCCCTAGAACTAAGCCCCACTTACCGCCATTTGGGACTTCTGTAGCCGGGGCTCTCCCTCGGGCATGGAAGCCCCGCTCTCAGGCACTCAGTGGGCGCGTGCGCGGGGCTTTCGAAGACGGAAGTCCCGCCCAAAGGAACTGGCTCAAACGCGCATGCGCAGTGACCAGACGCTCCAGCCAAAGCAGCTCTGCGCCTCCTCGCACCTGGCCCATACGAAACTTGTTAACATGACCCTTCTGTCTTTGTGAGTCAGTCAGAGATCAATAAAGCAGCTCTAAAACACATTTAAAAAGCTTTCTACTTTAGTTCACTACTTAAAGAATGTACTGTTGATCTGAAAAATACCAGCTTTACCAGCTTTCCTGCTTTTTGTACCAGCCAGGACATGAAAGGACGGGCCATACCAGGTGGAGCCCGGAGTTATACATGAAATTGAAAGACTAGAGTTAGTAAATGCAATGAATGGGGAAGGACAGGAGCAAATGGAGTATGACCTCTGACCCCAGCTGTCTATAAGTGGTAGTGAGCTGTGGTATCCTATTCCCGTGCATGCGCCTCCAGCCTCCTCCGGCCTGCAGCGCTGCATTACAGCGCCGTTCGGACCGGCAGGATCCCGGCTCCTCCGCAGCCGCGCAATGTGACTGTGATCGCCACCGCGATCCATCATCGCCAGCCCGGCTCGAGCAGGCCAGACGGGGCCTGGAGCTGGAAATGGAATAATGACAGGCTTTCAGCCGGGCCCATTAGCCGAGAGCCAGACTCTGCCATTACTAATTATGCTAATGATGGTCGTTAGTGCTGATGATGTCACCTCGCAGAAGCCTCGGTTCTGCTCCATCCCCCCCGTACTCCAGTTCGCTCACGGTAAAATCGATGCTGCTCCACGGTTGCCATGGCAGCCAGCACCATCAAGCGCCGACTGACAGGTTCTGATGACGTCACCAGGGCCCGCCCTCTCCTCTAAACTTGCTTGGAATACATATTAAGAATAAAAATAAAATCTGTATGAAGCATAAGGGCTTTTAAATCGACTGCCACGTGCCATATGCATGTTCACTCTTTTAAATAAAATAAAAATAATGTGACTAAATCCAACAGGTGTAACAGATATATGAATGACAATTAGATGTCTTGCATAGCACTCTTCTTTAGTGTCTAATCTCTGCAGCTTCACGCGTTACCCATTTTAGTGGTATTCCGTTTGACGACTTTGAAGTATGGGTTCCTGAACACGAACTCTACTGAGCTGTTAAATGTGACCCCGGAGCCAAGCTTTTTTCATAGCATCAATATTTGTGCTGCAGCACGGGAACTGTGGTTTCATGGGCCTCCAAAGGATGAAAGCTCGAGTCTGCCCCGTCCTGATCAGCGTCCTCTGGAGTGGGTGCATTAACCCACCCAGCGGGCTCAAAGGTATTCTTGGACACAAGGAGCTGGCCGGGTTCAGTGATACTGCACTGAGGGCAGAGCTTCGGCGGTGTCTTTTGCCGCATACGCACTCTGTCGAGGTCCTCTTGTGCATGTACATGATGGGGTGGGGTGGGGCGGGTGGGGGTGGCTGAGGAGGAAAACAGAGAAGGAAACATCAAAAAAAGAGAAGAAGCGCGAGCTTTAGACCGAAGTGGAGCAAACAGTCCCGCTTTATAATTGATGCATGTGCGACGCGCTGCAGAAAGGTGGCAGACAGTGATTAGTATAGCGCTACGTTGTCATTTGCAGTGATTGGTATAGCGCTGCGTAGTCATTTGCAGTGATTAGTATAGCGCTACGTTGTCATTTGCAGTGATTGGTATAGCGCTGCGTTGTCATTTGCAGTGATTAGTATAGCGCTACGTTGTCATTTGCAGTGATTGGTATAGCGCTGCGTTGTCATTTGCAGTGATTAGTATAGCGCTACGTTGTCATTTGCAATGATTGGTATAGCGCTGCGTTGTCATTTGCAGTGGTTGGTATAGCGCTGCGTTTTCATTTGCAGTGACTGCTATAACGCTGCGTTGTCATTTGCAGTGATTCATATAGCGCTGCGTTGTCATTTGCAGTGATTGGTATAGCGCTGCGTTGTCATTTGCAGTGATTCATATAGCGCTGAGTTGTCATTTGCAGTGATTGGTATAGCGCTGCGTTGTCATTTGCAGTGATTCATATAGCGCTGCGTTGTCATTTGCAGTGATTGGTATAGCGCTGCGGTGTCATTTGCAGTGATTCATATAGCGGTGCGTTGTCATTTGCAGTGATTGGTATAGCGCTGCGGTGTCATTTGCAGTGATTCGTACAGCGCTGAGTTGTCATTTGCAGTGATTGCTACAGCACTGAGTTGTCATTTTCGAGGGTCTGATTCTTGTGTGAAGCCACTGCTGGCGATTACACCCATCCATGGTTTCTGGTGCCCTTAGTCAACACTTTACCAGACAGGAGCCTCGGAGAGGAGGTAAACCCCGTTCAGTTACTCGTATATAGCGCCTCGGAGACGGTCACGATAGTAGTATGTTGAGTCGCCATCCTCTTCAGTGGTGGAAGATCCATGACCCTTCCCTCTCCGAGCTGTGGCACATAACTCGCACCCGCAGCGTGGCTTCCTATATAACACGGACCTAGCGCCAAGAAGCATATTAGGGGTTGAGGTAGAGAGGATTGTGTTTGGAGTCAGACAGCAGAGCAGTGAGGTGCACAGTGAGGGGAGGAGGAAGAAAGTGAGTTGAGGTAGCCAATGAGAGAACTAGATGTAGGCAAAAAGAGTGGAGCAAAGAGGTGAGGGCATGAGATGTAGAGGCGGAGTAGAGAGAGCCATCTTGGGAGAGGTAGAGATCGGTGCGGTAAAGGTAGGTGAGGTACAAAGGGGTAAATACACCAAGATTTAGCAGGAGTAGAGGGAGAGGTTGGTGAGGTAGAGGAAGGTGAGGTACAGAGGGTGAAATACACTAAGATTTAGCAGGTGTAAGGGGTGAGGTACATATCTGTGAGGTAGAGGGAGGTGAGGTACAGAGGTTGAAATACACTTAGATTTAGCAGGTGTAGGGGGTGAGGAACGTATCTGTGGGGTAGAGGGAGGTGAGGTATGGGGCCTCATGCACACAGGGGGGTGCAACATGTGCTACCTTGAAAGCACCCCATTTCCCTGTAGGGCCACCTGTGTTTCCTCACCGCAACAGTTTTCACAGAGGAGGAATCGCCATAAAAACCGCGGCGGAGAGGAAACTCATAATATGCTTGGCGGGACTGCGGCGGGCCCACCCAAAAAATTGCAGCCTCAAGACCGCCCGCCACCCCCAGGTATCTCTAATCCACAAACATTGAGGTGCATTACTTCTGCTCATTGGCTAGATTCCTGGTGAAGGGAAGTCCTCTGTTCTACCTGCACCTCAATGCTCTTGCTTCCTGACATTGCTGTCTCTGGTCCACTCGGGTGTGTCAATAAAGCCATCCAAGAGCTCTTCGCTGATGCTCCACCCTGGGAGCGGGGAGAGAGAGGGGTGAAGCGACCTATAAGGTACAGACCAAGAGGCTTATTTTGAGTTTGGCGGACAACATACACCTTAACAAGCATTTACAATGCAATAGGTCTCGCATTATTAAAGTTGGAGCAATTCAGCATTGTAAATGACAATGTCTTTTATTCATTGTTTTTAAAACCTGCAATCGGTGCATAAACACGCACTTTGAGCATATATTCCTTGCTTACAATGAGCAAAGCTGGCAGTAAAAGAGACTTCCAGCCTTGCTTCTCATAAGCATGGACTATAAGTGCAAAGTGCTTGTTTACCCAACGATGCAAATGAAGAAAAGGCATTGTCATTTACAATGCCAATAGCTCAAACATTAATAATGCGAGACCTATTGCATTGTAAATGCTTGTTTTCAAATCTGCTGAGCCATGTCACAACCAAAAAACTGTTAACTGTTATTTGTATTTTTATCTTTCTCTAACTTTTTTGAGTATTATTAATAATCGGATAAAGTTTAACGGAATTGAATTATAATATATCAACAGAAAAAGGTGAAAGGCAAGAAAAGTGGGATGATTTACATGTAGCCTCTGTAAGAGGTCAGGATGCCTCAGCTTAGAATATGACCTACGTTGAAAGGCTTGCTGTTAAAATCATAGACCCACTCATCTGTTCTACTTTGGATGAACTGCAGTTTAAATTATATTACCAGGACACACCAGTGATAACAGTTTTACACAAAGCTTCAATTTCATATCTGAAGGAAAACCTTCCAGACCTCCCATTTCTCCACTGAATGCTGCCTTCTACCTCATAATGATATCAAATGTCTCGGTTTATGACGTGTCCTTCCCATCCAACTGCACTGTTGTTGTCAATATAGATAAAAGTAAAATTAATAAATGTGCTTGTGATGTTCAAAATGTAAATTTCCAATATTCTCCTGAAAGTGAATGGTTTTTAACCAAAACATGGAGCCACACACTTTGTCATACTGGTTTATGCAGACGTTTCTGATTAGTTATACACCCATGGACCTTTAACGAGTATTACATCAATTTAAGTGTTATTGTAATTCTATTGGTCCAAACGTAAAGCAGAATAAGAGTATGGTTGATTGTTTTAGCAGCTATTGTGACAAGCTACAATGTAAATTTGAAGCACTTGTGTTCAAATTAGGCCTGAATGCAATTGGATTTACAGTTCATAGTGAATTCTACTGCAGATCCTGGAGGCAAGTTACAGGAGCAACAGAAAAAACCCATTATGGAAAGGGGCGACCACTCGGTCCCCCCGCACGTATGGCAGAGTACCACGATCCCCCCGGGAAGCCATCTTGGGCGGGAGGCGTGTCTCGGCTGGTATGCCCGAAGCGGCGTAGCCGGGGCGTGCTTTTTCCCGCCCTAGAGTGGGCTGGCCTAGACACTGACGCGGCTGGCCACGCCCTCGGGGCAGGCAGGGGCGGGTTTACGCCCGCCCTGAAGACGGATAAAAGGGGACGCAAGACCAGAAGGCATCCTCTTGTTCCTGTGCTCTGAAGCTGCACCTCCTCGCTGCACGTGAGCTCGAGACGGAACGAAGAGCCAATTTTGAGCGTTGTAATCCTTCTTTTTGTCTTACAGATACTCTGTCGGAGAAATGCCCAAGAAAGGCGGAAAGAGAATGACGACTGAACAGATGCTTCGGGTCCTCATGAAGGAGATGACCGATCTGAAGAAGCGGGTGGCGGAGAGAGAGGGGGAAGGGGGGCCGGAACGTCCTTCGGCTGGAGCAGCCCCAGGAGGGAGAGCCAAGAGGCCAAGGAGGGGACCAGCTGGGGGAGACGTCCCGGTTCCCCGTACCCCGCTTGAAGCGCCAACCCCAGTACCCGTGGAGGGGAATCCGATTCCCGTGGTGGTCACCCCGGTGTCCAATGAAGATATGCCGCCCGAGCTGGCAGCACAACTTGCAGCGTGGTTGGGCGAAGGTAGTGAGGGCGCCACGGCTGTCGACGCGCAGGCGCTGATGAAGCAACTGCGTGAGAAACGGGAGGCAGCCAAGGTGTCCGCGCCGGCTGCAGTAGTTGACAAGCCACAAGGGACGATTACGACCGCAGAGGCAGCGTCCGGTGCAGGTAAGCGGCCATTGCCGATTGCGAGGGATGAGTCAGCACCCTCTCGTAGAGAAAGGTTGGGTCAACATGTGCCTTTGGCAATTAAAGAGAAGATTTGGGCGGGGGAATATGTGAACATCTTCTCGTTGCTTGTTGATCATTATGAGGTGGAGCATGTTAAGGGCCAGAAAGACCTCATGCATCCGAGTGTTTGGCGCGCAAAAATGGCCGCCTTTAAAGTGAATGAGAATATTGGCAATTGGGGCAAAGCATGGGGGATTTTTACGTCGATCTTAGGGGAACGTAGGCCCGAGTTACTTTCCGAGTTGCCGACCTATCAGTCGCGAATCATGGGGTACTCGACGTCACACCAGGGTAACCATTGGTTCTGCTACGATAATCTTTTTAGAAAGGCTAAAGAGCATAATAAAAGCTTAACCTGGGATTGTTACGATTCTTTGACATGGGATAAAATGAAGGAGACAGGTATGTTGAAAATGCCATTGGTAGGGGGTAATGTTGGCGAATCCTCCCGCCAATATGCGGGGACGCCCTTTCGATCAGGTACGGGTACCGACGATCACTCGAGACCTGCCAGCAATACAGGGAAAAGGGGGTTCTGCTGGAATTTCAACAGAGGTAAATGTACTAGGCCCCAGGGATCGTGTAAATTTAGACATGAATGTAGTGGGTGCGGGTCGTCCCATCCTGAGTCCACGTGCAGAGCCAAAACGGGTGATAACGGGGGTAGAGGAGGCGCCAAACAGGTCTAACATAGTCCGAGGGGTGCCTTTACCTACCCCGATTGATACCTTGGCGATGATTCCCTGGCTCAGTGAATACCCGGATCGTACTTCTGCTGGGGTGCTGCGGAACGGGTTTTCGTATGGTTTCCGCATCCCAGTAGGGGACTTTCAGGGTGTGGAGAAGTGTAAAAATCAACTTTCGGTCCTACAGCATACGACCGTGGTACAGGAGAAGATCCGGAAAGAGGTTACTCGAGGTCGGGTTGCCGGCCCGTTTAGTGTACCCCCGGTGCAGAGTTTTGTTTGTTCTCCTTTAGGGGTGGTCCCCAAGAAGGACCCGGGTGAGTTCCGACTGATTCATAATTTATCAGCTCCACGTGGTCTTTCTGTAAACGATGCAATAGACCCAGAAGTGTGTTCGGTGCGGTACGCATCTTTCGATGAGGCCGTAGCCATTTTGAATCGCCTGGGGCCCGGGGCGCTGATGGCGAAGTCGGATATCGAGTCAGCATTCCGGTTGCTCCCGGTACACCCAGACGACCAGCGTCTCCTAGGTTTCATGTTTCAGGGTCATTATTACATGGATAGGTGCATGCCGATGGGGTGCTCTATATCTTGTGCCTATTTCGAGAAATTCAGTAGTTTTCTACAATGGGTCTTAACAAAGAGGACGGGTTTCCAACATGTAATGCATTACCTTGATGACTTTCTGTTCCTTGGGGCAGCCGGGGATCTCGAATGTGGCCAGGCCTTGGCCGAATTTTGTGTATTAATGAAGCAGTTTGGTGTGCCATTGGCACCGGGTAAGACGGTGGGTCCTGCGACTTGCCTCGAGTTTCTGGGGATCGAGTTAGACTCCAGTGAGGGTTGTTTTCGTTTACCAGCTGACAAAGTGGGGAAGTTCAGGGCAGCCCTGCAAATGTGTATAAATGGATCTAAAGTTACGCTGCATCAGTTACAGCAGTTGGTGGGACAGTTGAATTTTGCCCTGAGGGTTATACCGATGGCCCGCCCCTTTTCCCGTTCAATTGCCCAAGCTATGGTCGGCCTAAAGGAGGGTCATCATCGCACGAGACTATCGGCTGAGGTCCGCCAGGACATGCGCATTTGGTTAGCATTCCTGGCGGATTTTAATGGTCGAGTCGTCTGGAACAAACCGGCCGTGTCCTCTGAAGAGCTGGGGCTATGGACAGATTCGGCAGGTAGCATAGGTTTTGGTGCCATCTTCGGCACAAAATGGTCGGCACAAAGATGGCCGGCATGGTGGCATGACAATGGACTGACAAGTAATATTGCTTTCTTGGAACTTTTCCCCATTTTGGTGGCCCTAAGAACCTGGCCCGAAGGGTTCAAAGATCACTCTGTGGTATTTTGGTCTGACAATATGACCGTGGTCGAGTGCATCAATAGCCAGGCAGCACGATGTAAACTGATTTTAAGACTGCTCAAAGAAATTGTTTTACTGTGTATGCAACTGAATGTGCTATTCAGAGCTAAACATGTCCCGGGGGTACTGAATCAGGCAGCTGATGCACTGTCTCGTTTTCATATGCAGGCTTTCTCGGGTTTCCTTCCCACAGCGGACCCAGAGCCGGCACCCTTTCCCGAAGCTCTCTGGTCTCTCGGTGCCCCGAACTTCGTCACCTCGTGGGAGAGAGCCTAGCACCAAGGACAAGGAAGGCATATGAAGGAGCGTTTCGGTCCTATTTAGCCTTTTTGGGGACTGATGGAGAGGGGCTTTGGGGCCACGAGGAATGGGTAGTGAATTTTCTGATGTCCTTACGTAGGGCTGGGAAATCGGTGGCTACGGCCCAGAGGCATCGTGCTGCCATTTCCTTTGTTGCCAGGGCTCATGGTATCCAGGACCCGACAGCGTCTTTCGTTGTACAGAAAGCGCTGCGTGGGTGGCAACGCCTTGAGGGTCGCAGAGTAGATGAGAGGCGCCCGATAGGTCTGGATAGGTTGGCCCAGTTGTTGGCCACACTCCCTGCCACATGTTCATCTCAGTTTGAGACGGTGTTGTTCCGAGCCGCTTTTACGCTGGCATTTCATGGAGCGATGCGGGTAAGCGAACTGGTGGCGAGGAACAAACGGGATGTGACAGGGGGTTTGTGCCGGGAACACGTTCAGGTCAGAGGAGAGACAATGACTGTCTCCTTTGTCAGGTCCAAGACCGATCAAGATGGGATGGGTGACTGCATAATCATACCCAGGATTCCCGGGTCCTCCATGTGTCCAGTAAAGTGTTTAGAAAACTACCTAGCACGAAGGGTGGCATCATGGGGGGGGACCTTGTTGAGACACGCGGACGCCACCCCACTGACGAAATTTCAGTTTCAGCGGGTGCTTGCGATGTCAATTGCCGCTGCGGGCTTGAACCCGGGCGAGTTTGGGACCCACTCCTTTCGGATAGGGGCTGCTACGGAAGCTACAGCTAGGGGTCTTAATGTTGAACAAGTGAAACGAGTGGGGCGTTGGTCCTCCAAGTGTTATAAGAGGTATGTGCGGTTGCACATGTTGTGAAGCTGTAATGATGTACTCACGCTTCTTGTCTTTGTTTGGTTTTCAGTTGCGCAAGCCTACGAGGCGGGGCGGACTATGCAGTCGACCCAACACCGGGCCAGCGGTCAGACATCACCGGCTGTGAAGAAGGAGGTGTGGGTCGTGGGCCACTCATACGTGAGGCGTGCCGCGGACGTATTCAAAGCAGGTGACATGATTCACGTAGCTGGGGAATACGGGTACAGGGTGTCCTTCTACGGAAGAGGCGGGCTCTGTATTGACCAGTTTCAAGCATTTTTCGAGGGTTTGTTAGGGCGGACGAGGTCACCGCCGTCTGTAATCATAGTGCATCTAGGGGGCAACGATTTGGTCACCACCGGTAGACGACTTCTCCTGGAGGCAATGCTTTCCACTGTAAGTTGGTTGGCGAGGAGAGTTCCGGGGTGCACAATTGCGTGGTCCCATATGATCCCACGAAGGGTGTGGCGAGGGGCTATTTCTGTTCCTGCTTTGAATCACTCTGTGAGAAAGCTTAATAACAAAGTGAGTAGGTTGTTCCGTTCCAGGACATTGCATTCTATTTCGCATGGCTGTATTAATGATGACAGTATGTATTTGGGGGATGGTGTGCATTTGTCTCGGGTGGGGAATGAGTTACTCATAGGAGACTTCTTAGCATGGTTAAAAACGTTAAAACATGACCTTTAGGTAGGAGCTTTGTGGGGGGTCCGGATAGCCGGTCAACTATCCGGCCTGTGGCGGTAAGGTCATGATCGGTGAGCACTAATTGGAAGATCCCTATGAGTGGGCGTCACCCAACACGGATGGGAGCGCTCGGGAGAGGTGGCCATTGGCCCCTCAACGGGGAGGCGGTCCCTTCTAAGGATGGGTCGCTGAAAGAAAAGGAAAGGCGGTCAAGGCCCCTTCCTGTGTAGGAGGGGTTACAGCCCCCTCCTGGGGAATTTCCCGGGGCCAGTGACGTCTGCGACGGCAGATGTGGTAAGTTGTGCGGGGTTTGGGGGGGGGTCTACGCTACCTTCTAGATACCTCACACGAGTCCTCGAACGACCTTTAAGTGGCGTCGAGTTTTATTGGTGCCCCCGTCAAGTCAAAGGGAAATTGGTAGTTGCACTTGAGGTACGCCTCAGTGCTGTCGCCCCTCACAAGTGGGGGGGGTATTTCTGGTTAGGGATCTTGACACCGGTTACGACCTTGCCGTTGGCCCTTAAACGTTAGGATGTACAATTTCATAATTTCAAGTAAATGTGTGTAGGATGTTAGTTCGGCTAGGAGAACCTCTGTATTAGAGAATCTGTTAAGGTTAGCCAAACATCGCAATGTGGTAATGAAATTGTACATAATATAAAATTTTGATTTAATGTTTTAATTTTGTTTTAATAAATACGGCCGGGAGGGTTACTCCCTCCCTCTTCCAAAAACTTCAAGAACTGTTTCCTGTTTCCCTCCTTTGGGGATTGTGTTGAGAGGGGGTGGCGGGTATCTCAGCCATATGGAAAGGGGCGACCACTCGGTCCCCCCGCACGTATGGCAGAGTACCACGATCCCCCCGGGAAGCCATCTTGGGCGGGAGGCGTGTCTCGGCTGGTATGCCTGAAGCGGCGTAGCCGGGGCGCGCTTTTTCCCGCCCTAGAGTGGGCTGGCCTAGACACTGACGCGGCTGGCCACGCCCTCGGGGCAGGCAGGGGCGGGTTTACGCCCGCCCTGAAGACGGATAAAAGGGGACGCAAGACCAGAAGGCATCCTCTTGTTCCTGTGCTCTGAAGCTGCACCTCCTCGCTGCACGTGAGCTCGAGACGGAACGAAGAGCCAATTTTGACCCACCCACCAGCCCCTGAAGACAGCCAGTTGTTTTGAATAAAAGTTGATGGATAACTCTAATTTCGTTTACAGGTTGTGGTATTATCGTGTTGATTTTGAGTGTGTAATAAAGAATGGTCTATGTCATTTATGTTTTATGATTAAAGAATTCGGGTTTAGTGTTCATTTATAAGCATGCTTTTATTACGGTCGTAGTAGCCAATGTATTTTTTAGTTTAATAGGTTAGTTAGCATTGTCGTATTTATTTTTGGTCGGGCGGTAAGGTCATGATCGGTGAGCACTAATTGGAAGATCCCTATGAGTGGGCGTCACCCAACACGGATGGGAGCGCTCGGGAGAGGTGGCCATTGGCCCCTCAACGGGGAGGCGGTCCCTTCTAAGGATGGGTCGCCGAAAGAAAAGGAAAGGCGGTCAAGGCCCCTTCCTGTGTAGGAGGGGTTACAGCCCCCTCCTGGGGAATTTCCCGGGGCCAGTGACGTCTGCGACGGCAGATGTGGTAAGTTGTGCGGGGTTTGGGGGGGGGTCTATGCTACCTTCTAGATACCTCACACGAGTCCTCGAACGACCTTTAAGTGGCGTCGAGTTTTATTGGTGCCCCCGTCAAGTCAAAGGGAAATTGGTAGTTGCACTTGAGGTACGCCTCAGTGCTGTCGCCCCTCACAAGTGGGGGGGGTATTTCTGGTTAGGGATCTTGACACCGGTTACGACCTTGCCGTTGGCCCTTAAACGTTAGGATGTACAATTTCATAATTTCAAGTAAATGTGTGTAGGATGTTAGTTCGGCTAGGAGAACCTCTGTATTAGAGAATCTGTTAAGGTTAGCCAAACATCGCAATGTGGTAATGAAATTGTACATAATATAAAATTTTGATTTAATGTTTTAATTTTGTTTTAATAAATACGGCCGGGAGGGTTACTCCCTCCCTCTTCCAAAAACTTCAAGAACTGTTTCCTGTTTCCCTCCTTTGGGGATTGTGTTGAGAGGGGGTGGCGGGTATCTCAGCCATATGGACAGTTTACTGAAATTCCCTTTCATCTCGGAAAGAAATTATTCAAACCTCTGTTAATAGCACGCAGTGCCAAAATAATCACCAATGTGTTAAAGAGTTTCTCAATCTGTGTGCAATCGTATCTTCTTTGGTTTGACCAGTTAAAGAAAGCAATGCTCAGAAAGGTAACAAGGTTGCTTAATTCCATACTAATCAAAACTATTATTTTGGAATAAGGTTTGTATATCTCAAGGACTAAGTAATTCAGCAATGTGAGAGACATATGGACCAAAGAAGAACCTTTGAGACCAACCTTTAATTTAAAAAATCAGAAATTCAATCCTATTCAATTATTGATATGACAGTTTATGTAATCTGCTTATTGTCTGCATTATACTGTTCCCTTTTCTTAAAGGGCTAATCAATTAATACATTTTGCGATATTATTGTTCTGAAAAGAGGGATCATTTAAAATCTCAGAAACCCTATGTAATGTGTGTATGGCTCCTTGTGCTATTTGCCCGGATATAGCATTTCTCAAAAGATCCAAAGTTGATACAATTTTTTATAACAGTCTCACTTCATCAACTTTACATAATGATTCTTGGAATCATAATTCTCACGGTGGTCAGCGTCAGGTTTTCTATCTCTGCAATGAAATGCCTGAAGAAAACTATTTTGAATGTGGTATGATCAATGCTAAAACAACTTGCTGTTTATCAGGTTACACTAGTACATTTCGTAACCTTAATGTTGATGAAAATTAGATATCTTTTTACAAAGGATACAGTAAATTGATTTTCATTGTGTCAAGACTCTTACGCTTGATATTTCCAACATTCACAAAATTTTAATATTATTGTATTTTTGTTTAAAGGTTTGTTGATAAGCCACATTTACTACATCTATAAAGTAAAGTAAGTAAAAACCTTTACCACAAAGTAGCAAATGTCAGTTTGGCAACATGTGGCTTCCAGCATTGCAGTGCATATGGAGGCCAACATACAGCTGGGGCTTTCACAGCCAGTAATTGCCTACACATGACATAGTATCTGAATATACTATTGGTTGGCCACTACTTATGGTATCTTGCTCAACTACGCATTTTGAAGATCCTTTTCAATCAAAAACAAATACTTACCAGTTTGTAATCCACTGCTTCTTCAGATGGGCCAACCTTGTTCCATTTCACTTTTGAGTCAATTACTGGAATCAAGGTTATTCTACAAGATATTTGTACATGACAACTTCTGTTTAGTCTTGAAAACATTGGCATGCAATGAAACACTTGTGTGCTAATAGTTGTTGTACGTGAATTCGCAATCAAGACTTAAGTTTATGTTTAGAAGAACTTTGAAATAAAACTCTTGGAACTCAGAAATTGGCCTGTTTATGATTTTTAATGTAGTGGACTGCACGCTAGCTGTGCTTCGTTATAGTTTATTTCCTCTTGTGGGGTTTCACACTTTTGGTTTATGATCAGCATGCACAGAAATGGTAGAGGGTGTAGGATTCCATCGGAGCGCCAATATTTATCACTAAGGATTATAGGCATTTGGTCCAAATTTTGGGAGGTTTGAAATATGCAATTATCTAACCGCAGCTGCCAGCATTTTGTACGTTTGCCAAAATATTTATGTTGGCAGTAGAACTGATTTTTTGGCATCTCCCTTTGACACAGGCTCTTCATACATTCCTAATGGAGGGTTGATAGGTTTTCATGAGACCTCTGCACAGAGGCAGGTCCCATGTAATCTCTGAGATCACTGCCAAGGAAAAGACCAACCAAACTCTGGTCTTTGATAACATGTGTAATACTTGACCTTGCTGGAAACGCTGAATTGTTTTGCATTGCTGCTGCTGACAGAGGGTGGGATCCAATTTACTGTAGAATAGTTTAATGCAAATTGAGCCCCACACAGCTACTCACTTGCTAGTGGGAGCAGGAAGGATTTCCCGGCAGTGTAGGAACCCCACCAGTGCGTATCTTCGCCAATCTCTACCCGATTTAGAGCACTGGATTAGTCCCTCCTGACTAACATTTACCCTACTTTTGTCTCAGTGGGAGCTATGGCACATTACTTAATGAGGTCCAAGGGTGCTTAGCAGAAACAGATGTTTCTCATAATATTTCTTTGTTTCACAATTGATGCTTAAACCCAAATGCACACTTTGATATCAATTGATATGCATGCAATGTGCACGAAAACGGTGGTTGGTATGTTTTTTGTGCACAATCCATCATTTTAAATTTACTAATTTGGAGCCACGTTTATCATTCCAAATTGCAAATGGATGTGCTTTTGTCACACTGAGAGGTCTACGAAGGGGAAAGGCATTTGGGATGTGACATCTCCACTAATAGGTTGCTTCACAAATACTCTTGCGAAAGGGCATAATGGTGTCGGAGGACCTCCTTTATGAAGTTTAACCTTATGGCAGCGCTGAAGGCCTTCCTTCTGCGCTGCGCTACGGTAATAAATGAAAAGGGCAGGAGTGTGCCGCATCTATCAGATACAGCACATTCCTGTCCTTTCCCCCTGCGCACAGTGGGCTACCTTGTGCCAACACAGGTACCTTTCAGCAACGGCCGGTAGTAGGTGTAACTGCAGGGCGGTGACGTGGGGAGGGGGAGGAGCAGGGTGGGGGGTAGTGTATGGATTATGGACTTTAACAGGTAAGTAAACATATAAATAAATGAAACAAATTTTGTTGCGCGCACTGCTTCGCATTTGGTGAAGCAGTGCACACAACGAAATTCGATTTATTTATTTATATGTTTACTTACCTGTTAAAGTCCATAATCCATACATTACTACCCCCCACCCTGCCCCTCCCCCTCCCCACATCACCGCCCTGCAGTTACACCTAGTACCGGCCGCAGCTGGTACCTTTGCACTATAGTGCAAGGGTGTCTGCATTGCAGGGGTGATTATTTCTGTGCACAAAGGGAAATCCTTCTGCACAGAAACAATCAGTAGAGGCTTTTTCCTCTTTCTATGTGTGCTACAGAATGCAACACAAATAGAAAAAAAAATCAAGGAGAAATAAAGATATTTCTCCACGTTGTGCCTCCCTTACGCCTCCCCTGGTAAGGTGTCAGGTTTTGGCGCTGGCTCCGATTTATTACGATTTCTCGTTAATCTGGGGGAGTGTCAAAATGCCATGAATGTTGCTGGGAACGCCCCCAGCAACGCCCATTGCACGACCCTTTAACGCAGAAAACTGTGTTAAAGGGGACAACGTTTAGGAGGCAGCATTAAGCCACAGAAAGTGGCTTAGTGCAGCCTTGTAAATATGGAGCAGGCTCCTGCACCACCGAATGTCACAAAGAGTCATATTCCGACAGCGCAAGGGGCCTCATAAATGAGTACCTGAGACTTTTGCTTAGGAGTCAAAGCACAAATTGGTACAACGGAGCTATGTGATTGTCATTTCACGTTTGGCACACAAGAAAAAAGGCAGACAGGGGAATGCTCAGGTAACGACAATAAGCACTTCTTATTTATGCAAATATCTCAAAGAACTAATAAACCGAGATGATAATTACACAACTTTTCATTTGCTCCTCATCAGAAAAATGAACAATTGATTGAGCTTTTGTGGCCTCAAAAGTGTGACCTGGAAACTACACACAGCTCTCTACTGTGCATTAATTTGTCTGCCAAGCTGATGCCCTCTGGGGGAGTTGTCATACAAATGTTGAGTTAGTTCAGTCAGCACACGAATCTTTATAGTTGCTTTGTGGAGAGAAGGCCACACAGTTCCTCGGATTTGTCCAATTCTCAGATGCCTAACCGCATAATTTCCATATCAAGCCCTTTACGATTTTTATCCGGATTAATGTGATGAAGGGTTTCTGAAATATTCAACAGATCCATGTTTCATGCAATAGGTTGCTCCACTTGCCTTTGCTGTGGGAGCTGCCTGATGAGAAATGTACTCATTAATTACTTTACATGTGTCAAACACATTCTTCTCCTTGCATTATTTAGAGCAGCTGCCAGTGTCACTCAGTGGCTACATTTCACAGAGTATGTATAGCTGCAGCCCGAGACCACCAGAATCTCGGCACATTGCTGAGCCTGTCTCCCTGCAGTGGTCTCTGGCTGGGTCAGACTTCCATCTTGACACAGTCTAGACAGAGTGGAACCTCTCTGTAAGGGGATGTCGAGATGCCAGGCATTCTGTTACTCTGTCGATGAATGGCCCACTTGAGATGTTTTCATCAGCTCCAAATCCACACACATTTGTTGTAATTAGAAGATTAAGGGACAATTAGGGCCGCTGTTTCATTCCAACGGGGAGATTTTTAATCCGACCAGGCTAACAAAGTATATACAGTCCCATTAAAGAATTTGCAAAAAATGGCACTCATTTCAAACTTCAAGACACCGAAAAGTATGTTTACTGCTCCACCCTAGGACAACAACATGTAAAACCATCTGTTTCAATAGACCAAAATGCAAGTTTGTTTTGTTTAATATTTATTTGAAGCCTCATTTGCAACTGGTACAAGCTGAACTGCATGCATTATGTTCATATTGCATTAAAACGACTGTTCAACACAGTGTTTATTAAAATAAATATCTTGAGAGATGTGGAGCATGTGTAATCGTTTTGTTCTTAACGTGTAACTAGGTGAACTGTAAGAATAGTATTCTGGGCTTTAGTGCATAACCTTTTAAATGTTTGTATCTCCACAGGTTTATATTATCTTATCTCTTCTCCGGCTGAGCAGACAGTTCATTTGTTGTCACAATGTAGGTGAAAGGAAAGATACGAATTAATCTAATTCTAAAAACAAAGCAATAAAGAGAAGAAAAGCTCTAAGGCGCTTGGTTAAGCAAACGGCAAATGCATGTTTTGTTTTTCATGCACCCGGGAGCCAAGTTTAGATTCCTCACAGTGGAAAACAGATGAATGAACTAAAATTTTCATGGTGAACCGCATAAACCAAAAACCCAAATATGTAATTGGGCAAGTCACAAACACACGAAACAAAACATTAATGGACTACCCATATGGGAAAAGTGTACGTTTCAACACACTACGTGACTGACTCAAGCACAGCAGACCAAAAAGCAAAACAAATAAAAAAGTTTCAAAAACCACACATGTACAAAAACAAAAAAAGTGAATCAGAAGCGTGCGCAAGTGAATACGTGTAAATACATGTCTTTTCTGGACTCAAAAAATACAGTTTCAAGAAAAAATATAAAGGGATAAAAGTGTAGGTACCAAGCTGACCCATGTGACAGAGCACTCAAGTGTCGATTTGCAATAAAACAAAGAGCTGACGCTACACTCTGAGAAGGCTGAAAAGTAAGGGTAAAACATTTTATAACTTATTATTAATTTGCTCCTAAAATCCCACCCCTAAAATAGAAAAAGCACTACATACGGCACAATTGAAGCAACAAATACTAATCCGAAATATTATAAGTCAAATTATGTTATGTTATGAATGCATATTATACTGAATGCATGTGATAAACACTGCTGTCAATCAATCAATCAATCAATCATATTATTTATTCAGTTTCATAAGTTAAAACCATAAAAGCACAATATAAAATACAATAGCATAAAATATATATATATAATAAATAGAATTCACATGAGAGCAAGGTTCCAGTAAAACACAGATTGTGCCCAATAAACAAATCGCTCTAAGTAATACAGTAAGTCCTTGCAAGTCCCTGTACGTGTTCAGGTTGTTAGTTATACAGGCTTGCATTGCTTTGTTAAAACTTTATTTCGGCCACTCAGGCCATAAAAATGCATCAAACATTTACACAGATTAATCAGTAATTACACTCCCATGATTTATGCACAGTTAAAACCAGTGACAGCCACAAAACAAAATTCATTTATAAAAACGATCCTTATAATACACTAAAAGAGTTAACAAACGATTTTTCCAATTAACCTTCCACTGTAACTACTTTAAAAACCTTCTCCTAATGTGCCCCATAGCATTTAAAAAACGAGATACCCCGAATACAATTGGAGGATCAATAACATATTTTAAAACTCTAAAAGCCTCTGCACAATGTACAAACCCTACATTTTTGCATATGTGGATTATCCAACGTTTGCGAGGTGAAGCATAGGCAGGGCAGAAAAACAACACATGAATTTCAGATTCAGCCATTTAGTTACAAATAGGGCACACACTTGAGTTTTCGGGAGCCCATGAACGTGTGTGCGCTGCCAAAGGTAGATTCCCCAATATAAATTGCAAATACAGTTTCCTAGCCATAGGAGGGTAAATTACATCCAAAAAGGGTTCCTTCATATACACCTCTTTTATTTGTAGAAACTCCCTCGTCCACCTGCCCTCTTTAGCACTTTCCTGGGGAGACACCAGGTTGGATTGCCTGCAATGTTTTACAAGGTCCGTCCTGGATATCATAGTACAGAGATGACCATAGCTCTGGCCTACCTAGCCTGGTTGAAAGGTTCCTAATGTAGGTCTGCCATGGTATTTTGCTTGGATTAAGTCTAGAGAGGAGCTCCTTTATCTCGACTTTGTAGGAGGACAACTCAGGAGTTGCCCATATCTGCTACCAAAAGGTCAGAGGCCTAAGGGCAATCTCTTCATCAATTGGCCTCATGTCCAAATCCATACATAGAGGAACTAGTGGGGTGCTGCGTGGAAGGGGTATAAGCTGTCTCATGAAGTTATTTTCCAGCTTCACGAGATCCACGGTAGAACTATGCCCACAGAGCTCCTCCCGTATAGTGTAGCCCCAGTTGCTTGGGCCTTAAATATCTCCATCACAGGGGCTGCTGGCTAGAATTCACATGTTCTATGCAATTTCATGATCCCACCTGTTGTCTGAGTGAGCCTTAGCTTTGCTTTGGCCATTTGTGGGCCCCACCCAAATTGCTCAGACAATGTAATACCCAGATAATCGAATATCCTCACTTTCATCGAGGCGGGTACCATTGAGAGAAGGGTTTGGGCGCTTGCTCTTCGGCGGATTGGAGACCATAAATTTGGTTTTGGATAAAGTGATCTCCAAACCTCTCATTTTGCAAAACTGTGCAAACCCATCCAGGATGCGTTGGATACCTAGTGGTGACTTGGACAATAACAAGGTATTGTCCGCGAATGGGGGGGCTAAAACGCATCCCTACCTCACCCCCTTTTTGACAGGAAAGCGTGGAGAGAGTTCCCCATATTTTCCGCATCTAACTTGTGCGTAGTTGTCAGTGTGTAAACTCACTAACACATTGAGGAGATAAGGAGGAATCCCAAGGTTGCTGAACACTTTCCAGAGCTTCTTCCTGGATGCAAGATCGAAGGCCGACTTCAGATCAATGAATTTAAGATAGGGCTGCCACCCTCCATCTTCACTGTTTTCCAGAAAAGTATCTGTAATCTAAATATCTGGTCCACGGTTGACATGTTTGATCTGAAGACGGCCTGATAGGGATTCAAGATTTCTTGCTCCTCCATCCACCCCTGTATGCGGGCCAATAAAACCCTGCCCATCAGTTTTTGAGTGTTATCGATTAAGCTGATGGGTCTATAGTTAGAGGGTAGAAGAGGGCAGCCCTTTTTAAATATGAGTACTATCTCCGCCTATTCCAGGTGTCTGGGGGATTCATGCCCTTCAGGATAGCATAAAATAGGGCACTCAAGTATGGGGCCCAAATATTGGCTTCCTCCTGAAATCGGCCCCCCGGGAGATTGTCCAGACCAGGGGCTTTGTTGGGGAGTAGGCTATTAATAGCTTTTCTAACCCCCATCAATGAGATATCCCAGCCTCCCTCCTGGCAATACTCCAAGTTTTCACGACAGATATCCGGGCTTGTGGGACCTTCAACCTCACAGTCATACAAGGACCCGAAGTACGACTTCCAAACTTCGGGCGCTATCTTTGGCTCTATAGCCGCACGTCCCTCCCCCTCTCCTGACCTCACTAGCCTCCAAAAAATTTCAAATCGTTGTCTTTCTGAGGAAATAGAAATTTTACGTGGCCAGTGTGTCCCCTACACGCACCCTATGTATGTACCTATGCCCCATGTATGTCCATGTCATCATGCAAATCCCTTCTCATGCCTGTAGTAATAATGCCTCTGCATTTCCGTCCAATGTTAGCATGTAAATTATTAGGCCCTCCATGAATGAAACGTTAATTCTGCACTGAGGCCTATGTTGCCAATGCATTTACATGGTACACGTTTAAATATCGAGATGAGCACGTTTTCATGGCTCAGCCGAGCTAGGACCCGAATTCAGGCTCCGAGCCTCCTGATATTCTGAAAGCTGCAGTTTAGTTATGTATCCCTGACCTCTCACATACTTCCTGCTCAGCCGAGAGATGCCCAGCCTGGCCTGCCAAGACAGTATTTTGCCTACAGTTATCTGTTCAGCTCCACAGAAACACATTCCTGTCTAACGTAAGGGGTAAACATTTTCCGCCTGCAGAAAATAGGGCCTAGCCTTTCTGTCTCCATCCAAGTGATTTACTGAACCCGTTTCCATAGAAGGCCCATGGCCCCCACGCAATGCACGAAGAAATATATGCACACACTAGCATTTAGTGATGAACAGCCTTTGCTCGAGCGACCTTTACTTCAGACGATACATCCTCCAAACACAAGATATCAGATAATGCCAGAGATGCAGGTCGTTCTGACATCCCAGACTCTTCTACTAGCACGAAGGTTAGCTCCCCCCAACTCTCCCCAGTTACACGTCAATTCCACGTCATGACCAGTTTTGCACGCACAAGTAGGGTAAAGGTTCCTGCTGACCATGCAGACCCACTCTATGCATCCACCCACCTATGACACACCTATGACTCATCAAGTGTACACCCATGTGTACGCCCTCTTTCACGCCCATGTGCTCTTATCTCTCTCTTTCACTTGCTCCACCTGGAGTGCTCCGCCTTCCCTATCCAATTCAATGTAAGTATTAACTATATATAATGTATTCTGTGAATAAAGAATCAGATGACGATCCTTCCTGAACCTTAGTGGTGATGGAACCCGATTCTCCAGTAACTCGAGTTATTGAATAAAGCCCTTCTGAATCGGACACCACGGACTCTGCCTCTCAATATATGCATGATCCTTATTAATGTATAGAAATTATGACAGGGTAATATAATATTTACCACATTAATCTGGCGCCCGAAGAGGTACCAGTCCCCTTCCTCACGCGCCGGCGATGTAGGTCCAGCCCCCTGACCCCTTCTACAGCCGTGACGGACTTCAAGTGTACACGACAGCGGGACTTCCTGCCTACTCCCTCAGGCCCACGGAGGAGACGGAGACTGCGACCAGGCATCCACACGAGGCGGTGAGGATCGCGGACCATCTAGACCAGAGCCCAAGCCGAGAGAGCCAGGTCCGAGGTATCCCGAGGCCCACCTGTTCCGAGGCGCATGCGCAGCAGCAGTAGCAGTAGCAGCAGTCCAGTCCAGTATCGAGTTTCCGAGGCCTTCAGTTCTGCTTCCCGGTGAGTACCGTTATTGGGAACGCATAGAGACGGGTTCATTTATTTGAGCCCGGTAAAGACGTGTCTGCGTACACAGACACGGTAAAGACGTGTCCCCTTTTCAGTGGGCACGGTAAAGACGTGTCTCTTTATGAGACCGGTATGGTTGTACTGTTTTGCAGTGCATAAAGTAAACAGTTTTTCAGGATTGTGTTTTTTCTATGTACTAGTTAGGATGTATCTGTTCTTAATGTTTTAATGTTGTAGTGTGAATGGTTGTTTCCAGTCTATTCTTGTGTATATTGTGTTTTCGTTCAAGTTAGTTCCAACATGCCACTGTTTTCGAAATTACGTCAGATAAGGACCAGGAAAGGGATACTTGAAGAGGCCGTCCCCGTCCCGCCTAGAGACACCCCTGGCCATTTCATGTACCAAAAGCACGGGTTAGATGCCATACTGTTTTTAGACTTATGGGTTGAGTACACGAAGGATCTGGACGAGAAGTATAGATGGCCTGCCTCAGGGACATGGGATGCTGATTGCATTATGAGAGTAGAGGAAGCACTATGGAAAAAGAAAGCTAGACAGTCCCAGAAAGATGCCATTGAGTTATGCCGTAAATAAGCGCATAGGAGATCAGAGAAAGAATTCCACAAAGCAGAGAGAAGTAAAGAAGCAGCAGAAAAAGCCAGAGAAAAAGAGCTACAGGAAGAAGGTGAACGGGTTAAGGCGGAACAAGCAGATAGACAAAGAAATGCCCTTATTAAAGGCATGTATCCCGTCCTCGCTGAAGGACTAGCTAAAGTGACCCCGGAAGTACCCGGTAATTTGCCGCCACCACTGATCCCGACTAAAGTACGTAGTCATAAACAGACAGCCGTGGAGGTCTTCCTTTCCTCCTATTTAGAGGAAGCTGCTCCGGATTATGTTAATGTAGGTTTTCCTCCCCCTCCTCCTCCTGGTAACAATCCTTTTCACCCTCCGCCCGCATCACAGGATCAGTTAACACCACTGCTTCCTCCACCGATCATGAAAGACGACTCAAGCCAAGGGGCAATGGGAGGGGGGCCCACCACAGACATACCGCAAACACCACATCCATCACGAGCACTACGAGAATTGGCACTGCAAAGAACGCCGAAAATGACAGCATCACCTCAGAAACAAAATGTAACGATTTCTCATTGTATATATGATCCAGTACCAGGTGTGGGCCCAATGCTCATATTCTCACTACGATTAAGACGCGTTACAGATTATCTGATCACATTACCAGGCATGAAGGACAATTTAGACAGAATATACCACTTCGTTAGAACGGGGGAGGGACCCGAGAGTATTCATGAGGCCATGGCACAAAGAAAAGTGGAGATTCAACGCGCACTTTTACGTTTTTTGATTAATTGTCTGATCAGGGAACAAGACCAGCCAGATAAAGGAGTAACTAGAGGTATGATTGATTGGAGTGACAACATAGCTGCTTGTAAACATGATAAAATGTCAAAGATAGAATGCATGTACAGGAAAATACGAAAGGAAATTCTAAACTTACATATGAAAGAGTCAGGCGAGAAAGAGGACGACTTAGCATCAGATGAGGCTGAGTCCAAAACAGAGGAAGTGAGTAAAATAAATTACGTAGGTAGAGCAAGACAGTTTGACAGGCCCAAAGGTCTCGATTACAGTAAACATGGACCTCCCATACCAGAGAGATATTCTCTCGAAAACCTATTCCAAGCTACCGAGAATGCACTGAGAAGACGAGTAGGGAGCGGGGGTGGTAGACCGCATACTATGCATGAACAGGAACTAGCCCGGTCAGCCGTTCAATGGGCGTGCAATTCTAATATATATAATGATGACGTAGTGGCACAAACTTTTTTAAGTCTTCCTCCGGAAGAACAGCGCTTAGCTGGTATTTACATGGTTCAACATCTGATCACGTTGTACGAGAGTCAACATTCTGATTCAGGTCCCTTGTATAAATTACTGGATGATCTACTCCTAGAGAGATGGATAGGCCTAGGTACCGAATTAATTAATGTTATTCTAGACCAACGACATAAGTACTTGACCTTTCTGACCACGCACTTGATTCCTGCCCCACACCACGACAGAAAGATTTTCCACATAGACAGACAGAACCCCCTACGTGAGGTACATCCCGTCGAAAATGAAAATAATGAGCTTCAACGAGTATATGTTTATACACCCTTGACGAAAATAGAAATACTGGAAATGAAAAAATTACTGCCCTGTCATGATAAAGACCTGGGGGGGGTTCCACCGTGAATTAAAAGACATTCTCCGCATAGGGGATTATACGTACGCTGACATCATTAAATTGTTAAAAGTACTGTTACCAGCAGGCATTTATGAAAAGCTTAAAGAAAAAGACTGGGAAGTGGGAGAGAAAAAGATAAATTGGACAGAATTGGAAGATGAAGATAAAACTCGGCTCCCTGGTGTTGGTCTTGGGGCAAAAGCTAAAGCACTACCTGAACTATTGATACAGGTCCTGCCGAGATTATTAGTTACTAAAAAGGAAGATTGGGATGCTATTTCAGCCTGTAAACAGAAACCAGATGAAGACACCAGTGATTTTTATTCTAGATTCGAAAAATGTTTTACTATTAATAGTGGCCTTAAGACAAATAGTGAATCGTATCCACATCTTTTTGTGAGCAAATTAGTAGAAAATTCCTTACCCCCGATCAAGAATAGAGTACTGAAGGTTGAGAGTACCTGGCAAGCAAATAGCCCTTCCCAAATGTTACAAATGTTACAATACAACCAGAACAGAATTAGAGAGGAACAGGAACATGAAAAGAGACGCATGAAAGATACGAAAATGAAAGTGCTAGTTGCACAATCAGTACCAGCTGATGGACATAAAAAGGGCACGGCACCTGTTAAAGGGAACTGTAATTATTGCAAGCAACCAGGTCACTATGTAAATGAATGTGCTGTCCTGAAACACAATATAGCTACAGGCAAGACAAAAGAAAGACCGCGTCCTCCTAGACAGGATAGCACCCCGCAGAACACGCAACAGACAGTGGCTTCACCCCAACCAATAGCTGCCACACAACATGTCACGCAACAAATGTACCAGTACGCACAGTCAGACTATCCAGAATATCAACAGTACTCATGAAATAGCCTAGAGAGGGAGGTTGGCTTGCCCCTTATTGAGGTTCCTGTAGATCAAGAGGGTCCCTATGTACATAGTCGTGTATTGGGAAAAGACAGAAAATTTCTGATTGACACAGGGGCGAGCAGAACTACCATCAGTCATGACGAGGTTCCAGGGGCACCCCTCTAAGGCTCACAGAATATTTCCCTGGGATTTTCAGGAAAGCCTATTGTTAACGAAGTGTCAAAGCCAGTTTCATTAGGAGTCGGTCCATTGTCCCGTACTACAGACTTGTTACTTACTAAGTCATGTCCAGAAAATTTGCTTGGTATAAAGACATTGAAAGAACTAGGAGCAGTGATTTGTTGTTCTCCGGAAGGAGTGAGATTGTTTTTACGTGATTTTAAAGGTCATTATGTGTTGAGAGATTTTGATCCCAGACTCCAGAATGTACCACAGCATTTATGGGCGCAAGGTCCGACTGATGTAGGTTACATGCACATTACGCCACACAGTGTCATTCTCAAACCGGGAGTTGTACTGCCACGAATCCGACAATACAAGTTGCCACCTGATGCCGTAGTAGCATTACTGAAAATTGTTAACGAACTCATTGCACAGGGAGTGGTTGTAGAAACTGACTCAAATGTATGTAATTCTCCTGTCATCCCTATTCTTAAGCGAACTGACTATAATGCACCACCAGTCTACAGACTAGTGATTGACCTCCGAGAACTGAACAAATGCATAATACCCCAGTACACAGTAGTCCCAGATATTTCTTCATTACTGACTGCAATTGATTCCGAAGCGACGTTCTTTACTGTAATCGATCTCAAGAACGCCTTCTTTAGTGTCCCAATACATCCAGAAAGCCAATACCTATTCGGATTCTGTTTAAATGGACGCAGTTTTAAATTTACGAGGGCTCCTCAAGGATTCACAGAAAGTCCTAGTATTTACAGTCAAGCATTGAAAAGACAACTAGACAGTATTCACATGCCTACTGACACCGCACTGCTCCAGTACGTGGACGATATCCTGATCACAGCACGGACAGAACGAGACTGCGAACGTGCATCACTGACAGTCTTATACTTTCTGGCAGACAAGGGGCACAAATTGTCCCCTTCAAAGTTACAATTCTGTGCACAGCAAGTGGTGTACCTTGGACACTTGCTATCCAAGAGGGGTAGACAGCTGACACAAGACCGCATTCAGTTAATTGCAAATCTTCCACAGCCCAAGACTCAAAAGGAAGTACGGGCCTTCATTGGCCTCACTTCTTACTGCAGACAATGGATTCCCCAGTATGCATATCTAGCCAAACCACTCATACAGTTAACAACACAGGAGGCAGTGTCTTCGACTGTCCTCCCTTGGACACAAGAACATACCCTTGCATTTGATGAATTGAAAAAAGCCTTATGTCAAGCACCAGTTTTAGCGACTCCTTGTTACAGCAAGCCTTTTACGCTTTTTGTCACTGAACGAGATGGATCAGCATTATCTGTCCTCACACAAGATCAAGCAGGAAAACACAAGCCTTGTGCTTATTTTTCTAGTACATTGGATCCGGTGGCCCAGGTTCTGCCTGCGTGCCTGAAATCAGTTGCAGCAACAGCCCTAGCAATAAGACAGAGTGATTCCATAGTATTAGGACATCCCCTGACAGTACAGGTTCCACATTCAGTGGAAGTTCTTTTGAACAGGACTCAGACACAACACCTGACTATAGCGAGACTGACAGGATATGAACTGACATTATTCCAGCCACACATAGAGATCAGACGATGCAATATACTGAACCCTGCGACACTTTTGCCCTCAAGCACAGCAGACACTGCACCACATGACTGTGTGGAAGTAATTGATACAGTAATGAAACCAAGACAAGACTTGACAGACATTGCACTGCCAGACCCAGACCTGACACTTTATGTGGATGGTTCATGCATGAGAACAAGCACAGGAGAGTTAGTGGCCGCATATGCAGTGACCACTGATACTGAAGTCATAGAGACACATAGAATTGACACACTGTCAGCCCAAGCCGCAGAGCTCATCGCTCTGACACAAGCCTGCATACGAGCCAAGAACATGAAAGTAAACATATACACAGATTCACAGTATGCCTTCGGAGTCGTTCACGACTTCGGAGTTTTGTGGCAGGAGAGAGGTTTTCTGACCTCTCATGGGGCCAAAATTCAGCATGGTCCCCTTATTCAGGCTCTGTTAGATGCAATACACTTGCCTACAGCCATAGCTATCATGAAGTGCAAAGCACATACTAAAGTCACAGACACCATTTCCCAGGGTAACGACCTGGCAGATCGAACAGCTAAACTTACAGCCCAGACTCCAACAGACACTCCCACAGACGCGACAAAGACAGAAGTACCATCACTGACAAATTGCATGATAGTCAGGGATCCCTCACAAGATGTACTCGACATACAGACACATGCCACTCCAGACGAAATGAAGAAATGGACCGAACAAGGAGGGGTCCAGACTGACCAGGGTTGGATGACAAAAGGCAAAGCCACATGGTTTCTTCCTGACTCTATGGTTCAAGTTATCATAAATACAGCACATAGTCCAGCACACTTAGGAGAAAAGGCTATGTTAGACAGTTTACAGAATATCTGGTTAAACAAGCACCTGCGTGCAGCAGCAAAACAGAAAGTGCGTACCTGCAGGATCTGTTGCCAGTTCAATCCAGCCAAAGGCATTCCCGTGGAACAAGGTGGATTTCATCCTCCTGACCACCCTTTTGAAGTCCTCCAGATGGAATATATTCAGATGGACAGATGTCGAGGATACAAGTATGTCCTAGTAATTGTATGTGCATTATCTAGATGGACAGAAGCGTACCCAGTCCCAGATTACAATGCTGTAACCACTGCCAGGCAGTTGGTTTGAAAATTCTTTCCGCGGTACGGCTTGCCCCGTGTCGTGTACTCAGATAACGGTCAGCCTTTCTCCTCTGAATTAATGAATCAAGTATCTCTTCTGTTAGGGTACCAGTGGAAGTTCCATTGTGTAAGGCACCCAGAGGCAGCAGGCCTTGTCGAAAGGCACAATCAGACACTTAAGACAAAATTAGCGAAAGTCTGTGCAGAAAAAGGCGTGGATTGGATGGTAGCCTTGCCGGTTGCCCTCTTTTACATGCGTATGGTAGTTCATTCCAGAACAGGACTGTCCCCGTACGAGGTGGTTTTTGGTAGACCACCGAATATGTGGGGTACGCCTATGCCAAAAAGAATTACCGATGTTGACAGTAATATGCTGACAGATTACCTGGCTTCCTTGATGTCTGCACTCCTTTCTTGTCGTTCACAGGTTGCAGCTGCCTTCCCTGACAACACCCACGTGAAGGAACACTCTATCGTTCCTGGAGATACCGTATTGGTCCGGAATTTTGATCGTTCAAGTCCTCTCGAGCCCCACTGGCGAGCACCGAAGCTGGTACTTCTCACAACGAGGACCGCCGCCAAGGTCGAGGGAAGAAAGGGCTGGATCCATGCCTAACACGTTAAAAGATTCCATGAACACGGAACTGTAAACGAGATTAAGGACTGCCCAGATACCAGTGACTCGAAACTCCCTTTGCTAGAAAAGACTCCGCAACAAGAGTACAAATTAAAGCTACGGTCTAGTAAGTCAGACAGCATTTAATTGTTTAAGTCCACCCTGTGGTGAATCGGTTAGACAGGTTCCTGACATGTATAAGATCGTAGACCCGAGTAGTAGACAGAGAGATAAGAAAGAGAAATACTGCAAGACCTTACGCAGCAGATGTATAGTAACTCTGATCATTATGTTTCTTCTAAGTATATCGATTATATGTATCAGCTTGACGCTACATGTTTTCTTTCCTCCTCTTGGTTCACATATACATCCTTCCTTCAATGATACTGTAGAGCACACATTCAGTGATCTGCCACCCCATGAACTGTCATATCGACTAGCACTGCGCAACAATACTTTTATTCGCATGTTACACCATTCTCACCAGACCAGCAATGTAACGAATTGCTGGGTATGTGGCCGACTCCCACCTTATCAGAAAACGAAGGGAGTTTTGCCCCTTTTTCCTTATCCATTCTCACACAATGGTTCGTGCGAAGCATGGTTTGCTTTAATGTCATCGTTACAAGACAGAAAGTTCACAGAGAATTCCCAGAGTGAATGGATTTGGGGAGATTTGAATATAGTAATGAATAAGGCATGTTTCCCAGACATAAAGGGTTTTCCCTAAAGGAAAGGAACAGATCTAGAAAATGAAGTGTATGAACTAGGAAATGTTTCACTTAACTTTATGATTCTGAATGTCCAATCCGAGACAAATATAGATTCACCGTTCATAACAGTTTTACCAGTAAAAGGTGAATTATGCGTTAGAAAGAAAGGCTCAGTGCATTTGGGACACAGTGATTGTAAGACTGTGGTCGAGTTCAATGATAAAGGAAAGTCTACTTTCAAAGCTTCCCGCCATTCCTATTTCATTTGCGGTCAGACAGCCTATGTACGTCTGCCCTTAGACTGGGGTGGGACATGTTATATAGCGTTCCTACTGCCACCTGTTTTCCTAGCCCCATCCCATTATCATCGAGATTCACGACTAGTACATTTGAAACACAAGAGGGAGACCGATTCCCCAGTTGTCGATCAGACTGAGACAGCTTTGGAGCAATATACAAATTTCAATAGAGGATTCTTTTTCTTCATAGGTCCCATCCTAAACAGTAAATTAATACGCAGATTAACGAGAACTTTGGAAGCAGTAGTGAATGAGACTACTTCTGCTTTAGGAAACTTGACAGAGGAGCAGTCTGCTATGAGACTTGTTGTTCTTCAGAATCGCCTTGTTCTTGACGTCATCCTGGCAGATAGGGGCGGGGCTTGTAGAGTGATCGGCTCCAGTTGTTGCGTGTTTATTCCTAATAATGCGCCATCTGTATACGCAGCAATAACAAGACTCCATAAGATAGCTCACGAGATACACCAAAATCCAGGCACATGGACTTGGTCCGGTTGGCTCTGGAGTGTAATATCAGCTTGGGGATGGAAAGTACTGTCGTTCCTATGAGTAATACTACTAGTCATATTCAGTTGCTGTCTCTGTCTGCAATGTGGCCCAGCGATTTGCGGCTTGTGTGACACTGCCTGTATTCCCCGTCCACGTTCACGTGTACAAAAGAAAAGAAACGAGCAAATGATGCTGTATGAACAGATAGATGGTATCATGAATATAGACGTGTCCTGAAGGGCACAGTAGGGGACAAGGAGGGAATGAGGAAATAGAAATTTTACGTGGCCAGTGTGTCCCCTACACGCACCCTATGTATGTACCTATGCCCCATGTATGTCCATGTCATCATGCAAATCCCTTCTCATGCCTGTGTTAATAATGCCTCTGCATTTCCGTCCAATGTTAGCATGTAAATTATTAGGCCCTCCATGAATGAAACGTTAATTCTGCACTGAGGCCTATGTTGCCAATGCATTTACATGGTACACGTTTAAATATCGAGATGAGCACGTTTTCATGGCTCAGCCGAGCTAGGACCCGAATTCAGGCTCCGAGCCTCCTGATATTCTGAAAGCTGCAGTTTAGTTATGTATCCCTGACCTCTCACATATTTTCTGCTCAGCCGAGAGATGCCCAGCCTGGCCTGCCAAGACAGTATTTTGCCTACAGTTATCTGTTCAGCTCCACAGACACACATTCCTGTCTAACGTAAGGGGTAAACATTTTCCGCCTGCAGAAGATAGGGCCTAGCCTTTCTGTCTCCATCCAAGTGATTTACTGAACCCGTTTCCATAGAAGGCCCATGGCCCCCACGCAATGCACGAAGAAATATATGCACACACTAGCATTTAGTGATGAACAGCCTTTGCTCGAGCGACCTTTACTTCAGACGATACATCCTCCAAACACAAGATATCAGATAATGCCAGAGGTGCAGGTCGTTCTGACATCCCAGACTCTTCTACTAGCACGAAGGTTAGCTCCCCCCAACTCTCCCCAGTTACACGTCAATTCCACGTCATGACCAGTTTTGCACGCACAAGTAGGGTAAAGGTTCCTGCTGACCATGCAGACCCCCTCTATGCATCCACCCACCTATGACACACCTATGACTCATCAAGTGTACACCCATGTGTACGCCCTCTTTCACGCCCATGTGCTCTTATCTCTCTCTTTCACTTGCTCCACCGGGAGTGCTCCGCCTTTTCTATCCATTTCAATGTATGTATTTACTATATATAATGTATTCTGTGAATAAAGAATCAGATGATGATCCTTCCTGAACCTTAGTGGTGATGGAACCCGATTCTCCAGTAACTCGAGTTATTGAATAAAGCCCTTCTGAATCGGACACCACGGACTCTGCCTCTCATTATATGCATGATCCTTATTAATGTATAGAAATTATGACAGGGTAATATATTATTTACCACATTTCAGTGCAATCCTGAGGGCATCCCACCTATCTGTTTCCCATCTTTTATTTTCCGCCTGCGTAATCTTTCTATACTTGATTCTGGCTTGTTTGATGATTGCTTATGGTTGGTGGCACCTAGTGTAGATGCCAACTCTCAGCGCACAACCTTGATTGAAACCAATAGGTTTCTTAAATGAATCATTCCAAGTTGTAGTCAAAGATTAAATCAAGTTCATCATTGTTCATCCATGTTTAATTTCACATGTATTGTTTGTTCAAATCAATGAGATAAACATGTCATGCATGTATCCGATATCACAATGTATGAATGCACATTATTTCCCAATGCATTTCGGATACTAGATCCTTCATCAGGGGCATCCTAAAAATAAAATGAAATGAATAAACTAAATATGATCCTCGACGGTGGAACAATATATACAAACATTCCTGTGCCAAAAGATAAATGTGAGAAGATAATCACGGTGAAAGAAACCCAGTTAGATAGGTGCGTGAAAACGTAAGTGAAACGGTGACAAAAAGATACCAGAAACAAACGTATTCATATATGCAAAAATGAGAGATTAGCGCTGTAAGATGAAAGGGAAAGATCATGGTGCTCGGGAAACATAGTGTGTAAAAGAATAGCTACTCGCAAATAAACCAGCGTCATGCAAACATATAGATAACGATTCCAGAATCTTCCCAAAGTGAAGAAATTAAGCTTGCCCGACTGGCGTGAGCGTTAACCCGATTTAAAGTGCACTTACGGAAAGTTGCAGGCAAGAACACGCGTCCTGCCGTTTGCGCTCTTCGCCATCAGCTGAGAAGCGTGGTGTATGGTGAAAGCGGAAGTATAACGACAATGCCGAGTGAACATAGAAAAAGGACCAATAGTGTGGCGGCCATGTTAGAGTGGAAAAATAGGACGCGAGCCTCGAGAATAGAAAGTTTGTGAGGAAAGACAAGAGTGAGCAGGTATACACGTAACCAATGTTAAGAGAATGAATATGAAAAAGGCATATGGAAGCTGTATTAAATGTCAAATGGACATGAATAACTAAATGAAAAATTAAAAAATAACAGATGGTACACAAGTGAATGTTAAGTATCACGTCAGTTAAAGAAATTGCACTATAAGTAACATTGGAACTCCATCCGATCATTCAGACCAGATGGTTTCATGGTCTGAAGGAATTTGATCCAGTGATTTTCACGTTGTAACAAGAAATTGTTATTGTCTCTGTCGTCTCGCCTATTCACCACTTCTACTGCAGCGAACCTCGATTGACTGATGTTATGTCTGTGTTCTTTGAAGTGTACTGCCAGATTAGATTTCATATTCGCTGTCCTTATATTGCTCTTGTGCTCGTTGATTCTTACTTTAAGCTTACGTGTAGTTTTGCCGGTGTACATCAGTCCACACGGACATTTGATGATGTATATGACATTTTCAGTGTCGCAAGTGGCATTCATTCTGAGTCTCACATCTGTGCCCTTCATGGGATGCTGCAATACAGGGCCCTTGATCAAATTATTACAGTTCTGACAATTCAAACAAGGTTGGTTACCTTTGTAGTTGACGTTTTGTTTGGTTTTTGGGTTTTTTATGAGTTCCTTTAGGTTGTTTCCCCTTTTGTACGCAAACAGGGGTTGTTCGCTGAAGATACCATTAAAATCCTGTTCTTGACTGACAATAGCCCAGTGTTTTAGGATGGAGGATTTGTAGGCTCTTGATGCCTCAGAAAATTTGGATACAATGACAGGTCTTGTATTTTGGTTCTTTTTTTGAGTAGCTAACGCTTCTTCTCGTTTGATCTTATCACAACGTTCTTTAGCGTGAGTCAAAATAGGTTTAGGGTATCCCCTTTTGGCAAATCGTGTCAACATCTCAGAGGCTTGTTCTTCATATTTATGACTGTCAGATGCAATCCTTTTCACCCGTAATAACTGTGAATATGGAAGGTGGTTTTTGAGTGATCTTTGATGATATGAGTGATAATGAAGGGTGTTATTCTTGTCAGTATCTTTCCTGTACAGGTCCGTCTCCAGATGATCTCGCACCCTTGTTACTCGTACATCGAGAAATGTGATGGTGTTCATGCTGATTTCATGAGTGAATTGTATTCGATCGCTGATGTGATTTAGATCTTTTACCGCTTTCGTTAAGGATTCATGATCACCTTTCCATAGTACGAAAATGTCATCTATATATCTCAAGAACGACATGGCATGTTGTACCCAAGGTGTCCGATTCAAGATATGGGTCTCCTCGAAGTATATCATGAATGCATTTGCGTAAACCGGAGCAGCACAATTGCCCATGGAGGTCCCGGACAATTGTGCATAGCATTGATCATTCCAAGAGAAATAACTCTGATAGAGAGTGAAGTGCATCAGTTGCATCAAAAAAATTTGAAAATCATTAGTAAGATCAGATTGTAGCAAAATATTCTCCATTGCTTCCATCCCTAGATCATGCGGGATGCTTGTGTATAGCGATTTGACATCAATGGAACAAAGATAGATGGTGGTGTCTTCTTCAAATCGAATATCAATGATCTTCTGTAGGAAATGTGTGGTATCCCTGACGTAGGTCCGGGATTGCTGGATGAGAGGTTGAAGGTAGCGATCAATGAATTTGCCTGTGTTTTCATGGATACTGCCACGTGTAGACACAATGGGTCTGAATGGAGGTTGCGTGATGCTCTTGTGGACCTTCGGTAGCATGTATATGCTAGGAGTGCTGGAGTTGACAGGTGTTAAAAACTTCTTGGTTTTGCTGTCTATAATTCCATGTTCTTCGGCAGTAGTCAGTATGTGAATCAAGACTTCCCCATATTGTTTCGTTGGGTTGTAGTGAATGGGACCATACGTGTTAGTATCAGACAAATGTGAATGAACTTGTTCATTGTAGAATGAAGTGTCCATGAGTACCAATGCACCCCCCTTGTCAGCAGTTTGATATGTAATTTCCTTCCTGTTAGCCAAGTTGATCAACAGTGAATATTCCTTTTTTGTTAAGTTGGTGTGTCTCGTCCTTTTGGAGAAATTGATTTTGCTAATGTCATTTCTGACCAAATTTTCAAAAATGTCAAATGATTTGTGGCTGATAGGTGCCATGAATGAACTCTTGGCGCGTAGTCCTCTCAATTGGTCTTCTCTATTGGTATCTTGAGGAGGTAAAACGTTGTCAAAGAAATGTCTTAAGCGCAAACTCCGCATGAATTTGAATAAACTAACCTCAAGTTCTAACTCATTGGTGTGGCTGGTTGGTATGAATGAGGTGCCCTTCTGCAGTACATTAATCTCTTGATCAGACAATCTGTAGGATGATATGTTGATGACTAGGTTGTCTTCTTCTTTGGTTTGTCCACCCTCTGGTTCAGTGTGGTGCTTCTCAATTCTCTCTCCTTCTCCTTCTCCCTTTCTTTCTCCCTTTCTTTTGACTTTGCTCCTCCTGGGTCGTCGTTTTCTCCCGGGCCTTCTCCTAAAAAAGGAACCGTGAAGAGGGTGGAGGATTCTGCACTGGTTGAGGGTGTTTGTAGATTGGTAGGTCGTGGTCGAGGTCGTGTGTCATCCTCTGAGGATGAAGTCTCTGTGGCGGTATTGGTATTGGACCTAGGTGGTTTATTTTGACGTCTCCTGGCGTAAACCTCTGCCCAAGAATATACTTCGCCTAACTTGTAGTCTATAGTATCTCTGCGATACTTGCGTATTTTGCGTTCATTGATTTCCCTGGTATGTTTGTCAAGTTGAATCGTTATATCTTCCAATATCTTGGACCATTCCTCCTTCGGTAGCATGTCATTTAGTTCTTGTTTGCATAATTGGATGTCTCTGTTGAGTTCTTCCAGTGCTCTGGACAGTTCGTCAACGATAAGTAATATTAAATCCAGCGAGCATTTATTTAGAATGGCGTACCATCTCTCTACAAATTTCGAGCTGTTCCTGCATAAGAGTGGTTTTAGCGGGACTCGGAGCCCCCTTGGGATTCGTTGTGCTCTGTGGTAGCGAATTAAAGTACTGGCGTGGAGCCTTTGACTGATTTCTTTTTTAGAGAAGTAGAGTAATTGTTTGAGGCAACTTTCTTTATTTCTGGTGGATCCTTGTGCACTGTCCACCTCGGGGATCAAAGCATAAATTTTATTTACATCTTCAGTATTGAAAGCAAAAGTGTCTGCTTTTAAATCAGTAAGTGCTGTGATATCATCATAAGCCATGATTTGTTCTGTGTATAAATGATTTGGGGTGCAGTGTCCCTGGTCAGGGTCGACTTGAAGAAGAGAAAGGTGTGGGTCACGCACTCCTCGATGTATCAAAATTGATATTCTGTGGTGTGCTGCGGAGATATCACCCCCCGACAAGAAGGTGTGGAAATCACTTATGGTTGGTGGCACCTAGTGTAGATGCCAACTCTCAGCGCACAACCTTGATTGAAACCAATAGGTTTCTTAAATGAATCATTCCAAGTTGTAGTCAAAGATTAAATCAAGTTCATCATTGTTCATCCATGTTTAATTTCACATGTATTGTTTGTTCAAATCAATGAGATAAACATGTCATGCATGTATCCGATATCACAATGTATGAATGCACATTATTTCCCAATGCATTTCGGATACTAGATCCTTCATCAGGGGAATCCTAAAAATAAAATGAAATGAATAAACTAAATATGATCCTCGACGGTGGAACAATATATACAAACATTCCTGTGCCAAAAGATAAATGTGAGAAGATAATCACGGTGAAAGAAACCCAGTTAGATAGGTGCGTGAAAACGTAAGTGAAACGGTGACAAAAAGATACCAGAAACAAACGTATTCATATATGCAAAAATGAGAGATTAGCGCTGTAAGATGAAAGGGAAAGATCATGGTGCTCGGGAAACATAGTGTGTAAAAGAATAGCTACTCGCAAATAAACCAGCGTCATGCAAACATATAGATAACGATTCCAGAATCTTCCCAAAGTGAAGAAATTAAGCTTGCCCGACTGGCGTGAGCGTTAACCCGATTTAAAGTGCACTTACGGAAAGTTGCAGGCAAGAACACGCGTCCTGCCGTTTGCGCTCTTCGCCATCAGCCATCGGGTTAACGCTCACGCCAGTCGGGCAAGCTTAATTTCTTCACTTTGGGAAGATTCTGGAATCGTTATCTATATGTTTGCATGACGCTGGTTTATTTGCGAGTAGCTATTCTTTTACACACTATGTTTCCCGAGCACCATGATCTTTCCCTTTCATCTTACAGCGCTAATCTCTCATTTTTGCATATATGAATACGTTTGTTTCTGGTATCTTTTTGTCACCGTTTCACTTACGTTTTCACGCACCTATCTAACTGGGTTTCTTTCACCGTGATTATCTTCTCACATTTATCTTTTGGCACAGGAATGTTTGTATATATTGTTCCACCGTCGAGGATCATATTTAGTTTATTCATTTCATTTTATTTTTAGGATTCCCCTGATGAAGGATCTAGCATCCGAAATGCATTGGGAAATAATGTGCATTCATACATTGTGATATCGGATACATGCATGACATGTTTATCTCATTGATTTGAACAAACAATACATGTGAAATTAAACATGGATGAACAATGATGAACTTGATTTAATCTTTGACTACAACTTGGAATGATTCATTTAAGAAACCTATTGGTTTCAATCAAGGTTGTGCGCTGAGAGTTGGCATCTACACTAGGTGCCACCAACCATAAGTGATTTCCACACCTTCTTGTCGGGGGGTGATATCTCCGCAGCACACCACAGAATATCAATTTTGATACATCGAGGAGTGCGTGACCCACACCTTTCTCTTGTTTGATGATTGGCCTATCTTTATCCTTCACCGCTTGCACCAGCTCCTGTTTTGCTTTGCGGCCATTGTTGTTATACCAGGAGCATTTAGGCCGATTAGTTTCCCTCCTAGAGGTTTCCGGATTGAATACATCGGTCAAGTTTGCAATTAGTTCCTCATGGATTTTTTTGGCCTTATCTCTGTCCTCTGCAAGTTCTTCCACATATACCACCTCCCACATTCTGGCTATCAAAGGTGTTGCAAGCTGGTACACTTTATCCAGCTTGAGGGGAGAGTGTTGAATGTAGCTCCATCTAACCTTCCATCTATTATTGGTGGTTTTTAGGGCACTGGACCCCGATGCTGGGTGAGAACGGGTGGTAGGTGCATCCAAATTCCCCAGCCTCAGGAATACAATCAAATCGTTGTGATCGCTATCCTGCCTTTGTTGTACATCGAAATCAAGGACTTTCTCCCAAGTTCTAGTTTCCACCTTGATGTAATCAATTAACGAGGACTGGCCATCTCCATTGAATGTAAATTTACCAGGAAGGTCAGACCTAGTCCTCCCGTTGCATGTCCTCAGAGAGTGAGACAATGTGAGTGACTGGAGTTTCATGGCCAGGGGTGACCATACTTTGATTGGGGCGAGCTGCGAGTCAGGAATTGACCAGTATAGGTCTTCTTCTGAGGAGCCTCGTGGGAATTATCAGTTAGTGGCTCGAATTGGCAAATAAAATCGCCTCCTATAATCAACAGAGTCGCAGGGTCCAAGTTGAAATGTAGCATTCAAGGTGGTCAATGGTGGTGGATTCTAATCTATTAGTCACAGGTCTTGTATAGACATTGATTAGGGTGATTTTCATCTTGGCAGGGAATGACAGCCGAACACATTGAATATCGATGGTATATTATCAACTGCTCTGCTTTGCACCCAAGATCCGTGCCTACCCAAATCGAAAGTCCGCCAAACGGGCACCCCCTCCCCCTTTGGTAGCCAAGATGTTAAATGGGGCAAAACCTACTTTTTGGTGTTCTTCGCACGCCCAGGTCTCTTGAAATAGGCAAATATCTTGATTGTCCACAAAAGACCCCCAGTCTGGACATACTAGTTTGTTTTTGAGTCCAGCTATATTCTATGATAGAGTTTGTAGTTTATTGCTCACCGGTCTTACCCCTGTGGCTGCCTCAAGGGATATGGCGCGGGGGAGGGGTGAGTAACCTTGTAGACCCTAGCTGGTGTGTTAGGAACTACGCTGGATTCTCCCACGTCTTTGCAGCCCATCTGTGTGTCGGGGGGTAGGAGCTGCTCCTCACACAGTTGGCTGCTCTCTGTTTGTGTGCTATGCCAGTGGGCAGAGACCACTCCACTAACTCTGTTCGCTCCCCTCCCGCCACACTATCCTTCGTCATTTGGACAGAACACCGGTTATCAAAAATATCGCCAGTGGAAGTACCCACCCCTAGTCAGTCAACCTCCTCCAGATTTTCATATCTATTGCTCACTGCAATGTTGTACAGAGGGCGCCTACTTGGGTGGCCCGCCTACCTTACATAAGGATACCAGGGCCCACAAGGGTGGATTAACGAAAATGCACTACCTCTAGGGTTAGAGTGGTTTTGGGGGTAGAAACAATCCAGCGAACGTAGGCTTATTCCTGTTGGTGTGTGATGACATGTATTGGGTGTGTTTAGCAATCTGCTGGCAGTGTTGGGGTTATTAAAATTGATAACAATGCATTCCCCTGCTTCCGTTTTTATCATTGCCCAACCAGCCCACTCTGGGAACCATAATTATCTCCCCCGCTCTGGCATACTCGAAGTGATTATGCCTTGCAAGACAGAATAAATACTTATTCCTAGGGTCAAGCTGGGATTCCTTCGCATTGTGGGCAATTGGGGGGATACCTGTTATTATGGCAACATAGGGGGCACAAGCTGGGGGAAGGTTTATGCTAGGAAGGGGGAGCGCGTTGCTCTCACTATTGAAATCTTGTGCTGGTGGCATACTTTGTTTGCTAGTTGCCTCCCAGGTTGGAGGCTTGGCCTTATCGTCTCCATTCACTTCCGGTGTACTCCTCCTGTGACTAGGCTCTTGGCTGTCTGTTTAAGTTCTATTGCTTGTTTCCCTTTGTGTACCACTGGTTGAAGGGACCTCAGCTGTGTGCTCCCCCCACGTGTGTGAATTGGACCTTGGGAGACCTCTTGACAACCGATATCTATCCCTCCCCTTCTTTCCTGTTCACAAGGTCACGTCGTGCTGGAGCTCCTGTCTGTGCCAGCCCGGGTTTTCTCCAAAGTATCTAGATGGCTGGCTAAAGGAGTTATTTCTTCTTTAATGATAGTTCTCAGTTTAATTAAAAGAGCGGCCATCATATTGGCTACCCACAGTGCTTGTTCTGCAGCTGTGCTGTCTATTCGAGATTTGCCCTAAGTCGAACCCTGCTCTTCACCTCCCACAGGGTCAACCTGGTTGCTCACACATGGTTTTTATTTTTAGGCCCTGCCCCAAGTGTTAGTTTATGTTTCCCTTTGTTTGGGATATTAATTTGTGTACTATCCTTGTATGGTTGTTTCTTGGATAGCAAACAAAACAGGTGATGGACAGAATGTGGATCAATGTCACACATTCACCCCAGTCCAAAGATCTGGGCCCAAATCCATCGTTTTTTTGCACTCCACACCACCCTGGGTTAGACAATGGCGATATGCAAATCAGCTCTGACCCTGTGCCCCATGGGAACAGTCCAGTCCGAACTACAAAAGCCATGTCCTTCCCAGAACGGAATCAAGCATCCGAGGACCGGACCGGTTTCGAGGTAACACCTCTCATCAGCCCGGCTAGCTTGACTCCAGTGGTGTGGAGTGCCTGGGACCCACGTCTGAGCATCCCCAGCGCACTTAGGGCGGTAATTGCAAACAAAACAGGTGATGGACAGAATGTGGATCAATGTCACACATTCACCCCAGTCCAAAGATCTGGGCCCAAATCCATCGTTTTTTTGCACTCCACACCACCCTGGGTTAGACAATGGCGATATGCAAATCAGCTCTGACCCTGTGCCCCATGGGAACAGTCCAGTCCGAACTACAAAAGCCATGTCCTTCCCAGAACGGAATCAAGCATCCGAGGACCGGACCGGTTTCGAGGTAACACCTCTCATCAGCCCGGCTAGCTTGACTCCAGTGGTGTGGAGTGCCTGGGACCCACGTCTGAGCATCCCCAGCGCACTTAGGGCGGTAATTGCAAACAAAACAGGTGATGGACAGAATGTGGATCAATGTCACACATTCACCCCAGTCCAAAGATCTGGGCCCAAATCCATCGTTTTTTTGCACTCCACACCACCCTGGGTTAGACAATGGCGATATGCAAATCAGCTCTGACCCTGTGCCCCATGGGAACAGTCCAGTCCGAACTACAAAAGCCATGTCCTTCCCAGAACGGAATCAAGCATCCGAGGACCGGACCGGTTTCGAGGTAACACCTCTCATCAGCCCGGCTAGCTTGACTCCAGTGGTGTGGAGTGCCTGGGACCCACGTCTGAGCATCCCCAGCGCACTTAGGGCGGTAATTGCAAACAAAACAGGTGATGGACAGAATGTGGATCAATGTCACACATTCACCCCAGTCCAAAGATCTGGGCCCAAATCCATCGTTTTTTTGCACTCCACACCACCCTGGGTTAGACAATGGCGATATGCAAATCAGCTCTGACCCTGTGCCCCATGGGAACAGTCCAGTCCGAACTACAAAAGCCATGTCCTTCCCAGAACGGAATCAAGCATCCGAGGACCGGACCGGTTTCGAGGTAACACCTCTCATCAGCCCGGCTAGCTTGACTCCAGTGGTGTGGAGTGCCTGGGACCCACGTCTGAGCATCCCCAGCGCACTTAGGGCGGTAATTGCAAACAAAACAGGTGATGGACAGAATGTGGATCAATGTCACACATTCACCCCAGTCCAAAGATCTGGGCCCAAATCCATCGTTTTTTTGCACTCCACACCACCCTGGGTTAGACAATGGCGATATGCAAATCAGCTCTGACCCTGTGCCCCATGGGAACAGTCCAGTCCGAACTACAAAAGCCATGTCCTTCCCAGAACGGAATCAAGCATCCGAGGACCGGACCGGTTTCGAGGTAACACCTCTCATCAGCCCGGCTAGCTTGACTCCAGTGGTGTGGAGTGCCTGGGACCCACGTCTGAGCATCCCCAGCGCACTTAGGGCGGTAATTGCAAACAAAACAGGTGATGGACAGAATGTGGATCAATGTCACACATTCACCCCAGTCCAAAGATCTGGGCCCAAATCCATCGTTTTTTTGCACTCCACACCACCCTGGGTTAGACAATGGCGATATGCAAATCAGCTCTGACCCTGTGCCCCATGGGAACAGTCCAGTCCGAACTACAAAAGCCATGTCCTTCCCAGAACGGAATCAAGCATCCGAGGACCGGACCGGTTTCGAGGTAACACCTCTCATCAGCCCGGCTAGCTTGACTCCAGTGGTGTGGAGTGCCTGGGACCCACGTCTGAGCATCCCCAGCGCACTTAGGGCGGTAATTGCAAACAAAACAGGTGATGGACAGAATGTGGATCAATGTCACACATTCACCCCAGTCCAAAGATCTGGGCCCAAATCCATCGTTTTTTTGCACTCCACACCACCCTGGGTTAGACAATGGCGATATGCAAATCAGCTCTGACCCTGTGCCCCATGGGAACAGTCCAGTCCGAACTACAAAAGCCATGTCCTTCCCAGAACGGAATCAAGCATCCGAGGACCGGATCGGTTTCGAGGTAACACCTCTCATCAGCCCGGCTAGCTTGACTCCAGTGGTGTGGAGTGCCTGGGACCCACGTCTGAGCATCCCCAGCGCACTTAGGGCGGTAATTGCAAACAAAACAGGTGATGGACAGAATGTGGATCAATGTCACACATTCACCCCAGTCCAAAGATCTGGGCCCAAATCCATCGTTTTTTTGCACTCCACACCACCCTGGGTTAGACAATGGCGATATGCAAATCAGCTCTGACCCTGTGCCCCATGGGAACAGTCCAGTCCGAACTACAAAAGCCATGTCCTTCCCAGAACGGAATCAAGCATCCGAGGACCGGACCGGTTTCGAGGTAACACCTCTCATCAGCCCGGCTAGCTTGACTCCAGTGGTGTGGAGTGCCTGGGACCCACGTCTGAGCATCCCCAGCGCACTTAGGGCGGTAATTGCAAACAAAACAGGTGATGGACAGAATGTGGATCAATGTCACACATTCACCCCAGTCCAAAGATCTGGGCCCAAATCCATCGTTTTTTTGCACTCCACACCACCCTGGGTTAGACAATGGCGATATGCAAATCAGCTCTGACCCTGTGCCCCATGGGAACAGTCCAGTCCGAACTACAAAAGCCATGTCCTTCCCAGAACGGAATCAAGCATCCGAGGACCGGACCGGTTTCGAGGTAACACCTCTCATCAGCCCGGCTAGCTTGACTCCAGTGGTGTGGAGTGCCTGGGACCCACGTCTGAGCATCCCCAGCGCACTTATGGCGGAATTTGCAAACAAAACAGGTGATGGACAGAATGTGGATCAATGTCACACATTCACCCCAGTCCAAAGATCTGGGCCCAAATCCATCGTTTTTTTGCACTCCACACCACCCCGGGTTAGACAATGGCGATATGCAAATCAGCTCTGACCCTGTGCCCCATGGGAACAGTCCAGTCCGAACTACAAAAGCCATGTACTTCCCAGAACGGAATCAAGCATCCGAGGACCGGACCGGTTTCGAGGTAACACCTCTCATCAGCCCGGCTAGCTTGACTCCAGTGGTGTGGAGTGCCTGGGACCCACGTCTGAGCATCCCCAGCGCACTTATGGCGGAATTTGCAAACAAAACAGGTGATGGACAGAATGTGGATCAATGTCACACATTCACCCCAGTCCAAAGATCTGGGCCCAAATCCATCGTTTTTGTGCACTCCACACCACCCCGGGTTAGACAATGGCGATATGCAAATCAGCTCTGACCCTGTTGCCCCATGGGAACAGTCCAGTCTGAACTACAAAAGCCATGTCCTTCCCAGAACGGAATCAAGCATCCGAGGACCGGACCGGTTTCGAGGTAACACCTCTCATCAGCCCGGCTAGCCTGACTCCAAGTGGTGTGGAGTGCCTGGGACCCACGTCTGGGCATCCCCAGCGCACTTAGGGCGGCAATTGCAAAAACAACAAGTGATGGACCGAATGTGGATCAATGTCACACATTACCCCAGTCAAAAGATCTGGGCCCAAATCCATCGTTTTTTTGCACTCCACACCACCCTGGGTTAGACAATGGCGATATGCAAATCAGCTCTGACCCTGTTGCCCCATGGGAACAGTCCAGTCCGAACTACAAAAGCCATGTCCTTCCCAGAACGGAATCAAGCATCCGAGGACCGGACCGGTTTCGAGGTAACACCTCTCATCAGCCCGGCTAGCCTGACTCCAAGTGGTGTGGAGTGCCTGGGACCCACGTCTGGGCATCCCCAGCGCGTTTTTTTGCACTCCACACCACCCTAAGTGCGCTGGGGATGCCCAGACGTGGGTCCCAGGCACTCCACACCACTGGAGTCAAGCTAGCCGGGCTGATGAGAGGTGTTACCTCGAAACCGGTCCGGTCCTCGGATGCTTGATTCCGTTCTGGGAAGGACATGGCTTTTGTAGTTCGGACTGGACTGTTCCCATGGGGCAACAGGGTCAGAGCTGATTTGCATATCGCCATTGTCTAACCCAGGGTGGTGTGGAGTGCAAAAAAACGATGGATTTGGGCCCAGATCTTTTGACTGGGGGAGTGTGTGACATTGATCCACATTCAGTCCATCACTTGTTGTTTTTGCAATTGCCGCCCTAAGTGCGCTGGGGATGCCCAGACGTGGGTCCCAGGCACTCCACACCACTGGAGTCAAGCTAGCCGGGCTGATGAGAGGTGTTACCTCGAAACCGGTCCGGTCCTCGGATGCTTGATTCCGTTCTGGGAAGGACATGGCTTTTGTAGTTCGGACTGGACTGTTCCCATGGGGCAACAGGGTCAGAGCTGATTTGCATATCGCCATTGTCTAACCCAGGGTGGTGTGGAGTGCAAAAAAACGATGGATTTGGGCCCAGATCTTTTGACTGGGGGAGTGTGTGACATTGATCCACATTCAGTCCATCACTTGTTGTTTTTGCAATTGCCGCCCTAAGTGCGCTGGGGATGCCCAGACGTGGGTCCCAGGCACTCCACACCACTTGGAGTCAAGCTAGCCGGGCTGATGAGAGGTGTTACCTCGAAACCGGTCCGGTCCTCGGATGCTTGATTCCGTTCTGGGAAGGACATGGCTTTTGTAGTTCGGACTGGACTGTTCCCATGGGGCAACAGGGTCAGAGCTGATTTGCATATCGCCATTGTCTAACCCAGGGTGGTGTGGAGTGCAAAAAAACGATGGATTTGGGCCCAGATCTTTTGACTGGGGGAGTGTGTGACATTGATCCACATTCAGTCCATCACTTGTTGTTTTTGCAATTGCCGCCCTAAGTGCGCTGGGGATGCCCAGACGTGGGTCCCAGGCACTCCACACCACTTGGAGTCAAGCTAGCCGGGCTGATGAGAGGTGTTACCTCGAAACCGGTCCGGTCCTCGGATGCTTGATTCCGTTCTGGGAAGGACATGGCTTTTGTAGTTCGGACTGGACTGTTCCCATGGGGCAACAGGGTCAGAGCTGATTTGCATATCGCCATTGTCTAACCCAGGGTGGTGTGGAGTGCAAAAAAACGATGGATTTGGGCCCAGATCTTTTGACTGGGGGAGTGTGTGACATTGATCCACATTCAGTCCATCACTTGTTGTTTTTGCAATTGCCGCCCTAAGTGCGCTGGGGATGCCCAGACGTGGGTCCCAGGCACTCCACACCACTTGGAGTCAAGCTAGCCGGGCTGATGAGAGGTGTTACCTCGAAACCGGTCCGGTCCTCGGATGCTTGATTCCGTTCTGGGAAGGACATGGCTTTTGTAGTTCGGACTGGACTGTTCCCATGGGGCAACAGGGTCAGAGCTGATTTGCATATCGCCATTGTCTAACCCAGGGTGGTGTGGAGTGCAAAAAAACGATGGATTTGGGCCCAGATCTTTTGACTGGGGGAGTGTGTGACATTGATCCACATTCAGTCCATCACTTGTTGTTTTTGCAATTGCCGCCCTAAGTGCGCTGGGGATGCCCAGACGTGGGTCCCAGGCACTCCACACCACTGGAGTCAAGCTAGCCGGGCTGATGAGAGGTGTTACCTCGAAACCGGTCCGGTCCTCGGATGCTTGATTCCGTTCTGGGAAGGACATGGCTTTTGTAGTTCGGACTGGACTGTTCCCATGGGGCAACAGGGTCAGAGCTGATTTGCATATCGCCATTGTCTAACCCAGGGTGGTGTGGAGTGCAAAAAAACGATGGATTTGGGCCCAGATCTTTTGACTGGGGAAGTGTGTGACATTGATCCACATTCAGTCCATCACTTGTTGTTTTTGCAATTGCCGCCCTAAGTGCGCTGGGGATGCCCAGACGTGGGTCCCAGGCACTCCACACCACTTGGAGTCAAGCTAGCCGTGCTGATGAGAGGTGTTACCTCGAAACCGGTCCGGTCCTCGGATGCTTGATTCCGTTCTGGGAAGGACATGGCTTTTGTAGTTCGGACTGGACTGTTCCCATGGGGCAACAGGGTCAGAGCTGATTTGCATATCGCCATTGTCTAACCCAGGGTGGTGTGGAGTGCAAAAAAACGATGGATTTGGGCCCAGATCTTTTGACTGGGGGAGTGTGTGACATTGATCCACATTCAGTCCATCACTTGTTGTTTTTGCAATTGCCGCCCTAAGTGCGCTGGGGATGCCCAGACGTGGGTCCCAGGCACTCCACACCACTTGGAGTCAAGCTAGCCGGGCTGATGAGAGGTGTTACCTCGAAACCGGTCCGGTCCTCGGATGCTTGATTCCGTTCTGGGAAGGACATGGCTTTTGTAGTTCGGACTGGACTGTTCCCATGGGGCAACAGGGTCAGAGCTGATTTGCATATCGCCATTGTCTAACCCAGGGTGGTGTGGAGTGCAAAAAAACGATGGATTTGGGCCCAGATCTTTTGACTGGGGGAGTGTGTGACATTGATCCACATTCAGTCCATCACTTGTTGTATTTGCAATTGCCGCCCTAAGTGCGCTGGGGATGCCCAGACGTGGGTCCCAGGCACTCCACACCACTTGGAGTCAAGCTAGCCGGGCTGATGAGAGGTGTTACCTCGAAACCGGTCCGGTCCTCGGATGCTTGATTCCGTTCTGGGAAGGACATGGCTTTTGTAGTTCGGACTGGACTGTTCCCATGGGGCAACAGGGTCAGAGCTGATTTGCATATCGCCATTGTCTAACCCAGGGTGGTGTGGAGTGCAAAAAAACGATGGATTTGGGCCCAGATCTTTTGACTGGGGGAGTGTGTGACATTGATCCAAATTCAGTCCATCACTTGTTGTTTTTGCAATTGCCGCCCTAAGTGCGCTGGGGATGCCCAGACGTGGGTCCCAGGCACTCCACACCACTTGGAGTCAAGCTAGCCGGGCTGATGAGAGGTGTTACCTCGAAACCGGTCCGGTCCTCGGATGCTTGATTCCGTTCTGGGAAGGACATGGCTTTTGTAGTTCGGACTGGACTGTTCCCATGGGGCAACAGGGTCAGAGCTGATTTGCATATCGCCATTGTCTAACCCAGGGTGGTGTGGAGTGCAAAAAAACGATGGATTTGGGCCCAGATCTTTTGACTGGGGGAGTGTGTGACATTGATCCACATTCAGTCCATCACTTGTTGTTTTTGCAATTGCCGCCCTAAGTGCGCTGGGGATGCCCAGACGTGGGTCCCAGGCACTCCACACCACTTGGAGTCAAGCTAGCCGGGCTGATGAGAGGTGTTTCCTCGAAACCGGTTCGGTCCTCGGATGCTTGATTCCGTTCTGGGAAGGACATGGCTTTTGTAGTTCGGACTGGACTGTTCCCATGGGGCAACAGGGTCAGAGCTGATTTGCATATTGCCATTGTCTAACCCAGGGTGGTGTGGAGTGCAAAAAAACGATGGATTTGGGCCCAGATCTTTTGACTGGGGGAGTGTGTGACATTGATCCACATTCAGTCCATCACTTGTTGTTTTTGTTTCTTGGATAGAACAGCCCGCGGGGGCGTCATCATATGTGTTTGCATTTCTTGAGCCCCATTTAGCGGTGTGAGGGAAGTGACCAGAGGGGGATACCGGTGATGAATTATTCTGTGGTTTTTGGGTGGGAGTTAGTAAGGGGATGTCTCAGGCTCTAGAAGGGGTATGTCCGGGGGTGAGAGATAACCTTCTTTCCGTGCGCTCTATTTCCGTGGACACCGCGCCAATAGCCCTCTGGAGCATTTTATCTAACAATGTGGTGGGCGGTTCGCATATTACTTTGTTTCTACTAGCGGCAACCCTTTTTCCCATTCTCCCAGCAACTAACGATACAGATCTTCTAGGAAATTGCCTCGTCCCACAGCCCCCCAATGTGGTTATTCACCCTTGGGCCTCAGAAGGAGGCCAAAAGGAGAAAACAGGCCACCTAGCAAAACAGTTAGTACAGAGATATGGGACAAATCAACCCCAAGTTCGTTTGCAAACACACCCTCCCCTCCAGGGCAATGATTGAGCAATAACACAGCGATAGTCCAGGTAAAAAGAGAGGCATATGAATGTTATTAAATTATGTGGCAGAGTCACCAAGTTTCTGAAGGCAAGAGAATTGTTCAGAGTCTTACCCCTTACGTTAGCAGTGAGGTGGGGATAAGTACAGCAGCTCAGGGGGGTGACCCTGCCCTGCCGCTACCTGTCGTGGACGGGCGGAGGACGGCCCGCCCTTGGCCCAGGCTTAGCTCAGCGCAGTCCGCGCACGTCCCACGCTGCGGGGATGCTGCGGCGCTTTACAGGCTGCAACCGCCAAGCAGGGGTTTCTGGGGGATGTAGGCTTTTGCCCTCACAGCAGTCCAGGTGTCTGCTGAGCCTTTCCCCTCACGGCGTAGAAATGAGCTGCAAAGCCGTTCCCGTCATGGCATGGAATAAACTGTAGAGCTGTTCCCCTCACGGCGGCAGAAAAATACCCTGGAGTGCCTCCCATGCTGCGGGTGTGCTGCGGCGCTTTACAGGCTGCAGCCGGCGCAGGATGATGCCCCTGCCCTGCGCCAAGCAGGGGTTTCTGGGGGATGTAGGCCGTTGCCCTCACGATGGTCCAGGTGACTGTTGAGCCGTTCCCCTCACGGATTAGAAATGAGCTTCAAAGCAGTTCCCCTCACGGTGTGGAGTAAACTGTAGAGCTGTTCCCATCACGGGAGAAAAGTACCCTGGAGCGCGTCCTGCGCTGTAGGGGTGCTGCAGCACTTTACAGGATGCAGCCGGCGCAGGGATGATGCTCCTGCCCTGCGCCAAGCAGGGGTTTCGGTGGTGTTTAAGGCCCTTGCCCTCTCGACGGTCCTGGTGACTGCTGAGCCATTCGACTCACGGAATAGAAATGAGTTGCAAAGCCGTTTCCCTCACAGCGTGGAGTAAACTGTAGAGCCGTTCCCCTCACCGCGGGGGAAAAATACTCTGGAGCGCGTTATACAAGTGAGTAGAGCAAGGTAAAGTACCAGGTATGGTGTTGGTGGAGAAGCTGGTTAATCACAGCTCGCCCTAAGCCAGATAGCAGAGTTAAAAAAATTAAGCTTGTAGAGAACATTACTAACCAACAGCAATGCTTTCAGATAACTTGATATAGCAAAGGAATGATATACATATTACAGAGTGGTGGTAACCACTCTTTAGTTATAGTTAGGATTCCCAGAGATACAATTTCTTAAAATTTTTGCTCGCTAATAACTTTGCACCATCTGGAAGAATCTCCATGAAACTTTTTCAACCTATTTCTATTTCTAAAATGGAAAGTTTTGTATACATTTGTCAAATGGCACCAAAGAAAAAAGGGGGTATAAAACGTATTTTGGCACCAATGCATTTTCCAATAGATTTTGTACTTATGCATAGCAGTCAAACAGCTGAACAGGTTTCTAGAAGTTTGGCAGGGTTACGCATGGAGCTTTGCAGATGATCCTTTTGGGTAGTAGAGATAAGTAGGGTAAGTATTTTTAAAGTTATAAGGCATTTAAACTTAATGATATCTGTGACTGCAGTAGTTTCGCTAAAGTTTGCACAACGTCTGTGGTACATGCCTATGGCAAGTCATTATGTGATTAGCTAATGACTGCCTTTACAAAACTTAAAGGCAGCCATGTCTTTTTTCAGCCCACGTTCACTGTGTCCTGGGATAGGGGCTTAGAAATAGGTAAGTATTAGGTTTTATAATTTTCGCTTGCTTACTACCACTTAATTAAAGTGGTAATAGGTAGGGAAAAATTACATATAGTTTCTATAGGTTTTTTACATTTTCACAGTGTAACACAGGTAGAGTGGTACTTAAAAAAAAGGTAACAATTAAATATGGAATAAGAAATTGGTTTTAAAAAGCATCGTAATACACTATATTGCACACATATAGGGGCCGATTCCGATTCAGGAAACAAATCCGTACAACGATTCATATTCGTAGCCGTTTCCGTACGAATCGTAGTAATCCGTCCGAATCGAGTAATACGATCCGTAGGTCAAAACTCCGTCTGAATCCTTGCGAACCGTACGAAAGACGAGGGAAAATCCGTTTGACATAGACCCATACAGTGAGCCGTACGATTCGCAAACATGCCGTACGACTGGTCGAGTACGATCCGGACCGGGGACTGTGTACGCGATCCGTACGGTAAACGTAGCGTATAGGCAATTCGTACGGAGAGCCACACAATAACATACGCACCGTACCCCTGAATTCAAGGGGTGTACGCACGGGGTGTACACACCATACACCTAAGTCCTTGGGGGGTACGGACCGTACCCCTAGGCACCGTACACCGGCATTCATGGGTTGTACGCACGGGGATATACGCACCGTACCCCTGAAATCCAGGGGTGTACGCACCGTACACCTAAGCACCATACCCCTGCAACTATGGGGTGTACGCACCATACCCGGGGGGTTCATTCCGTATGCATTACAAGGTGAAATCAGCTTTTCCAGACATTTGCAGCTTCCGTAAAAAAGAGTTGTACGGAAGGGTGTCCACACGAATCGTACTTGCTGCGTCGTAAAAGGCTGCTGCGATCCGTATGAACATTACGTACAGCGTGTTTCGAGTGCGATTCGTATGGTTTCTTGAATCGTACGGTCTTTTGTACGATTCGTACGGAGAACTGCATTGAGTGCACATCAAACTACATCGTACTTATGGGTACGGTTCTGTGTACGAATCGTACGGACAAAAAGCTCCGTACGGCGATTTGGACTGGATTTTACCGAATCGGAACCGGCCCCATAGTGTATTACTGTACAAGGTTACATTTTTACACATTTAATTCTTCATAAAAAAGTGTTCACAGTACTGCAGAAATATCAAGATATTACAGCACAACTTAAAAATAATTCCTGAAAAAGATACATTTTTGAAAAACATGGTACTTCCTAGGTACCACTGGGGTACTCCATAAAGTTTTTAAAAAATATAAAGAAAAAGGTAAATACATTTCCCTACCTGTTACCACTTAAATAGCAATGGGGAACAATAATAACACCTAATGCTTACCTATATTTAAGGCCCTAACCCAGAATACAGCTAAGGTGTAATAAAAAAGCAGAACTATCTTTATTTTGTAAAGGCAGCCTTTCACCAATTATACACTGCCTTTGTAAACAGCATCTACCGCTGTATACTGGAAAGATGCCACAGTATACTGAGGTGCAATATATTACTAAGGCCCAGTTGTATTATCGTATTGCATGGCCCTTACGTCCCTCAATGTCTTGCATAGGTAAGGCAATACTTAAATCACATTTACAAAGCAACACAAGGCCACCATGCTTGGCCTCCATCATTTGGTAAATCAGGATAAACACAAGAAGCACAAATCATAGTCTTGCATTAATCTGACCCTATATCATATATCCTATCAAATTTCATGTAAATCCGTGAGCCACTTCACTCTGCGCCACTGCCCTGTAACCCACTCCAGTGTACGGCACCCCAATGTATGCCATTCCACTCTACACTATTCAATACTAGGCCACTCCACTCTACTCCACTCTATACTATTCCACTCTATGCCACTCCACTCTAGCCCACTCCAATCTGAGCTATTCCACTATATTCTACTCCAGTCAATGCTATTCTACTGTACACCACTCCACTGTATGCCACTCCACTATACGCTTTCCACTGTACACCACTGCACTCTCTTCCACTCCACTGTACACTACTGTACCCTACCCCAATTTCACTGTATGCAACTCCACAATATGCTATTCCATTGTACTCCACTCTACTAGACACCACTCTGGTGTATGCTACTCCACTTACACCACTCGACTGTATGCTATTCCAGTGTAAGCTATTACACTCAACACCGCTCTACTGTATGGCATTCCACTGTATGCAACTTCACTATATGCCGTTCTAATCTACACCTGTCCAAACTACGCCACTCCACAGCATGCTATTTCACTCTATCCCGCTCCACCATACTACACTCCAGTCTAGGCCACTCCAATTTACACCACTGCACAGCCATTTCAGTGTACGCTACTCCATTCTAGGATATTCCACTCCACCCCGTTCTACTCTAAGCTACTGCACTATATGCTATTCCACTCTACCCCACTCCACTGTATGCCACTCCACTCCATGCCTTTCCACTCTCCACTATTCCACTGTATGCCACTCCACTGTATGCTACTACACTCTGCGCCACTCCACTCTGCACCTCTCCATTCTATGTTATTTCACTGTGCACCACCTCACTGTATGTGACCTAACTCTACGTCACTCCACGGTACACTACTCTACTCTCTACCAATTCATTCTACACTATTTCACTGTATGAAACTCCAGTCTATGCTATTCCATTCTACCCTACTCTACTGTACATTACTTTAGTGTATGCCACTCCACTGTACACCACTCCACTGTATGTACTGCAGGCTCCCAAAGTGCTGCGTCTCGGGCGATTACCTTTCGATTCAGTGCAGCCTTCTAGTCATCTGGGGTCTCAGATGCCTCGCTGTAAGGGGCTACAGACGACCTGAGGACTGCTGGTGGACTAGAGTTGCCAGCTTCTGGACAGGCCTCTGAGTTTGGTGGCCATTCCGGGGTCAGGCAGCCGGTGCTCCATGCATGCAGCTCTAGGTAAGAATCAGGGCACCCAGCTTAGCGATTGTAGGTCGTGGATGACCTGTTGCAGCGGTTGCAGGTTCTTGGGGGGTTCACTGAAGTTAGTTGGGCGGTGTGTTTCTTTGTCAGCTTAGGTTGGGCGTCTGGATTTGGCGGCCATTACAAGGCCAGATAGCCGGGGCTCCAAGCATGTTGCACCCCAGGGCTATTTTCCTGAATTAGGCAACCAGCTTAGTGAAGTAGGTGACCTGTTGCGGGGCTGTAGAATCTTCGAGGTGTTAACTCTGTCGGTTGATCGGGGTGCATCGAGGAGAGCGTCCTCGGGTGGCGGCCATTGCAGAATCAGGCAGCAGGGGCTCCAGGAGAGGTGCGGCTCCGGGCTCTGCTCTCTCTTTGCGGGACGATCCAGGCCTCGTCACGGGTCCCAGATGACCTGCCCAGTCCCCTACCGTTGGCCACAGGTATACAGGGGTCCTCCAGGGGTTCTGGTGCCCATCGCCTCCCGCTCCGCTCAGCCCCCAGCCACCGTACAAAAGCGTTCTGATGCCTCCACCCACGGCTGCGATGCCTCCAATAATTCTCCAATTCGTGTCAGGATCCGGCTGTGTATAGACCCTCGCACTGCCCGCGCTCTCAGCTTGGCTCGGCGGGACCGGGAGAGGAGTTCCCTGGTGTCCGTGGGCGCAAATGGCTGCAGCACAGAGCGACCGGGCATTTCGCCCACTTGTACGGAATGTACTTCCTGTAACCAAATGGTGTACACCACACCCGAAATGATACAGACAGCAAACGCTGCTCTCAGATTTCCTTAATTGTCTCATAAGCATGATCCATTAACAAAAAGGACTTGATCAGGATCAGACAATGCCTCATCCACAATGTCAGGCCTTGGTTTCGTACATAGTTCAGTGACATCCAGACAGTCATGGTCTCCACATTCTTCCCCATCAGCGCTTGGAATGGGTAACAAGGAATCAGGATTTAATACATAACACATCTTCAGGGTTATATGAGCAGCAAGAAGCACCTTCTCATCCCTTAACAATATGTTATTTGTCAAATGCTGTGTCTTGGTTCTTGTCATCAGAAGCTCAACTGAGTGTGGTACATACACTTTAAGAGGATGACCCATCCCAATGCTCTCACATTGTTCAATACTGTCACCTGTTGCAGCAACGGATGTAAGACATCCAGGCAATGCTGAAGATACAGTGCCTAAGGTAGCTGAGAAATAGGCCACAGGTTTAATGGCATCTCTATTTGTCTGTGTGAGCCCAAATAGAGCACAACCTTCCCTTTAATGACAGAAGAGCAGAAATGCTTTGTTATAATCAGGCATTCATACAGCTACAGCGCAACACAGGCATTCTCTCAACTCCAGGAAGGCGAGTAGTCAATCGTTATCACAAGGCACTGGATCGCACTCATCCTTGCAAATTAGCATCTGCAAAGGTTTCACCGTCAGTGAAAATGTTGGGATTCACTATCGACACTAGTCAACAATTCCCAGAAATATTCTGACCTCCTTTTGGGTCCTAGACGAATTAATTTTCATGTTTGCCTCCATTTGTTGCAGTGACACCTTCCCCTTGCCCTTTTCAATCTCATGGCCCAAGTACTGCACGTTCTTCAGACAGTATTGAAGCTTACTCAGAGACACCTTATCTCCATTCTCAGCCAGATGGTTCAGTAAGGCACTGGTATTAACTCTGCAAGTATCATGTGTCTCAGACGCAATCAGAAGTTCATCTATGTATTGGACCAATACTGAGTTTTAAGGCAGAATCAGACTTTCAAGGTTCTTTTTCAAGATCTGGTTGAAAATAGGTGGGCTTTCAGTATACCTTTGAGGGATACAACACCACGTTAAAACACAGATTTACAGATGGAAAGCAAATAAAAATTGGCTTTCTTCGTGCAATGGAATGGAGAAAAGCGCTTGGTGGAAGTCAATCGCCTTAAACCATTCAGCTTCATAGGGAATCTGGAATAGGATCATAGATGGATTCAGTACCATGGGACAACATGGAATCACTGTGCTGGTAATTTTCTTGAGGTCTTGGACAATGCAAAACTTTCGGCTAGGTTTCTGCAAGCCCATAATGGGAGAGTTGTATTGTCTTCCCATGATCTCTTTTAGTATGCCCTGCGCAATCATGACTCAAACATGGGTGTAATCCCTGCCACCGTTTCTGGAGTCAGATTGTACTGAGGTGTTCTTGAAAACTCTGCATTTGGCTTTATCTGTATGCGGACTCGCTCAACTCCTTAAATCAGTCCGATCTCCTCTCCTGAGAAGTCCCACACCACTGCTGAGACAGTGTCTCTGAGATCTAGTGGCATGTCTTCCACTGTCAATGGTTGTGCAGAGGTTCTGGTTAGCCAATTTCAAAGCAATGTCCTCATCATTTGTTTGCAACTCATTTTCCTTTTGTGTGCAGTGGATGTAAACACACTGGGATAGAATCACACACCACGAACTACTGGTGATTCTGAAAGGTTCCAATTTTTACCAGCACCTCTTAGGTCAAACGGTTTATAATCCTTTTATTAGAGACTCCTACAACTTGGATCGATTTTCCAGATAGGGGCAGGTTTAGGGCTACTGCAGATCTCACAGTAGAATGGGTAGCACCAGTATTAATCAAGAATGTAATGGGATGACCATCCACATCTGCTTCTATGTAGGGTCCATTCTGGTCTACCTCTAAGACTGCACCAAGTCTACCGTCTTCCTCCTCTCTCAGGCACCGTCATATGGATGGGTCCGGATTGTGTCCATCAAGAGCGTCCATCAAGGGCATTTGGTGGTATATCTGATTGCCCTGTGTAATTCTCGGAGGCTGAGGCTATTGAACTAATTGGTTCTGATTTCCTCCAGCATAACATTACCTTGGCCTGGTCACTGCCTGTAACTGGGTAACCCCATCTAGCATCTCAATGAGTTCCTCTCCCTGTTCTTGGTGCGCATGATTGAGGGGACATTCGCACTTCCAATGCCCAATTTTATGACAACAAAGACATGCAGTGAACTTTTCAGGTTAACAACATCTATCCCTGACATCTATCTCTGTCTTCGGATCAATAGGGACACCTCTTCTTCTTCCTTGCTTTGTCGACCCTCCAACTTGCACGCCTCCTGGGGCGTTCCCCTGGCTGCAAGTTCCAGCTCCCCTCTCTCCTGCCGCTCTCTCAAGCTCCTGCCGCTACTCTCCTGATGTAGCATTTGCCCCCGGAGCGTTCCTCGCCTCGCTTCGCCTGCCACCTGCTGCTTGCACCGCGTCACTCGTGGCTGCTTAGCGCTTGATTCTTTTTGTTGCAACCATGGCAGAGTGCTTCCAGCAGAGTACGCAGATAATTGACGAGCTGGAGAGCTGGAGATGGAGCTAGAGAGCCGAAAGACCACACAGAATTCCAGATGACCACCAACCAATCCCAGTGTGGCATTATAGCACAATCCAACAGCACTGTCACTCCACGCAGCAACTCACCCTGCTTTCACAATTTCTCTATATGCCTTCACTCACACAATCATCTTAAGTCCGTAATTGTCTGGCATTCTAAAGGATAGATAGAATTCAACCACTCAAGAGCATTTACACAGAGTAACCTTCGGATAGCGTGAATCGCCTGGATAAGTATAGTTAACCCATGTGCACAAGGTCCATTAGATGATTCACATATGTCCCATTCATACAAAGTTCCCTGTCTTAGGTGGAACTCTAGATGTCGTCTCACGACAAATCCTCAATTCTCCACTCAAACAATCACAATGTCTTCTACACCTTTCAACATCCTGGGATCTTAGGCCACTTTGGGGCCCGCAACTCAAATCTAATTCTTTGGGCCACGTCAGACCCGAAACCACGTTCACTCGACTCTCACTCTAACTCCGCAAGACATTACACCATCTTACCATTCCCACACTCTAACACCCTATCACTCTAACTTTAGCCGCACCGTCAAACTCCGTCAGTCACCACTGGAATCCTACGCCTTCCGTTCTCGATTGTTGGGCACTAATTTGGGCATTTTGGGGTTCCAAGTTCTACCTACGGTAAACCAATTCTAGATTCTCCCTTAATTTATGGCAAACCATCCTACTCTGATACCAACTGAAAGGGCCAGGCCCATTCATTCTAACCTTTTCTAGAGACACACTCTGATGGATCTTTTAAGCCGCATGGAAGTGTGAAGGGGAGACAATTCGTTAATACACAGTCAATTTAGAAATTCCGCTTCCTGATACATAATAACCAAAGGCCAATTGTGGAAGTTCAGTTAGATTTATTACAAAGTCAGAAATAATTGAACATAGACACATCTCAACATGAGGGTATATTAATACAAAGGAAACAGAATAAAGCCACAACCTATGCACCCAATTCAAACAGTGCAACATGAACAGGAGTATTATCTCAAGAAGAAGGATACAGACAATCAAGAAGCAAGAGTGCAAATTTCCCTGCATCGAGGGTTGGTGGATGTAGAACATTTAAATCTATCCTTACTCTGTCTCTAATGGTGACATCCCTACAAAAATGAATAAGCATTTCAAGCCAGGAGTAAAGGTGTCAGTCGTGGAGTATTCCTAAGAAGTTTCTTCACCGTTGAGATGGGTCAAGCACTATCGCTAGAGAAAGTGCCCTTTCTGAGATGCTCCTTCTCCGAAGGCAAGAAAGATGTGTGCCACTATCCCTAATTCCAGCAACCAGTTATCCACAGGTAGAGTCCCATAATGCACTTCTCACAGTTGCTCAACAATGGGTAGTCATGAGCGTACTTTTTCACGGTGTTCCTCATGTTCGTCCTTTCAACAATTCGTCCTTGGTTTCAGTGTCATCTCCCGTGTGAAACCGACTTTTCCCCTTATCGTCTTCAAGTCATGTAATTGTAACTTCTCTCATTTGACTAGCTGCTAAAACAAACACTTTCATTGCCTAAAAGTATTTTTTTCCACCTGCAATGCAAAACGTGAGAAAAAACAGCTTCCACAGTGCACATGAAACTCAGAACATTAATTCTAAAGCGAGAGTTTTTCAGGCGTTCGCATTTTAGGCCTACAGCTTTTGGCTAACATAAGAAAGCATCACTTAAGCATTTCAAATTTCATAACTATATTGCAATTTTACTAACACATTTGCAAATTGTAGAAAGTATCATTATTAAACACGTTTAGTACAAGAGTAGTGTTGAAACTCCAAAACACGATTTCTTTATATTAACATTTTCTGATAGTTATGTCATGTAGATACATGTAGATACATGAACAAGATTCCCAATTCTAACACTCACGTTCACACAGGAAATAATTATATGTGTTAAATGCAATTATGAATTTACAGGAGTTAATCTGTAGCCTCATGTAGGAGAGTTGTGAAAAGGAGTCAGAAGATGATATATGTGTTGTGAGTTGTTAACATAAAAAGGATATTTAGCAAACATAATGCATAGAATATATATTTATAGTATCTTTAGAAAGGCCATGTGTGGAGATGTATTTAATCTGTGAATGGAAAAAAGCCATAAATACAACTACATGTTATCATGACAGCGCAGTAAAACAAATAAATATGCATGGATCACTAGTGGCTTGCCCTGTGTCTTTACGGCAGGCAAAGGCAATAGGGCATTCAAACAGCACATATTTACTAAACAAAAAGCCTTAAATCGGCAAATGAAATGATGTCCTATGAGCAAAAGTAATAATTCTACGAACATGTTGTGTTTGCAGTCTAATAAAATGACAGCTTGAAGCCACATTACCAAAACCAAATGTGAACATAAATGGGATAATGCATGAGCCTTGATGGACAGCCCAGTATAGCACTGGGAAAACCATGAAAACACAGAAAAAACGAATGCATGAAGAGAGTTGGCCCAAACTCCACACTCTCGCTCAATACTTTGTTTTGTGCTTTTTCAAAGAATTGATAAATTGCACTAACGCTGTTCGTAACCAGACCTAAAAGTGTCTCACATCATTAGTGATTAATAACAGTTAAAGACATTCCAAGAAATTTTATTTGATTAAACTTGAGCTGTCCTGGTGCCCGCCAAACATGGCCAAGCACGTAAAAATTCATTATTTACAGATTGGACATTATGTTGTTTGAAAATGTTTAGTAAATAAGGTAAAGTGCATAAAAATAGCGGAAAATGAAGACACCAATAAAACAAAATGTGCATGCGTTGTGACTTGTTACAGAAGTCTGTCTTATGCACCATGAGTCTTGGCATACTATATTAAGAAATGTATACATGTCTTCCTGGTATACATTTTCCAAGACGTTCCAAAGGGAATGCTGGAATTCTGGTTTGCACCAAAACAGAGCAGAGTTATACTGACTTTAGTATTATGTGTTCATGACAGTCCTCAATGGTTCCTGCTTAATAATTTGTGATGAAGCATGTTGATGCATTTTAAAGTTTCTTTGTTTCAAAGGGTTATCTGTCCCTTTGTCTTGCAAGCAGTAACAATCCATAAATGTTCGAGGTACTTACCACTTCCCCCATAATGTCATCCTTTAACCCATTCCACAGGAAAGAACCAGTTTACTGTCTTCCTCTCAACTGAGCGCAACAATGTCTAAAAAAATTAATCCATTTGTTCATTAGTTTTTTTTATTGATGTATGACACAACTTGTCCTGGATTTCTGCTTGTGGAATACACCATCTCCATTAAAAAGTTTGGACCGGAGGAGGAGCTACGCGAGCATCCGTGATGGCCACATGAGCACAGGGCTCCCGGGACCCTTGCCGCCCTTCACACAAATCCTGAATCTATCCTGATTCTGAAGACGGGTTACTGGAGATGAACCTCTGCTGACGCTTTCGCTCTTTTTAGAATTTAATTTGGACGTTGGGAACCGCAGTTACGTTGATCTGAACTTTTGAGGCCCACCCCATGGTGAAGCGGGGGGCTTGGCAAGCTGGCACGCCGGGACGTAGTTGAACAACAACGGCTGAGGGGCTTCCCCCCAGTAGCCTTGAACCAACTTTCAGTTTCGTTTTTGGGTCCTGGCTTCATCAGACCGCAAGTCGCTCCCGGCTTGTCGGAGCTCCAGCCTGGCTCTGCCTCTTCATCATGTGCCTTCGGTTGTGAGCGCTTCTGTATCGAGCTACGTTTTCACCTCTGCCACGTGAGCCCATTTTTGTAGACTTTTGGTGATTTGCCCGCGAACGGCCATTTTCACCAGGACTCACGGGCCCCTCCGGGGTGCATCTTCCAAGATGGCTAACAGGGCCGACAATGAGAAGCAGAAAACCAAGACGCCTCTACGCGGGGAACCGATTCAAACTAACGCCATGGACCGCTATACCCAGCCCAAAGGGTCCCCCGGTGGCACCAGCCGCACTCCGGAGGAAGACAAGGACGACCCGGCTGCCCTGACCGAACTGTCTCTCCAGGATGTCATGGGCGCTATTGCCAACATGAAGGCTACCATCGGCCAGCATTATGAAGCTCTTGCTCTTAAAACCGACACGGTGGCCATCGATGTCACCCTGATTAGAGCTGACTTGTCTAAGACCAATGAAAGGGTCAAGTCGCTGGACTTAAAGACCTCTAGCCTCACGGCCGATGTGTTGAACCTACAGACTGAAGTCGGCAATCTGCGATCCTCCAACGACCTCATGTCTCACCGACTGGAGGACTTTGAAAACAGGGCACGACGCAACAACATACGCATCATTGGAGTCCCTGAAAACCCCGATAAAACAGGACTGAGCAAATGTTTCGCCATGGAGCGTGACCATCGTGTGCCGGGTGGGAAACCGAGGCCAGGTGCCCCTCCGAGGCCTATCAATGCCAGGCTTTTCCATTTCAGAGTTAGAGACGCTATCCTGCAGGCCTCGAGGGTGAGCGGCCCGGTAAAGTTCGAAAACACAACAGTGAGTTTTTACCCAGACTTCACTCAGCTTGTTCAAAGGCAAGTTCAAGTTCAAGTTCAAGGATTTGTATAGCGCACTGCTCACCCAGAGGGTCTCAAGGCGCTTGGGGAAGGGGGGTTCAGTTTTTGTCGAATAGCCAGGTTTTGAGTTCTTTTCTAAAGGAGATGTGGTTTTGAGTGAGTTAGAGGTGAGTGGGGAGTGAGTTCCAGGTCTTGGCCGCCAGGAAGGAGAAGGATCTGCCACCCATGGTGGATTTCCGGATGCGCGGGACTGCTGCGAGGGCTTGATTGGATGATCTAAGTTGGCGGGTGGGTGAGTAGAAGGACAGTCGAGTGTTGAGGAATTCGGATCCTAGTTTGTAGAAGGCCTTGTGTGCATGGGTGAGAAGACGGAATGTAATTCTCTTGTTGACGGGAAGCCAGTGGAGGTCTTTTAGGTGTCCGGTGATGTGATCTTGGCGAGGGATGTCCAATATGAGTCTCGCTGATGCATTTTGGATGCGTTGGAGTTTTTTCTGTAATTTTGCTGTGATTCCGGCGTATAGTGTGTTACCATAATCCAGTCGACTCGTGACTAGTGCGTGGGTGACAGTCTTTCTTGTTTCGAGGGGGATCCAGCGGAAGATCTTTTTGCGAATACGAAGAACGTTGAAGCAGGAGGATGATACTGCGTTGATTTGTCTGGCTATCGAGAGAGAGGAGTCTAGTATGAAGCCAAGGTTGCGTGCGTGGTCTGTGGGTGTGGGAGCTGTGCCCAGAGCGGAAGGCCACCAAGAGTCGTCCCAGGCAGAGGGGGAGGATCCTAGGATGAGCACCTCCGTTTTGTCTGAGTTGAGTTTTAGGCGGCTATGTTTCATCCATTCGGCTACTTCTTTCATGCCTTTGTGGAGGTTAGTTTTGGCGGTGTTAGGGTCTTTGGTGAGGGAAAGGATTAGTTGGGTGTCGTTGGCGTAAGAGATGATGTTGAGGTTGTGTTGACGCGCGATGGAGGCGAGTGGACTCATGTAGACGTTGAAGAGGGTGGGACTGAGTGATGAGCCTTGTGGTGCTCCACATATAACTTCAGTGGCCTCTGAGGTGAATGGGGGAAGTCAGACTTTTTGAGTTCTCCCGTCGAGGAATGAGATGATCCAATCCAGGGCCCTTCCTTGTATCCCGATGTTGCTAAGGCGTTGTATAAGGGTGCTGTGGCAGACTGTGTCGAAAGCGGCCGAGAGGTCGAGAAGAATGAGGGCCGCTGTTTCTCCGTTATCCAGAAGTGTTCGCATGTCGTCTGTTGCTGCAATGAGGGCTGTTTTGGTGCTGTGTTTGGCTCGAAATCCGGACTGAGAGGGATCGAGGGAGTTGTTAGATTCAAGGAAGGTGGCGAGCTGGCTGTTGACGGCATTCTCAATGACTTTGGCGGGGAAGGGGAGGAGGGAAATGGGACGGTAGTTTTTGAGTTCGGAGGGGTCGGCTGTGGGTTTCTTCAAGAGGGCGCTGAGTTCGGCGTGTTTCCAGCTTTCTGGGAAGGTGGCAGAGTTGAGTGAGCAGTTGATGACATCACGGAGGTGGGGTGCGATGATGGAGTCTGCTTTGTTGAAGATGTGGTGGGGACAGGGGTCGGTTGGCGATCCGGAGTGGATTGAGTTCATCAGGCGGATGGTGTCTTCAGTGGTGATTGGGTTCCATGTGCTGAGGATGTTAGTTGGTGGTGATGGGTTAGAAGGAGGTGGAGAGGGTTGTTCGCTGGGAGTGTTTTCGAAGCTGTTGTGAATGTCTGCAATTTTGTTGTAGAAGAAGGAGGATAATGCATCGCAGAGGTCTTGGGAGGGAGTGATGTCGTTAGATGCTGCGGCGGGGTTGGTGAATTCTTTGACGATGTTGAAAAGTTCCTTGCTGTTGTGGGCGTTGTTGTCGAGACGATCCTTGAAAGCTGATTTCTTGGTGGATCGAATCAGTTGGTGGTGTTTGCGGGTGGCTGCCTTGAGGGTGGCCATGTTGTCGGAGGTTGGGTTTTTTCTCCATGTTTTCTCAAGGTTGCGGCATAGCTTCTTGGATTTTTTAAGGTCATCATTGAACCAGGGAGCTTTTTTGCTGCATGAATTGATCTTGTGCTTTTTCAGGGGCCAATTCGTCAGCACTGTGTGTGATCCATTGCTTGAGTTTGGTGGCCGCTTGGTTAGGGTCCAATGAGAGGGTGGGAGGGTGATGTGAGGAGTTGGTCAGAAGTGATTTTGTTCCAGTTTCTGCGAGGAATAGGTTGTGGGTGGTAGTGGGTCAAGGTGGTTTTGTAGCTGAAGTGAACACAGCTGTGGTCTGTCCAATGGAGAGCTGTGGTGCGGTCGAAGGAAATGTGCTTGCTGGAGGTGAAGATAGGGTCGAGTGTGTGCCCGGCTATATGGGTGGGGGTATTCACAAGTTGTTTGAGTCCGAGATTGGCCAGGTTGTCCATAAGGGAGTTGGTGTTGCTGTCGTGTTTGTTTTCAAAGTGGAAGTTGAGGTCTCCTAATAGAATGTAGTTCTCTGAAGCGAGGGCATGTGGGCTGACGAAGTCAGTGATGTCATCGCTGAATTGAGTGCGGGTTCCTGGAGGCCTGTAGATGAGGGTGCCTCTAAGTGTGGGCCTAGGGTCGGTGTGGATCTGGAAGTGGAGATGTTCGGCGGTCGCAAGATTATCGTCGAAGCTGGTCGTGATTTTGATGGTGTTCCTGTGGATGATGGGCCTGAAATATGCGATGCTGTTTCCTACTAGGCTTCGTGTTGAATACAAGGACCGGACGTTTTTCTTTGACCGTCCTGAGAGTGTTAGTGACTGGCTGGATTCTCTGCCTCCCCGGAGCGATCGAACTGAGCACCCTGGTGGTCCTGAGGGTGGCTAACCGGTGCAAGAGTGACACTGTGGTTCCCGACTTCGGAACATTTGACTTTTCACACAGCTGGGTTCGATGATTCTAATTATTGTATTTTATTGCTGCATACCCGAGGGTGGTGGGGGGAAACAATACTCTTTCCTCTTCCTGGTTTCTTTTTGTAGATTAGTTTAATGCCAGGGCGACAGTCACACAGCAAGTTGGGGTGGCTTTTGAGTCTAACGCAGGGTTGCAGGGTGGGGGTGTTGTAACGGGTTCAAGTTGGGGGTGGGGGGAGTTTGTGTGTTGTTTTTTTTCTCTCAAGGCAACATATTGTTCTTCTTTGCGATCCGGTCACTGTGTTCTTTGTGGGGTGGACTCTGCATTCTTCGCTGGGATGGGGGGTAGTGGGTTGAGGCTAATATCTTGGAATGTCAACGGGTTGGGTGATAGAATAAAACGGGGAGTGGTGTTACAATTCCTGCGTCGCCTCTCCCTAGATGTCGTTCTCCTACAGGAAACACATTTGATTGGGAATACGTGTCATGCCATGAACAGGTGGGGGTATTGTCTCGTTGCACACTCTGGGTTCACTTCCGGTTCTAGGGGTGTTGGCATCCTTGTTCGGTCCTCTTTCCCTTTGGAAATAGACAACGTAATCCTTGATGACAGGGGGCGCTACGCCGCTCTCACCGGCAGATGGGAGGGTAGGACTGTGTCTCTGATTACTGTATATGTTCCACCTGGTCTACAGACCTCTGCTTTTTCAGACATTGGGCGTGTAGTGCTGGGGCTTCCTGATGGTATCCTGGTTATGGGTGGGGATTTCAATTCAGTTGTCTCTGGTAGTGTAGATCGCCACCCCCCTAGGGACCTCACCAAGTCTCAATCATGGCTGAGTGGGTTCCTGGAGACCTTTGGTCTGGTAGACTGTTGGAGGTTGATGCATCCCGAGCAGACGCAATACACTTTTCATTCTGGGGCCCACAGCAGTCTCTCCAGACTTGACTACGTCCTGATGCCGGCGGCGCAATCCTCCTCTATTAGAGAAATCAGACACCTTGCCCGGGGCATATCTTATCATTCCCCTTTGTGGCTCTGCATGGATACTAAGGGGTGTGGTGAAGGACGAGTTGTTCCCATAAACCCCTGGTATTTTCGTAACCCTACGACTCGCGTTGATCTGATAAAGTCCCTTGTTCACTATTTTCTTGAAAATGTTGGGTCTCTGTCCTCCTCTGTGTCATTGTGGGAAGCCTTCAAGATGGTTATTCGTGGACAGGCTCTATCGCTAATTGCGGGGGCCAAGCAAACTAAAAATGCAGACATTGTTCGTCTTGAGACAGAGATAGCCGAGCTGGAGAGTGAACTGGAGACCGGCGTGACTCGTGCTAAACTGCACTCCCTCGGCCTGAAACAACTAGATTATAGATCTCTGGTGACTGACCCTGCCAAAACAATGAATAGAGAGCAACAGGGCAGATTGTATGATGTCGGGGACAAGGCTGGTAAATTGATTGCGTGGCTCGATAAGAGAGAAAGGGCGAGTCGTGTGGTTCCCGTGATTGAGAAACCTGACGGACTGTGTGTGACAAATCTGACTGAGATTGTTGAGTGTTTTGTAGACTACTTTCGAATGGTGTACTCTCCGGTCTCTGATAGAGCAGAGGAAGATTCTCATCTGTTGTTGTGTGATGTTGCACTACCGCGTCTATCGGAGGTTGACAGAGACTTAATGGATGCTCCACTTTCGGCGGAAGAGATTGCTATTGCCGTTCGCTCCGTTCGCTCTGGCAAGGCTATGGGTCCCAATGGTCTGCCCATTGAGCTATACAAATCGTGTCCTGATAAGGTGGCACCGTATCTCCGAGATATGTTCCTTGAGTCGCGAGACCTCGTTTCCCTCCCTTTCGACCAGCGTCTAGCTACGATCGTGGTTATCCACAAGGAGGGGAAGCCGCGGGATCGCTGTGCCTCATATAGGCCCATCTCGCTGTTAAACGCCGAACCTAAAATACTAGCCAAATTGTTAGCTAACCGACTGATCGCGGTGATTGGTGACATGATTCATCCAGATCAATCTGGTTTTATCCCGCATCGTAACACTGCACTTAACCTGCGGCGCTTGCATGGCGTCCTCGCGAGGGCAGCGTCTCTTCACGAGCCGGCCATTTTGGCTTCCTTAGACGCCACGATGGCCTTTGACACTATAGAATGGCTGTATCTTTGGGCCGCCCTCGCGAAATTTGGTTTCGGTTCTGGGTTCATCGGGTGGGTGAAACTCTTGTATGAGAAACCGTTAGCTCAAGTGGTCGTTAATGGCCGAGTGTCAGACTCTTTTACTCTTGGGAGGGGTACACGGCAGGGCTGCCCGTTGTCCCCCATACTTTTTGCACTCGCTCTGGAGCCACTGGCTGCCTGGCTGCGATGGGAGCCTTCGATAAAGGATATCCAGTCGACCCCTGATTTTGAGGATTGAGTTTCGCTTTATGCAGATGATAGTTTGTTGTACCTCACTTCCCCCCGAAAATCGCTTAACGTATTGTTCGACGTGCTCACTTCGTTCCAGAAGAACTCAGGGTTAGTCATTAATTGGACTAAATCCTGTGTATATGTGCTTTCGGGTGGTCTCCCCCCTCTGCCTCGTAGATTTCCCATCCAGGTCTCGCAGACGGGATTCAAATACTTGGGGATTTTTATATCTCTGGACCCCGCCGTCCGCTATGAATGCAATCTACTTCCCCCTCTTCAGAGGCTGAAACTCGACGTTACTAGCTGGCGTAGGCTGCCATTGTCCCCGCTCGGGCGTGCTGCGCTTTTTAAAATGATGTCTCTGCCACGATTTTTGTACGCGCTCCAGAATTCGTTTGACATTATTCCGGCGAGCTACTTTCGAGAGGTGGAGAGCTTACAGAGTTTGGGATAGATGCGCATGAATTGCCCTTACTAAACTAACGCTCCCCTGGTATGACGGAGGTATGGCGCTTCCGGATATCAGGCGGTATTATTGGGCCTCTCAGTTGAGTGCGATTAGCCACGCAACGTAGGCGCCTAGCCCAAACCCGGCATTTGAGATAGATAAGTATCAGCTACCGGGTAGGAACTATAATAGGGCACTCTATTCTAGGGTAACAGGGAGGCACTTAACTGGACCTACCAAGATTGCTGTGCGAGTCTGGCAGGATGCGAATGTGGCTTTGGGTTGGAGAGATCGATTGACTCATGCAGCTCCTTTGTATTGTATTGTATTGTATTTATTATTTGTAACGTGCAACTGTCACCCTACGGGTATCCTGGCGCCCAAACAGGAAGTAGTCAGATGGTACAACAATACACTAGCTGTCATGACATATAGAGCAGCCGCCAGAGCTATTAAATAAAGTCACAGGGATTATACTTTGGCGAACAGCCAGGTTTTCAGGCTCTTTCTGAAACCCAGTAGGGTGTCAATTTGTCTGATGTTCTGGGGAAGCTCGTTCCACAGCCTAGAGGCCTTTGTATGCGTCTGATAGATTGGGATGCCTCTGGAAAACGAAAGGTTTTGAGAAATGGGAGATGATTGGAATTAGTAGGGTGGGCGACCTCTATGCCAAGGGCAAAATTAAGACTTTTGAGGCATTACAGACTGAATACGAGTTGAGTGACAGGGAGTTTTTCAGACACGCACAGGTTCGCCTCGCTTTGACCTCGGTATTCACTGTTGGCGTCGATATCCCTGAGTCCTCCCCGCTCAAAGATCGTGTGCTTGACTTTCATGTGCCCGATAGCACGATTTCATTAATATACAAGAAGTTGATCAATAATCGGGCGGATCTCCTTCTACGCCTCAGGGAGGTCTAGACTAGAGATGGTTTGGAACTAGACGACGAGGATTGGCAGTCTCTGTTATCCTCACCAAGGAGGTGGCTATTCCTGCCCGTCTTCGCCTGGTTCAACTATGTTACTGGTCCTCGCTTGGTCTGTATGGGTTATTGAACTGATGGATTGTGTAAGAGTGGCTGTGGAATGGTTGGTACCTTCCTCCATATAATTTGGGAGAGCCCGGAGGTGGCTGTATTCTGGAAACGTGTGCACACAGTGATAGAGAGGGTCACTGGAATTGCGGTGCGGCCTGAAGCCGGGCGATGTTTGCTGAATATGTGGGAACCGAATGATTGTAATGTTGCTCAGACCCAGTGGGCGACCCTTGGGAATATGATTGCCAAGAGAGACATCGCACAGTTGTGGGGTTCCCAGCGGCCGCCCACGGTATCAGTGTGGAAGGAAAATATGGATTGGTGCATGTTTAGAGAAAAGACTGTATATGTGGCTAGGGGCAGACCTAGGAGATGGAATAAAATCTGGAGCCAGTGGAATGCCTATCGTGGAAACATATGTACGCCACCTTTCATTGAGAGTCTAGAGGTCTCCCTTTCCCCCTGACCTGACAATCCATGCGTCTCTTACTTTATGTGGCTATCTACCGGCTTCCCCGCTGACCCCCCGACTCCTTGTATTAGTTGTATGTTGAAGAATACTGCACCCAGGGGTCCTTCCCGTACGAGCACAAGTCCGTTTATAGTGTACCATTGCCTTTAGTGTTGTTTGTTCTTTTCTTTTTCTTTTCTAAAAAAAAAAAAACAAACAGGGACATGAACAAATAATGAGAAATAATCCTGCATTTTGATATGAACTTCATCCTGAATCGCTGCCGGGCCTCAGGGACATCGGCTGAAGAGCTGTGACCTATAGTACTATACTTGCTTTAATTTTTATTAGCTGCCGGCCCCTGTGGTTGTAGGCCCTTGCTTGTAACATTATTGGAATGCACAATGAAGGTTTTAAAAAAAAAGTTTGGACCACCAAGCTGTATCTGAACATAGATGTTACCTCCTTCAGAAAATGCTGTGAATAGGAGATCATAACACAGCTTTAAGCCTACAGATCTCTGTCCTGATACTAGAAGCCTTTGCAACTAAAACTCCCACATGGGGGCTAATGTAAAGGAGCATTTAACTGGGAATCAGATTCCATAACCAACTCAATCTTTGACCCTTAGCAAACAAAGACGATTTACATGGACCTCTACCGAACACCATAATCTTAGTTTTGTTTAAGTTCATACATAAAAAACTAGAAAGAGCAGACAAGACGCATAGCAGCCCAATGGGAATTCTATCCAGTAAAACTAAGTCTCATGCATATGCCACAAAGTATACATGAACTCCTCCTCTAGCATTGCAGGAAACACTTCTCTTTTTGGAGAATGAGAGGGAGATCTATATAACATTTTAAAGGCTAAAAAGACATTGGGCAGGAATGTAACCTTGGTTAAGGCTGTTTGGGTTAGGTATTCTGGCAGAAAAAAAATATCATTAATTGCCAGGTAAACAGATAGCATATAGGGATATGAAAAATTCATAATAAGAAGAAGTTTGGACTCAGTGTCTTCTTCCACAGCCAGACTCTGTCATTCTTGTCAATGGTTGTGGTAAATGCTCAAATGCACAAAACAACCATGTAGTTTTGAATTGGTTTTTTCTATAGTATTACTAGCAAGCATTTTCAAAGTCATAATACTTTCCCTTCCACATCAAGGAGAATCAATAAGTGGTCATTTATCTAACATGATTTTAGCCCGGATGTATGACGTTACAACGCAGGCTATTACAACGCCTGCTTTACAACGCGGTTTTTACATCGCATACCTTTACAACGCATAGCGCTAGAGGTGCTGGATAGTGAAAAGTTTAATTTTCTATTCCAACTCCAGTCCCCGTGGACACTAGGGAAGGTGTTGGATAGAAAATTAAACTTATTCCCTATCCTAGAGCCCCCCCAGCGCAATGCGTTGTAATGGTTTGCGTTGTAATGACCGCGTTGTAATGGTAGTGCGTTGTAAAAGTTTCGTTGTAAAGGCTGTTTACCTTTTAGCCCATGTGTTTATGTATAGGGGCTTTACTGTAGAGGAATGGTGGATGATCAAAAGTGGAATGAATAAGGGTTAACAGAATCCATCTACTCCACCTGGACGATTTGTACAATTTCGAAAATCCTCTCCTGCAAGATATTCAGCAACATTGGAAACATGAAAAAACAGTTAAAACTGGCATAAACTCAAGACATTGAAGCAACAGATATTAGGCTTTAGAAGGCACACAATTCATGAAGATTATGTACCTGGTATGGAAGTTAAAATGAAATATTGGACTGACAAGAAATATTATAACCTTGAATTTCTTAATTTGTAAAGCTAGAATTTGCTCTGTCAATTAGAAGGCTTTGAATGGGATAATAATTAGTATTTTATCTCCATTCCAAGTTCAATGAAAGTGTGGATATTGTAAATATTATCTCAGACTTGACAACAAATGAGACATAGACATGGACAGTGTGAGTGTGTACTTGTGTAGGGAGGGTGACGTGCCTTGGGTATTATTGGCCACCTCCCATGGGGTGTCAGACAATGTTAATTTAAGAATCTGCAGCATTTTGAAGCCTGCATTGTCATAGTACTTAGACAATGGACACATATAATATCAGTGAGTTTATGAGTGTGTCACTGTTTTTGGAAAATATGGCATGAGGATAGGTATGCAATAGATAGGCAGGTACAGGTTGGAAGGAATAGGCAGAAATCACTGCTGTAGGCAATTGGGTTACAGGTTGAGTGGGGTAGAAACCACAATTCATGCTCGGGTGAAGGAACAAGCAATCCCAAATTAACCTGTGCTTAACCCTCTGGTAGCTTGGCACCAAAGCAGTCAGGTTTAACTTTGAGGCAAGGTGCCACGCATGTATACAGCACTTCAAATGATAAGAAGGTGAAAATACAACACAAGCAAAATTCCACACCACGTTAGAAAATAGAGTATATTTTAATACATTATTTGAGACCAAAACATCAAAAAATCCAACCAGGAGAACCGGAGATATGCAATGCTAAAAGTTAACCCTGGGCGAAGCACTACACTACGCTCGCGTAGTTTGCGAAGTTTGCGCAACTTCGCACTACGCAAGCTGCACGGAGCACAGTGCGAACACGCGTAGTGCAGCGTAGCGTAGTGCAGCAGTCATTTTTTGCTTGTTTGCGGTCCTCAACATCATGTTTGCGACCGCGAGCAAGCAAAATGACATCCCGGCGAGATTCTCAACGCGGGGAGGTCAGGTTTCTCATTGCGATTGTTAGCGCATGCTCGCGACCGCTCGCAATGAGAAACTACCAGTTCGCGTTGAGCAAGCTGCCGCTCGAGTAAAAATCTACTCGAGCAGCAGAAAACTACAGATCGCACTGTGCAAGATGCCATTTTCAATGATTGCACAGTGCCAGATGCTTGTCCGCACTGTGCAATAATTGAAAACGCATCTTGCACAGTGCGAACATGCTACTACGCAACTCGCGTAGTGCTACGTGAAGTTCGCGTAGTGCGAAGTGCCCTTCGCGTAGCTTCGCGTAGCGCTACTTCGCAAACTACGCCCACCCTTACTAAAAATGTAAGTGACAATAGTGTCTAAAATCACAAAGCGCTAACTGTGGTTATCTGAACATGCCGGGCTGGAACAAAGTCACAAGTACATTCTGACCATGATGAAGCGCAGGGCGGTACAGGCACCAGGTTATGCCCACTGAGCAAAATACTTTAAAAACCGGTTGCAGAGCATTGCAAGATCTCGTGTAGTGGATGCGTTATGCAGCGGCACTTCCGATGAGCTGCAGAACTATGATGCCCGGCCCTGCGTTAAAATGCATCATGCATCTGCATTTTGGGGGAGCTGCGTGCTGCAATGAGAGGTCTGTGGTTGAGATGTGTAATGCACAAGTGTTTCAGAGGAGCTGCAGGGCAGCAACGCCATGTCCTGAGCCAAGGTGCATTGCACAGCAGCGGTTCCAAGGAGCTGTAGGTGATATGTCATGCTAGGTCGGGTCTGCTAGGGCCACAGACGGGCTACCAGAGCACCATCAGGCCGCTACCTAGGGTCCAGGACTGGGGTGGCACCAGTTGGGGGCAAGACTCACAGCAGGCAGAATCCAGGTACTGGTTCAAGGTGGTTGGAGCCTTTTCTGTCCCCGAGGCTCTGAGTAGGAAACCTAGCCCTTTGAGTAACTCTGGTGGTCCTAGGATCAAGATGCAGGTCAAGCCATTTCAACTCAAGCAGCAGGGCAGCAGAGTAGTGCAGCATCAGAGTAGCAGTCCTTCTTGCAGCTGAGCAGTGCAGCAGTCCTTCTGAGTCTTCCACAGGTCCAGAGGTGTACTGAAGAGTTGGGTATGAGGGTCCCATGTTTATACTTGGTGCCTGCGTTGAAGTAGGAGAAGCCTCTAGAGGTTTCCACCCTTTGGAGATTGGAATTTCCTTCCTTCTTGCCTAGGCCTTAACTTGTCTGAAGGCACAAAAGACTATTGTCAAACCATTTGTGAGTGTGCTGATACAGATCCTTTGTGATGTGTAAGTGTGGTAGGTGACAGCTCTTTACCCTCATCCAGATGGCCCATCCATGCAAACCCCTTTGTTTTGCTGCCTGGGAGCAATACACAAAACCCAACTGGCAGCGATACCTAATCATATGACCCAGGATACAGGCTGCAGGCACACAATGGTGTAGCGGGAATTCCGTTCTCCTACAGAACTGTGCATAGAGACCTGAAACCTCAGTGAATTAGGATGGCCCAAAACTCACCTCAGTACCCAAAATCCCCTTACTGAGCTAGCTACAGGTTCTCATTGGTCATAACAAACTCCCAATGTTTAGACAAACCAGAACATGAACTTAGATTACCTCAGGTATCGTGGAACACATGAACACACTTTCGCTACATAATCATTTCAAACCAGAACGTGGAGTAAATGAGGACACGTGCATATTTGAAATATTTATTTACTAATGCAGGGTTCTCAAATGCAGTATCTTATATAATACAAGCAAACATATTATTAGCAACAAAGTTATCAGCATAGTTACTAGTCCATAAAAGGCGAATGGTGACAGCATACTAAGATGCTGTAATGAATAGGAATTAACAATACCTAATTCTCACCCTCCCTATTTAGCATAGTATATTTATATCTACGAAGGTCTCATTTGGGTTTTAGCAGGGCGGGCCCATACCTCAAAATCTCAGTGGCAGAGGATCACATCATCTTCCACCAGCTCTCTGCATGCGAAGCACCATCAAGTGTGTTACCTGTGTGTTAAGCACAACAATATAAAACCCGCTTAGAGCTAGATTTTGGCAGCAGCATGTGTGTTATGTCTATGGAGGTGCGAAGATCAGACCTCACAACAACACTGTGTCGAGTTATCCTTGGAGCCTTCAGCACTCACTGTGCAGACAGTGTACCAAGCAAAACATATTATTTCTCAAGTAAATCACGAAGCTCTTCTGGGTTGAAAGCTACAACAACAATTATGTGTTGTGTGCAAAAATGAAGCAAAAAGGAAAAATGGTGTTTAAACATTTAATAAGCTCATGCTAACTTAGCACAGTATATAGAAACGAAATAGCTATATGACACATCCCCCAATGATCCGAGCACAGTCAAAAATTAAGGTAAGGTAAGACCAGAACAGGGGCATAACATGAAAGCAGAGTTCAACAATAATGAGCTAACCTAATCTTCAAAAGCAGATATGATGGCCTACAGCGGCCAAATAAAATGGCTATAAACTTTTCAACACAAGGCCCCTTTCGTATAAGTCAACAGGCCTGGGGCTTAGAAAAATAATTTTTTGTAAGCAAAATGCACCTTCAAAAAATACAATCAGGTATGTGCTTAATATCAAAAGACTCAAAGGCTTCTCAGGATAGGACTGAATATGCAAAATATGCAGCAACAGCCTCGAACATGAAATCACTGTCATCATCCGAAAACAGTTCAGCCATCCAATTAAGTAGTGGGAAAGAACATACGTGCTCCTCCAGCACTGAATCCTCTAGCATCATCAGAGGATAACTCGGTGGGTTCTCAAGAAAGCTCAGTGCCAAGAACTCCTGCGCTGCTGCAAGTATGTCCCATAATCCTTTCGCCAGAACAAACCAACTCGTGAGCAACTACATGGCTCATCAGATGAATAAAATCGACGTCAGGAGACACCGTCATGCAGAGACACAAATCAAGGGCCCAGTCGAAATCGCAGCTCAGGCAATGAAACACAGGATGGACACATGTGAAATAGGAAAACCGAAACGATAATACAAATGCCGTGCTTAAAGTCGCAAGTGGCAGGGTACCATAGTAATCAAGCATCCGGTTGCGAAACAGTGGTAGGAGGGGCTCTGCGGCTTCTAACGCAGGACGGGCATACATGTTTAATAAAACAAAATATCACCAAAACGCCTGCAGCCAATGCTAGCAAAACAGAGAAGCCACCAAACAGATTTGAAAATATAGAATGAAAGAAGGCAGGGATGACTCCAAATATTTTCTCGAATGAAGTCACGAGACCACTGCTAACTATTTTAAAAAAGTGAGCAAGGCCAGAAGTGGAGAAGGCATTAAAGATTTGATGGACCAGCTCGCTGAAATGTAACGGCAAACGGTAATGGAGAAGTGTGGCTCACTGGTTAGAGCAGGCAGACCCTGAAGCAGAGGTCAGACCCGGGACCAGGGTTCAATTCCCGACGCGGCAGGGTCTTGAGCTCAAATGTCCATGGACTCGATAATTCTCGCTTCGGTGCCTGACCTAATCATGGGTTCACACTCTGCAACTCTGGGCATTAAGCTTGCTTAATCTCCACAACCGCCCCCCGCGGCGGGATGCCTGGCTTTCACCTTGGGGATGCCCTGTAGGGGCTATCTCACAGGGAAAAACCAGGACGGGTTCCCAAGGCAAGCGCGGAGATACCCCTTCGGGGGTCGATTCTGGCGCTATATAAGAATGTAATAAAAATAATAATAATAATAATAATAATCAGTATTTAAAAGCTCCTGTACCTCTGTGCATGTGTTAGCTATGTGAAGGACGAATGTTTCTCGGGCTGAACTCAGGGCCACCTCTTTTTGAGACAAAAGGGCTCTTATTCTACTCATACCATTGAACTCTGCCTTCAAGGTTGGGATGCCCGGCCAGATGGAAACAACTGAATTCCCATGCGTAGGAGGATACAGAACATTTTTGCAACAGACCACACGTTCTGATACAATTACCACATAAGCAATACCTTTAATTAACCCACAACATTGCTCGTTATTCAACATTAAATAACTACAATTCGACAGTAAAGTGAAAGTTGGAACGATTGCAGGAACCGGAGTGCCTTTCAAAACACAGGCTAAATTAGGCCGGTCCTGATTACAAGAACCATGTAACTGGATGTGCCTGCAAATCAATGAATGGTCAGGGGACCCAGTGCATTCTTCCCCCTTAAGATATACTTCTTTCTCATCTTTCAGGCACCTAAAAGTGAATGGAAGCGACCATGCCTCATGGAGGAATGAGCTACCTAATGGTTCATACCTACCTATTGCAATATATCGCATACAATTAGTAAACTTGTACAAGGCAAATGGTAATGTGATTAATCCGTGGATAAGCCACGTTGCAGCAGTGGCTTCAGCTACAGACAACGGTAAAGATTCCAACCTCTCAATGTGTAACATGGAAAAGGATGCGTCACGCATTGAAAGCATGCGCTGTTTGTCAGTCAAATTAAATGGGGAAAAGAGGGAGGACACTTTCATGTAATTCCAAGGCACTTTACCGGCCTTAAGCGTCTGCAGTGTCCACGCAAATTGCATTATAGAACGCAATTGATTTTGACCATGGTATAACACAGACACTTCATCATGTACAATATCAACAACAGAGGATACAATATTATTCAACGTGTAAATGCGGGAAGAAAGCATGTTAATACTGTTATTGACAACCGCAAGCACCTTTTCCAAATTAGCTTGATCAATAGCTCTAAGGCGCTTAGCAGCCTCAATTTGTGAAAGTTTCCAGATTTCATTGTAAACTGCATAAATCCACCGTTTAGATCTACCACTAGCTGGGCCCTCAATGAAATCATTTAAATCCAAATAATCAGTCAACTTGGATAGATGTAATTTAACTGCAGCTAATGTAGAATGTTGTAGCCAATTCTGACATAATTTGCCAACTGAGTAAGTGGTGACAGAATGATCAGTATCAAAACGGGGATCAGGCCTGACTTGTGTAAAACCTTCAGTTAAACCCAGAAAGCGACGCTGGCAAGAATCAGAGCTTCTGAGCCACATCAGCCAACCCTTCGGATCCAAACTGGATACATTAAAGGATGAATTGTGCATTAATGTTTGCAATTCTCGAATGGAAAACTGTGTGAAATTATTCCAACCTGAATATTCTTCCAAATCAGGAATAGTAGGGGTATTTAATTTTTTTGAAGTAGCCAATCCAAAGCATGTTGTCTGGAAAATGGTAGAATTTAAAAACAACATATGATTTGGGATGAGACATGCACGGTGCAAAGACTCAGGGCCTTGTACCTGCCAACTTTTAGAACCTCAAACCGATTTAAGGTCAATGGTTTCCTTCCATAGCTCATAGCCCTCCACAGCTAATTTGTCTAGAAAGGACTTCGAATACAACAATTCAGTATCGGTAAGTCTAACTTTGGACATGGACTTTTGTGTCATTTTAAAATAAAAGGACTCAGGACTTGATGGATTAAAGTCAGTAAAAGAAGTGTACTTTTTCAAAAATGTACTGGAGCTGCCTTGTAATGGTACTGGGCAATGTTCCCACTGTGTGTAATTTACAGTACCCCTTCTGGAACTCGTTTTATGCAGAAAATGGTTACCAAAATGTTGAAAGCAAACTAATTCACCATAATTAGCAGATTCTAAATATAAATCTTCAGCATCAAATGGTAGCATAATATTTCAAATCAGAGAATAATGATTCTACGGCTTGAACATCCCAATCATCAGAACGTATGTTTTGTTTCACCACATCCCCCATGTCCACTCTGAGAACATTAGGGACATTAACCACTTCAGTAGGGCCATGGATTTGACATTTAACTGCATCCCACACAATCCCATTAAGAACAGGCCAAGCAGTGATGTTTACAAAACTCAAGTCTCTCCTCATTCTGTGTTCAGAATGTGACGAGGAAAGGGGGGCCAAAGTTCCATTTAGACTTCGGATGCATGTTCTCTCCTCAACATACTGTCCATCAATCAGACGGAAAAAATAAAACACAAAACCAATTGACATAAAGAGGTATACAGAAAAAAGCACCAGCCAAATATATGTCCAAGGGGATATCAAAAATTGTTGTTTAAATAATGTAGCATAAACTGCAAACGTGAGGGTTTTTTTGAATTAACTGAAACAGAGTCAAATGAGAATCTGGATTCTGTGGCCAAAGGCGTTTGTAAATCAGGCATCGACAAATCAGCAGGATAGGTGTAGTCTAGGTCATCAATGTTATTAACTGGAAAAGCACCTAATAAAGGATTGGCAACAGCAGGCTTCTCGAGGGCCACTTCTGGCTCAGCATTAGAAGTAGTGGCCAATACAGAATTTCTCACAATCGAAGGACAGAAGACTGCTGGTGTCATACTATGAGAATCGGCCACCCTGTGTATCTTGACATTGTCAATAGAGATAAACCTGTTTTCCTTATGACCTGGAAGTGGGGGTAAAATGACTGTTCTTGTGCCCTTCACTCCAAGAACGGGAACCGGTGCTCGATAGGAAGGACCAAATTCTTTCTTGTTATCGATCTTCTCTCGAACCAGTTCTCCAACTTTGGGTAGCCAGCCAACTCCTGGGATCTGCAACGCATCATACGATGTGAAGGGCAAATGTTCCTTTGCAAGACTGTCTCTGGTCTTTTGTAGATCCTGTAAAACATTGCAATGTTCATCTACGTCAAAGGCCGTGGCTTGGGCCACACAGTCTAGACCGTCGAGGTCAGGGGCATACATCTTGATACCAAAGAGCATTTCGTATGGGGTCCGCCCACCCAGAGACCTTCTAGGGAGATTATTTAGAGCACGCTGCACGCCATTGAGATGGGCCAACCAGTTTCCTGCAGTGCCTATAACTCGTGCTGTCAAAGATTGCTTTAAGTCACGGTTCATTCGCTTTACTACACTATTACCCTCAGGTCTGTACGGAGATGAAAAATTGACTTGGACCCCCAACGAAATCATAGGATCCTTATACGCCTTAGAGGCGAAAGCCGGACCCTGATCCGAATGGAAGGTACCACAGGCAAAAATCCCTACAAAGGCACGCAAATCTCTTATGACAGTCCGTGAATCAGCGCTGCGATGGGGCCATACCCACACAAACCGTGTGCATGAATCAACTGCTACTAAGATGAACTTATACGCAGTATCAGAAGAAAAAGGACTGCAGTGATCTAAATAAACGCAACCCAGTGGCTTATTAGATATGTACAACTGTGTCTGAGGCGGACGCGCCACAGTAGAAGGCTTAATCTGCTGGCAAACGTCACATTGAAGGACATAATCGCGTGTCAGTTTGTACAGTCCCCGCCACCAGAACCTTTGTTGTAGCTGAGTTACAGTGGCCGAGACGCCCGCAAGCGCAGACGCCACACCTTCATGCACCGCTGTAATCAACGTAGCCCTACGATCCAAGTTGGGAATCAACCGTTCCCCAACATCAGGAATTTTCACATAAGGAACCATATCAGGACTTAAGTAGTATGTGTACTTCGAAGGGAACCCCGTAGGATATTTACTTCACGAAGCTCTTCTGGTTTGAAAGCTAAAACAACAATTATGTGGTGTGTGCAAAAATGAAGCAAAAAGGAAAAATGGCGTTTAAACATTTAATAAGCTTATGCTAACTTAACACAGTATATAGAAACAAAATAGCTATACGACTATGTTTAAGACAAGATAATGTTAACTTTCTTAAAGTGACCCACATTACCATAATAGAGCGCTTCAAATTACAATTCAAACTCGATATTCATACCTGCTCCCAATTGAAAGTTCTCACTTATTAAATGTAACAAGGTACCTCAATGTTATTCTATGAGAGAGGTCTCCTTGCAGAAGTAAAAAACTAGGGGTGGGCTTAACTGACACAATTCTGTCTAGTGTAATTCCTGGTAATTACCACAAAATTACTTGCAATTATGTGTAATTGTGTGAGAAGCATAATCCAGCATTTAGCATGATTTCTTAGTGCTAAATCCTTTCTCTTTATCCAAAATAGGCCCGGGGATGCATTTTATGTTAAGAAAATAACACTAAATGTTACAAGACAGAACCAGCCCTCATCAATAGCTACTGTCTCTCTTAGTTCATTGTTCCTGAGGTAGGATTGTTGCCCTAATTTACTCTTAATTGCTCAAGTTTGCATAATCACGTTATTTCGGTAATTTCATCACAAGAGTATTGCTTATTTACTGAAATGATTCTGATGACTCCGGCGTAATACCATTTTCTCTCTGAACTATGAAAAACAAATGTAAGACTTTTTCACTACCAGGACATGTAAAAGTTAAAAATATATGTTTTCTTTTTAAATACACTGCAACCTGCCCTTTGGGCTATGTAGGGACTACCCTAGGAGTGACTAATATATGTATTAAAAGGAGGGCTTAGCCCTTGCAAGAGGTTTCTCTTGCCAGGTCAAAATAGCAGTTTTACATTGAACCCACAGGCTGCAATGGCAAGCTTGAGACATGTTTAAGCATTTTATTTACAGACCCTGGGTACATGTTGTGCCAATTGGATGTAAGCTAATGTTGCCATGTTTTAGGGAGGGAGAGCACACACATTAGCACTGTTCAGCAGTGGTAAGGGTCACAGAGTCCTAGGGCAACAAAATTAAGATCAGCATAAATAGAGGAGTAAGGCAAAAGGTTTGGTTGAAGACCACCCTGAGGCTGATAGGTCTAACAACTGCTCAATAGACAAAGACTTTAATTACACTTTAAATCAGGAAGAGACTGACGATCCATCAAAAATGAGGTAATAACTCTAGTAATCAGTTTAGTTCTATAATGTCCTACTAGATTGTTGGGTGAGGGGTCAGAGTGCATGACCCCGCTGAGAAGTGGAAAGTTATGACATTTTAAACAGGGGTAGGAGACGTGTTCGGGGGGATAGGATGACCAGAGAACGTGGCCCTCGGAAGTTTGGTATGTGGGTGATTACGCATGTTAGGCTGGTAAGACGGCGGATCATTGGTATGTGGGTGGCTAGGTATGTTAGGCTGGTAGGACGGCGGGTCATTGGAGCTGGTCTTAGTTACCCAAACAGAGTCGTGGACATAATTTCTGAGGAGCGGGAAAAGGTCTGCGAATTTGTTGAGGTTATTGGTAGAGGCTTGGATTAGAATGATGCCGTTTTTATAGAGGGTGATGGTGAGGTCAACTCGCAAGATAGGGGAGGGTGCTATTGTGAGCTTGGTGCAATAAGGAATGTTTCTGGTTAAGCGAATATTGAAAAGGTGCGCAAGGGTTTTGCGCCAGGAGGCAATTCTTCTAGCATAGAAGATGAGGTAATTAATGACTGTGCCGATGTCAGCGCTGTAGCGCAGGTCGGATATCAGCGTCTCAGGGTATCATTTTAGGGTGGCGTGCTTGAATGATTTAGCCGCAGTTTTCGAGAGTTTAGGGGGGGTAGATTAGGGTATGGGAGTTTTCCCCAGTTGCGGACAGGCCTGGATCCAGCATGTTGGTAAGGGTAGGGCACTATAGAAGTAGAAGGGACCAATAGGCAGTCGAGGGGATGGCAGAATCTAATATCTGATATCACGTGATGGCTGATGTAGGTCTCTCAGGAATGATGCTTGTCAGTCACAAAGGCAGGTCGACAGCTCAGAGGTGTTTCGACTTTTCAAAAAGCAGGAGATGAAGGAATCAACAATAAAAGTGAGTTAAGTTGAAGAAAAAAAATAATAAAAAAATAAAAAAAGTATATATATATATATTTTTTTTTTTTTCACTGAAAAAACCATAGGTTATAGACCATATATAGTTAGGGATTAGCATTTACAAAACCTTATTTTACTCGCACAAAACCATTGAAATTTGCATATATAGTTAGTTGCACTAACTATATATCGCGCACCCGCAATCCACTGCTGATGATGTCACATATTACATCATTCATGACATGGTCAGTGACATCACTGATGACATCACTGATGACATCATCCAGTGACTATATTTTTCTGTAAAGATAAAATATGTCTTACATATTGAAGAATGAGTGGATGTATAAGTGTCTGGATGAAGGATTTAGTAGGTGCATGACTGACTGTATGAGAGAGTGATTAAATCTGTCTCACTGAGTGCATGGGTTAGTGATTAAACTGTCTTAATTTGTGCATCATTATATCTGTTGTTCTTTAAACTGCTGCATGTGTTGATCAGTTGCTATATGAGTAACTATATGGGTTATTGATTGGTTGCCCAAGTATTTGTATGGGACAGTGAGTGTGTGTGTGTGGGTTCCTGGGAGGTGTGTGACTCTGTGCATAGATGTGTGAACAGTTGATTCACTAGATGTATTGGTTCAAAACTGCATGTGGAAACAGCTGTATGGGTGGCTGACTGTGTGCATGAGTGTATTGGTGAGTGAATGGATATCTCAGTGCTACATGTCAAAGTAAGTACATATGTAAAACACAGTACATGTGAGAGTTGACATATATAAGTTACTGTGTATAAGAGCCAGTGAATGTGTGAGTGGCTGCATGGATCATTGAAAACTTGTATCAGTGATTGTATAAGAGAGTAAATATGTGTTAGAATATGTTTGAATAAGTAAGGTGTGTATAACTGTATAGTTGAGGAAATGAAGGTGTGATTGATTCTTTGCATGACTGACTAGGTGTATGAGTAACTCCATGGATGAGTGACAATCTGTGAGTGTCTGTTTACACTGAGTGTATCTAAGGTTATATTAGAGTCTGAAGAGGTTGATCGTATTATCATATGAATGATGTCATCAGTGATGTTGTCAGTGATGTCATTTGAGTTGTCATCAGTGATGTCATCAGTGATGTCACTGACCATGTGATGAATGATGTAATATGTGACATCATCAGCAGTGGATTGCAGGTGCGCGATATATAGTTAGTGCAACTAACTATATATTCGAATTTCAATGGTTTTGTGCGAGTAAAATAAGGTTTTGTAAATGCTAATCCCTAACTATATATGGTCTATAACCTATGGTTTTTTCAGTGAATTTTTAAGGTTTTGTAAATGCTAATTCCTAACTATATATGGTCTATAACCTATGTTTTTTTCAGTGAATTTTAATGTTTTTTTAATAGCAAATATCAAAAGCTGTAAAATGTATTCTTATTTTAATGCAAAAATATATTTTATATGTTTGTAATATAATTTTTTTATTTATATATTTTTTTTATTATTTTTTTGTTTCGCTATCGGTCCGCGCACCGGGCAGCTTCCCGTTAGCTCAATTTGGTGCAGCGACGGTCCGCGAACCGGGAAACGTTCCGTTAGCGCAACTGCCGCGCAAGAAAACAATATCGTGACGCGTTGCGTAAACGCAACGTATCACCTTGCCGCGTAATGCGTTTTATGACGCGCCGCGTTAGCGCACCCGGAAGTGTGTAAAACACAGTACATGTGAGAGTTGACATATATAAATAACTGTGCATAAGAGCCAGTGAATGTGTGAGTGGCTCAGTGTGAGTGGCTGTATGGATCATTGTGAACTTGTATCAGGGATTGTATAAGAGAGTAAATATGTGTTAGTATATGTTTGAATAAGTAAGGTGTGTATAACTGTGTAGTTAAGGAAATGGAGGTGTGATTGATTCTTTGCATGACTGACTAGGTGTGTGAGTAACTCCATGGATGAGTGACAGTCTGTGAGTGTCTGTTTACACTGATTGTATCTAAGGTTATATTAGAGTCTGAAGAGGTTCATCGTATTATCACATGAATGATATCATCAGTGATGTGATCAGTAATGTCAAGTGAGATGTCATCAGTGATGTCATTGGTGATGTCATTTGAGATGTCATCAGTGATGTCATGAGTGATGTCATTTGAGATGTCATCAGTGATGTCATCAGTGATGTCATCAGTGATGTCACTGACCATGTCATGAATGATGTTTCGAATGTACCTTTTTTCACAAATTTTCACTTATGTTCGCTTCCCGGTTCGCTACCCGGTTCGCGTACCGGCAGCTAACCGCGCCAAAAATGCAATTTGTTTTTTTTTTCCGACATATATGAGCCTCCTAAGCCACCCTCAGAAAACCTAGGGGGTCAGGATACGTCTCCCGTGCCCCCTCATACCCATTTCCCGCATTGTTTTCCCTCCATCTCGTGATTTATTTCATCCGAAACACAAAATGGCGAACTCCCGTTACGCTACCGGTGAGCTACCCGGTTCGCGTACCGGAAAGCGCTTCTACCGCGAAAAATCAATTTTTTTTTTTAGTTGCCCCACGGGACCCTTTAATAACCCCCACATCATTCCTAGGGGGTCAGGAGGGGTCTACCTTGCCCCCTTTCATTAAATTCCCCCTTCGTTTTTCTCCACCTCTTGTCTCTCGATCCTACCGAGAGACAAGATGGCGGCCGAACCGGACTGTTTAGAATGTTGACAGACACCGGAGAGCCAATCAGCTTCGCTTCGCGAAGTTCCGTTACGCGTCAGGTACGCGAACCGGAGCGCTAACAGGAGCGCTGTTACAGATATATCTGTTTTTTAAAACGTTAATTTCGCAAAATCTACTGGAGCACATATATTGAGACATAGCAAAGGCACGTCGGGTAAACCATATCTACAATTTTGCCAAGTTTTGTGAAATCCATTTAGCCGTTCGAGCTAAAATTGACTCCAACCGCCCTATGGAAAAATGAATGGGAAAAATGCGTTTTGGGACCCCCCTTTTTTCTCAGCCCCCCCTTGACGAAACCCCCCCAAATTTTCAGGGGATGCTCAGAAACAAAATGTGCCATTTTCCTGAAAATTTCAGCCAATTCTGTCTACAAACGCCAAAGTTACACGACATAGAATTTTCAGAAATCCCATAGGAAAAAAATCCTAACTATATATACCTACTGGCGACCGCCAGTAGGTAATATAAATATATATATATATATATATATATATATATATATATATATATATATATATATATATATATATATATATATACATATATATATATATATACATATATATTACCTACTGGCGGTCGCCAGTAGGTATATATAGTTAGGATTTTTTCTCTATGGGATTTTTGAAAATTCTATGTCTAATAACTTTGGCGTTTGTGGACGGAATTGGCTGAAATTTTCAGGAAAATGGAACATTTTGTTTCTGAGCAGCCCCTGACAATTTGGGGGGGTTTCATCAAGGGGGGGCCGAGAAAAAAGGGGGGTCCCAAAACGCATTTTTCCCATGTTAATTTCCATAGGGCGGTTGGCCTCACTTTTAGCTCGAACGGCTGAATGGATTTGCACGAAACTTGGCAAAATTGTAGGGACTGTTAGCCTGATGTGCCTTTGCTAGGTCTCAATATATGTGCTCCAGTGGATTTTGAGTAATTTAGGTTCAAAAAAATATATATATCTGGGCGGAGCCTAACCACACATCTGATCTGATTGGCTGTCAGCACTTCATCTAAGAAGTGTTGGCAGCCATCTTGGGACCAATATACATGATAGCACCTCATTAAAAAGCATTGTAGTTAATAGAGGGTTTTAGGACTTTAGTTACATTATAAATCATTTGTTGATGGTACCATACTCGTTTTAGGAATTGTGGTGGGTTCTAAGGTGATTTTACCAAGTGAAAAAACCTTCTGCTGTGATATCATGAATATTGTTTGAAAGAAAACTAATATCTCATGATTTTCCCACAGTGGTTTGGAAGGGGATCTATAAGCTAAACTGAAAGCATATTTTCTGTAAATTCACATTATCTTTCTCAGTCATGTGAAAATGAAGTCTGACATTCTCAGTAAAACATGTACATCCAACAAGGACAGAGACTGTCAGTTGATTCCTTTGTGTTCTACTGCAGCCTCCTAGAGTGTTCTAAAGAACAACTAGAGCGCTAACAGTCCTACTTATTACAAAGGTATGGCACACCTGAAGCCATCTTGATTGGAATAAAGTGGTAACTCTTAAAACATTTAATTTAAAAAGAAACAACATGAAGGGGTATATTTTGCCATAGAAAGTATGATTAGTGCTGCAGAATGAAAAATTAGGGCACATTTTGAGTGACTTCTCAAATCCTTTTCTATTTCATTAAAACATTCTGACATGCAGTCTCCCAAAATGGCCACCAGAGACAAAAGAGCCCAAATGTAGCCCAAATATCACCCAGATGTAGCCCAAGTATAGCCCAATGACAGAATGTCCCAGAGTGTTCTAAAGAACAACTAGAGCGCTAACAGTCCTACTTATTACAAAGGTATGGCACACCTGAAGCCATCTTGATTGGAATAAAGTGGTAACTCTTAAAACATTTAATTTAAAAAGAAACAACATGAGGGGGTATATTTTGCCATAGAAAGTATGATTAGTGCTGCAGAATGAAAATTTAGGGCACATTTTGAATGACTTCTCAAATCCTTTTCTATTTCATTAAAACATTCTGACATGCAGTCTCCCAAAATGGCCACCAGAGACAAAAGAGCCCAAATGTAGCCCAAATATCACCCAGATGTAGCCCAAGTATAGCCCAATGACAGAATGTCCCAGAGTGTTCTAAAGAACAACTAGAGCGCTAACAGTCCTAATTATTACAAAGGTATAGCACACCTGGAGCCATCGTGATGGGAATAAAGTGGTAACTCTTAAGACATTTAATTTAAAAAGGACCAAAATGAGGGGGTATATTTTGCCATATGAATTATGATTAGTGCTGCAGAAAGAAAAATTAGGGCACATTTTGAGTGACTTCTCAAACCCTCTTCAATTTCATTAAAAAAATTCTGACATAGTCTCGCAAGATGGCCACCAGAGACAAAAGAGCCTAAATGTAGCCCAAATATCACCCAGATGTACCCCAAGTATAGCCCAATGACAGAATGTCCCAGAGTGTTCTAAAGAACAACTAGAGCGCTAACAGTCTTACTTATGACAAAAGTATGGCACACCAGAAGCCATCTTGATTGGAATGAAGTGGTAAGTCTGAAAACACTCAATTTAAAAAGGAACAACATGAGGGGGTTAATTTTGCCATAGAAAGTATGATTAGTGCTTCAGAAAGAAAAATTAGGGATCATTTTGAGTGACTTCTCAAATCCTCTTCTATTTCATTAAAAAAATTCTGACATGCAGACTGAAACATGCACTTTGAATACCAGCAGCAGACGTCCCTGGTGAGCAGTAGCTTTACTACAGTGATCTAATGTGCAACTAGAGTGCTAACATTCAGAATTTATGGCAAATGTGTGACACATCTGAATGCCTTCTTGATGGAACCAAAGTAAACAAGCATTGAAAATGCAATAGATCTCACCCTCATTTAAGTTAAAGCCATTCTGTTTGTAATGAGGTGGCTTTTTAGCTTTGCTTTTATTAGTGTTTTTTCAACTTTCATGTAAATAACGCACCGTTTTCACCAAATCGACTTTGCCCAAGCACACCCTTCCCTTCGGCCAACAAATCCCAAAAATCCGGCACACCTGCCGATCCACTCTCCCTACAGCTCACCCAAGCCCCGTCCCTCTAGCGCAACTGGAACACCCCAAATTCACCTTCTCCATGCGCACCAAAACCTCCCATTGAATAACATGACAATTCACTACTCCGCACAAAAATTGCTCTTTAAAGCACTTCCACTGCTCCGATCCGCTTCAAACTTGGCTGGACACTAGTTCCAGCGATTCCCTAACATCTCACCAAAAATCAGCCCAATCCATCCACTGGAACGGGGACGAATTTCAACCCGAATACGCGCCCCCCGCAAACACAAAAAAAAGCCATAAAACGGCCAAATCTCGACCAAAAACCGCCAAAATCCCTCAAAACCTTGCCAACACCAATACGCACGAAACTGAACCGGCCCCTCAGCCCTAGGCTCCGGGAACCCTACTTAATTGACCCAAAAGCCCTAAAAAAGCAACATAATACACACGAAAACGCCCTAACAACCCTAAAATGCATATAAGTATATGTATGCATGCATTTATGTTTGTATTTATATGTAGATATACAGATGATATATGTTTATATATGTATGTATATATATATATTCACTGAAAAAACCATAGGCTATAGACCATATATAGTTAGGAATTAGCATTTACAAAACCTTGAAAATTCACTGAAAAAACCGTAGGTTATAGACCATATATAGTTAGGAATTAGCATTTACAAAACCTTGAAAATTCACTGAAAAAACCATAGGTTATAGACCATATATAGTTAGGAATTCGCATTTACAAAACCTTATTTTACTCACACAAAACCATTGAAATTCCATATATAGTTAGTTGCACTAACTATATATCGCGCACCCGCAATCCACTGCTGATGATGTCACATATTACATCATTCATGACATGGTCAGTGACATCACTGATGACATCACTGATGACATCTCAAATGACATCACTGATGACATCACTGATGACAACATCCAGTGACTGTATGTTTCTGTAAAGTTAAAATATGTCTTACATATTGAAGAATGAGTGGTATGTTTCTGTAAAGTTAAAATATGTCTTACATATTGAAGAATGAGTGGATGTATAAGTGTCTGGATGAAGGATTTAGTAGGTGCATGACTGACTGTATGAGTGAGTGATTAAATGTGTCTCACTGAGTGCATGGGTTAGTGACTAAACTGTCTTAATTTGTGCATCATTATGTCTGTTGTTCTGTAAACTGTTGCATGTGTTGATAAGTAGCTATATGAGTAACTATATGGGTTATTGATTGGTTGCCCAAGTATTTGTATGGGATACTGAGTGTGTGTGTGGGTGGCTGGGAGGTGTATGACTCTGTGCATAGATGTGTGAGCAGTTGATTCACTAGATGTATGGTTTCAAAAGTGCATGTGGAAACAGCTGTATGGGCGGTTGACTGTGTGCATGAGTGTATTGGTGAGTGAATGGATATCTCAGTGCTACATGTCAAAGTAAGTACATATGTAAAACACAGTACATGTGAGAGTTGACATATATAAATAACTGTGCATAAGAGCCAGTGAATGTGTGAGTGGCTGTATGGATCATTGTGAACTTGTATCAGGGATTGTATAAGAGAGTTAATATGTCTTAGTATATGTTTGAATAAGTAAAGTTTGTATAACTGTATAGTTGAGGAAATGGAGGTGTGATTGATTCTTTGATTGACTGACTAGGTGTGTGAGTAACTCCATGGATGAGTGACAGTCTGTGAGTGTCTGTTTACACTGATTGTATCTAAGGTTATATTAGAGTCTGAAGAGGTTCATCGTATTATCACATGAATGATATCATCAGTGATGTGATCAGTAATGTCAAATGAGATGTCATCAGTGATGTCATCAGTGATGTCATTTGAGATGTCATCAGTGATGTCATTTGAGATGTCATCAGTGATGTCATCAGTGATGTCACTGACCATGTCATGAATGATGTAATATGTGACATCATCAGCAGTGGATTGCGGGTGCGCGATATATAGTTAGTGCAACTAACTATATATGGAATTTCAATGGTTTTGTGTGAGTAAAATAAGGTTTTGTAAATGCGAATTCCTAACTATATATGGTCTATAACCTATGGTTTTTTCAGTGAATTTTCAAGGTTTTGTAAATGCTAATTCCTAACTATATATGGTCTATAACCTACGGCGATAGCCAGTAGGTATATATAGTTAGGATTATTTCTCTATGGAACTTTTGAAAATTCAATGTCTAATAACTTTGGCGTTTGTGGACGGAATCGGCTGAAATTTTCAGGAAAATGGCACATTTTGTTTCTAAGCAGCCCTTTAAAATTTGGGGGGGTTTCATCAAGGGGTGGCTGAGAAAAAAGGGGGGTCCCAAAACACGTTTTTCCCATGTTAATTTCCATAGGGCGTTTGGCCTCACTTTTAGCTCGAACGGCTGAATGGATTTGCACGAAACTTGGCAAAATTGTAGGGACTGTTAGCCCGATGTGCCTTTGCTGGGTCTCAATATATGTGCTCCAGTGGATTTTGAGAAAATAACGTTTAAAAAAATTTATATATCTGTGACAGCGTCCCAGATAGCGCTCCAGATCGCGTACTTTTCGCGTCACGGAGCTTTGCGAAGCGATGCTGATTGGCTCTCCGGTGTCTGTCAACATTCTAAACAGTCCGGAGCGGCCGCCATCTTGTCTCTTGGTAGGATCGAGAGACAAGAGGAGGAGAAAAACGAAGGGGGAATTTAATGAAAGGGGGCAAGGTAGACCCCTCTTGACCCCCTAGGAATGATGTTGGGGTTATTAAAGGGTCCCGTGGGGAAAATAAAAAAAAATTGATTTTTCACGGTAGAAGCGCTTCCCGGGCCGCGAACTGGGCCGCAAACTGGTAGCGAAACGGGAATTCGCCATTTTGTGTTTCGTTTTAATTAAATTACAGGGTATAAGGGGGGACGGGAGACGTATCCTGACCCCTTATATTTTCTGAGGGTGGCTGAGGAGGCTCATATATGTTGATACATGTCTTCCAGCGGCTGTGCGTGAGCGTTTTTTTTTTTTTGCTGCGTGACGTCTGTTAACGTTCGATTCGATGGAAATCAGGAACTGTTGACCGCCATATTGTCACTACGATAAAATATTTTGTTATAAATTAATCCTTATTGATAAACATTGTCTGCGCCATCTTGCCGTTTTTCCAATGCCACAATTTTGTCGTGCAGGGCAGCCATTTTAGATGCCTTGACCAGACCCACTCTCTGCACGCCGTCGATCCTCAGCACGGCTCCCCACCCTCGCAAGCATCTCCCCCACGCACTAGTCACCCCCGCTCTCTCTCTCATGCATGGGCCATAAACCTCCCCCCCATCTGCGCTGCTCTTCCCTGAGAATCACACCCCGTGCCCGCCCGACACTTCCCATTCACCGTATTCACTACCGCACCCTCTCACACTCCTCTTCCTCTGTGTCCGATTGTCCAGGCCGGTCCCAGGCTATCACCTAGCTCTGCGGATGTAGTTTATGGCCCCAGCTGTAGAGAATCACCCCTCTTCAAAGAATTACAGTAGATCAAGGCCCCCACCCGATGAGATCCGTCACACCACACGCGTTCCTACTATCTGATAACCATCCTGTATTGTGCTTGGGGAGGGGATTCTCACTGTGAGGGTGTGTGGGTCCGAGCCTGAAGCGGAAGATTCCAGGGATGCCTTTTTGTACATCAAAGTTTTTACAATTATGTGTCACATTAAAAATATATAGCACTCCAACAAAGTAGTAGGATTATAAAACTTTAATAACTTATAAATATATACAACGCAACAAAAACAGTAAACACATTTAAACATTTTTTTGAAAAAAGAAGCAACAATGGTCAGTAGCTGTGTTTTGTGCGAATAGTCCCAAGGCAGCACAACGAGCTGAGTTCTGGACGGCACCCAGGTGATGTCACCTGGGTGCCACACTGGTTTTTGGTATCCTACAATGCAGCTCCGAAAAATGGCGTGGGGCGTCCCGGGGGAGGTCTTGTCAGTAGCAGTCTGTTGTGCGAATAGTTCCAAGGCAGCAGAACGCGCTGAGATGTGGATGGCACCCAGGTGATGTCCAGTAAACTGCCGCACTGGTTTTGGTATCCTATAATGCTGCTCTGAAAAACGGCGTGGGGCGCCCGGGGGGGGGGGGGAGGTTGGCGGCGTGAACGGGCCTCCCCAGGTGGCGGCTCGTGTGCTGTAGTGGGGCGCCCCTTTACCGTTTCAGTTGCCATTCCGCCCGCTTTGGGTACACTGTGCCAAAATCCGCCATTCAGCTGAGTTGCGCCCACTCTTGCGGTTCAGCGATAGGCGGCTGCCACAGGACTCTCAAAATGGCGGCAGGCTCTTTCCTTTTTGGGCCTGGTCCACTAAAATGGCCCTGAGACACCTTGGAACTCGGACGCTTGTCTGCTAGGTCTTGGACCCCATTCTCGAAAGCGTCCCCTCAGCCTTGAAGATTCTACAAAAGTCTTGGGGGCCCCCGACTCCTGCAGGCTTTCGGTAGGGAGCAGCTGCCATGATTGCTCGCGGAATGACCACGACGGAGCCACGAGATGGTGGTGCTCTCATGCTGACGCCAGCTTCAGTCTGAAACATCCAGAAAGAAGGTGGGGCTTTCATCGTTTGGGAAAAAAAAATGTTTTAATCCAATGAAAAGTGTTATTTTTAGGTCATATGATCAAGCCTTCCATCATTAGGAAACCAAAAGTAAAATGAACCAATGAAAGTTTTATAAACAAGTCACATGACCTGTTATGCGGCATAGGGCTATAAAAAGCGTAGAAAATCTGTTGGCACGTGAGGCGGTGTCAGTAGCGGACCGATGTGCGAATAGGCCGAAGGCAGCACAACGAGCCGAGATCCGGATGTCACCTCGGTGGTGTCCAGCAAGTTGCCGCACTAGTGTGGCCATCCTACAATGCTGCGCCGAAAGTCGGCGTGGGGCGCCCCGTTGGCCTGTGAGGTCGCGTCAGTCAGTGGGGGCTGTGCGTCTCCCCCAAGATGGAGGCTCCTCGGCTGCAGTGGGGCGCCCTTTAGCGTTTCACTCGCCGTCCAACTGAGTTGCGTCCGCACTTGCGGCTACAGTAGGCCGAAGGCAGCACAGCACGCCGAGATCTGGATGGCACCGAGGTGGTGTCCAGCAAGTTGCCGCACTGGTGTGGCCATCCTACAATGCTGCGCCGAAAGTCGGCGTGGGGCGCCCCGTTGGCCTGTGAGGTTGCGTCAGTCAGTGGGGGCTGTTTGAGGATCTGACTGCATTGGTGATGCTGTGCGTCGCCCCCAAGATGGAGGCTCCTCGGCTGCAGTGGGGCGCCCCTTGGTGTTTCACTCGCTATCCAGTTGAGTTGCGTCCGCACTTGCGGCTACAGTAGGCCGAAGGCAGCACAACGCGCCGAGATCTGGATGGCACCGAGGTGGTGTTTAGCAAGTTGCTGCTCTGGTGTGGCCATCCTACAATGCTGCGCCGAAAGTCGGCGTGGGGTGCCCCGTTGGCCTGTGAGGTGGTGTCAGTAGCGGACCGATGTGTGAATAGGCCGGAACCAGCACAAGGCGCCAAGATCCGGATGGCACCGAGGTGGTGTCATAGTTGAGAGTTCTGAGCAGTGCTTGTAACACTGTCTGAAGCTTATTTGCACCTGCTGCAGCTTCACTATCGCCCTGGTGTGGCCAAAGATCGCCCATGACATAGGCGGCCGGCTCCCGGGGTCTGGCGGAACTTTTTTCCTTTTCCTTTCTGCATCTTGTCCCACAATCCATTTGACCTGAAGACACGACCAGGTCCCTGAATGTGTGCAGGGGGACGCTATTGATTGAATCAAAATGGCGGCTTCACACAAAGCTGACTCAAGCGTTGCTGCTGATGCTATACAGACAAAAATTGGTTTTCAGTTTGTTCATTCTTCAGGATTTTTCCATCCAAGGCTGGTTGAGAGTTTGTAGAACAATGGCTTTAGATTTTCAACATACTACTCTTCAACATTCTTCCTAAATGTAACAATGTGAGACTCACTAGGAGAACGGCTGTTTATCTTTCCTTTTAAAATGCTGCCAACAATATTTTCTGAATGGAAGACACCATCTTGTAGCATAAAGGGCTGCGTCAAGGGTGGTATTGCCCAAAATGGCGCCGGTATAAATGGGACTCGTAACTTCTTGTTGTGTACTGGTTGCACAACCTTGATATCACGAGATACGTATGCAGTTTTGAAGCACATGGCGGGCAGGGACGAGAATTGATTGAATATTTCGACATCCCTATTGATATTAAGTTCTGATGTGTTATTGATTACTGTACTATTGAAAGTTTGAATTAACGTCACCCATGGTACTTGCCCGCAAATGTATATCTAGATAATTGTATTGAAAGTGGCCCTGTCGTATTTTAATTACAAAATGTACGTCCACCGATTCCGCAACTGTTAGACACCTTAGTTCTTGCAACCTAATGGCCCGCTCGTTACGTTCCTCTACAATGTAAATGTCTCCTCATCATATACGATTCCAGTTTGCTCCGTGGCCGGCCCACGTGGTTATAGGCCCGTATTTGTATACTGACATTTTCACAATAAAGGTTTTTAAAACAAAACATGGTAGTAGTATTTACATTGGTAAAGTTTTTAATTTTAGTCACTGTTTTCGAATCAGTAAAAGGCAAGTGAAATAAAGCAGTCCAATTACATGACGGATAAAAGGTATAATACGCAGGAACACAGTAAAGATAAATGGTCAAGGGCAGTTGTGTTTTCCACTCCTGCAACATAAAGTGATCGATAAGAATCTGATATTCAGGCGTATCGGCGACTAAGACAGCAGGCCGAGCCTCTTTTACTCAACGGCTCCGTCATGAGACGAAGAAACGCCCTTTTTCTCGAAAGGAATATATTTTACTTGCAGGACAGTTGTAAATTTTCCGGGAAAGTACATTAGCTTGAAACATTATAACATATATGTTTAAGAAAAAATAATGTTCGAAACCAATAAAAAGCGTAATTTTTAGGTCATATGACCAAGCCTTTCATCATTAAAATAACAAAAGTAAAATGAACCAATGAAAAGTTTTATTAACAAGTCACATGACCTGTTATGCTTACGTTACGCGCTGTGCGCTGCGCGCTGCGCCCCGGATCGCTTCCGGGAAGCTGCGCTTCGCGCACCGGAGCACTTCCGGGTGCGCTAACGCGGCGTGTCATATAACGCATTACGCGACAACGTAGGTCCAGAATATAGTCAAAATGTCTCCACCAACCAGCGTTCGGAACACAACCCCTTTCAGCAGTCTAAAAAGTTCTGTTAAATGACAACAGAAGGGACAGGCAACAAGAACCATCAGTCAAAGAGGTAGAGAGCAAGTTCTTCTCTACCGGGTCACGTTGGGGCGCTACCGGAACTGATCGAATTGATAGTCTACAGTGTTTCTGGATGTTTCAGACTGAAGCTGGCGTCAGCATGAGAGCACCACCATCTCGTAGCTTAGTCATGGCCATTTCACGAGCAATCATGGCAGCCGCTCCCCACCAGAAGCCTGCGGGAGTCGGGGGCCCCCAAGACTTTTGTAGAATCTTCAAGGCTGAGGGGACGCTTTCGAGAATGGGGCCCAAGCCCTAGCAGACAAGCGTCCGAGTTCCAAGGTGTCCCAGGGCCATTTTAGTGGACCACGACCAAATCTGAAGAGCCGGCCGCCATTTTGAGAGTCCTGTGGCAGCCGCCTATTGCTGCATCGCAAGAGCGGTTGCAACTCAACTACATGGTGAGCGAGACGCTGTAGTCGCAAGAGCGGGCGGTAAACAGCTGAATGGCGGAAGAGGCACAGTGTAGCAAAAGCGGGCAGAATGGCAACTGAAACGGTAAAGGGGCGCCCCACTACAGCGTGTCTTCAGGTCAAACGGATTGTGGGACAAGGTCCAGAATGGAAGAGTCATCAAAAGGCAAAAAGTTCCGCCGGACCCCGGGAGCCGGCCGCCTATGTCGGGGGCGATCTCAGGCCACACCAGGGCAACACGACTTGGGGAGGGGGCAGGAGCCAAGCGCCCCCTCCCAGTCCGCGCCATCTCACCGCCCCTCGGGGGCCTCCGTCAAGCGGTTCAGGGAGGCACCGCATCACATTGTTTTCCAATGCAGTCAGGTCCACAAACGGCCCTCACTTACTTTGAGAAAAGTGAAGCTGCAGCAGGTGCAAATAAGCTTCAGACAGTGTTACAAGCGCTGCTCAGAACTCTGAACTATGGCACCCAACATCCAGGACTTATGCCATTTGAGCATGGCAGTGACATCGAAGCAACTCAGGGACCAAAACCATGAACGTACACTCACGTATGAAAATCTTACTTGGGGAGGGGGCAGGAGCCAAGCGCCCCCTCCCAGTCCGCGCCACCACACCATATGTTGAAAATATGTTTGTTGAAATATGTTGAAAATCTGAAGCCATCGTTCTACAAACTCTCAACCAGCCTTGGATGGAAAAATCTTGAAGAATGTACAAACTGAAAACCAGTTTTTGTCTGCATAGCATCAGCAGCAACGCTTGCTATCAGAGTGCATGAGTTTCATGCTCGATCGATTGAGCTAGCCGGATCGGGCAACAAAAAGTATAAAATAGTTATGTAAATAGTTATTTAATAAAATGTTTTACCCTGTTACTTTGCTGGTGTGTTGTATATATTTATAGTTATAATATTTGCATAGGGTTTGTCGTTATTTTGGGTGAGGTGGGGTGGGCGGCAGAGTCGAGCTGTCTTGCAGCCATAATGGTGTGGAGCTAAGTTCATCTCACTAGTTTCGTATTTCTCATGAGGGGTTGTTCTTAATGTTTCTATTTTAGCGAGGTCAAAAACAGATCCCATTAGTGGCCTACTGATTTTGCTCGATTTCTTTAGTTTTTTTAAACGATTTTTCACTATCTGCAAAGACTAAACAGAGTATTGCGACTCTGTGCTTGTTTGTAAATACAGAATGAACCAAAGAGAACCAATTCAAAAATATTAAATGCTTGGATAACAATCAATCAAATGGAGAGAGAAGCAGGCACGATGGATTACAACGGGGACAAAGGCCTGCGTTAACTACCCTTCACTATCTGCAAAGAGAGAGTACTCCTAAGAGAAAAGTGGGGGGGGGGGGGCAGCGTTCAAAGCACATCAGCGTGCATAAACACGAAAATGTTTTTACCTATCATGTACTTGACATTTGACAGCATTTGATATTTGCTATTAAAAAACCATTGAAATTCACTGAAAAAACCATAGGTTATAGACCATATATAGTTAGGAATTAGCATTTACAAAACCTTGAAAATTCACTGAAAAAACCATAGGTTATAGACCATATATAGTTAGGGATTAGCATTTACAAAACCTTATTTTACTCACATAAAACCATTGAAATTCGCATATATAGTTAGTTGCGCTAACTATATATCGCGCACCCGCAATCCACTGCTGATGATGTCACATATTACATCATTCATGACATGGTCAGTGACATCACTGATGACATCACTGATGACATCTCAAATGACATCACTGATGACATCACTGATGACATCTCAAATGATATCACTGATAACATCACTGATGACATCTCATTTGACATTACTGATCACATCAATGATGACATCATTCATGTGATAATACGATGAACCTCTTCAGACTCTAATATAACCTTAGATACACTCAGTGTAAACAGACACTCACAGACTGTCACTCATCCATGGAGTTACTCACACACCTAGTCAGTCATGCAAAGAATCAATCACATCTCCATTTCCTCAACTATACAGTTATACACACCTTACTTATTCAAACATATACTAACACATATTTACTCTCTTATCCAATCCCTGATACAAGTTCACAATGATCCATACAGCCACTCACATATTCACTGGCTCTTATGCACAGTTATTTATATATGTCAACTCTCACATGTACTGTGTTTTACATATGTACTTACTTGGACATGTAGCACTGAGATATCCATTCACTCACCAATACACTCATGCACACAGTCAACCGCTCATACAGCTGTTTCCACATGCACTTTTGAACACATAGATCTAGTGAATCAACTGCTCACACATCTATGCACAGAGTCATACACCTCCCAGCCACCCACACACACACTCAGTCTCCCATACAAATACTTGGGCAACCAACCAATAACCCATATAGTTACTCATATAGCTCCTGATCAACACATGCAGCAGTTTACAGAACAACAGACATAATGATGCACACATTAAGACAGTTTAGTCACTAACCCATGCACTCAGTGAGACACATTTAATCACTCACTCATACAGTCAGTCATGCACCTACTAAATCCTTCATCCAGACACTTATACATCCACTCATTCTTCAATATGTAAGACAAATGTTAACTTTACAGAAACAGACAGCCACTGGATGATGTCATCAGTGATGTCATCAGTGATGTCACTGACCATGTCATGAATGCTGTATTATGCGACATCATCAGCAGTGGATTGCAGGTGCGCGATATATAGTTAGCGCAACTAACTATATATGCGAATTTCAATGGTTTTATGCGAGTAAAATAAGGTTTTGTAAATGCTAATCCCTAACTATATATGGTCTATAACCTATGGTTTTTTCAGTGAATTTTCAAGGTTTTATAAATGCTAATTCCTAACTATATATGGTCTATAACCTATGGTTTTTTCAGTGAATATATATACACAAGAGACACGGAACAAACTGGCACGCTTCACAGCTGTTTTGGATCTGAGGAATCAGAAAGTCCGTTGTCCGCCACAACGCCTAGGTGGATCACAGTGGTCTAGAGGTATTTTACCTCCGGTAGGGCATTATGTCGCCACATGATTGCCCCCGCTTACTCACCTGGACTGAAGGGCTGTAGCAGTTACGAGGGGAGCTGAGGAGGTGCCTTTTGAACTTTGGTGCAACTCTGGGGACTCGTTCGTCACAACCTGCAGGCACGTTATTGTATTTTCACATGCGGAACACATCCCCCCACACCACCGACCCAGATGCATCCCATATTGCATTCTGGGAGTTGAAGTGCGATATTAAATTGCGACGAGCAACAGGTGAGCCTTGACTGCTTGGGGAGGAGCGTGTGATTCACTATGCCAACAAAAGTAAAGCAGGACTATTCTTTGATGATGCAGGTCGTCAATCGGTGCAGGGCGCTGAGGAAGGCATATTGAGATGCCGAAATGCATTCGCCGCCACTGACTTTTGTTCCGAGGAAATAAAGGCATTTCCAAAGATTTCCCCTCTGGCCTCTGCTTTCTTCACGGAGGGAGTTTCAGTCACATTTTCTGTGTCAGCCAGAGACACAGTACAGATGGCCCTGCTACACAAGAGACACGGAACAAACTGGCACGCTTCACAGCTGTTTTGGATCTGAGGAATCAGAAAGTCCGTTGTCCGCCACAACGCCTAGGTGGATCACAGTGGTCTAGAGGTATTTTACCTCCGGTAGGGCATTATGTCGCCACATGATTGCCCCTGCTTACTCACCTGGACTGAAGGGCTGTAGCAGTTACGAGGGGAGCTGAGGAGGTGCCTTTTGAACTTTGGTGCAACTCTGGGGACTCGTTCGTCACAACCTGCAGGCACGTTATTGTATTTTCACATGCGGAACACATCCCCCCACACCACCGACCCAGATGCATCCCATATTGCATTCTGGGAGTTGAAGTGCGATATTAAATTGCGACGAGCAACAGGTGAGCCTTGACTGCTTGGGGAGGAGCGTGTGATTCACTATGCCAACAAAAGTAAAGCAGGACTATTCTTTGATGATGCAGGTCGTCAATCGGTGCAGGGCGCTGAGGAAGGCATATTGAGATGCCGAAATGCATTCGCCGCCACTGACTTTTGTTCCGAGGAAATAAAGGCATTTCCAAAGATTTCCCCTCTGGCCTCTGCTTTCTTCACGGAGGGAGTTTCAGTCACATTTTCTGTGTCAGCCAGAGACACAGTACAGATGGCCCTGCTACACAAGAGACACGGATCAAACTGGCACGCTTCACAGCTGTTTTGGATCTGAGGAATCAGAAAGTCCGTTGTCCGCCACAACGCCTAGGTGGATCACAGTGGTCTAGAGGTATTTTACCTCCGGTAGGGCATTATGTCGCCACATGATTGCCCCCGCTTACTCACCTGGACTGAAGGGCTGTAGCAGTTACGAGGGGAGCTGAGGAGGTGCCTTTTGAACTTTGGTGCAACTCTGGGGACTCGTTCGTCACAACCTGCAGGCACGTTATTGTATTTTCACATGCGGAACACATCCCCCCACACCACCGACCCAGATGCATCCCATATTGCATTCTGGGAGTTGAAGTGCGATATTAAATTGCGACGAGCAACAGGTGAGCCTTGACTGCTTGGGGAGGAGCGTGTGATTCACTATGCCAACAAAAGTAAAGCAGAACTATTCTTTGATGATGCAGGTCGTCAATCGGTGCAGGGCGCTGAGGAAGGCATATTGAGATGCCGAAATGCATTCGCCGCCACTGACTTTTGTTCCGAGGAAATAAAGGCATTTCCAAAGATTTCCCCTCTGGCCTCTGCTTTCTTCACGGAGGGAGTTTCAGTCACATTTTCTGTGTCAGCCAGAGACACAGTACAGATGGCCCTGCTACACAAGAGACACGGAACAAACTGGCACGCTTCACAGCTGTTTTGGATCTGAGGAATCAGAAAGTCCGTTGTCCGCCACAACGCCTAGGTGGATCACAGTGGTCTAGAGGTATTTTACCTCCGGTAGGGCATTATGTCGCCACATGATTGCCCCCGCTTACTCACCTGGACTGAAGGGCTGTAGCAGTTACGAGGGGAGCTGAGGAGGTGCCTTTTGAACTTTGGTGCAACTCTGGGGACTCGTTCGTCACAACCTGCAGGCACGTTATTGTATTTTCACATGCGGAACACATCCCCCCACACCACCGACCCAGATGCATCCCATATTGCATTCTGGGAGTTGAAGTGCGATATTAAATTGCGACGAGCAACAGGTGAGCCTTGACTGCTTGGGGAGGAGCGTGTGATTCACTATGCCAACAAAAGTAAAGCAGGACTATTCTTTGATGATGCAGGTCGTCAATCGGTGCAGGGCGCTGAGGAAGGCATATTGAGATGCCGAAATGCATTCGCCGCCACTGACTTTTGTTCCGAGGAAATAAAGGCATTTCCAAAGATTTCCCCTCTGGCCTCTGCTTTCTTCACGGAGGGAGTTTCAGTCACATTTTCTGTGTCAGCCAGAGACACAGTACAGATGGCCCTGCTACACAAGAGACACGGAACAAACTGGCACGCTTCACAGCTGTTTTGGATCTGAGGAATCAGAAAGTCCGTTGTCCGCCACAACGCCTAGGTGGATCACAGTGGTCTAGAGGTATTTTACCTCCGGTAGGGCATTATGTCGCCACATGATTGCCCCCGCTTACTCACCTGGACTGAAGGGCTGTAGCAGTTACGAGGGGAGCTGAGGAGGTGCCTTTTGAACTTTGGTGCAACTCTGGGGACTCGTTCGTCACAACCTGCAGGCACGTTATTGTATTTTCACATGCGGAACACATCCCCCCACACCACCGACCCAGATGCATCCCATATTGCATTCTGGGAGTTGAAGTGCGATATTAAATTGCGACGAGCAACAGGTGAGCCTTGACTGCTTGGGGAGGAGCGTGTGATTCACTATGCCAACAAAAGTAAAGCAGGACTATTCTTTGATGATGCAGGTCGTCAATCGGTGCAGGGCGCTGAGGAAGGCATATTGAGATGCCGAAATGCATTCGCCGCCACTGACTTTTGTTCCGAGGAAATAAAGGCATTTCCAAAGATTTCCCCTCTGGCCTCTGCTTTCTTCACGGAGGGAGTTTCAGTCATATATATATATATATATATATATATATATATATATATATATATATATCTCTCTTCCCCTTTCCCCTCTTCCTTCCCCCTTCTTTCTTCCTTCCTCCTTCCCCTATGGCATCAGCAATTGAAAGTCAGGTGGATCTTCAGTATCACTCACACATATTGGGGGGCAAAACAATGTACAGGCAAAGAGTATTTTGTGGCATTGCCTTCTTGAAGTCAGGCACCGTGGGGTGATCATTAATGTCTTTCACCGTTGCCATTTTAAGGTCAGGCATTGGTCCGATTGGGGGAGCCACAAAGTAGCTTAAGACAGGCTAGTCAGGGAAGAAAACACAATCTAACAGGCTGCAGAGCTGGAATTAGGAACGCTTTTGGAAGTCCTCATAGGCGGTATATTAAGGAGCCTGAGGCAATTAGAAATGCCCAATGAGCAATTTCAGGCTCCGCAATTTTTCTGGATAGACAACCATCCACGAGCCATAGGCAGTGAAAAGCCCAAGAGAGGGAAGAAAGAAATACCTGGCGCCGGATGGGAGTAGCGAAAGTGATCATAGTTGCTGCTGCCTCTCGAAGTGTTTGCAGGAGCGGGGGCATCAAGATCGGTCGCCTGGTGCCAGGGTCCGCTCGGAGACGTCCGGAGCCGATCGACAGCAATCACCGCTCCCATCCCACCTCTCTCGGGCCTGGATCTGGTCCGCCTCCATTCGCTGCGCCTTTAGCATGTCACACGGCTGCGCTGTGTATGCGTGGCCAAACACATCTCCTGCCCCTGGCTACAGAATCTCCTCCACACCTTTGATCTCCTCCCACCTAGTGCAACCCACTGACGGGGAGTCTGATACAATCCCAAAGACCCCTGTATCCAATAGAGCTAGCCCTCTAATGGCTCCCCCCATTGAGCACCCTTACCGTTATAGTTCGTCCTCCAACACCACTAACAAAACCGCCCCTAGACCTCCGACCTCCTCCCCGCCAGTCAACTACTATAACAGCGAGCTTATTACTCCTCCAAAGACCCTGGAGTCTGCTCAAGCCAATCTATCTCCCCTTCCACCGCCACATGCCCCCCGTACTGCTCCTGAACCTTTGAACCTCTGCCTTCTCGCACCCCCAGCTTCTAGTGACCTTGAAACTCTGCACTCCAGAGTGGCTAAACTCACCCACAGCATTCATAGCTCCATTCTCGACCTCATGAAGATCCTTCACCTTGCCAAGCTCTCCCTTGCTAGCCTCAAGCCACCTCATACCTCCCCTCATCTAATCACCGAGCATCCCAAGCACCCACTCCCGCTACCTCTTAGACATCTTTGTCCCCAAAAACAACCTTGCCTCGTCTCAGAGGAGGATTCCCAAGCTCTCGCACTCTCTTACAACTCTCCCACCGCCACCTCTAACCCCCTAGACCTAATGGGTAACGGAATCCTAGCCATCCTCCAAGACCACAGCTCCGTCCAAGCCATTCCCCGCCCACTAGATACAAATCCTAAACTCCCCATCAGCACGGTCACCATCGACCTCAACAGACCAGCTACCCTCCATAACAGAAGTGTGGTAAAAAGCAACCTTGTGCCTGTATCTCTGTCCATCCAGGCTCCTGACACTCCCCAGACCCCCACCTAGCTGTTCTTTTAATCAACTGCCGTTCAGCAGTCAAGAATGCAGCGGATATCGCTGACCTCATCCTGAACAAAAACCTAGACCTAGCTGTACTAACTGAATCCTGGCTCAATGAATACTCTTCTCCCTGCCTGGACGTATTAGTCCCTCCCAACTACAACATTGCCAGGCTGGACAGACAGTCCAACAAGAAAGGAAGAGGCATTGCCTGCATCTTCCGATCCGCCCTGCTTGTCACAGAACTCTTGGCGAACTCCACTGATTCCTGCAAATACCTCGCGCTCTCCATTTGCAGCAACTCATTACACATTTGTAACTGGCATATTTTTTACCACCCTCCAGGTTCTAATGACTCTTTCACTGATCCCCTCTTGGAAATCATCACAACTAAGATTTCCTCCAATGCCACAGAGATTTTCCTGGGTGATTTCAACCTGCACTGGAATGACACCAAAGACCTCATAACTGGCCATGCACTAACTCAAGCCTGCCCTCTACCAACCCACTCTAAAGGGGCCATCCTTGACTGGATCATTTCTAAGGAATCCTCAGTCAAGCTTATCTCCATAGACCCATGTGACTGGTCTGACCATCACTCCATCTCTTTCAATTTAACCGGGACCCACAAGATTAAGACGTCGCAACCGGTAATTCTAAAACGCTTGTCCAGAGACACCAAGAACCTTGACCTTATGAAACTAGAGGCTCGCTACAAATCTGACCTCCCCCCCTCGCACATTTCCTCGGTCAGCGACCTCAATGAACATTACGTTTTATGCATATCAAACATTCTGGACGACCTTGCCCCTCCAAAACTAAAAAGAATACAAATCAAGGACAGAAAGCCCTGGTTCACTAGCTCCCTCAACATGGAGGGAAGATCCCTACGGCAATCGGAAAGACTCTAGAGACAACACCCCTCGGCAATGTATCTAAAACTTCTATGCCAGGCGAGAAACGCCTTCAACAAGCAAATCCTCAATTCTAAAAAAGAATACTTGAGATCGGAATTGGGGAATGTCAAGAATAGAACTCCAATCTAATAAACTGGCTAAAACACCGAAAGAATTCCCCAAATCCCTAATATTGTCAGAGGAATTCTCCTCTTTCTTCACTGATAAAACCACGGCATTAGGAATTGAACTCAGTACCGCCACTTACACCCATCCCCATCCTGACCTGCCCCCTTTTTCTGCACCACCCCTTCTGGCCCCACCTAAAAACCAAGCCCGCTGGAATGACTTCGAATTCTATAACGAAGATTCCATCTCCAAAATACTTTCTACCTTAAACCCAAATAACCACTTTAATGACCCGCTACCCTCTAACTTCTTCGCTGCCGCCTCTCAATCCATTGTTCCTTGTTGGACTGCAATAATCAATGTCTCTCTCCAGCAGGGTTCAATTCCGGACCCCTTGAAAGCCGGCCAAGTCCTCCCTATTCTGAAAAAACCTTCACTGGATCCAGCCTCCGCTGACAATTTCAGACCTATCTCCAATATCCCGCTGTTAGCCAAAGTATTGGAGAAGTGTGTACAACAACAACTAAGTCAGCACATCAACAACTTCCACCTACTTTACGACTTCGAATCAGGATTCAGACCAGGGAACAGCACTGAAACTACTATGCTCCACATCGTGGATGATGCCCTTCAAACCCTAGACCAAGGCAAAACCTGCCTTTTAATCCTCCTTGATCTATCCTCCGCCTCCGACACGGTCAACCATCAAAAACTACTTGAACTGACAAGGAGTATTTTCGTTACCTTCAGGTGCGGCACGCCCTGCTCTCTGCTTTTCCCACCGGGACGGAAATCCCCCAGTCGTCCCCGCTGGAAGATCGTATTCTTGACAGCCATGTCCCGGATAGTACGATTTCCTTAATTTATAAAAAACTCATTAACACTAGGGCTGACCTTCTGGTGAAGCTTGGGGCCTCCTGGGTAGCAGACGGTCTTGAATTGGATGACGAAGGCTGGCAAATAGCGATTTCCTCCCCTAAGGAGGTGGCTATTCCGGCTCGGCTCCGCTTTGTGCAATTGAAGATCCTCCATCGAGTCTGGTATGCGTCTGGTACGAATGGGGCTCGCATCTGATGGATTGTGTAGGCCTGGCTGTGGTATGAATGGTACTTTTCTTCATATTTTGTGGGAATGCCCGATTATTTCTGCTTTCTGGTCTAGGATCCATGATGTGATGGGGCGTGTTACTGGGGTCCCCCTCCTTCCTGAGGCGAGGCGCTACCTGCTTAATGTATGGGAGCCTACAGATTGTACGGCCGCTCAGACCTTTTGGATCACCCTGGGCAACATTGTTGCCAAGAGGGACATAGCGCAGCTCTGGGGCTCCCACAGACCGCCTGGACTCAGTGCCTGGAAAGATAACATGGATTGGTGCATGTTTCGGGAGAAGACGGTTTATGAGGCCCGGGGTCGTCCTAGGAAATGGGGTAGAATCTGGGCGCAATGGAACGAATACCGTGGTGACATTTGTACCCCGCCACTTGATTACACTGACATCATTCCCTCCTCCCCATAATTGACGTTCCCTTAATCAGCATCCATTCTTAACACTCCTTTCATTGTTTCCCTCCCCTAGCAGACCTGTTTCCATTCTTATATACTGATTTCCCGCTTTTTCTCCCCTCCTGTGAACTTGCCATTGCTTTACCATGTATTTGTTTTTGTTGTTTGTTTGACTTCGACAAAATTAATGAAGCGATATACGGCCTTTTCCGCAGTGTAATGTGGTGGATAGTATGCTCTCTTGTCATAGCGGCCGGCCCGAATGGGTTGTAGGCAGACGCTGTGTATTGTGCATTTGAAAAATAAAGGTTTTCAAAAAAAAAAAAAACTACTTGAACGTCTCAAACTCAGGATGGTTATGGATGGCGTGGCCCTAGAATGGTTCAGGTCCTTCCTCCACAACCGCTCCCAGAGATTCCTGATCAACGGCAATCTATCTGCACCCTCCCCGGTCACGGTTGGAGTCCCTCAAGGGTCAACCCTGTCCCCCACCCTCTTTAATCTTTACTTAGAGCCACTCACCAAAGTTCTTCGCACCGCCAACATCTCCTACCATATGTATGCGGACGATACCCAAATTTACATCAATATCTCTTCGCTCGCGGAGATCCTCTCTCTGAATGAGACCCTGAAAATGACTGTCCAATGGCTTGCCAATAACCAACTCAAACTTAACGCAAAGAAAACTGAATTTCTCCTAATCTCCCCTTCAAAAGTCAATCCGGAGATTCAGATGTGGATCAAGGCCATCACAGCCTTGAACTGCCCGCCGACTGTTGTTGACTCTGCCAAAATCCCTGGACATAATCCTCGACTGTAACCTGAACATGCGAGATCACATTAACTCGATGGGTAAAGCTGCCAGATTCCACCTGAGCTACCTTTGGAAGCTGAAACCTTTCATAGATGCTCCGGACTTAAAAATGGCAGTACAAGCACTAGTCATCTCTAGACTGGAATATGGCTGTTCCATCCTTACAGGTTTACCCATGATCTCCATAGCACCCCTTAAAGCCTGTCTCAACACGGCTGCAAGACTGCTCACAGGTACCAGGAAATTTGACCACATCTCCCCGCACATGAAAGCGCTGAACTGGCTCCCTTTAGAGGCCAGAATCCAGCTGAAACTGGCATGCATTACACATAAAGCTCTTTACTCAAACTCCCCTGCTTATCTAGCGCGGAAACTAGTTGTATCTGGAGGAAGCAGGAACTCCCGATCAGCTAGCAACTTGTTACTCCAACTTGCCTTCTTTCAGAAAAAAAGAACCTACAATAGGGCTTTCCCCGGAGCAGCACCAAGAATATGGAACTCTTTCCCACCCGCTATCAGAAGAATCCCTTCTCTAGCACGCTTCAAAAAAGAGGCCAAAACCTTTCTCATCCAGATCATCATTCTCTCCACCGAGAATATGTGGGACCTTTGTTTTTACTGTTACTAACGGTGATTTGAACCCTCTCCTGTATCCCCTCTCTCCCTTTGTTCTTAGCACCTCACCCCTAGCCATTCTAGCTGTTGATTACGTATTTCTCTGCACTTAAAACTTTGCTTTTGTTCACCACTGTACCTTGTAAAGCTCTCTGATACCCTCACGGGTCAAGTTTGCGCTCTATAAAACACAAAAATAAAATAAATAAAATAAAATATGTGGGAATAGAAAGACAAATGGCAGTGCAATGCTATCACATCAGAGCTAGTGCATTAAGTTTGGAAAGTGTTTAAGAGATTTCAGTTGGGAAGCGAGAATTCACTTTGGTCCTGAGCATAAGTGCAAGGGAAGTATTAACTGCTTGAAAAATGCTTGAAAAATGCAAATCCATTTCTTGGTGGGAAAGAATGATCAAATTCAGAAGCTAATTTGTCATATTAGGGCTCAGTAAGATCGTTGACACAGTCTACTAGAAGCAGTACCAAAAAGGGAATGTATGTGTGGTGAAGCAACACCAGTTACGGCATTGTTAGGGATCAAGGTGAACAGCGGCAACCATCAAAACCAGTGAGAAGAAGAGTTGAGCCAGTCAGTCGCAGAATGGTGATCAGCAAGAATTTCTTACAAAATGCACAGGCCATGTTTCACCTTGCCTATTGGAAGTTATACGTATGCTGATACAGTCTCAAGGAGCAAAAAGCAAGTGCTGTAAATGAAAGGAGAAGTGTGAAACCCAATAAACCCTTGGAGGCTTGGGTAATTAATGCATAAACGGGTGACTGGGCCTATAAGGGATTTTATTCTCTACTTATTGTCATGTTTTTAAGCAATCATCAGTGGTAAGCTCTTCACAGTCACTTACAGAAAGTTATTTACAAAGCGGATTTACTTATTGCAACTTATTTAGTATAATAATGTATAATATGTGTGTGTGTGTATACACACACACACACATATATATTATAATGTTTGTGGTTCTATTTATGCACTGCATTGATAACTGGAGGCAAACATGCAGGCTGTGTAAATCTTTCTATATCTATCTTTTGTTAGTCATTAGTCTATGTGCAGCGACATTTTCTAAGCTTGTATTCTAAATTGGAGCAAATAATTGAACTAGCCTCTAAATGCACATGCACATACACTTTATTCCCTGTTCTATAAGATGGCTGAGGCCTGGGAATGTCGTCCCAGCATGTGAAATGTAAATTATTTTGTCTTGTTTTTTATCTATTGTACGGTAACCAATTTTTGACTATTTTTCAAATTGTATAGTTAGGATTTTTTCTCTATGGAACTTTTGAAAATTCTATGCCTAATAACTTTGGCGTTTGTGGATGGAATCGGCTGAAATTTTTAGGAAAATGGCACATGAGCAGCCCCTAAAAATATGGGGGGGTTCCGTCAAGGGGGGGGCAGAGAAAAAAGGGGGGTCCCAAAACGCGTTTTTCCCATTCATTTTTCCATAGGGCGTTTGGCCTCACTTTTAGCTCGAACGGCTGAATGGATTTGCACGAAACTTGGCAAAATTGTAGGGACTGTTAGCCCGATGTGCCTTTGCTGGGTCTCAATATATGTGCTCCAGTGGATTTTGAGAAATTAACGTTTAAAAAAACAGATATATCTGTGACAGCGTCCCGGATAGCGCTCCAGTTCGCGTACTTTTCGCGTAACGGAGCTTTGCGAAGCGAAGCTGATTGGCTCTCCGGTGTCTGTCAACATTCTAAACAGTCCGTAGCGGCCGCCATCTTGTCTCTCGGTAGGATCGAGAGACTAGAGGAGGCCAAAACGAAGGGGGAAATGAAGGAAAGGGGCAAGGTAGACCTCTTCAGACCCCCTAGGATTGATGAGGGGGATATTAAAGTGCCCCGCGGGGCCAAAAAAAAAAAGAAAAAATTGTGTTTCGTTTTAATTAAATTACAAGATGGAGGAAAAACAATGTGGGAAATGGGTATAAGGGGGTACGGGAGACGTATCCTGAACCCCTTATTTTCTGAGGGTGGCTGAGGATGCTCATATATGTTGATACTTGTCTTCCAGTGGCTGCGCATGAGCGTTTTTTTTTTTTTTTGCTGCGTGACGTCTGTTAACGTTCGATTCGAAGGAAATCAGGAAGTGTTGACCGCCATTTTGACACTGCGAGTAAATATATTGTTAAAAATAATTGTTATAAATTAATCCGTATTGATAAACCTTGTCTGCGCCATCTTGCTTTTTTTTCAATGCCATACTTTTGTCGTGCACGGCAGTCATTTTAGATGCCTTGACCAGACCCACTCTCTGCACGACGCCAATCGTGACGTCTGTTAACGTTCGATTCGAAGGAAATCAGGAAGTGTTGACCGCCATTTTGACACTGCGAGTAAATATATTGTTAAAAATAATTGTTATAAATTAATTCGTATTGAGAAACATTGTCTGCGCCATCTTGCTTTTTTTCCAATGCCACACTTTTGTCGTGCACGGCAGCCATTTTAGATGCCTTGACCAGACCCACTCTCTGCACGCCGCCGATCCTCAGCATGGCTCCCCACCCTCGCAAGCATCTCCCCCACGCACTGGTCACCCCCGCTCTCTGTCTTATGCATGGGCCATAAACCTCCCCCCATCTGCACTGCTCTTCCCTGAGAATCACACCCTGTGCCCGACCGACACCACCCTTTCACCCTATTCACTACCGCACCCTCTGACACTCCTCTTCCTTTGTGTCCGAATGTCCAGGCCGGTCCCAGGCTATCACCTAGCCCTGCGTATGTAGTTTATGGCCCCAACTGTAAAGAATCACCCCTCTTCAAAGGAGTTACAGTAGATCAAGGCCCCCACCCGATGAGATCCGTCACACCACACGCGTTCCTACTAACTGATAACCATCCTGTATTGTGATTGGGGAGGGGATTCTAACTGTGAGGGTGTGTGGGACCGAGCCTGAAGCAGAAGATTCCAGGGATGCCTTTTTGTACATCAAAGTCTTCACAATTATGTGTCACATTAAAAATATATAGCACTCCAACAAAGTAGTAGGTTTATAACACTTTAATAACTTATAAATATATACATCGCAACAAAAACAGTAAACACCTTAAAATTTTATTATTAAAACAGAAGCAACAATGGTCAGTAGCGGTCTGTTGTGCGAATAGTTCCAAGGCAGCACAACGTGCTGAGTTGTGGACGGCACCCAGGTGAAGAACCATCCCTTCTTTAACCTCATTGCTGCTGAGCATATTCCCCTGTTGTGCTGGTAAATCGTAAATCCCATTGTTTATTGACGAGCTGGGCTCGTCATCAGTGTAGCAGCAGGCTACTTCATGACGAGCCCAGCTCGTCATGAGCCTGGAAGGGGTTAAACCCCATGGTGACCAACTATAGTTTATTCTCTATTTTGTTCCCTTGCCATAACAAAATAAAAGTCTTGGGTTATTTATGGAAGGGAAGACTTTTTGTTTCTTCCAATTTTTTTTAAAAAACAAAGGTTTAAGGAAAGGCAACCCTTAATGTGCATGTTTTCCACAGAAATTTGCCTTTGAAAACTAGAGGCAATAAATAAGGCCGAAATCTGTATTTTGTTTTTGGATACACATGTTATTTGTGTCTGTGTATTCATTTTTATGCATGACTTTATATGGAATGGTTAAAATAACTTATGATGCAACTTAACAGGAAAGATCACAAACATTTCAATGAGTGCTAGGTCCCAGGTTTACATAAAGTAGTGTTTACCTAGAGTGGTGCTGTGTAGGACACTCTGAATGGAAATTAACCAGAACTATAACCATAACAACAACAACAACAACAACAACAACAATAATATAAGTCTTATGCCCAAATTACGCAAAGATTTAGCTAATCTGCTAAAGGGGGGAGTCGCCATTTCTTTTGATAATTTATTCACCCATCCGTAGCCTCTCTAATCTCCATTACAATGTGTTTGTTGCTGTCGCTAGCTGATGAAAAAACTAAAGTGATAACTTCCTCAACCTTAATTTGTCTTTCTTTGTTCCTTAAGATGTCATATGTGTCAACCTCTTCCGAGAATGCTGATGCGTTAGGGATTTCCTTGTGTTTCTTAATAGCATTGGTGTCTGCACACTTCTTTGTCAATTCTGTGAACATGACAGCTGCTTCATAGACAAACGATATCTTTGTTAAGTCATTAGTGTTAAGTGTGTCTGAAACTACAGCGCCCTTCTGTTTTACTTTCCTCAGACACTACAGAGTTTTGTGTGTTGTTCTTCTGAGCGACAATTATTCCAGAGGTTTCAGGTTCACTTGTTTTGTCCTGCAGTGAGTTAACAGCTTCAGAGACTTCATGTTTATTTGCTATGTCCTGCTGTGCGTCAACTGCTTCAGAGACGTCAGCCTCATTTGTTATGTTTGACTATATCCTGGACCTGCCCGGCCGCGCCCAAAATGGCGCCGGTATAAATGGGAACCATAACTCCTTGTTGTGTACTGGTTGCCCAACCTTGATATCATGAGATACATATGCAGTTTTGAAGCACATGGCGAGCAGGGACGAGAATTGATTGAACATTTTGACATCCCTATTGATATTAAGTTCTGATGTGTTATTGATTACTGTACTATTGAAAGATCAAATTAACGTCACTCATGGTACTTGCCCGCTTTTGCTGCACTGTGCCTCGTCAGTAGCGGTCTGTTGTGCGAATAGTCCCAAGGCAGCAGAACGCGCTGAGATCTGGACGGCACCCAGGTGATGTCCAGTAAGTTGCCGCACTGGTTTTGGTATCCTAAAATGCTGCTCCGAAAAACGGCGTGGGGCGCCCCGGGGGGGGGGGGGGGGGGGGGGCGAGGCGGCGTGAACGGGCCTCCCCAGGTGGAGGCTCGTCTGCTGTAGTGGGGCGCCCCTTTACCGTTTCAGTTGCCATTCCACCCGCTTTTGCTACACTGTGCCTTTTCGGCCATTCAGCTGTTTACCGCCCGCTCTTGCGGCTACAGCGTCTCGCTCACCATGTAGTTGAGTTGCTCCCACTCTTGCGGTGCAGCGATAGGCGGCTGCCACAGGACTCTTAAAATGGTGGATTTGGGCCTGGTCCACTAAAATGGCCCTGGGACACCTTGGAACTCGGACGCTTGTCTGCTAGGGCTTGGGCTCCATTCTCGAAAGTGTCCCCTCAGCCTTGAAGATTCTACAAAAGTCTTGGGAGTCTTGGGGGCCCCCGACTCCCGCAGGCTTGCGGTGGGGAGCGGCTGCCATGATTGCTTGCGGAATGGCCACGACGGAGCTACGAGATGGTGGTGTTCTCATGCTGACGCCAGCTTTAGTCTGAAACTTCCAGAAACACTGTAGACTATCAATTCGATGAGTTCCGGTGGAGCCCCAACGTGACCCGGTAGGGAAGAACTTGCCCTCCCCTTTTTTGAGTGATGGTTCTTGTTGCCTGTTCCCTCTGTTGTCATCTAACGGAACCTTTTTTGATTGCCGAGTGAGAAAATAAAAAGGTGGGTCTTTCATCGTTTGGGAAAAAAAATGTTTTAATCCAATGAAAAGTGTTATTTTTAGGTCATATGATCAAGCCTTCCATCATTAGGAAACCAAAAGTAAAATGAACCAATGAAAAGTTTTATTATCAAGTCACATGACCTGTTATGCTTACATTACGCTCTGCGCGCCGCGCTCTGGATCGTTTCTGGGAAGCTGCGCCTTGCGCACCGGAGCACTTCCGGGTGCGCTAATGCGGCGCGTCATATGACGCATTACGCGACAACGCAGGTTCAGAATATAGTCAAAATGTCTCCACCAACCAGCGGTCGGAATACAACCCCTTTCAGCAGTCCAAAAAGTTCTGTTAAATGACAACAGAAGGGATAGGCAACAAGAACAGTCAGTCAAAGAGGGGAGGGCAAGTTCTTCTCTACCGGGTCACGTTGGGACTCCACCGGAACTGATTGAATTGGTAGTCTACAGTGTTTCTGGATGTTTCAGATTGAAGCTGGCGTCAGCATGAGAGCACCCAATTCTAAAACAGTAAATGCTTGGATAACAATCAATCAAATGTAGAGGGAAGCAGGCACGACGGGTTACAATGGGGGCAAAGGCTTACGTTACCTACCCTTCACTCTCTGGAAAGAGAGAATACTCCTAAAAGAAAAGAGGAGGGGGGGCAGTGTTCAAAGCACATCAGCGTGCATAAATACGAAAATGTGTTTAGCTACCACGTACTTGACATTTTACAGCTTTTGATATTTGCTATTAATAAACCATTGAAATTCAGACTGAGTATGTGTGTGGGTGGCTGGGAGGTGTATGACTCTGTGCATAGATGTGTGAGCAGTTGATTCACTAGATGTATGGGTTCAAACGCGCATGTGGAAACAGCTGTATGGGCAGTTGACTGTCTGCATGAGTGTATTGGTGAGTGAATGGATATCTCAGTGCTACATGTCAAAGTAAGTACATATGTAAAACACAGTACATGTGAGAGTTCACATATATAAATAACTGAGCATAAGAGCCAGTGAATGTGAGAGTGGCTTTATGAATCATTGTGAACTTGTATCAGAGCTTGTATAAGAGAGCAAATATGTGTTAGAATATGCTTAAATTAGTAAGGTGTGTATAACTGCATAGTTGAGGAAATGGAGGAGGGATTGATTCTTTTCATGACTGACTAGATGTGTGAGTAACTCCATGGATGAGTGACAATCTGTGAGTGTCTGTTTACACTGATTGTATCTAAGGTTATATTAGAGTCTGAAGAGGTTCATCGTATTATCACATGAATGATATTATCAGTGATGTGATCAGTAATGTCAAATGAGATGTCATCAGTGATGTCATCAGTGATGTCATCAGTGATGTCACTGACCATGTCATGAATGATGCAATATGTGACATCATCAGCAGTGGATTGCAGGTGCGCGATATATAGTTATTGCAACTAACTATATATGCGAATTTCTATGGTTTTGTGCAAGTAAATTAAGGTTTTGTAAATGCTAATTCCTAACTATATATGGTCTATAACCTATGTTTTTTTCAGTGAATATATATATATATACACACACACACACTTTTATTATACTACATAAAAGACTAAATCGCTGAAAGACCATTTGACTGAACGTCTTTCCCAAGAAAGGCAATGTTTACGCTTAAACAGCTTAACAATGGAGCATTGTAGTTCCTGGAAATGTGATGGTTGCAAAGCCTGCCCCTGTCTATTCAACAACATACGTTTTACAAAATTAGAAAATACAAGAAAACTTTTGATTACAGATTAAATGTGATTAATTAATAATGAAATGATTTAATGTGAGTTTAAATATGTTGTTTATTCTCTAAAGTAATTGCCCTATAAACAGTAGGATGTGAGCACAATACCCCCCTAAGAAAATAATCATTGTGCCTATTAGAACAATAATTAGTGAGAAGCATAACGGAAAACATGTTCTTGATAATCAGAAACACGATGTAAACAATACAATAAAGTAATATTATGAATTTGGAAATGAGAAATAGCACAGTTACACCCTATTTTAGCATGATACTAAGATCGATCATATGACTTTTTTAACGACAGGTATCTGATGCTTTTCTCTAATATTTTACTTACACATATATGCTACCATAAAGTATATCTCGCCTCTATTTATAAAGAATATTTGTTTATTAGTGTAATGGCATCGTTTAGTGTATTCTTGCCATTAGTTTGACTCCGTAGTGTGTTTTGACCTTGCCTTTATTCAGTGAAATCAAGTGCATTTGATTGCTACTGCGTGGTCAGTATTGGTGCAAGCCAGAGCTTGCCACCATGGTTATTAGAGTACATACTTTAGTGTGCTCAATTTAGGAAGCATTGGTGTCTTGCATGAAGGCCAGGGTAGGGATCCAATTTGTCACTTCAACTTGACGCTGCATGTATTCTTCATTAGACCTTGTAGAGGAGTGAGGTTTGCTTTTGCTTTTTGCTTTAATAAAAATGAGACTACATTGGATCCAGTGAATGTGCGTGCCCCAGCTGCCACCACTTTCGAATGCGTTTTCTTAGATGCTGTGATTAGATTGTAGTAAAACCTCAGAGGAAAAGAATTGCAATAAAAAATTTTGAAACAAAAATACCCAGAAAAGAAAAAGGTTATGTTTACATAAGGCAAGAGACAGGTGAGCATACCAACACACATACATATCTGAATATTTATTACCCCCAGGTCCCTCCTGTCCTCGTCCCCTTCGTACTGAATAGTAAGATTAACATCTCAACGACAGTAAAAAGAAAAGCAGGGATGCTGGTATGCCCTCCCTCTCTCTATAGGGAGTACATAAGAGTACAGTACCCAGCATGCCTCCTGTTCTTTTTTCTGTCTTACGACGTTTTCTGTTTGGATCCAGGAGCCGGTTGGTTGGCTCCTGGAGCTTACCTGCTGCATGGCTTCGGGTGAGGCTGGTCTTCCGGGTTTCCCCTCCTGCCGGGCTTGAGGTGTCTCCTGGGGCACATCCTGGCGATTCCTGTTTCCTGACGTTCTGGATTTTTACAGCTGGGTGTGTCCGGGCCGCGTCTCCATTCTGCTTGGCTTTTCGAGACGCGGCAGAGCTCTGGAGGTGCTCCGGTGGTGCAGCAGCCCCTGTGTGGCTGGGACGCTTCCTTCCGGCGCGCGCCTAACTTCCTTTGTTTGGGGCAGGAAGTCAGGCTTTTGGATGGTCGGCTGCCGGCAGTTTCGATGCTGTGTTGCCGGTCATTCGTGTGAGTACCACATAGCGGTTTTTGGAGCCTTTTAAAAGTGTTGTTTCTTTCTTTGTTCCCCTGCATTCGTTCTTGGCTGTGGCTGAGTGCATGGTGCTTGTTCTGGGCTCGTGCTGTTTGCTGTCTGCTGCCTGGGTCCCTCGTTGACAGGCTTGCCTGCTTTTTTCCTGGTTTTGCCTTGCTGGGGGTGTTTGGCTGCCTCTGGTTCCCTGCTGCTCTATGCCATGGGGAAGCATGCTGATAAGTGCAAGCCTCTTGCGGTGGCCTCATCTTCTTCGGATTCCTCCTCCTCTTCTCCTTCGCCTAGACATTCACAACGTCGTTCCAGGGGTGTTGATGCCAAGTTGAAGGCCCTGATTAAGGAGACTTTGTTGGAGATGGGGGGTCCCAGGTCCAAGGGATCCAAGGCCAAGTCCAAGTCGCAGTCCAGAGGTGTTCCGCCTCCGTCTTCTTCTTCTTATTATTCCTCTGGTTCGGAGGAGGATGGTTTGGATGCTGATTTGATTAAAGGCAAATATATCGATAAGGATATGTTGCCGGACTTGTTCAGCCATGTTAAGGCGAATATGGGGTTCCCTGCGGATGATGTCCCTGGTACTTCTGGGGGTTCCTTACTTCGCCAGTTCCAGTACACTGCGCCAGTGGTTATGCCTGTTCATCCATGTGTGAAGGAGGTTTTGGACTGGGAATGGAAGGATCCCGATCGCATCCTGCTTCCTCGCTTCATGGCCAAGCTGTATCCTCTTCGGGATATGGCTAAGGATTTGCCGGACTCTGTTCCTGTGGATTCTTTTGTGGTGAGTCTGGTGGGGCGCACCTCTTTGGCCGAGCAGGCTGTTGTGCGTGATCCTGTTGATAGGAGGGTGGACGGGTCCCTTTGTAAGGTGTATTCTGGTTCCCATCTGGCGCTGCGGGCTGGCATTTACAGGACTTATGTGGCTCAGTCTTTGCTTTCGGACATGAAGACTTTGTATGGTTCCATGGATAATGCCACGGACTGTTCTGACATTCTGGCGCACATTGAGCGTCAGGTGGAGTTTCTATCGGACGTTTCCTTCGATGTGGTGCGTGCCTCTGCTCTGTCAGGGGGTGCTTGCATTGCTGCTCGTAGGAATGTGGTCCTCATGGACTGGAAGACCGATTCGGCCCAGAAGTCTGCTGCCCTTCGTTTGCCCTTTCAGGGTTCCATGTTGTTTGGGGTGGAGTTGGAGGGCAAGCTTCATCGGCTTTTCAAGGAGAAGAAACATTCCTCCTCTTTCAAGCTGCCCTTGGCTGCTCCTGCTTTTTCTAAGCCGAAGCCTATTTTTTGGCCCTCTTCTCACAGGCAGTTTTCCAGGGGTCGTGGTCGTTTTCAGCCTGGTCGGGCTCGGGACAAGAAGGCGAGGTCCCCTCCTGCGATGCCTCGTTCCTGACTATCTGGGGTCCGAGGTCGGATCCTTGGTAGGAGGTCGGCTTTGGTTGTTTCTTCCGGCCTGGATGTCCTCCTGTTCAGACTTATGGGTCCTGGACGTGATCCGTTTGGGGTACCTGGTGGAGTTCTCAAGCCCGCCTCTGGACTCGGGGTCCGTCCGACTCCTTGGCCGTCCTGCCAGTCCAAATGTGCGGAACTGTCTCTGGGGGTTCAGTCTCTGTTGGACAAGGGGGCTGTTCAAGTAGTTCCTCCGGGGGTGCCGGGTCAGGGGTTTTACTCCATCATTTTTCTGGTGCCCAAGGTGACTGGGGGTTTCGCCTTGTTCTAGATCTCAAGGCCCTGAACAAGTTTGTGATGTGGATTCCATTCAAGATGGAGACTCTTCAGTGGGTGATTCCCCTGTTTCTCCAGGGTCATTTCATGTGCTCCCTGGACCTCCAGGATGCCTATTTTCACGTACCTGTTCATTCTCTCTCCCGTCCCTTCCTGTGCTTTTGTCTTCTGGGGGTGCATTACCAGTTCATGGTTCTTCCCTTCGGCCTCAGGTCGGCTCTGAGGGTGTTGACCAAGGTGGTGGCTCCCTTGGTGGCTTTCTTGCACCTCCAGGGGATGATGGTTTATCCTTATCTGGACGATTGGCTCCTGCATGCTCCTTCCGCGGCTCAGTTGTTGTTGGATCAGAGGTTGGTGTGTGCGGCCTTGCGGGACCATGGGTTCCTGTTGAATCTCCCCAAATGCCAGATTCTGCCATCTCAGGACTTACAGTTCATAGGGGCGCGTTTCCGCATGGATTTGAATCGAGTCTTCCTGCCATTAGCTCGTGCTGTGACCCTGTGTTCCCTGGCACATCGGTTTCTGGTGGTTCGGTCCTTCCAGGTCCGTCTTTGGTTGCGCCTTCTGGGTCTGATGGCGGCCACAGTGTTCACGGTGCCTTGGGCACGTTTCCATCTCCATCCTCTGTGGTCCTACCTTCTGGCTCGGTGGGATCCCTTGTCGGGGGACTTGTCCCTTTGGGTTCCTGTGTCCCTGTCGATCCTTCCTGTCCTGCGTTGGTGGTCTCTGTCGTCCAATCTGGACAAGGGCTTGCCTCTGCAGGCTCCGCCTCCGGTGGTCCTCACGACGGATGCCAGCACTCTGGGCTGAAGAGCGACTTGGGGGTCGGAGTGCCTTCAGGGTCGTTGGTCCCTCTTGGAGGGTCATCAGTCTTCGAACTGGCGGGAGTTGTCTGATGTGTTTCGGGCTGTCCGGGGGTTTCGGCTCCTTCTGATGGGCCAGCATGTGTTGGTTCGGTCGGACAACTCGGTGACGGTGGCCTACTTGAATCAACAGGGTGGTATCTGTTCTTGGACCCTGAACGCAGTGATGTCCCCCTTGTTTTGGAGTGCCATCTTCTGTCCCTGGTGGCTGTGCATGTCCGGGGGGTGGACAATGGGGTGGCGGATGCCCTCAGTCATTTTTTTCCTGCCTCCCTGGAGTTGGCCTTGACTCCGGTGGCCTTTCATCAGGTGTGCGTGAGGTTTGGTCTTCCCTTTCTGGACCTATTTGCTTCCCGAATCAATGCGCAGCTTCCCCGGTTCTTCTCCCGGATTCCTCAGGAGGGGTCTTGGGGGTGGATGCCCTGTCCCTTCCTTGGCCTTCCGGCCTGCTTTACGCCTTTCCTCCTCTGGTTCTGATATCTCGTTTTCTGTCTCGGCTGCTGATGGAGGATCGGGAGGTGGTGGAGCCTTTCTGGCCCCGCAGGTCTTGGTTTCCAACTCTGATGCTGTTGGCTCTTCAGGGTCCGTGGTTCTTCCCCTTCCCTCCATATCCGTTGCGGTCCTCTCCGATGTTGCCCCTGCATCGGCTTCGGCTGTCGGTTTGGCGGTTGAGAGGCAGGGGTGGCGGAATAGGGGCCTCCCGGAGCATTTAGCCTTGGCTATTCAGCAGTCTCAGAATCCTTCTACCCTTCAGTCCTATGGTAGGCATTGGGGTAACTTTGAGCGTTACTGTCTTGGCCTGGCTTTGTCGCCCTTGGTTTGTCCTTTGCCGGATGTTCTTCAGTTCCTTTTGGATGGGTTCGAGAAGCGTTTGTCTGTCTCTACTCTCCAGGCTCAGTGGGCTGCTATCAGAGCTTTTCGGGCCCCTTGGGGAATCTGCCTGATGTGGATGGTCTGGTTTCCCGACTGTTGTGTAGTTTTTCGAATTCCCGCCCTGTGGTGCGTCCTTCTTTTCCTCTCTGGGATCCTCCCTTGGTTTTGAGCGTTCTAGTTGCTGCTCCCTTTGAGCCTTTGGAGGTGGTTGATATGAAGTTTGTCACCCTCAAGGTTGTTTTTTTGGTGGCTATCACTTCTGCTCGTCGCCTGGGGGAGCTGAAGGCTTTGATGGCTCGGGAGCCTTTTCTGTCCTTTTTTGCTGACGGGGTGGTTCTTCGTTTGGATTCCTCCTTCGTTCCTAAGGTTTCCTCCCAATTCCATCATTCTCAGGAGCTGGTCCTGCCTGCTTTGAATTCGGCTCAGGTGGATGGGGACGACCTTCCTTGGTCCTTGCTGGATGTTTGCCGGGCTTCGCGGGTTTATGTGGGTCGGACCCGTGACTTTCGGCTTTCTGACTCTGTAGTGTAGTTCCTAGTTTCCCACTAGGCCCTGCGCATTGGAATAACATAAACAGTAGTATCGACGTGGAACTGTGGATATTCCAGGCCTCCACTGACTATGCTAAACTTAATTGGGTTGTGTTACTAACTAGCTCAGAGGTCACTGGAAACTTTCTTCTCTGCATAGGAAGTGATCAGCTTCCTTGGCACAGACAAGAAGGGATTCAGCTTTCCAACAACCGTGCAACATGACAACTTTGCTCCTCAGATCAAGAGTCAATCTCTAGGGTCGTGTGAAACAATAGACATGTATTTCACTCAGTCAGTCTAGTGCAGTTTACTTTCACGAGATGTAGAGAATAGAGAGACGGGCGTTTGTCAATAAAGGGTTAACATTTATTGAACAGTCTTTCTTCTCGTACAAGAGAAATGTATTGCCACAATTGCAAGAATTGTTATTATAAAAAGTACGTACAGTAAGATAAGTATTGCGAAATAGAACTGTAAAAGCATTGATATGGTTTCTTAGCCATACAATGGTTTAAAAGTAATAAAACATATATACAGTCATATATACATTAGGCTAACATACTCAACTGGTGCTTCTAACTAAGCCTACCCCAGTGTGCCTGACCTAAGCCTAACACGTGGAAGGGGAGTAAGTAAGTAGCTTTAAGTTAAGTTGGTTTTGCCAAGGTTTGTTTCAAGAATTCTCGTCTAAGGGTTTAGTCAACACCATACCTCTGAATAGAATGATGGAGGATTGGTATCTCCTTCAGGGGTCACTCTTGATATCCCAGTCACCAGCGAGGGTAGACCGGAAACGCCGGAGCTGGATTTCTCTGCAGGAGAAAGGCAGCGGGTCTCTTCAGCGCGTCGAGGAAGGAGGGGGGACAGCGTCCGCGGGCAGCTGGAATCTGCTGGATGTCTTCGCAGAGGGACGGCTGTTCAGCTCCTAAGCGTACTGCACCATAGTTCGTGCTTTAGCAGCGATAATGGTATCAGCAGCTTCACCACCACAGGGACAGCAGGCTGCAGCGACAGAGTGTTAGATTTACCAACACGGAGTCTTGCAGGCAGCTGGCATCAGCAACAGTAGCTCGCATTGCTTAAGGCAACGTTGGTAATATTTATACCTGACAGGTGCCGGGTTTGACGCAAGTTTGTTGGACATAAGACGTCAATTAAAGATGTCACTCGGAAGTGATAGTTATCAGTTGCTCATTAGAGTTCCATTACTAATCAAAACACAGCAAGCGGGGATTTCCAGGTTTGCTGAGTTTTTATCTTGTTGAAGAACTCGGAGTGTTAATCTAGGAATATCAGATAGTGACTTCTGCTCTGTCATTGCACTAATTGGTCGCAAAGGAAGTGGCAGAGAGCTATGCTGGAATGTGACTCTGTTCGTGTGAGGCCAGAGATGACTTTTCTGAAAATCGCACTTGAACGGTTATGCCAATATAGGGAATAAATGGATTTATAGCCGAATAGGGGCATAAGGTCACAGTATCGATCAGGAACCTAGATAAACACGCAACACCCACTCCACGTTTTCATGTCCATCAAATTACTAAAACTAAAGCAATTAGATGCATGTGTAACATTGCCCACCCCAAAATACATAAATGCATTCGAAATAGGCGTACTTGAAATACATGAAATTTAGGTACTGTACGTTGTTTGAAGCATAGAAATCATTCAAAAAATTATTGCATATGAAATCATTGAACGATTATGCATAAAGAATTACACATGAAGTATCTCTGACAGAAGAAGGGCGCGATAAATCATCACATAAAAATGCATTGTAATAACATGTGCTAGAGGCTGGTGTAATGTTGTTATGTCTCTAGATGTGTTTAGAAATAGAAGTGTGAAGCTTCTGTTCTCTAAGAATAGTTTTTACGTTAAGCAAAGAATTGTTCGTGCCAAAAAAGGGTCAATATTAAAAAAAATTGTCCAATTCAAAGAATTATTGCTTGAACGGGGAAAAATAGATTTCCAAAGCTCTTGGCAGTTTTTGTTGATCAAAACTGAAGGCCGAATTCAGAGTTCATGGGAACGCTGTGTGTCGAAAAGCTTCTAAAAGTTATTGTTTCTGTACGGGTGAGAACATCGTATCAGACAGGCTCTCAAAGAATTGGTCTACAAATTCAGGTGATAGTTCAACCAAATTAGATAGCGCTGTAACTTGGCAGGTGTGAGAATGATTGCTGTCATCATAGTCGGGACCAGCAATGCTCACAGAATGTTGTACCTGGATGATGTTGCTTTTGTCACTCGCTCCACTGTTACCACTTGGCTGTAGTACAGGAGTCTCCACGAATGCCGTCATCAGGATTGGTAGCCTCTGGGGACAACACAATGCGTGAGCTGTTATTGGACTGAGCAAAGTATCGACGTCCATTGGTACTGCTGATGGAAGTGAAAGACAGATGTCCAACACGCATTCATCGCCGCAAAGCATACACCGTAGCACAGGTAAAATGCAATTTTGCCATATCGGTCTGAATGAAAGGAACCAGGTCATGTTTAGATCTCTCAGCCTGGCCAATCCAAGGACGTTAGTTATCCTGTCCCGGTAGCGCATTGCTAGGATTGTCTCTTCCATTCCCATGGGAGCTATGTCTGAGCCGAGGCTTGCCATAACGAAGCAGGAGGGTCAAAAATAGAATCCCTGCGACGAGTCCCAAAAATAATGGTATGCCGCCAAAAACAGAGTGCACAAAATTAGGAAAGATTCCCAAAATTGCCTGGAAGGGTGTTAGCAGTCCCGTAAAGACTGTCTTAAATATGCCTGGGATGCTTGTTGCACTAGACATGTTAAGGAGTTGGCTGAACATTTCTACGAAATGCACGGGGCAATTTGTTGATAAAAGGTCATGAACTTCAGTAGCTGTCCTTGCAACTAGAAGATCATACGTCTCTTTAGATGACGTTATAGGCACTGTTGTCTGTAAAAGTACAGATTTCCTTTTGCCTAATGTATCAATTCGTATAGAATAGAGATTCAGACGAGGCCAGATGGGAGTCACTGTGTCTGCAGGCCCACTCGGAAACAATGCTTGCATACAGCATTTGACCATGGATGTTACTTCTACTAGATAGCTTTTCCCTGGCACGAGGCCACAACATCTGTGATCCGTTCTAAGAATGTAACTCCCGTTCGAAAGTTGCATAAAGAAGGGCTCTATCTGAGTTGCAGGTGTGACTAGCTGGTGGCATGAAAGGTTGTTAGAATTTCCATCACATGCTCCGTGTAAATTAATACCCTGACACAAAAGTATACCGCTTAGTGAATGTTTACAATTTTCACCACTAAGAAATACATTTTTGTCACTGTCACTATAGCAAGAATGAGTGTATGGTAATTTCCATTCAGATTTTACATATCCTTTACCCAATTGTTCATACTGGCCAGCAGGTATGTACTCAAGGCACTTTTTAAATCGGAAAGTTGTTATCGGAATTGTGATAATCCCGTGTATTATCCATTCAATGACAGGACTCTCTGACATTGTCAATGGTAATCTCTCGAGTTTTTCGATGCTCAGGATTGTTTAGTCTGCTCCTTTCTGTGCCAAACTGATCTGTTTATCAGTAAGGTTAAAACTGGAAAATAATGACGTCGTGTTGATTAAACGCCAAGGCACATAGCCTGAACGAAGATTTTGCAGCGTCCAGCCTAGTTCTATAATAGAGCGTAATTGAGACTGGCCATGTTGTAACATTAGCAAGTCTCCGTCTATCACATCAAAGGCAGAGGATACAATATTGTCCAACGAATATATTCTGGAAGACAGAGTCATTAACCCATTGTCTACTACAGAAAGTGATTTCTCCAAATTAATACGATCAATTTCTCGTATTTTTTCAGCAGTTTCAATTTGCTTTACTTTCCAAGCCTCGTTGTAAGCAGCATAGATACTGGTCGCTAGGAAACGCTTTTGACGCTGTTTGCGTGGTCCAAGAATGAAATCGCGCAAATCAGCACCATCTTTTAGTAAAGACAAGTGTTGCTTAATTTCAGCCAGTGTGGACAAAGTTAGCCATTCAAGGCAGAGTTTCCCTACACTGTATGTTGTTATAATCCCTGGATGTTGTCTCTGGGAATATCTCGAGTCTAATCTGGTCATTTTTAACCCCTGTGTTTTATTCAGGAATCTATCTTGACAGCTATTTGTGTCTGTAGGCCAGATTAACCATTTTTTCCAATCAGGATGTGTTCTGTTGAAATGTAAAATTTGTGACACGTCTAACTCAATATCTGAGGTTGCATTCTCAGGTATTAGCTTTGGTATAGACGGTGTTTTAAGGTCTTTGATCTTAGCTAGGCCAAGACAAGATGTTTGGTGTATTGTGTCATTTAAAAACAACATTTGTTCTGGTATCATGCAGGTTCTAAATAGTGCTTCAATGCCTTACACCTGCCAATCTTTTGTACCCCAAATTGTTTTCGTTTCAATATTATTTTTCCAATAATCAAAACCAAATGTCATCATTTTGTCATAAAATGCTTCTGAATATATCAATTTAGAATTTGTCAGCATTGTTTTCATTCCTGTTTTATCTAACAGTTTGTAATAAAACGTTTCTGCATCACTGGTGTTAAACCCTGAGAAGTATTTGAATTTCTCAAAAAATGCTTTAGAACTGCTTTTAGGTGGTGTAGAACAATGTTCCCATTGATTATACATAAAAACATTTCTAGGCTGTGCAGATTTATGCAGGTAATGATCCCCATAGTGGGTGTAACAGAATAGCTGCTCATAACTAGATGAACCTTGTAAATAATCATGATCTGTGAATCTAGCTGACATTACTAAATCAGACATCATGTCATTAATACTGTTAAAGTCCCAATCATCAGAGAATGTACTAGGTGTCACAAAGTCACTTAAGGAAACCTTTAGTTGATGAGGATACTTCAGGATTTCGACTGGACCATATATCTCATAGTCTGTTTTCTCCCATACTACCCCACCAGGTATTGGAATTGCTGTGACGTTTACTGTTGACAGTTCTCTTTTCTTCACGTGGGATGATCTGTGTGGTTTCAGGACTAGGTTGATGTTCTGACTTGCTGTGTCCATTGTAATATATTTTCCTTCAATGAATTTTCCCAAACACAGTACCATGATGAGCTAAAGCAGGAGGAAAAATACACCTAGACCGAACCAGAACTCTAGCCAAGGGGAAATAAGGTAGATTTCCTTCAGTTGATGAAAGAGTTCCATTGCTTTTTGTTTAAAAGTCTTTTTTGTTTCTGGCATCACTTCGGGGTCGTTTTGATCTTCAGAGAAGTTGTCGAAGTTGATGAAATAACCAGAGGCAGTTCTGTCAATTGATGGGATTGTTCTTTCAATCTGTCTCTCGGTAGCACTTTCTGATGCCACATCATTGTAGACTGGTGTTGTTTCTTGACAAACTGTTTCAATCTGTGTTTCAAGAGGCACGAGTTCCATGGCATTATTGCATAGTCCTTCATTGTGCACTGCAGGCTGATCGAATGTGATTAGTCTTTCAGTTTGAACCTCTTGGATTGTTGCAAGTTTGGGTATTCTGTTGTTTCTTGGGAGTCCACTGGGCCTACTGTTGATTATAGGCCACATGCTTGTGGTTTTACCAGATCAATAGATACGACTCTGTTCTCCTTTTTACCAGCAAGGGGCGGTAGCACAACTGATCTTGTTCCGGTGACTGCTAAGACAGGTACTGCTTTTCTGTAAGAAGGCCCAAATTCCTTCTTTACCGCGATCTTTTCTCTGACTAGATCCCCAATCTTTGGAATCCAGACAGGCCTTGCTGGGGCTGTTGCTGGTGGTGCCTCGTCAGTGGTACTTGGCTGTTGCTTTAACTTTATGTTGCTTAAGGATTTTCTTGTTTCATTCAGTTCCTGTAAAAACAGCCAAACGATCCTTTACATCAAAGTGCGTTGTTTCTTCTTGTACCACTGACATCTGACTATCGAGGTCCTGAACTCGCATTCTAATTCCGAACAATAGTTCGTATGGGCTGAAACCTTTTAAAGAATTTCTTGGCATGTTGTTAAGACTAGTCTGGACACTTATTAAATGTTTGACCCACCCAGCGCCTGAACCTAATACCTTCGCTGTAATAGATTGCTTTATGTCACGGTTTTTTCTTTCTACCACACTATTCCCTTCCGGGGTATGACGGACAAGAATACCGCAACCCAATTCCCATGCTGGCCATGGCCTCCTTATGAGCTCGAGAGCTGAAAGCAGGACCCTGGTCAGAATGGAACGTGGTAATTGCGTATGTGCCGATAAAGACTCTCAAATCTTTTATAACCGTTCTAGCGTCAGCCGAGCGCTGGGGGCCTCATTTTTTAAGTGAGTTTAGCCTTAACTATTTAATAGGACGCAGGATGGGGTGTAGGCAGCGTTACGCTCTTTCTGACTGGTAGCCGGTAGCAAGGTTCGCTACTGCGATCCCTATTACAGTTTTCACAGTTGTTTGCATGTATTTGGTGTTCTACACTCATTCCCGGCCACCATAATACTGATTGTAATTCAGTCAGTGATTCCTTGATCTCTCTGTGCCTTAGACCCAAACCCATGTGTGCGTCTGCTATTAAAAATATTCTCCTGTTCGTGTTTGGAATTACTCTGTCCCCCACTCCAGGGATTCGAGCAAAAGGAACGGAGTTTGCATCGATTATGTATGCATAATTGAGTGGATAGTTTACGGGTAGTGCTGCACAGTCGCCTTTTACGGTCGTTTTTACTGCCAGCATGGTTTCCCCGTCTATGTATTTATCTGTACGCTTTTTTGTGGCTACGGAAGCCGGTTTAGTTGCTTCCGCTGTGGCTGTATTAGCCAATGAATTCCCTGCAACGTGAACGCCATCACGTTGAAGACTCTGTGCGTGAATCACGTGAGTCTTTTGTAGTTCTTTGTGTAAAAGAGCTACCTCGTTCCAGAGCAATTTATGCTTTATTGTGGCACCTGTGTCATCTTTGTAGTCGTTTTCGATCCAACTCTGCAGTTTGTTATTTTAAGAGTTGACGCAAAAATGAGAATCGCACACTATAAGTGTCGGGAATTCACGTTCTGCATTTTCAAGCGCCATCTTTAAAGATCAGATTTCAGTTCTCTGAACCGAACAGTTTCTTACAGATTCAGTTTTTGTTACTTTCGGTCTGAATTTACCGCACAGCCAACGACCTTTAATGATCGCACATGCTGCATCGTAGGATTTTCTCTCTACGTTGAAATGCTGTACAGAGATATCTGTATAGATTATACAGGCATATTGTGGGAGAGGCAGAATTTCGATTGGCAGAGGATATTCTTCTTCATATTCTAAATCATTCAGTTCTTCAAATTGCGGGGCGAAATAGTATTTCACATCTTCCGCTCCTAGAGAATCTATACACTGTATCCATTTCGGATCCAGTGACACTGTAGGCAGGTTTACTGGGCTGAATAGCGCCTCGAAGGCGGATTCCGCTGTGAGGATATTAATCCGTTTGCCGTGTGCTAGTTCTCTTTCATTTGCTAATGCGATTTGCACTGCTTTCACAGTTCTTTCTGTGTGACTGAATGTTTTTTCTGTTTGTGTGTACAAGTAAGATTTAATTGAAATTGGTACCTTTTCTCCCTCATTAGAGGTTAGGTATGTGAATCCGCATCTTCCTGGGATGACTCGGATTACAAGATCACGTGTGTTGTCACGTGTATCTAATTTTGTTTTTGCTAACATGTCTGTTTGCAGTGATCTCAAAATTTCTGTGTGTTTTTGAGTCCAATTGATTTGTTTAAAATCAGGTTTAATTAGTTCGTAGAGAGGTTTAACCCTCTCTGCGTAATTTAGTATGTAAGTTCTTCCGAAATTCAGAAAACCTAGAATGGATTGTAAATTCTTCAGCGTTTTTGGAGCTTGGAGTACAGCACACTTCTCTAAGAAGTTGTCCGCTAGGCTTTTCCCTTCACTTGATAATTCGTACCCTAAAAATAGTACTGTCAGATGGGCAATTCGAGACTTTTTAAAGTTGAATTTGTAACCCTATGCTGCGAACCCAAGTATAATGGTGTTCACTCTTTTCAAGTGAGTATCCAAGTCGTCGTCTGTGAGATAAATATCATCTACGTAAGATAATGCTTCATCATCATAGATTTGTAGTAACTCTGTTACCCTAGCTGAGAATAGTCCTGGGCTGTTCTTGAACCCCTGTGGGAGTCGACAGAATTTTTTCTGCGACCCAAATGCAGAGAAAGCGGTCAAATATCTGCTTTCTGGTGCAATGTTTTGACAAAAGAAACCATTAGAAATGTCTAATGTCGTTTTATATTTTTTCCTAACTATGTTATTCATTAGGGCTGCACTATGCGAGTTTTGTACTGCAAAAGTTTTGCAACATGTATTAAGGTGTCTGTAGTCCAAAACTAGACGATATGAATTGTCTGGCTTGGAGACAGGAAACAAAGGATTGTTCATTTGAGAGGTGCATGTTTCAATCACCCCCTGGTATTCAAGTTGATCTAAGATCTCCCTGACTTGTTTTTTAGCTTCTTGCTTTATGGGATACTGCCGTTGGGCAGTTGGTTCACTTTTTAATTGGATTTTGTGAGGAGTTGAGTCCTCATCCCATCCTACATGATTTTTATATAATGCAGGTGCCTGGGCCACTGCCCATTTCCTTGCATATGTATATTTTTTGTGAATCGGAATGTGATTCGAGAAGGAAGGCATAATCACTTCTTCGCCACGAGGGCACTCCCTGACAAACTCTGGGGGCCAATCTTTTTCAGCTAACAGAATATCATAGCCTTTTGAGAGCTTATCCCAAAATAGACCCTTCATTTTCCTAGTCTTATCACCCTTTATACGCAATGTTATTTCGTATATTTTATGGGGCTCGCTAAGTCTGGCGTCGGCAGTTTCAACTTGAATGAATTCATTCGTGTCCACTGTCTCCAGATGACTCATCAAGATCTTGCGCGCTATACTGATTTCTGCTGCACTGTCCAACATTGTCAATGCCCACTCCCCATTTTTCAACTGTGTCCTCAGTATTCTCGGCATGGTTGATTACTCTAATACTGGCTACCTTCTTTTTCTGAAATTGAGATTTCTTATTTTGAGCAAGTTCCTTGTCTTTGGACTTGGTGTGCTCTCCTGGGTCTGACCGTCCTCTTCTTTCCGAATTCTGTGGAAGAGATCGAGAGGGACGTGTATCAATACTTTGATATCTATCAGGTTTTTTCAGATTATCCCTATTTCTAAGGTTATATCTTTTCTCAGAGGGCTCCCTCTGGGGAGACTGGCGTTCTCAAGTCGGAGTTCTTTCCCTCCGTCGAGGAGACCTTCCTCTGGACTGGAAAACTTTTTCCTTGGGAGTGGATTGTTTATTTCCATCCCAGCTCTTTTTAGGAGTGTTTGAATTATTTTTAATAAATAATTTTTCAGGATTTTTCGAGCAGTTGGGGCTTAACCGGTTTCCCACCCAAGCTGTCTCTACCTAATTCTTCATAGCATTTTTCTATGATTTTGGCAAGCTCAACAGGATCTTTTATATCTGTTTCCTTCAACTTCTGGCGGATCGCCACAGATGCTGCTTCTCCCTTTATGTTGGCTAATAATATAGCCGTGACCTGCTTGAAGTCTTTCAGTAATTTCATACCTAGATTTAAAGCGGGCTCTGGACTGAATTCATTTTGCATCTGTTTTAGCACTTCTGGTATTACCGCCATAGACGGAACACCGTGTGTTTTTGTGTAAATGGAAGCAAAGACTGTACCCCAAGTGTCACAGTCCTCCACGTGTGGTGCGATTCCCATAGGAAGGCAGATGGTCAAGATTCTGTGTTTCTCAATAGGGGTAATATCAGGAAATACTGCCTCTATTTGAGTGATTTTCTGTGCTAACCAGAAAGGAATTTGTTCCCGTTTTACGGGTGTTTTACCAAGACATGACTGTATGTTCTGTGGTGTAATTTTATTTGTGTTCCCCTGATGAGGGGTCAGCTGTGGTGTATTAACAGCTGGTTGGACTGTTGCAGTCCACATTACATATTGGACTAATTGCCTATGTATTTTTATTTATGTGTTTAGCTGTACTAACAGCTCTTCTCTAGACATTTTTACAATGTCCGGATGTGGTGTGTAGCTGGCTACAACCGGCCACGTGGCTCCTGGTCTACCTAGTGGACCGAGCCTGGTAATGTGATCATTGTGTTTTAGGGCGCCATTAAACCAGAGCAGGTGCTCTTGAAATTTAAGTGGAATTTCAATCTCCTCGAAAGGAGCGTACTCTTCCGGAGGTTTCTCTATTTTGTAATAGTGAAACTCTTTTGTTCTAGCGTTTACCGCTGGAAAGTTTATCCATGAATAGAATACCTCTGTCTGCCGATACTCGTGAGCCTCTATCACGAAAATTACTGTACCACCTTGAGGTGTCAGTCCGTTTTCTATAAGTTTTAAAGTTATAGATCTTCTTAAGTGGACCGGGATGATAATAGCATCCGGGTCTGTCTGTAGGAGACTCGAGTCCTCCTCTATTAGTAGGGATGCCAGTCTAACTGTTTCCCTTTCTTCTTCACTGTCTGTCATTTTATATAAATGCAGGCTTTGCAGAGTTGGTCTCCAAGGAGACAAAGATTAGGTGCACAATATTTTGGAACACTGTATCCTTCAACGTTGAATAAACCAGAGCTTTACATAGGAATCTCTTCCTACTAAGGTCGGGCGGATTTTAACCTTTCACCCACTCCAGACGTCTATTGGAGTATTTACGGGAGAAAGGGGTGTGAAATATGCACGACTGAGTTACTCTAAAAGTCTTGCGTTAGTTTATCGCCTTACCAAACGTTGGGGCGCCATGTAGTGTAGTTCCTAGTTTCCCACTAGGCCCTGCGCATTGGAATAACATAAACAGTAGTATCGACGTGGAACTGTGGATATTCCAGGCCTCCACTGACTATGCTAAACTTAATTGGGTTGTGTTACCAACTAGCTCAGAGGTCACTGGAAACTTTCTTCTCTGCATAGGAAGTGATCAGCTTCCTTGGCACAGACAAGAAGGGATTCAGCTTTCCAACAACCGTGCAACATGACAACTTTGCTCCTCAGATCAAGAGTCAATCTCTAGGGTCGTGTGAAACAATAGACATGTATTTCACTCAGTCAGTCTAGTGCAGTTTACTTTCACGAGATGTAGAGAATAGAGAGACGGGCGTTTGTCAATAAAGGGTTAACATTTATTGAACAGTCTTTCTTCTCGTACAAGAGAAATGTATTGCCACAATTGCAAGAATTGTTATTATAAAAAGTACGTACAGTAAGATAAGTATTGCGAAATAGAACTGTAAAAGCATTGATATGGTTTCTTAGCCATACAATGGTTTAAAAGTAATAAAACATATATACAGTCATATATACATTAGGCTAACATACTCAACTGGTGCTTCTAACTAAGCCTACCCCAGTGTGCCTGACCTAAGCCTAACACGTGGAAGGGGAGTAAGTAAGTAGCTTTAAGTTAAGTTGGTTTTGCCAAGGTTTGTTTCAAGAATTCCCGTCTAAGGGTTTAGTCAACACCATACCTCTGAATAGAATGATGGAGGATTGGTATCTCCTTCAGGGGTCACTCTCGATATCCCAGTCACCCGCGAGGGTAGACCGGAAACGCCGGAGCTGGATTTCTCTGCAGGAGAAAGGCAGCGGGTCTCTTCAGCGCGTCGAGGAAGGAGGGGGGACAGCGTCCGCGGCAGCTGGAATCTGCTGGATGTCTTCGCAGAGGGACGGCTGTTCAGCTCCTAAGCGTACTGCACCATAGTTCGCGCTTTAGCAGCGATAATGGTATCAGCAGCTTCACCACCACAGGGACAGCAGGCTGCAGCGACAGAATGCTAGATTTACCAACAGGGAGTCTTGCAGGCAGCTGGCATCAGCAACAGTAGCTCGCATTGCTTAAGGCAACGTTGGTAATATTTATACCTGACAGGTGCCGGGTTTGACGCAAGTTTGTTGGACATAAGACGTCAATTAAAGATGTCACTCGGAAGTGATAGTTATCAGTTGCTCATTAGAGTTCCATTACTAATCAAAACACAGCAAGCGGGGATTTCCAGGTTTGCTGAGTTTTTATCTTGTTGAAGAACTCGGAGTGTTAATCTAGGAATATCAGATAGTGACTTCTGCTCTGTCATTGCACTAATTGGTCGCAAAGGAAGTGGCAGAGAGCTATGCTGGAATGTGACTCTGTTCTTGTGAGGCCAGAGATGACTTTTCTGAAAATCGCACTTGAACGGTTATGCCAATATAGGGAATAAATGGATTTATAGCCGAATAGGGGCATAAGGTCACAGTATCGATCAGGAACCTAGATAAACACGCAACAACTCCCTGTTTGTTTCTTTTGGTGCTGTCTCCAGGGGTTGCCGTGCTTCTTCTTCTTCCATTGGGCGTTGGTTGAAGCAGGTTATTGTTCTGGCCTATTCCCTTTCAGGTTCTCCCCCCCCCCAGCAGGAGTTCAGGGGCGTTCTACTCGGGGGATGGCTGCTTCCTGGGCGGAGGTTCATGGGGTGTCCCTTTCGGAGATTTGTCGGGCCGCCACTTGGGCTTCGGCTAATACCTTTGTTAGGCATTATTGTATCCAGAATGTTCTGGGTGATGAAACTAACTTTGGTTTGGGGGTTCTTAGGGCTGTGTGTTCCTGATTCCCCTTGTTTCCTTCTACTGTGCTGTTGTTTGCAATAAATTGCTGGAATTGCTGTACAGTTATGTCCCGGTGGTTTGTTGTTTGATGATGGCCGGTTGCTGCTTGGGTATTCTCACTATTCAGTACGAAGGGGACGAGGACAGGAGGGACCTGTGGGTAATGTTCTATTACTTACCGGTAATCTTCATTACTCCAAGTCCCGCTGTCCTCGTCCCCTTCGTACCATCCCTCCCTCCCTCTTGGGCTTTCCGGCCCTCATCTTGGGCTTGGTGGTTCAGGAGGCATGCTGGGTACTGTACCTTTATGTACTCCCTATAGGGAGAGGGAGGGGTGAACCAGCATCCCTGCTTTTCTTTTTTCTGTCGTTGAGATGGTTAATCTCACTATTCAGTACAAAGGGGACGAGGACAACGGGACCCGGAGTAATGATGGTTACCGGTAAGTAATAGGACATTAATTCATTATTCTTTTATTAAGGCACTGAGATTAGAAAGTGAGCGATTAATGTAACCAACATTATGCCATGTAACCTTTTTCTTAAGGCATCAAATTTCTTTTCCTTCATTGCTGACACCCATGTGTTCACCTGCACATGCATGAGAGTCACCTTAAGATAGTTTAAAAACCATTTCAAGATCCCTGTTTGAGGATACAACACGAGCCACATTTGAAGAGTAGGTGAGCTGGGATCAAGTGTGCAGTGGGTTGGGATAATTCTTTAGAAAAGAAATCGGGCTGGGAATGGAGGGATGTATCAAGGTGTAAATAGTATGTGGTATGGCTGGGGAGCCTTACCATGCAATATTAATGCAATACCCAATAGCTGACCTCAGATTCACACTACTAATCTGTAGCTAAGTCCTGTAGAGTGTCAAGAAGCAGTCAGGCTTAATTATATGAACATGTGTTAAGCAGTTTAGAGTACCATCATGGATGATAAGTAATTGACAAGACTCAAAAGAAATCCAACACCAGTTTATAAAAATAAAGTAGATTTTTATGTAGATTTAGACACCAAAATGACGCCCGGTAGACAGTCAAAGTTAACGATTTGGAACTCTCTCCCCAAAGATCTCCGCTGCAACACCTCCTATCCTCTCTTCAAAAAAAGGCTCAAATCACTTCTTCTCAACAAATATTGGGGCCCCTAACTTCCATGAAACAATTGCTATAAACGCTCCCCTGCTATCCTCTCACCCTACCCCCTTTCCCTACCTCTCTTACCACCTCTCCTCCTGTTTCTCATCCCCCATCTCTCTGATTCTCTATACTCTCCTTCCTCTCTCACCCTCCGTGAATAAGTATACGCTGCTTATGTCATTATATGCTACCTCCTATCCATGCAAATGTAATTTTCTGATTCTGTCATGATTTTTACACACGTTTAACTATTTCTTGTATGTATACCGACCTTGTAAAGTGCTCTGATACCCCCCGGGTCCAGTAGCGCTATATAAAACTCTCTAAATAAATAAATAAATAAAAAGAAAGATCACTGGAGGGACAAGTATGGTTGCACATTGATGTCCACACCATTAATATAATGCACCCTGCCTCATGAGCTATAGAAGGATTACCTTAGGGGTGGTTTACGTACTTTAAGGCAGTGAGTCACCTCTGATGTTTACAGGGTCGATCTCAAGCAGGGAAGCTACTCGTGCAGGCTGTAATGGCAGACCTCCTGACTTCCTTTATTCAGGTCACTCTGGGTGTCAAAATTAGTGCTGCAGCCCTGGTAACCCCTTTAACACACTGGCCCCAAGTACCAATATTACCATATACTATGGAGGGGTTAAATTATCTTCCCAATTGGGTGTACCAATTCACATTAGGTTTGAGGGAAAGAGCACTGGGGTCTGGTTTGCAGGTCCCAGTTGCACTTTCAGATCTATTACCACAGCATACAGAGCTAAAAAGTGGGTGGGGTGACCATTCAAAAACTGCACTTTTCTACAAGGGGGAGCATGAGTAGACATTGAGAGGGCAGAAAAGTAGCTCATTGTGTGCTGCACTGTACAGTCCTGATGTCAGCAATGGAAGGATGTATCTCATATAATCAAAAGACGGTGAGGTCGAAATGCTCCTTGAATGGGAGAAACACAAGAATAAGAAGGAAAGCCTTTGAATTAGGAGAAGGGAACTGGGACTAGAAAGTCATTGAATCATGAGCAATGGGAAGAACTTTAGGTTTATACTTCATACATTTAATCTATTGCCAAAAGAGAGCTATGGCTGTCCATAAGTGAGACCTAATAAAGTCAAAACCTCACTTACAGTACAGTATGTGATATGTGATGGATACCAGTTCAGTGTGTTCATGTAATGTAACATGTGAATGTTGTTAATTGAGCAAATCGTAATACAGTGTCTGGCAAGAAGCTACATGTATTAATAAGGCTAGTTTAAAATGAATCACAATACAGTTGTTGTCTACATGTGACACGTATTCAGGAGATTTTATTTCTGAAGTCCCTTCAGTTTCTGAGAGGATCTGACATTTTTGCATTTCTGAATAGATAGCATAATATGAACAGGCAAAGAATGCATTTTCTTTTTCAAACATATCCTTTTGCTCTCAGTTTGTTTGTGATGGTATGGGGCATGGTCCAGACCAGCATGGGCGCAACCAAGCTTTATTGGTTTCTGGAATGCAAGTTGGTCCTTTGGTCTGTCATTCTCCTCATTCAGGATGAGATAGTGTTCCAGATCTTGATAGTCTTTAAGAAAATGGCAGGAACATCCTTCTGAACCTTCCATAGCCTGTGGATATATATTAAGAGCGTTGATTTTGTCCTTCTGATGTAACATATGAGAAGAGCGTTTATTTACCAAATCATGGTACAGTGCCTGCCAAGATGCTATATTTATTCATGTGGCTAAATTAGAAAACATCTTAGTATTGATTCCCATCTAGATGTGATGTGTGCAGATGTTCTATCCATCTTTCACAACAGTGTCTGATGGGAACTAACATGTGTATAGCTTTCTCACTTTTAGGCATGTGAAGGTCGATATGATAGGTTAAGTTATGCCTATAAGGTTTTGTGCACACACATAGAGTGCCAGTTCATGTATGATGGTTCTTTGTAAGGTTCTGAGGGTGTCATGGAACAGCCAGCATTTATTGCTGTCCAAGAAGCAAGATGGTCTGTCAGGTTCCTCATTTGACATGGATTGATGATTCAGAGTTTGACAGTATATGTAGGCTTCATACTCTACATGGAGGCAGTAGCAAGACCTTTCTAAACATTGCTAGAAACCATGGATGTTAATTAGTGTGTTTTGTAGTCTGAGGATTCTCGTTGATGGTTTCTACTTTTGAAGGAAAAGACGACAATGTCATTGCCTGCTGCCTGTGTGATACAGAATGCCTTGAATCCATGCAACTACTTTAAAGCAGTGCAATCCTTTAAATGCAGAAGACAGGCTAGTGAGATCTGGATCCACTACAGCCATTAGAAGGGGAAATTGTTTCTGCTCAGGTAGATGCCACTGGCATAGGCTTATCTGGAGAATGCTGGTGTTATTCTGACATGGTGCTTTTTTGGACCTACAGAGCAAAACCAAAGAAAGAAAATTGCAGATTTCAACATTGATTACCAACAGTATAATGTTACAAGTTTAGGTGCAAAAAAGACATGGGGACCTTGACAAATACCGAATGGGAGGAGACACAGGGATATTTTTAAGGAAGTGGAAGATCTTTTTTTCTTTCAGTCCAACTGAAGGTACTTTAGTTTTTTTTGTATGGACGCACATTATTGCTTAAGAGTGGGAGAGCACATTTTGGCCTGTCTTTTGGGGCCGATTCAAAGACTTGTTGTCTTTAGTTTCAGGGACTCTGCTTATTGAGATGCCCAGGTTAATGTTCTTGAACATATGCCATCAGAGTGTGCCTTTAAAGTTATAGTAACTCTGCCCGTGACTTATTGTGATGTTGCTTATCCTGGAACATCAGTCATTAGAACATGGTTCCATTGTACTTTTGTAAACAGTTTCATAATCTGTTCATTCAGCATTTATGAACTTTTTAAAACAACAAAAAATACTGTGGATACAGTCTGTGTTCATACTTTTATACTACCTGCTGCTTGTATGAGACTAAAACAGGTTTAAAATAGCTAGTTGGTGCACATTTTCAGAAATGTCTTAGGGTCTCTATTAAAAAGTGTAGTTATCCTCTCTAACAATGAATGTTACATCATAGCATTGGAACATAGAAGAGGATGGAGCAAATATGACCATTTCCCTAACAATCTCCAACAGTACTTTACAAAAGCTTGCTAAATCCGGATCTAGGACTATTTTTGTTAAGTGTGCTCTGACACCGTTGGTGGAAGATACCCTCCTAAACAGCAATATCAAAGTGCATTTGGTCTTTTTCATCAAGGTTCATAGAATGTATAAAGGTATTTTGAGGTTGTGAAGCCTCTAATTTACAGAATCACAAAGCTTACAGCCACAAAACACCTTTAAGTAATTTCAAAGGCCATTTTGGAAAAATCCTGCTAGCTTATAAAAGGGCTATTTTGAACTATTCTGGGTCACAAAGAGGCAAGAGCCGAAAGAGGAATCCCACGTTTATATGAGAGTCGATATAAGGTGTTCACAAAATCAACGTTTAAATACTAACCAGCACTTCTATCTGCTCTATAAGATTGATACCAATATAGAGGCAATGTAAGTACCTACCTACAGAGATAAAAATAGCAAACGTATACTTTCTCATGTATGCTTACTTTAATGATATGTTGGTAGGTGACTTGGTAATTGATGTATGTACAAATGTAGACCTTGACCTCGATACTGTGAAATACAAATCATAATGGTATGTGTTGCTAGAGCACTGAACAACATCTGAATGGGGCGACCGTTCACCCTGAAACCACTGGCACAGTTAAAACTGGCTCTGCATTATCTTTTACCTATTATTTTCCTTTTCACTTTTATATCCATAATTCATCCAGTCATTAATTCATTTGAATCTGTTCAAATCCACATGCAAGGAAATGAAATTTCCCAAGTTTCTCATGTTCCAGATGGGCCATCCGAACCTCTATACAAGAACATGCGCAAGCACAAGTTCATCATAGCAGTTTATTAAAACCCAATGCATTTCAGGCCCCTCAGGCCCTTCATCAGGGATAACTAGAAAGGACAATAAAACAAACATTATCGTTACATTCCTCCATGTTTAAACAAAAGAAATATTTATAATCTTAATTGTGTTTCTCTTCTCTGTCACAGAATGTCATAATTCAATACATTATTTACAATATTTCCACGAACAACCACTTAGTGTTTCTGGCAGCACTCGGTCACTTCCCTTTGCTTTGTTTTATACATAACTCAAAGTCATTCAATTCCTGACTCCCATGTCATAACGACTTTTACACCCACTACCATATTTCTCCTCTCTTCATAAACCCTCCGTTCGAACACGTCTTTTTCTACAAATCGATTAGATCTCACCCTCTCCCAATTTCCTGACGTTACTCCCCACTCTCTCTCCCTTCACTGGACTCAACTCTAAACTTCCTCCCACTTCCCTCCGTCTTTCCACTAGCTATGACTAACCAACCATCCAACCCGGCCTTCAACCAGTTCCTTCCTACCCCTTCCCAAATCCTGGTTGAAGGACGGGTTGGATGGTGGGCTATGGCTAGGCACGTCACCAGTGAGAGAGCAACATTGAAAATAAAAGGAAGTTAAAAGGAGGAATTTAAACATAAAAACCAAAGTGCAACCCGCATTTATATGATGTTTGCTAGAGCACTGAGTCATTGTCCAATGGTTTCTTGCAATGGACCTTTGAAGGAACCTAAGGAATAAAAGGGAGTTAACATCGTCCAAGTCCAATTTACAGTGTAACCAATTTGGCCACACTGTGAGGACCCAAAAGTCGATAAATGAGATTAAATACAGATTTATTACAGAGTTGTCTGAGAGGTAGGGTTTGGGATATGCCAGGAAGTGTGGCGCCTTGCTCTGTTTGCGTTATGTATGTTCGCTATGCATGTAACACGGTGCAACCAGGATAGGGGAAATACCCCATAACCTTGGAATAGATATGGGGCTGTGCCAGTGCATATTTGTATTGTCTGCAACCTCCCATATGTTTCCTCTCAGAGCACTTTATTGTTTCTTCACTTTAATCACTCCCCCCCCTGTTTTCTTTGTCCCCCCTATCCCATATCCTTTTCATTTTCCTTGAGGAAGCAGTTTTTCGGAATGTGTCACTATTCTACTCTTCACTTTTATGTCTCGCAACACCCCCTAATGATTCTCTATGTGGACCTTTCTCCTTTAATTCTGAATTCCTTGGGTTTAATTTCACAATACCTCCCCTCTCCCCGTAATACCTCCTTTTTCTTATATACTGCTGCCTTTCCATGTAGTTCCACTGTTTCTACACGCAGTAGTGCCACCCCCTACTGGAGCATATCAGTTAGTGTACCAATAGACTTTTTCTGTTGAGGTTTCTTTTAGCAAGGGTTGAGTTCTAGTTGTTTCACCCCTTCACTCACTATTTAAAGGCACTTCCGGTTCAACCCCCTGTCCAGTTCCGGAACAGAGGTGAACCAGTGCCTGTGCCCTGCGTAAGCCCGTACTTCTCCCCCGCATGTCGATTCATCTCGCTTATTTAGCCGTTCATTGTGCCATTTTGTGGACAAGCAAGTCTAAGCTCTCCTACTTTTGCAGGTTGCGGTTAACGGCGCATCCGCCGTTCAATCCAATCGCTCCACTAGTTTTACACTCCTTGGATCTCCGTTATCCCGGTAAGATCCGCTTTTCGCATCTCTTATAATTGTGAGTTTTTTATTTTCACACGCTACTATTTTTTAAGTCCTACATTTATTCAAGCCACTCGTCCTGTCTAGTTTACATGGACGAGTAATTCCAAGCTTTCTGTGCTGTTATAGGTAGTTTTTGACGGCGCACCCGCCGTTCAACTTTTTCACAGGCGTTTTCGTCCCAGTATCTCCATCACACCGGTAAGATCCATATGGTGCTAATTTTTGCACTTAATGTAGTTGCAGTTAGGGGCTTCTGTAATCTCTTGTGCCTTTTCCCTTTCAGGAGTTTCTGTTTTATAAACCATAAGATTGATAGGGACATTCTTTTCTTCCATTTCCCAACCCAGACCAGCCGGGTCGGAATTATCACCGGCGAGGCGGTGAGAAGCTGTAATTCTCACCCTTTTTTTCATTATTATACCAATTCTTCTGCTCTCATTCACTAACTTTCTCTTGCTATTCTTCTTGTTGCTTTCATTAGATTTCACGAAAAATTCTATGTGTTACCTTACAAGTAGTTTACAAATTTTCATTTTTACCTTCATGTGGTCTTGGCTCCCTAGTTAGGTTTTTGACCCGCTGTCTTCTTTTTGTATACAGTTTCGTGTTCTGGCTTCCTTTATTGGAATGCACCCCTCGCAGTTTCTGATACCTTCTCAATACAGTGGTTGACTCCACCGCTTACATAATTTTTAAGCATTTCATACTACTTATCAGGTTATATTCCCTTTCTTATACTACCTCCAATACATTGCCTAGTACACAGGACACTTTCACAGTATCATGAGAGTACAGTAGACAGGTATACATTGTGTAACTAAAGTGTGAAATGTGTTTACATGTAGCTTGCACATTATCTTACCCCATGACACCAATGTTTGTTCACTTCACTTTGCACCATGCTATTATTCCTGCTTGTGCGTTGTTTCGATTAGCAAAACGTATGTTATATTCTCTTCCAGGTTGAGTAACAGAAACAAACGCCACTTTTTACAGTCAGTCCCTTTTTTCTACATCACATTTTCTCATGTGTGAAGTCACCTATACTTATCTTCAATCAATTAATCATTTGTAAAGCGCACTACATACCCGTGATGGTAAAAAGTAATCCTGGGCGGGTAACTTCGCTACGCCCACGAAGTGGGCGTAGTGTTGCCTACTTCGCCCTTTGCAAAGTAGGCGAAGCAGGTAACACTACGCCCACTCCTTGGGCGTAGCGAAGTTGCCCGCCACCCACCTCCCTTCCGCCCTCACGAACATAGCTAATTTAATTAAATGGGCAAAGATAAATAAATAAAATACACTAACCTTGTCCGCGGCGTCCCAGGGCTCCCTCTGCTCGTTCACGGCGCCGTCTTCTAACCAATGCACATGCGTGGGTGGCCGCGCATGCGCATTTCTCGCGAGAAATGCGGACAAGGTAAGTGTCAGGATTGAGAGTAGCGCAAGAGTACGCAAGCGCCACTAACCTTACTCTGATGGCCAGCAGAGACGATAGACGATAGTCCTTCCAACTCCGCTCCGCACAAACCCCTACAATGGAATATACCCACTGTTTGAGCCTGTACGAATAGGGGCCGGGAGGTAGATTGACATCGGGGAATGGCACGTCAAGTATCGTCTGGTCTTGATACCATGAGGTAACTGGTACAGGGACAATGCAGGAAGGGGAGACAGAGAACAAAGGATTATTTCTGCAGCAAGACTTACAGGAACCCAGGATCCCCTCCCAGTTCTCTCTACTCACCAGTTTCTCTACCCCATGTATCCTTAAAGGAATTCTCAATAAAGAACCACAGTAAAAGTTAAACCAGAAGTACAGAGGAGTTAACGTCACTCCGCTATCTATCAGTTTGTAATCTCAAATGCTCCTTTGAATTACAAACTATCAAAACATGGAAACACCACGTTAATAGACCCACATTTCTCCTTGTGGTTACAAGTGTAACAGTTATCAGATAAAGTCAGTAGCCACTGACAACGAGCACAAATGTTTTCCCCGGAAAGTAAACAAGAAATGGTGGCGGCTGAGATACCACTTTAAACAGAAAAGATACACAAAGAAGAGGAGGCGAGCCCGCACTCCTCTGGGTACTTGCACGACAGGATATGACTGTGGAACAGAGATTCTCCACCAGGATATCTGACCATGCTGGCTGTTGCTCGGCGTCGTGCAAAACAGGATATCTGACCACGCTGGCTGTTGATCGGCGTCGTGCAGATAGGATTTCCAATGACCACGCTGGCTTTTGATCGGCGTCGTCCTCCAGAATCCTTACTCGAAGCGAGGGAAGGCTCATCCACTATGAGCGAATACAGAACACGATTGACAAGCCCCGTTGTGTTCCGGAGGTGGAGCTTATATAATGTCCTCCCACTTAGCCAACCCCCAGCGCCGGATGGCCTTCTGGGACTTGTAGTGCTTCCGCCACGGACTGGATATACGGAATCTTTTACCTTGTACCTTGTCGATGGTAGCGATCGCTACAGACCCCCCTCTCGTGGACCGCCGTCCCGGCGGACCTCCCGGCTTCCCTGGATATCGCTCATGGAATTGTTCCACCAACTCGGGACAATGCAGATGGTCCAAGGGATCCTAGGTTCTGTCCTCGGGACCAAACCCTTTCCAATCCACCAGGTACTGTATGCGACCTCGGACCAAACGAGAGTCCAGAACAGAACTCACTTCATACTCTTCGTGGCCCTCAACCTCCACTGGAAGGGGACGATCGGGCAATCTCACACTCGGAAGGCACGGACGCAGGATTGACATATGAAAAACAGGATGAATCGTCCAGGATACAGGCAATGAGAGTTTCATGGCCACAGCGTTTATCCTCTCACATATGCCATAGGGACCCACATACTTCGGTTTCAGTTTCGTAAGGCCTTTAAGATGTAGATTACGCGTAGAAAGCCATACCTTGTCCCCCACCTTATATTCAGGTTCAGGAGTACGCCTCCTATCAGCGTAAGTTTTCTGGGTTTCCTGGGCATGTTCGAGATTGTTCCGAGCCTCAATCAGAATAGCTCGAAGATGAGCATGGTGTTCATGAATGGCAGGGACCAAGGATTCAGCAGGCCATTCAAAAGGGAACATGTTAGGATGGAATCCGTAGAGGCAAAAGAATGGGGAACATCCCAAGGTGGTATGTACCGCGTTATTGTAGGCGAACTCTGCCAACTACAAGAGGATGGTCCAATCTGTGGCGTTCTGTAGCGAAAAACAACGCAGGTATTGCTCCAACGTCTGATTCAGACGTTCCGTTTTACCATCCGTTTGCGGATGATAGCTTGTAGAGAGTCGCGCATCGATCTGTAATATGGCACATAGAGCCTTCCAGAAACGGGAGGTGAATTGTGTCCCCCTATCTGTGATCACCACCCTCGGTAATCCGTGTGGACGGACAATGTGTTGGAGGAAGACTTTGGCTAATTCACTGGAGGAAGGCAGTCCAGGCAAGGAAATGAAGTGTCCCATTTTTGTAAGATGGTCCACTACCACCAGCACCACAGTTTGTTTCTCACACGGGGGCATCTCTACGATAAAGTCCATGGACAACGTGTGCCACGGTTTGGGTGGAATTGGTAAAGGTTGTAACAGTCCTGGTGGTTTGATGTGACTGGCTTTTCCCTGGGCACAGACCGCACAGTTCTTCACGTATTCCTTGGTATCCATTCTGACACCAGGCCACCAGAAGGAGCGTTCCACGTTAGCGATTGTCTTGTAGATGCCCATGTGTCCCCCTAGAACAGAATCGTGACACCATTCCAGGACTTTGCGTTGCAATGCAGGGTTGGGGACATATAAGGCATGGAAATGATAGGCCAATTGATCTTTTTCACATCGATTGTCGGGCTCTTTCTGTACCCAAGCAGTAATATCCTGATCCGTTAGGGCAACCCGAACGTCGTCCAGAAAATCTTCAGAGGTGATCAAGGCGATAGCTCTTTCCGTTGGTTCGGCTCCCTTTAAAATGAAAGGGGGTTCCGTAGAGGTTGATGCTTCTTCCTCACCCAACCTGGAGAGCGCATCTGCTTTTCCGTTACGAGTTCCCGGTCTATATTTGATCACAAAATCAAAGTCTGAAAAGAAGAGTGTCCACCTCAATTGTCGAGGAGTCAAGGCCTTCGCCGTCTTTAAGAATAGCAGATTGCGGTGGTCTGTGATGATTTCCACAGTATGTAACGCTCCCAAAAGGTAATGCCTCCATTCTTCGCATGCTCTTTTGATGGCCAAAAGCTCTTTGTCGGTGATCGTGTAGTTTATTTCACACGGGGAGAGCTTCTTAGAGTAGTATGCCACCGGGTGGAGTTGACCTGAGGTAGGATGGCGTTGAGACAGGACTCCCCCTAGAGCAAACTGAGAAGCATCAGTTTCCAGCACAAACGGAATCTTGGGGTCTGGATGTCGAAGGATGGGGGCTTGTGTGAATTTCTCTTTTAGGAGTTGGAAGGAGGATTCAGCCTCCTCTCCCCATTTGAAAGGAACATTCTTTCTCAAGAGGGCTGTGATGGGATGAATGATTCTGGAGAAATCCTGTATAAAACGCCGATAGTAATTGGCAAAACCGAGAAAGCTTTGCACAGATTTAACGTTCTGTGGCGTTTTCCAGGTAATGATGGCATCCACCTTACTCATGTCCATACGAAATCCGTGAGCGTCAATAACATACCCCAAGAAGGCTACCTGCTGGACATGAAAAAGGCATTTCTCCAGTTTGGCGTACAGGGAGTTCTGTTGGAGCCTTTCCAGTACGATTTTCACATGGGTGATGTGATCAGCTAGAGACACGGAATAGATTAAAATGTCGTCGATATAGACCACACAAAATGTCTCCAAACACCCCCTTAACACTTCATCCATAAAAAACTGGAAGGCGGCTGGGGCGTTGCAGAGGCCAAAGGGCATCACTCGGTATTCGTAGAGACCGAACTTTGTTCTGAAAGCAGTCTTCCACTCGTCTCCTTTCATCACGCGGACCAGATGATAAGCCCCGCGGAGATCAAGTTTTGTAAAATAGCGTGCACCTTTCAGCTGATCCATCAACACCGGAATTAAGGGGAGAGGATAGCGATTCTTTATGGTCACCCTGTTAATGGCGCGGTAGTCTATACATGGTCTCAATTCCTCGCAATCCTTCTTCGGTATGAAGAACATGGGCGACGAGGCAGGGGAGGTGGAGTGTCTGATGAACCCAGACGCTATATTGTCCTCGAGATAGGTTTTGAGGTACAATGTTTCTTTCTCAGTTAGGGCATATACCCTACTACAGGGGATATCCGCGCCTGGAACGAGGTCAATCCGACAATCGTATGTACGATGCGGAGGTAATCGGGTAGCGGTCTGTTTATCGAACAAAGCTTGAAAGGACATGTATTCTTCAGGAAGAGTGATGGCACAACAATAGGAATCTACCACACATTCGTTAGCTAAGAAGGTCGCGATCGAAGGAACAAGGGGAAAGTCTTGATGTATGCCTTCTCGACAATGTTCCTTACAATACTCGGAGGTCATGCTCACGGTACGGGAAGCCCAGCTCACCAGCGGATTATGTAGTGTCAACCAAGGCATGCCTAGAATGAACCGGAACTGAGGGGCATCGATCAAGTCAAACTGGATGTATTCACAGTGATCCTCACCAAATCTCATTAATAGGGCCAACGTATGGTAAGTGACTGGGCCTGACGTTAGTACTGTACCATCCACTGTTTTAACTGTTTCAGGTATCGATTTCTTTTCACAGGGGATACCCATACGAAAGGCATAGGTCTGGTCTATGTAATTTCCTGTCGCCCCCGAATCTAACAATGCATCTACCTTTACAGGTTTCTGGTTGGTAACCCATAGAGCAACATTCACATTCATATGGGCGACTGCAGGATGTAAGGTATTGGCGACAAAAGGGGAGACCGTATCACGAGGTCGTCTCGAATCAGAGATCTCTATCTGATTCAAGACCGTCAGTTTTCCGCCGGTTCACTAGAACTAAGAACAGCCTGCCCTCGGGGAAGGTTTTTTTTTCCTGGGATGTAATTCCTAGCTCGACAGTCAATAATGAAATGCCCTCCTTTACCACAGTAGAGGCAGAGTTTCAGCCTCCGTCTCCTGTCTCTTTCTTCCCGGGTGAGGGGCCCACGTATTCCCCCTATTTGCATGGGTTCCGGTCCTTCTGGTGTTTTAGCTTTTTCTTCTACCCCCTGTCGGGATTTAAATAAGGGATAAGAGTATCGATAATCCCCCCCTCTTCTATCCCCCTTTCGTTCCAGCAGCCGGTGATCTAGTTGGACTGTCAGATCTATTAACTCCTCACAGGTAGTAGGTAATTGCACCACCTGAGCTAAGACATCTTTTAGTTCACCCCTGAGTCCTTGGTAAAACAAGGAGATCCGTTTCTGGGCCGGCCAGTCTGTTTCCACGATGAGACGGTTAAATGTCGTGATGTAGGACAACAGATCTTGGGACCCTTGTCTCAAGGTCATTAATTCATGATCCAAGGACAACATGTGAGACTTTCTGTCAAACAATTTCCTGAGTTCTATGCAAAAGGCAGCGAAATCATGTAAAACAGGATCATCTTTTTCCAATAAAGGGATAGTCCAGCTGGACGCGTTCCCCCCCATATAGGACATCAGAAAAGCCGTTTTGGATGCTTCGTCCTGGAAGACCATAGGTTTGCATAAAAAATGCAGACGGCATTGGTTCAAAAAGGTTTCAAATTTTCGTGGCTCCCCATAAAACCTTTCGGGAGGAGCTAGGGGTATACCATGATTTTGGATGATATGTACCGTCGGTGTGGCCTCAGCAGATGTGGAAGGGGCTGCTAGTGAACCCCCGGTTTGAAAGGAAGGAGGCGGCTGCAGAGTGGCCGGTCGAATCAATGGTTTTACCACCGGCTCTCTCATGGCCAGATCTGATACGTCTTTACGTAAATCAGAGATCTCTTTATATAATGCCTGGTTCTCTATCCGGGAATTCTGGACCTCCTGCTGAAGACCTGTAAAGCTCTCCAACAGGGCGGTGAGAGTGGCATTCGTATCCATCGTCTAGGCTGGGCTGTATTCTTGGGCTTGTCAATCTGTCAGGATTGAGAGTAGCGCAAGAGTACGCAAGCGCCACTAACCTTACTCTGATGGCCAGCAGAGACGATAGACGATAGTCCTTCCAACTCCGCTCCGCACAAACCCCTACAATGGAATATACCCACTGTTTGAGCCTGTACGAATAGGGGCCGGGAGGTAGATTGACATCGGGGAAAGGCACGTCAAGTATCGTCTGGTCTTGATACCATGAGGTAACTGGTACAGGGACACTGCAGGAAGGGGAGACAGAGAACAAAGGATTATTTCTGCAGCAAGACTTACAGGAACCCAGGACCCCCTCCCAGTTCTCTCTACTCACCAGTTTCTCTACCCCATGTATCCTTAAAGGAATTCTCAATAAAGAACCACAGTAAAAGTTAAACCAGAAGTACAGAGGAGTTAACGTCACTCCGCTATCTATCAGTTTGTAATCTCAAATGCTCCTTTGAATTACGAACTACCAAAACATGGAAACACCACGTTAATAGACCCACATTTCTCCTTGTGGTTACAAGTGTAACAGTTATCAGATAAAGTCAGTAGCCACTGACAACGAGCACAAATGTTTTCCCCGGAAAGTAAACAAGAAATGGTGGCGGCTGAGATACCACTTTAAACAGAAAAGATACACAAAGAAGAGGAGGCGAGCCCGCACTCCTCTGGGTACTTGCACGACAGGATATGACTGTGGAACAGAGATTCTCCACCAGGATATCTGACCATGCTGGCTGTTGCTCGGCGTCGTGCAAAACAGGATATCTGACCACGCTGGCTGTTGATCAGCGTCGTGCAGATAGGATTTCCAATGACCACGCTGGCTTTTGATCGGCGTCGTCCTCCAGAATCCTTACTCGAAGCGAGGGAAGGCTCATCCACTATGAGCGAATACAGAACACGATTGACAAGCCCCGTTGTGTTCCGGAGGTGGAGCTTATATAATGTCCTCCCACTTAGCCAACCCCCAGCGCCGGATGGCCTTCTGGGACTTGTAGTGCTTCCGCCACGGACTGGATATACGGAATCTTTTACCTTGTACCTTGTCGATGGTAGCGATCGCTACAGTAAGTGTATTTTATTTATTTATCTTTGCCAATTTAATTAAATTAACTATGTAGGGAAGGGGGGCATGCGGCGCGTAGTGAGGCTACGCGAAGTGCGCAGGTGGGCATAGTTTCCCGCCCACTTTACGTAGCTTTGCGTACCCCCACTACGCACACAACACCCAGGGGTAGTAAAAAGGCACTAGAGGGGAGGTGCTACTTATCTTGAGTATCCTCCTGAAGGTCAGCAGGTCTCAGGTCTGTGGAAGGCTCAGTGGGAGTGTGTTCCATGTCTTGGCGGCGAGGTGGGAGAAGGATCTCCCACCGGTGGTTGTTCTTCGGATGCGCGGGACGGTGGCAAGTGAGAGGTTGGCGGAATGTAGCTGGCGGTTGGGGATGTAGATGGAGAGCCGTCTGTTGAGGTAGGCTAGGCCAGTTATGTGGAGTGCCTTGTTTGTGTGGGTGAGGAGCTTGAAGGATATCCTCTTGTTGACAGAGAGCCAGGGCAGGCTTCTCAGGTTGGGGGTGGTGTAGCCGTGGCGTGGTACGTTGAGGATCAGTCGTGCAGAGTCATTTTGGATGCATTGTATTGGTTTGATGAGCTTGGTCGGGGCTCCCGCATAGAGGGCGTTTCCGTAGTCGAGTCTGCTGCTGACGAGGGCCTGGGTGACTGTCTTTCTTGTATCTATGGGGATCCATCTATAGATCTTGCGGAGCATGCTGAGGGTGTTGAAGCAGGAGGAGGAGACGGCGTTGACTTGCTTGGTCATTGAGAGCATTGAGTCGAGGATGATTCCCAGGTTGCGTGCGTGGTCGGTGGGTGTCGCGCTGCCCCCAGTGCCGTCGGCCACCAAGAGTCATCCCAGGCTGAAGGGTTGGAGTCGAGGATGAGGACCTCCGTCTTGTCTGAGTTCGGCTTCAGACGGTTGGTCTTCATCCAGTCGGCGACAGCCTTCATTCCTTCATGGAGGTTGGCTTTGGCGGTGATGGGGTCCTTGGTAAGGGACAGGATCAGCTGAGTGTCGTCGGCGAAGAAGATTATGTTGAGGTCGTGCTGTTGAGCTACGTGTGCGAGCGGGGCCATGTAAATGTTGAACAGTGTCGGGCTGGGGTACGCCGCAGATGATCTCAGAGGCTTTGGAAAGGAATGGGGAGAGGCGAACGCTCTGGGTTCTGCCGGAGAGAAAGGAGGTGGTCCAATCCCGAGCCTTGTCTCGGATCCCTGCAGCGTGGAGGCGTGCGCGTAGTGTGCGGTGGCAGACGGTGTCGAAGGCGGCTGAGAGGTCTAGGAGGATGAATGCTGCAGTCTCGCCGTTGATAAGTAACAACCTAGGCAATTTAACACATTGAAACACCTATAGATCAAAAGATATATAGCAATGGACTACAGCTAGCTTAAAAAACAAGTTTAAAAATTTTTTTAATGGGGATAGGTGGCATGAATTTTCATGCCACCTATCCCCATTAAAAAAAATTTTTTATTGTCTGTAAAGTGTTAAATTGTGAATGTCTACCATATCATATGGAACTTTTTTACTGTTATTTTAATGTCTTATAAATGAACCTTTTTTACTTGTGTTAATTAACTAATAAAAACTTGTTTTTTAAGCTAGCTGTAGTCCATTGCTATATTTCTTTTGATCTATAGGTGTTTCAATGTGTTAAATTGCCTAGGTTGTTACTTCTCAAATAGATTTTTTCCCTGACCTAGGAATTACGAAATTCGTCTATTCAGGGGGTCCTTGTTACATACACAATTGCAGTCTTGCCGTTGTCCAGAAGGGTCCTGATGTCGTCTGTGGTGACGATGAGGACACTGTCTGTGCTGTGGTTGCTGCGGAACCCAGACTGGGAAGGGTCCAGGTTTCCGTTTTCTTTGAGGTATCTGGTGAGCTGTCTGTTGACGGTTTTCTCGATGACCTTGGCTGGGAAGGGGAGCAGAGAGATGGGCCGGAAGTTCTTGAGGTCTCTTGGGTCTGGCTTAGGTTTTTTGAGTAGGGCGTTGATCTCAGCGTGTTTCCAGATCTCTGGGAAGGTCGCAGTCTCGAGGGAAAGATTGATGACGTTGCGCAGGTGGGGTGCGATGGAGCTGCTTGCTCTGTTGAAGACGTGGTACGGGATTGGGTCTGACAGAGAGCCGGAGTGGATTGAGCGCATGGTCTTGATAGTGTCATCGATGCTCACGCTGGCCCAGGCTAGTAGGGGGTCGTGGTCAGTGGTGTACGGAGGATCTGTTGTGTTGCTGTCTGTTGAGGCTGTCTGGGTGTTGAAGCTGTCGTGGATGTCTACTATCTTGCGGTGGAAGACACTATTTCTTTTAGGGTTACCATGACTTAATGGTGATCTTTTTTTAAATCTTCGAATAGACCAGGGGCTGCTCCAGTGCATTTTTGCATTGTGTGCAAACTATGTGCTTATTTTACTTTTTTGTATCCTTCCAAGCCTAGAAGAAGTCACAGGATACTTCCCATTGTGACGAAACACGTGTTGGCTGGTTGTGCTTGTCAATGATAAAGATTAAACAAAGTGAAGACTTTCTATAAAACTTATGAAAATATTCTTGATAGATTTATTACAAATTCAAAGCCAAGCTGATGTACATTAATCTAAAAAATACATCATAAAATTTACAATTGTGGGTGGAGGTGGTGACAGCAGGCTTCAGAACATGAGTCCTAGCATCCTTTGGTCCTGGAGGCGGCCCTTGCAGGTAACAGCAGCATATGGGCATTGTTGGCACTGTAAAGCGAATTCCTACTTCCTGCTGCGTGGGACATGCCCAGGCTAAAACCGGGCCAAGTGCGGGCCCGTCCTCGCCCACCAGAGACTGGAGGAGGCTAGGCTGGGCCTCCCCATGACATCTACACAGCCAAGATCAGTACTCGGAATACAGGACACCATGGTTAAGCACAAGGCAATAGGGAAAACCCTGCTTCCATATAGGCCCACAAGAATAAATAGTATGCTGGAGAGGGCCATAGGTGTGATTTCAATGGAAATGCTTTTCAACAATTGAAGACTGTCCATAGAGGCCAGGGAAGGAATACGGGTTGAGGGTAGCATTGGGGGGAAATGCCGGCCAGTAGCAGCAAGTCAGGGGATGCACTCCTCGTATTGGAGAAGGAATGTTCAGTAAAGGATGACAGGGTACCTATTCACAGCCCCACAGGAGTTACAAATGGGGTTATGGAAGAAAGTAACCCTTATGTTTACTTGGCATCCCCGAGTGCTGACACTGTTAACTGCCCCTCAGAACCCGCTGCCAAACACAAGCGGCCTAATACCAAAATGCTTTGATCACTCCAACAGCCAAACTCAAAGGAGGGCAAGGGGAAGACCGGGGCAGGGAGGAAAATTTCAACTTTGAATACATTTATGGGAAATATGTTCAAATATTGCCAGAGCATCATAAACCATTTAATGAAATTCTGGCTGCCATAGAAGTCAAAATGACAAACCTATCCAGAGGCCGAATGTCTGCATGCGAGCAGTATGCTCCCAATCCGGGTGAACACGGGCATGCCTGCCAATACAAGCCTCATGGGCAGTGATGTCAGAAGTCACTAGGGTAGTCACCTTGCTGTGGAATGAGAGGATATCAACGCATGATGAGGTAGAAAGGAACAGTGGTGATGGTACGATGACTGTTGAGGCAGCAAGGGGTGGAACGTCCCACGGTATGGGAAGTCAGGCCTCTTCACTATTATTAGCAGGTACAGAGAGGTGCCCGACACAGCTGTGGAAGTAAATAGTGACATAGTAAATAGTGCTATAGATACCGTTCTCAGTACCACAATACTAAATCTCCCTCCTGAGGCATGTTAGTATGTGTTGGCACTGGCGGGTGTTCCTCCTTTAAAATCAACCAAACAAGTGACCAAGGAAGAGGCTCATAATAAAGTTACACACTGGATTGGTGTTCCTAAAAAACTTTCCCCCAGCAAAGAAATGGGATTCTAAGAGGGCATAGGGTCAGTTGGATTGGCCCCTTGCCAAAGACTATTCAAGGAGACTGCTTGGTAGTGAATTTTCACCATCCGCTGACATTGAGAAGACCACTAAGGTCCCATGAGGAGAGGTCACTAATCCCCTGCCTTGGGTTCTTTCTAAAAAACATACATTCAGCCACCATGTGTACACCCTTCAAACTCTTTCTCTGGCCTCAATGAAATGTATTGACTGTATGTATCCAAGTCCCATGCGAGGATTTGTCCTGCATCTGATTGGGTGGCTGAACCAGCCTTGTCTACTTCAAGTAGGGATTTTATTGACTCACCTGCCCCGATGTCCAATCGTGGGCAAACAAGTAAGAAATCAAACCACCCTATCCCTCCTATTAACAGACTTTCTTTGAGAATAATAAGCTGGAACATCCCTGGTATTCGTCCCAACCTGGCAGGCACAAGTGGAAAACTTAGAAATTATTTTATTCCAGGAAACACTGAGGCTCAATACTATTGCCTTTGATGGGTTCCAGTATTTAAGTGTACCTGCTTCCTGTTGGGTTGAGTGTGTGGATTAAGTTGTCGCAGGGTGGCGACGCAGAGGCAATAGATACTTTTAGCTCTCATTTTGAAGCTGTCATTTTAAAGGAGTCTGTGACTTTACATTTCATAAATGTTTTTAATAAAGATTTTGCAAGCACCCCTAACTCAAGATTTCCCATTCTCTTTGAGTTTATTACCTCCATAGTGAAGAATGTGTTAGGTAAGGGCAGCCAATAGCAGTTGTGTTTTAGCACAAAACTGCTAATTCCGGATCAAGCTGAGGGGATCAAGAGTCTGTGGAGGGTCTGATCAGAGAGGGAGGGAGCTGGGGGCTTTCCTGACAGTGGCTGACTTGCATAATATATGCGATATGGCTGGGGCAAGTGACTAGAGGCTGCCTACGTTTCGGGGTGGGTCTAATGCATTATTGATTACATATTCATATCCCATAATCTCCAAAATGCACTGGTTTACAGCACAAATATAAATTCTGAACTTAGTGATCACAATCCCCTAACCACCGCTCTGATCCTACCACTATGTGAAGTACCTCCAGTAGGCACTAGGCTTTGCAAATTGAAGGCATCCACCAATAGCCTCAGTTTGGTCTGGAGGCTCTCAGATCCACTTTTGACACTCAGAGGAGTTGTAACTAGGAACATTGACCATGAGTGGGAGGATTGGTGCTCTTTTAAAGTTTTTTATCAGGGGCTCAAGCAGTTCCTTCTTAAGGCAGTGTGGGTTGAGAGGCATTGGTTCGACCATGAATGCTCGGTAGCAAATCGAGCATTACTGAAGGCCCCCAACAGCAGTAGCAACCCTCTGCAATCTCTATATATTAGTGACTGCTAAACATTGGAAAGAAGTAATTACCAACCAGTAGGACATATTACCCAATGCAGCTAGTACCAAAAACAGTAGGTTTTTCTGGGGTCAAGCGGCAAAAGCGAGGTCTATCAACAGACATGCCTCCCAAACCAGCTGCCACATTGATGTGCAACCTGGGTGGTGATTTTTTCCCAGGTTTACGTAGGTGCAGGTGCTGATTTACCAACTCCTGATGCTTCAGGCTTGGCTTTGCAGGTAACCTTCCAAGAAGTAACTATACAGTACAGCACTAGTGGCAAGTCCCCGAGGTCAGGTGGAGTCCCGATCGATTTAATTAAATATAATTCTGATCTTTGGGCCCCATTGCTGACAAATGTTTTCACTACACTATACTGACCCACTTTAATACACCAATCCTATGGGCTTCTTCAACTATTGTCCCTATATTTAAGAAGGGTGTTTGGTCCCTGCCAGGGTCCTATCGGCCAGTGTACCTAATCAATACTTCCGCAAAGATGAATGATAGAGGTATATACAATGTGGTGCTGGAATGGGCAGAAGATAATAAAATCCTAAATCCTTGTCAACGTGGTTTAGAAGACAGGTAGGCCCCATTGTGCAGTGCTTAAATCTAAGTCTAATTTCAGGAAAATGTACAGTGGCAAAACAGTCCCCAATTTATCTTGCCTTTATGGTTTTGTCTATGGCCTTCGAATGCATAAATCGGTCGAGGCTGTGGCTAGTTCTATTTGCTATGGGCCTGGACACAACATTGGGGCACTTGCTAACAACCTTGAATGTTAACACGAAAGCTAGGGTTCAATTTGGCCTCAATAGGGAACTGTCCAATGAAATAGACCTCAAATGCGGGGGTCATCAGGGGTGGTCTATTGCACACTAGCTATTCATTCAGTATATAACCAATCTTACACCTGCACTGGTTGCTTGCGCCAAAAGCCCTGCACCTTTTAGATTGTGCTTTGGCACATTTTATGGGTAGTCTTGAACTTTTAACAAACTTTAGTAAGTCTTTCGTAAGGGTTTGCAGCCCAAAGTGCTCACACCTTACTGGCATCTCAGAAGGTACTAATCGTCTTTAAAGCATTCACACTTTTTCATACCTCTTAGTTGCTTTTAGAGCAACAGGCTCTTGGGCCCCAAACATAGCAGAGCCTAGGGAGAAACTATCACAGACAATTGGATCACTACTCACTCTCCCTAGACCACCTGAAGGAAGGCCTTTGGCCCCACTGATGAAATGAAATGAAATGAAATTTGATTTGTAGAGCGCATGGCTGCCCGAAAGCGTCCCAGCGCTTGCTTAGGGAACCCGTCCTGGTATTCCCCTGCGAGATAACCCATTACTGGGCATCCCCAAGGTGAAAGCCAGGCATCCCGCTGCGAGGGGCCGTTGTGGAGATTAAGCAAACTATTGCCCAGAGTTACAGAGTGGGACTCCATGATTGGAATAGGCACCGAGGCGAGAATTGTCAGGTCCGGGGATATTTGAGCCCAAGACCCGCCGAGGCGGGGAATTGAACCCTGGTCCGGGCCAGACCTCTGCATCAGGGTCTGCCGCTCCAACCACTTGAGCCACACTTCTCCACAAGATATACAGCTCCCAGTGTGTCACAGTGGCTTCTTAGTGGGCAGAAATTTGACTGTGTAGCTATCCAAAGAGAAGAAAAATAATTTTGTAGGAAGATACTGTGTCTTCTCCGTACCACCCCACATTTTATTTGCCACAAGGGACTGGGCCTAGGATATATGACTGATGTACTTCGCATCCACCCGCCTCAGATTTGGCTTTCCATATGGAAAACGGAGGAAGCCACCCTCACAGGGGATCTAATCGCCTGCCTACCATGCAATAAAGACCATACCATACCCTGCTGGCTTAAGTAAAGAACGCATTTGTGGAAATTGGCTTATGCCATGCCTTCTTTAACACCACACTTCATATTTTATCTGAGACAAAGCAAAGCAAATCCAAGCCCTCCTACTAGTGAAGGCACAAGACAATAGGCTAAAGGCAGAATCCCACCAGCCCATGGTGGTAAGCTATCTACGATTGTACCCTGAAAATCCCCTTACTAGTTATATGTGGGATGTTGGTGGAGGATGGGAATGAGCTCTATTATTTCAGTTTAGGGCTATCTTCTCCTTTAGGTTTTCAGCTCAAGCTCGAGCTCCAACTGTGCCTTGTAATGATCACTGTGGTCAATCTATGTTTCATTTTCTTTTCTTTTGTTGTTATTACATTGGATTTACTAAGCAGTATCTGATCCCTCCCATTGAATGCCAGAAATTGTAGACAGTGCAGGTCGCAATATCTAATGAACTTGTCAGATGTTGCAACATGTTTCTGTCCATTCTTGAGTGCTGAAGTTCACTCGAGGGGCACCATGTATTCTGAATAATTAAGCTTTTTTTCTATTGTTTCATAGCTTTATTATTCTGAATGGACATGTGTCTTTTACTAAGATGCTGTTATTTGCAATTTGATTTTCCAATGAATTGATATGTGCTGAACGTTTGGTTTTAACAAGATATTTTATTGTGCTTGTACTTTTAAGGCTACATTGGCGGATGAATAAAGTTTATTGATTCTGTGTCAAATTCTACAGAATAACTAATGGCAGACCAAATCATCTAACAGAGTTAAGTCTCAGCCACAGGAAACATTTGAGAAATTCAGTAATGGCAATGCAGAAAATGAGGAACAGGATTTGAAGAACAGAATATGATTTGCGTTCCTCTTGCCTAGGCATGAGTAATTCTAAGTTACAAACAAACTGAGCCTACTCTAGGTAACACTAATTGGGAAAACCCTAATTAGATCCAGTAAAGCAGGAAGGTGTCGGTATTGCAGAGACATTTGTAGAATTTCTCCAAGATCAGTAGTATTGCATGGCATAAAGCCACGCGGCATAAAGCCACGCAGCATAGAAAACAGGCAAAGAGGTCTGTACCCCTCTGAGACTTAAGGAAAATCTGACAAAAGCTGAAGTGTGGTCACCAACTAAACCCACAAAAAACATTTGAGAATCCCATATCACGTGTCGCATTACTTTCACCATCACACGATAAAACTTGCCAACTACACTTGAAACTTCTTTCCTTTGACATGCACATCCGATCATCCTTGGCTTCCTCCTGTCTCCCATTTCGGCACAGACTGTAGTAATCCCTTTGTCATTTGCACCTCACGTCCTTACCAAATGTCCTATTACTTACCGGTAATCTTCATTACTCCGGGTCCCGTAGTCCTCGACACCTTCATAATAACAAGTGGAGATACCCATCTCCGACCAACTAAACCCACAAAAAACATTTGAGAATCCCATATCACGTGTCGCATTACTTTCACCATCACACAATAAAACTTGCCAACTACACTTGAAACTTCTTTCCTTTGACATGCACATCCGATCATCCTTGGCTTCCTCCTGTCTCCCATTTCGGCACAGACTGTAGTAATCCCTTTGTCATTTGCACCTCACGTCCTTACCAAATGTCCTATTACTTACCGGTAATCTTCATTACTCCGGGTCCCGTAGTCCTCGACACCTTCATAATAACAAGTGGAGATACCCATCTCCGACAGAAAAAAAGAACAGAGGCATGCTGGGACCTTAATATTGCCCCTCCCACTGGGAGTACAAAAGCAGCCACCCAAGGGAGCACCGAGAAGGAGGAAAGGAAGACCGCAGGAAACATCCGGCCCGCAACCCAGAACAGGACAGCAGGGACAGGGACCGGAGACAAAGAAAAAAGCCAGGGCTCCAAGAAAAGGGGGCCGCCAACCCGAGAAACCGGCAACCGAGACCCGGACTAGGACACCAAGACCAGCCAAAACAACCCACCGGAGAAGACCGCCAAGGCCAGAACCAGCAGGAAGGCACACAGGGCCAGGCAGACCCACCAGGAAGACGAGACAACCCGGAAGAAAGCCAAAGAAAGTAAAGGCCAACAGAGCGCAGGCACAAGCACCCAGCCCAAAAAGGAAGGAGAAGCACAGGCCAGAAACACGGCCAAACTCCCAAAAAAGAAAGGACTCTAGCCCAAGAGACCCGAGGAGGAAACCCGTCCGAGGAGGCCCAGGAAGCAACAAGCACCCAGGAGCGAGAACCCGACCCAAAAGATAGGGACGGGGAAGAACCCTACAATCCAGCCGAAAGCCCACCAAACAAGGAGAGGCCAACAAGACCGGAAACCAGCAACAAAGAAAACAAAACCAGGTCAGGAACAGAGAAACCGACCACAAGCCCAGAAAACCCGAACCCCAAAGAGAAGGAACACAAGGCAGGAGGGGAGCACAGAGCAACTGGGAAACCCCAGCAGCCGCCCAACGAGGCACAGAGTGCAGTACAAAGAAGGCGCCCAGAAGACACAGGACCGCCCAGGAACCCCACACACATGCCAGGCCCGCAGAAAGGGCAGGAGCAGCAGGAAAAAGAAATCCCAGGGAGCACAGCACCCAGACTACCACCACAAGGCCCCAACCCAGCAACGCCGGAGAGGAGCCAAGCAAACCGCAAAAAAGAGGCAACAAACGCCAGCAGAATCAGGAAGCCAGGACCAGAGCCAAGCAACCCGACCACGGAGGAGGACCCGTAGGCCCAAACAAAACCTGGAAACGAGCCCACGGCACAGCAAAAAGGGCAGGGAGGAACCGGGAACCCCCAGCACACAACCGCCTGAACCACACAGAAGGGCGGAAAAGAACAGAGAAAACCGCCAAAGCGGAAGCAGAGGGCCAACAAGCAGAAGGCCCCAGACAACCAGCAGCCAGTAGGGAGAACCCCACCGGGGCAAAAGCACCACAGAACCACACCCCACTCAGAGAGGGGGGGCGCCCAACAGCCCCACAACGGGAACCAAGGCCGGAGAAACAAGGAAGGCAGAAGCCAACCAGGACACAAAAACCAGAAAATGCACAGCAGCACACCCCCAGAGCTGGCAAAACAGCCAGGAAGCCCAGGAGGCACAGCCCGAGGACAACCAGAACAAGCAGGAAGCCTGCAGACCACCGGAGTCAAAGAACCCCATAAAGGCCCCAACACAGTCGAAAGAAGACCGCCAAGAACCGCCAGCAGGAAAAAGGCCCCAAAGGACCCCCCTAGGGTGCGGACACAACAGCAGAGCACCCCGCCAGGACACAAAGAGAGCCCAGGCAAGGACGCAGAGCCCAAAAGAAGACATGCAAGAGCAGAAAGCCCCAGCAGACACCCAGCCTTTGCAGAGAGGCAGCACGGCCCCAGGATACCCACAGGGAGAACAGGAGACCCGGAGAGGGGAAAATCAGGAGCCCGCCATGGGCGCGGCAATAGCTAAAGACAGCCAGGCCCAAACAGCAGCGGCAGAAACACCAGGGCCCAGAAAACCACCGGAAAGACAACCCGGGGGGAGGAAAGCACCACTGCAAGAAGAGCAGGCTCCCAACAACCCCCGACAGAGGAGTCAAACCCACAGCAGGCCCCCAACCAGGAACAAACCAGGCAGGAACCCAGGGCAGCACCAGGAGGAGCAGGCAGGAAAACCCCCAAAGCAATCCAAAGGCAAGCACAGGGAGAGCCAGGGCAGGAGCAAGGAACAGAAGCAGCCAGACCCCAGAAGCAATCAAGACCACCGAAGGCACAGGCCTGAAGGCACAGGCCACCGAAGCAGGGGAGAATAGAACAGCCACAGCCAAGGCAGCACCAACCCCCCAGGCGCAGGCAGAACGCCCCGAGAGCACCAGCAAGGACACCCGAAATCCAAACAGGAACCAGGCACCCCCCAAGGGACAGGAGAAAAAAACCCCAGGAACCAGAACCCCCCGCCGATCAAACCCCAAGCAGAAGCCAGGAAGCGGCGGCACAGCGCAAGCGGAGCTCTGGCCACAACACAACAGGCAGCCCGCAGCGGAGGCAAGGCCACCCGGGAAAAAATGGGCAGAAGCAGCACAACCAAGGCCAGGCCATGACAGCCACCCAGGAGACACCCCAAGAAGGAGGCGCAAAGGAACAGAAAGAAAAGCGGGGAAAATCTGCTGCAAACAAACAGGAACTCAGGGGAGACAACAGGACCCCCCCCCCCTGAGCCAAAACACCGACGCACCACCAACCGGGGGACAGGAGCAGCAAAGGAACCAGAAGAAGGGGGAAAGACAAGTGCAACCCCAACAGGCCACAGCAGCGAGAGGTGACCCTGAAACAAGAGCAGCAGCGGGCAAGGCGGAAACAAGCAGACAGGAAGAACCCAACAACACAGGGAACGCCAGGAGCAAGCACAGACAGAGCCAGCGAAAAATAGGAACCAGCACACCACAGGAGCAACAGGAACAGACGCCAACCAGAGGCAGGCCACCAAAAAGAAGGGAGAATGCCAACATCCCAGAGATGCAGCAAACAAGCCCAACAGAGAGTAGAAACCCTCAACAAGGCCCGGGACAAAACGCAAAAGCACGCAAGGCCAGGAGCAAAGCCCCCACCCCAAGGCAGAAACCCAAGGTAGAAGGTCCGCGGGGGGAAACAGAAACACATCCACCACGCAGACCACGGCAGGAGAGCACCAGGGGAAACCCAGACCCCCCCCTACACACACCACAAGGGAGGAGGGGCGAAGCCAGAGACCCGGCAACCAGCAGAACAGAGAAGCCCAGCCTCGATCAAAGGCGCACCGAACCAGGCAGCGAAGGCCAGGAGCAGCGCAAGGAAGAGGACCCCGCAAAAAGTCACGAACTAAGAAGAAGGGGGACAGCAGCCCAAACAGGACGCTCCCCGAGAGGAGTGTCACAAGCAAGAGACCACAGAAAGCCACCCAGTAGAAGCAGACCAGCCCCAGCAGAAAGCACCCCAGCAAAGCTGGTAGAAGGGAGCAACAGAAGCCGAAGCCAATTGCCAACCCAAAAAGCCAGCAAAAAAAGAAACTGGTCAGGAGGCTCGGGGAGAGCCATCCAAGAACCACAGGAAGCGGAGAGGGCCCCGAGGGTCGAACCGTGATTCCCTCGCGCCAAAGCAGCAGCCTAGCCGTGAGACCACAACCACACCCAATACATCAGAAAGAGAATGACCGACACGCAGCATGAACTGACCCAAGACAGAACAGGAAGCCACGCCCCCCACCAGCCCCGGAACCAGGAAGCCCAAGGAAAAGGCAGCAGCCCAGCACCAGCAAGCAGGGAAGCCGGAAGAGCCCTGACCGGGATGTAGCTCAGAGGCAGAGCGCATGCAAGCATGAGGTCCAAGGGTCAAACCCTGGCATCCCCAGGAGACACCCGCAGCCCAACAGACAGAAGGGCCAGGTAATAAAAAGGCCATGGGTAAAACAGCGTTCCTACCTTCCCGAGGGCACCCCCAGACACAGCAACATAACAGAAGGAAAAGCATAAGCAACACCAATAGCCAAACACCAAGGTGCAAACATGCCCAATGCGTGCACCTCTCAACCAGCAGCTCCCCAGATAAATCCAACCAGCCACGTCCGCGCTCTCTCCCGCCTGAAACAGTTCCACGACAGCAAGGGACGGAGCAGCTGCACACCCCAGGGAGAAAACAAACCACCACGAGCCGAAACAGCGGTGAACCACAGAGTAAAAAGAGACAACCCCATCACATGGGAGTCAGCAAGGCAAACGTCAAAAACAAGTGGGGACCAGAACATATTCAGTGTACGTGTACAGTAGGACACATATGTTAACATCCTGTTAAAATGAGACCATTATCGAACAAATGAACATGGCCTGTACAGGAACATCGAACCTGCGACCTCGGCGACAGTAGCAACACTCTCCAAACAACATTGCAAACAGGTCATATCCAGGAACACGACATAGCCCTTCCGCCATCCCGATAGTCAGCCCAGCCACCTCAAGGAAGGAAGAAACAAGTAGGGCACAGAGAGAGATAACACCGCAAAGTGGGACTCACCCAGAGCAGGGGCCGGAGCAGCACAAGGCCCCCACTCAAACAGCTTGCTCCGGAAACCATCCAGCTGGAACCCAAACATCCAGCCCAGCGCGTCTCCCACCCGGCCAAGCTCGGGGAGACGCGCACCACGACCCGGAAGCAACCGGGAGGCAGCGTACCAGTCGCAAAGGGCCGGCAAGAAACACCGGAACACCGGCCAGGAAGAAGCCATGCCTCCCATCAAGCCAGGCAGGCCGGGAGGCAGACACACCAGGAAACAGTACCCCCTTTTCTGTCGGGAGTTGGTTATCTCCACTTGTTATTATGAAGGTGTTGTGGGCGGAGGGACCTGCGGGTAATGTATTCCTCCCAATTCTCACTATCTGTTATACACCAATGTGCCTTTCCCTATCCATGAGATCAGACTATTGCACCTGCACAGGAGAGAAAAACATTTATAACATTCAAATGTTAAGGCCTTCGGTCAAGTTAACAAAGCAAGCATCTCAATACACATTTTATTACATGGTTATAGATACATAAACAGTTATAAAATAAATGCAGAATACTATTCAAATGACGATACGATTATAAAAGAATTAACTATATATTTTAAATCACACAAGTGCACATATGTATGAGAACTGCAATCTGATGACACTGTAAGGAAAACATTAGTATGCACGCTCATATAAATATGAAGATTATACAGCAGTCTCTGTCTCTGTTCAAGCGTTCTACATTAAGTTAATGATATTAAATCACACAAATGCATAAAGGCATGCGCAAGTACAAATCGCATGACCAAAACATAAAATAATGGAGCCAAAGTTATGCTTCTCTACTGTCAATGGTTTACAACTGAGTTCAGGTGGTAACTGCTTTGCAAAGGGGAAGCTGTCCCAAAGGGGGAAGATATCTGTGTGGGACAGTTTCCGCTTTTGTAATTGTGATGGTCGACCTCGCAGAGGAACAATTGCATGCTGCCCCAAAGCCTCTCCATCAACAAGAACATTTTTAAAGCATCCAATTGCACCTGACAGTCTTGCATCCCCACATTTGCCGAACTTGCATTGAGTCACCAAAATCCTCCCAATCTTGTGGCAGTAGATTTTTCAACCTTCTGCGAGAATATCTGTTTTGTGATGTGGCTAATTAGTACATCAGTTGTGCTGTATAGTAAAATACTGGGCACAGCAGTTGGTGTACAATTTGCACCTACTAATTTGAGGCCAATCCACTGATACTTTAAGCCCAATGGGAAGTTTTCCAAACAAGATGACAAGTACACAGTATTATGTGGTCACTTTACCTACAGTTTTGTTTTGAAAAAGTAATGCACCTGTTTCCAAAATGAATTTTTTGTATCAGCTGGAAGTTAAACATATATTCGTGATTTTATTTTATGGAAATGTGTTTTCAATTCCTAAGTTATTGAACTAGTTTTCATATAAAACTGCTTGGCTTCAGCTAATTGGAGTCCATAGGGATGCCGAGTTTCGGAGCTGCCAGATGTTTGCATTCTTATGCATATGAACAAATGGCACACTGTTTGCACAGATGTTTTCTTCCTTAACCTCTGCGATGCATATTTTGCTTATAAGCATGCATATTAGAATAAAAATAGATGTCTGTCTAGAAACGGGTTAAAGTCATATTTAATCTTGGTAACTCAGATGGTCATGCTAAATTGATGGTTGCCGGGGGCACTCAGTTGGCATAATTACTAGGTGATGTTTCTCTCCTTCTCATAGAGTTTGCATAGTTTAAAATGAAATTGTCATTATAGATAAAAACCTGAATTCAGATGAAAATAGTACTCAAGGCAAAAGTCAAAGGTACTGAATGCTTTCTTTTGCATATTCCAAATTATATTCTTAATATAAACGCAACTACCAGCTGTCTAACTCCACCTGCACATAGGGGCCTATTCACAAAAACGATTTCACAGAGCATAAAGTAATGCTACTTTACATACTCGCCAGCAAAAATCAATTTAGAAACTGTTGGCCAGAGATCCACCCATCTGCCTCTTCTGTCTTTTCTGTATGGAGAGCCGCATGATGCATAGAAATGAAACCTACTGCAGAGGTGGGTCCTTCCAATATGGGAATGGCGGTAAAGGAGGTTATAAAGAGGGCTGGAGTAGGTTAAACGTGGTAAAATAAGCACCCAAAGTGAAGATAGACTTGCTTCACTCAGTGCCTCATGGCTCTCACACCAGAAGTTACTTTTTATTAACAGGTCCCAAGAGTAAATATAGGTACTCAGAGGGAAACTCCATTGGCAGAACTGTAGCTCATACCTCACAGTTGAAATGAGCCTACACTCTGGGTAGACACAAGGCCTGTATATATGAATAGCTGCTTGAAATGAGGTATCCATTAGGTCTGAGCGTGCCTGCTCAAAGTGACACCTTCCAGTAGCCATTATGCTCAACAAGAGGTGTCCCTAAGGTGTTACGAGAGGGTATCTGTGGAAAAGAGTCATGAACTGGAGGAAAAAGTAACATTTGCCAGAAGAAAAGCTCCACAATAAGTTTTTATTTAACACTTTTGTTTATTGGCATTTCCAAAAATACAGAAAAGCAGTACTGTATAAGCACTGAGTCAGTTTACTAGGATGAGAGCTATTAGCATTGCAGTACTAAATATACACTGAATCGGTTTCTTAGACTTACAAGTATTTTTCAACACTGTACCTGAATGAGCACATCAAACACCTACCAGGGATGGGTTATGGTCTCCCTTTCAGGAGCACTAAATGCCATAAGATAATAATAATAATAATAATACTAATAATAATAATAATAATAATAATAATAATAATAATAATATTACACATTTAGACCCTTCCCTGCGGTGCGAATTCCGCTGCGGTGCGGGTATTTAATTAGGGAGCGTAACCCCTTGCGTGCTCAGGACGGCCCCCGGCAGTCCTACGTGATGGTAGGTGTTTGCGGAGGACGGCCGGGGGCTGTCCGAACTCCGCCCACTAATTAATTCTTCTGCACAGGCATGGAATTTGCGCCACGCTGGGGAATCGGCGGTGTTCGCATGGCCCCCGGCCGCCTGAGCACACGCCCACTGTGATGTAGGACAGCCGGGGGCCGTCTTGAGCACACAAGGGGTTAAAACATAAACAATAACTGTGTCCAATATAAAAAACTGTGTCCATGCCTGTCTAACGCTTATTACAGAATACAAGAACAATATAAATAGCAGCAAAGTTGAGGGATTGAGAGGGTGGGGCTGAGGAGGGCTATCCATTCTATCTATGGCAGCACTGAGATCCCCGCACCCCCACCAGGACTCCATCTCACAGTCTATCCCTCCTCAATATCAACTCTAGCCCCATCTCTAGTGAAGGTCTGGGTTCTTTAAGACCCAGCGGTGCCAGGGCACAACACCTGAAACCTTCGTGGGTAACCTGCTCCGGCGTACGAATGACAGAGACACGGGACACTTCCTTCGGCGTCAAAGATTCAAGGTTTATTTACTGCAGGGAACACAGAAGTCACGACAAGTACAACACGTGCAACTTGGGGAGACTGCTTCAAATTGGTTCTGTGGATCGCTCCTTTTATACAAAATTTACCCATAGGACAACATGATACACAAAGGTTTACAACCCGGTTCCCATAATTATCCCCCAGAGGGGTCGCTTTGGTCACTTTGATACACACAAGGTCCGGAACATAAGTGCGGAAACATTTGGCGGTTCCCAACTGTAAAAACCCATCTTCCCAACATTAGTGCATTCCAATCGGCAGAAAAACAGATCGAAATAGGAACAAAGACAGGTGCAGAGGAAGATGGAGACAGTGGGGAGATCGGAAAGGGTGTAAAAGGGGAGGTATCAGGAAACACGAGATACAGGCATCAAAGGGACGTGCCTAATGAGATGCACGGCTGAGACAATAAACCGGCACGGCAAGATGAGCCTCGAGCGGGGCCATCTGCCTTACAGTATCATCCCCCTCATCATAAAGACACTTACAAAGAACATGTGTCTTCCGCAAATATCTTGGGAGTCCCAGGGTCGCGAAGCGGACAGCGTCCGTTCGCTGGCTACTTGAGGGCAAGAGACAAAATGGATGCCGTATCTAAGATGGAACCCGTGGGTACAAAGGGAAAACCCACATAACAAACAAACGGTTTAAGTTAGCACAGCGAAACTGCGCACACTTACTAAACTCGTCATTTGCGGTTCATAGATACCAGACTCGACCATATTCGTGCGAGTCGAAAACACCACTTACAATTGTCACGGAACCTCAGACGCTCCTTTTGCCCTCATGTAGGCAAGCACTAGTCGGAATCATATTCGATATTCATCAGACCATCTAGATGTTGCTGTAGCATAGCTCTGTCCAACCGAGTCCCCTTGGTAACAGGTGGCTGTCTCATACACGTTGTAGCACAGAGGCCACATAAGGCAGGACCGCACTGCACACAAAGGCAACACGTGAACAGGAACGCCACAACGACTCCGATGATCATCAGAATCTTCCAACCCCAAGTCGACATCAGGCCCCAAAACCACCCAAGTAGCGTCCAATCCCCTACATCCACGTGTATGGATTCGGAGATCTTATGCAACTTCGAGATGGCTTGATAGACAGTCGGAGCGCTATCAGGAATGAAAATACAGCAGCTCGAATGGATCACCTTACATACCCCACCTCGATCTGCTAAGATCACATCTAAAACCATACGGTTTTGTAACGTCATAAGTCTATCCGCCTGAAGTTCAGTGGTGATATTACCAAGGGCACTGGCAGTGATATTAGCTGTCGATTCTACCACTCGAGTCAACTGTCTCAGGTTCCTACTATTAACCATAGGTCCCCAAAACGGGAGGAAACCCTTAAAAAAGTCTCCTGCCTCTTGACCGGCAGTATCCTCTTCGCTAATAACGCCTCTCACAACTCTAGTTTTGTGATAATCTGCATCTACAGTAAACGTCGGAGGCAACAAGTTTGCGATAAAACATGAGCCCATGAAGTCAGAGGGCAACCATGCATACGCACGATCATGACAGATAAAGTAGGTACCCTTGGCAGCCAGGAACACAGGGGACGAGACCATCGGCAGAATGTAATTTTCAGTGCAAGCACTCTCTCCAAGTCGGGCTTTCGATCTTCGGCCACGACCTATTAGACAAAAATTACCAATGTGGGGTACGACCCATATCGGAGGCGAGCTTTTAAGCTGCTTTTCACTAGTGAACACACTATATTCGCCTCTACTTAGGACCCTATAGGCTTGTACCTCTTCTTCAGGAATAAGCGAGGGATCATAGATATCACTATCTAAATCCTCTATTGCTATAGACAAAGGTTTTTGGTACGAGGTAGGACCAGAGTAGGGGGAACGTGGTTCTCGAATGGGGTGGAAACCCAGTGCGCTTCGAAACATTGTTTGAAATGCTCGAGCAGACCCTTGGGAACTATACGGTAACACCAGATATGGAATTCCCTTATCCGTAGTATGTGGCATCAACCCACACACCCAACAATTAGTAGTGTTAACCACTAACTGATGCTGATGAAGGAGCTGAATAAAGGAATTGTTGCGGAATTCTGCACGTCTAGCCTGCTCGTGTTCAGGTAAGATATGAAAAGAATGAGGAGATGCAGTGGAGGTGAGTTTAGGGTCAGGGGTATGAGTAGGTATAGCAGAAGGTAAGAAGTAAGACATCGTGTAATACACCCCACCCGCCAATAATGCAGAAACAGTCAAAAACAATACGAAAATTTGGAATTTAAAACATTTGGTGCGACTGAGTTGCTGCAGCTTGAATCTTTGCGCTTGAGCTCCTTCCAAGTCCGTCAGCTTCGAAAACGCCATTCCCTACGACCGTCCGCAACGTTTCTTGACGCACTTCGTTTTGTGTAGCAGTAGTCAATCCCTAGGAGTTCCCAGGAACCGACGGTCTTTAACCTAGTGTCAAGACCTACTAACCAGAAGGAAGTACGCGCGCGGCCCTACGGTCTTTATTCACAATTATATATGCGAAAACAAAGTTTCTCAGCTGTGGAAGCAAAAAGATGAGGAACGAAACTCAATGTATATATACAAAATAATTACAGTAATACGAGTGTTCAAACTGATCGTGGAAAACGGGATAATGCAATTGTCAAAGGACAGAACAGGATCTTTTATTAGTCTCTGGTGCTAGATCGCAAAAAGTATCGGGTTTTCCCAGGACGTGTCTGTTCATCAAACAAAGGATCCGTTGAAGGGACAGCGTCCTGTTGATCAGCTGAATGTTCTGGTCTTGAGTCTTTTGATGACAAATGTTCAACAACGTCTTTCTGCTGCACTGAGGATTCTCCGACAGGTTGTGCGTCGCTGAAAGGTACAAACGCCGGCAATCCTTCGGTTTCAGTTGATGCAATGCCTTTCCTCACCCACGAGTCTGCTGGCAACGGGATAGGGACTTTTTTCGTGTGGGTGGCATGCACCCAATTCTTCCGTCCCTCAAGACGAACTGCAGTTCTCGTGGCCAGGAGGATCTGGTAGGGTCCAGTGAACCTGGGATCCAAGTTGTTCTTGCGCGAGAAGTTGCGCGTCACCACCCAATCTCCGGGCTGGAGCTGGTGGCCTGGACCCTCCGTCTGCGTCGGCAATGCTTTGTGAACCTGTTGGTGAATTAACCTCAGTTTAGCAGTCAAGTCATGAAGATAATCGATCAACATTGGATACTCAAGATCACAGAAAATACCCGGTCTAGGGACCCCCCAAACATTGGCAGGACGACCGAACACTATTTCATAGGGGCTGAGCCCTACTCGGGAGTGTACAGTCGCCCTTGTTGACAGTAATGCTAAGGGTAAAGCGTCAGGCCACGAGAGACCAGTCGTAGCCTGAATCTTTGCTAGTTTTAGTTTAAGGGTGCCGTTATACCCTTCAACCAAACCAGCTGACTGGGGATGATTGGCGCTATGGAATTTCTGATTAATTCCAAGGCCCTTACACACACTCTTCATCACACTCCCCATGAACTCACTTCCGTTATCTGACCACACAATTCTAGGCATTCCGTACCGAGGAAAGTATTCCTTCAGTAGGATTTTCGCAGTAGACAAAGCAGTGTTGTCTTTGAGAGGATAGGCCTCGATCCATCGGGAGAATGCGCAAACCACAACTAAAACGTATTTCAGGTTATTGCATCTCTCCATATGGATGAAGTCCAATTGAATCACCTCAAAGGGACATGAAGGGGGAGCAAAACTACCAGGAGGAGTTGGGGTTCCCTTACCAGGATTGTACAACATGCACACCATACAGTTCTTAACCAAGCGTTCAGCACATTTCGTAATACCATCATTCTTCCACACAGGGGACAACAACTTGCAAATACCTTTCGCGCTAATATGTGCTAACCCATGCGCCATAGTCACAACAGCTAGCACATACGCATCAGGCAACATCCATCTTTTCTGATCCGATAAGTCAATCCAACAACCATTCGCATCCAACTTTCCCGTACTTTCTTTCCACTTCATCTTTTCAGTCTCGGTGGCCTCATTCTGAATCGCTTTCACACTCTCAATAGTGTTTTCACACATACTCGATTCGGTAGGCCACCTAACCGAACTCGTCACATACATTCGAGTGCTAAGGTTCCGGGCAGTCTCCTTAGCAGTCTCATCCGCAAAAGCATTACCACGACCAACATCATCCGTCACCTTACGATGCGCACTACATTTGACAATCGCCACTTGCTTAGGCAACGCAAGTGCATCCAAAAGATCATTCACGAGCTGGCCATGCTGAATCTTCGTACCATGCGATGTTAGAAAACCTCTCTCTCTCCACAATCGTCCAAAACTATGTGCGACGCGAAAGGCATATTGGCTGTCGGTAAACACATTCACACGTTTCCCTTTCGCTAACACACACGCTCTAGTGAGAGCGATCAGCTCTGCAGCTTGGGCAGAATTCTGATTTAATCTTGCAGCCTCAACAACAGTATTCAACGTTACAACAGCATAAGCAGTCGTCACATCGCCATTCGGCAACTTAAAACATGAACCATCCACATACAGTGTTCCATCTGGGTCTTCCAATGGGGTGTTTTTAAGGTCCACTCGACCTTTTGTTTCCTCCTCTGTCCTCAAATAACAGTCGTGTTCTGTTATTTCATCTGACTCTGAGCTAATTGGTAACAAAGTTGCCGGGTTCAGAACATTACAACGTTTTATTTGAATGTGGCTTGCCAACAGCGTCAACTCGTACCCAGACAACATCGCACTCGTCAAGTGCTGAGTTTTCGTACGATTCAAAAGAGTGTCAACTGCATGCGGAACCATCACCGTAAGCATATTATCCATGACCAATCCTGCTGATTGTCGGATAGAGACCGCAGCTGCCGCCGTTGCTCGTAAACAACTCGGCAATGCTCTAGCTACCGGGTCCAAAGTCGAGGAAAAATATGCACATGGACGTTGCTTACCACCAAAAGGTTGCGTTAAGACGCTCAAAGCACAACCTTCTCTCTCGTGAACATATAATGTAAACGGCTTGCTATAGTCAGGAGTACCTAACACAGGAGCCGAACACAATGAATCACGTAATTCAGAAAAACTTTTCTGACATTCTTCCGTCCATGGTAAAGGAGTTGAAACATCCTTGCACGTAAGAGCCACTAATGGTTTCGCTAGCAATGAAAAATTTGGAATCCATTGCCTGCAGTACGACGTAATACCTAAAAAGGCACGCACATCTCTTTGGGTTGTTGGCACAGCCATTCGTGCAATTGCCGCAATTCTCTCTGGGGTCAACCGTCTTCCCTCCTTTGACAATAAGTGACCTAAATAGGTTACTTCTTGACAACAATATTGGAGTTTAGAAGGTGACACCTTGTGATTTAACTCGCAGAGATGTTGCAGCAACGACACCGTAGCAATTTTGCAAATGTCCTGAGTATCTGCAGCCACCAATAGGTCATCGACGTATTGGATTAAGGCCGCACCAGCCGGCAACCTAAACGCATCCAGTTGACCCTTCAAGGCTTGACTGTAAATCGACGGACTTTCACAGTAGCCCTGAGGAGCGCGTTTGAACCGGAAGCTGCGTCCACCAAGAGAGAAACCGAAAAGGTCTCTACTCTCCTCTGCAATGGGAATGCTGAAGAACGCATTCTTCAAATCAATCACCGAAAACCACGATGCAGAAGCTGGAATCAGAGTCAGTAATGCCGTGATGTCAGGCACAACGGGGAACTGAGGAATCACAATTTTATTCACCTCCCGTAAATCGATAACAAAACGATAAACAGGTGGTTTCGAAGGATCAGTACGTTTTAGAATGGGCAGTACAGGGCTGTTGCACACGTTTCCCCGTGTTTCCTCAATAACGTCTTTCTCGATCAAATCATAGATGATCGCTAACAATGCTCGTTCACCATCAAGAGAGATACGATATTGGGGAATACGTGGCAATCGCACATTAGATTTCAACTGAACAACATAAGGTGAGATGTCAAGCAGGCCCACATCATTGGGACCTGTTGCCCACAAAGACGCAGGAAGAGAACTCAATTCCGGTGGAAGCTTATCGAGAGACAAGTACATAGGAGAGACAACCCTCTCTCCCAACGTAAGCTTTACACCCGCAGGAGAACAATACAAAGTTGCATACAAACGTTTAAGCAAATCCAGGCCCAAAAGATTTTCACCACAGCCAGTAGTCAAAATCAACGGAGCTTCGAGCTCACGAGGCCCAATTGTAAGAGGTAAAGGGCGCGAAACTGGATTGCTAACGGGGGCGCCAGAGAATCCAACGGAAACATTTGTTAAGCCAGACAAAGGTGCGCCAGGGAGTTTCGAATGCTTAATGGAACTTTTCGCTGCACCAGTGTCCAACAGAAAAGGCTCAACGACGCCCGATGTAGCAACTGCAACGTAAGGCCCTCTCTGATCAACCGGAACTGATACCACTCCCTCTCCTTGTCTATGGCTGTCCTAGTAATTACTGTCGTCAGTTCCCTGATCGACGTAATAATCGTCTACATTGTACTGCGCAGATCGTCCTTGCGACGATCCACGTTGATCAAAACAATTATCAGAATTTGATGAATTGTCTGAACGATCATTCTGAGCACCACGACCTCTACCACGTGGTGTCTGCTGTGAACCACCACGACCTCCTCTAGATGAATTACCACTATTACGTTCGTTTAGAACAGGACAATTGAATTTGATATGTCCCTCCTGTCTACAATAAGCACATTGATTGTACCCTAACGAGGATCTTTGGGAAGAGGAGTCATTACGAGATTGTGATCTGTTCGATTGCGGCTGTGATCTATTTTGTTGCGAAGCATTCTGATTCGAACGTGGAGGATACGCTTGCTGCAACAACACTTTAGTTTTAAGCTCTTTCGAATTTTTATCAGCACGGTCGCTTTCTTCTTTCTCTCTATTCTCGTAATATTGTGCCGTAGCCAATATTTGGGCTGAAGTAGAAACGGCCCACGCACTTTCTGAATTCTTCAATTTATTGCTCAAATCGGGCAATAAGTTCGAAACGAATTGATCCACGAACAACCTTTGACCACCCTCAGTGCTCATATCCTGACCACTATGGTCAATGAATGCCTCCTCGAACCTCGTAAAGAAGTCGGAAATACTCTCGTCCTTTTTCTGCTTACAAGCTGACAATTTGTCCCAATTGACCCTCATAGCTGGCATAAGAGTTTTCATTAACGTTATTATTCTTTGAGGAAGGTCAGCAATCAGTTGTTCAGGCTTAGCCCCACCAGTTTGCCGCGTATCGGCCGCAACAATGGCCGCCCAATCACCACCTAATTCGTTAGCGTGATTTTCCTGACGAATCTTAGCCCATACCGGTTGCGGTACAACATTGCCGAACAGCATATCAATATCGGCAAGATTCATTATCGTAGCATCTACAAGCTGCGATAATTCCTTATAATACCCTGCAGGATTTTTGCGAGGGTCAGGCAAAGATTGCTTTACCTGTAACACTTCTGATCGCTTCCATGGGAGATGTATCCATACTCTCTGAAAATACGGCAGGATAGGTGGAATGTGAGCAGCATCACCTGGCATCCACACGGGTGGAACTTCACGCATGGGAAACTGACCAGACTCATCTGGCAGTCTTTCGACATCCTCAACAAACAAGGCTTGAGGTATAGGAGTGGGACGAAAAGATAGCAACCGTTCTACAGCTCGGCGAACGTTGGTATCCACTATCAGTCCAGTCGAGAACTGAAGCTGTAGATCAGACAAAGCGGTCCGCACCTCGTCAGGTGCGTCGGCCGATATCTGATCACGAAGAACCTTACACATTTCCTCGAACACAAATCTCTGGGTTGGTATATTGAATTGACAAAACGTGTCGAGTACAACACGAGGAGGATTTCTAAGGGGATGCGTCATCCAACCCATCGCCATATTATATAGCGAAGCGCGTTCCCTGTTACCAGGAAGCTGACTACGTCTCTGAGGACCATCTGAACCAGCGGACCCAAGAACAGGTCCGAGCGAGTGAAAGAAACTAGCCGCAAGAGGAGAATTACGACTATGAGTAGAGGGAGAAGTATAGGACACAGGACTAACAAGTGAAGGAGTAGAAACAGAAGCAACAGCAGGAGTTAACAGAGCAGGAGCAGGAGTATGTGGAAGTGGAGGAGCAGTAGGAATAGCAACAGACGAAGGAGCTGGAACAGTCGGAAGAACGGGTGCAGGTTGAGGAACAGGCAAAGGAAGAATAGGTGCAGGAACAGGTACAGGGGGAATCACAGGAGCTATGGTACCCTGTACATACGGAGGTGGCGACTTCATGAGATAAGACATTAAAGGATCCTCAGCTGCTTCTTCCTTCCTATCCGACTCCGTAGGCAAAACGGGATAACATTTGTCTATGGACATACGCTGTAGTCTATCAAACACTTCCTTTTCCTTAACCTCCTTATCATGCTGAAATTGCTCTGCTTTCTTTACAATAGTAGTAACACTATCTCTCTGATTTCGTTTAGTCTGTCTGATTTCTTTCTGTCGGGCTTCTTTACGCCACAACCGAAAGGCATCAAACATGGCCGGCCTTGACTTTTTCTCGAACAATTTAGCCTCTAGGTTATCTAAGATCGGGGTCTCAAAGCTACCATGAGGTGGCCAACTAAGGACACCGTCCTTCTTTGTATAGCGAATCCAGTAATCATTAAAGGTAATCGGGCCGAGCCCGTGTTTACTGTACAGTTCATAAGTCGGAGTTCCAACCGGAGGTATCGGACACGAGTCCTCCAGTCGGGAATCCACACCACAAGGTCTGAAGCAACTAAACAAAGTACTACGACCAGGCATCTTGCACACTAGCCGAGTGTCACAAACTTCAAGGGTTACGGGATTTACCAAGTCCCAGCAAAGAGCAAAAACCCTCGGTTATTGGCGGCTGCAGTCGTCAAATAACACAACAAAGTACGCTAGCAAAGTGTCACCGACAAAAACACTCACACAGCGTCAACAACAAAAACACTCGCTAAAGTGTCAACAACCAAGGACTCTGGGAGCGACCCACAAATACTTAACTCAAAGATCGATGGCGTCACCAGGAAGGCCCGTCAATCGTCTCGCTATACCAAGGTCTACGCCAAGCGCCAAAACAGGTCTACAGTCAGGGCAGCAGTCCGTCGCAGCCGTCAGGAGGTGGGAATCTTCGCGGGAAAAGTCTTCGGGCCACTTATTTCGACAACAGGATCGATGAAGCGGAGTGCACCTTCCCTCGGAGATTTCACACGAAGTTCCTCACGATCGTCGGGCTTGGACCGGTACCACTGATGCAGCCCCACGTTGGGCGCCAACTGAAGGACTGGGTTCTTTAAGACCCAGCGGTGCCAGGGCACAACACCTGAAACCTTCGTGGGTAACCTGCTCCGGCGTACGAATGACAGAGACACGGGACACTTCCTTCGGCGTCAAAGATTCAAGGTTTATTTACTGCAGGGAACACAGAAGTCACGACAAGTACAACACGTGCAACTTGGGGAGACTGCTTCAAATTGGTTCTGTGGATCGCTCCTTTTATACAAAATTTACCCATAGGACAACATGATACACAAAGGTTTACAACCCGGTTCCCATAATTATCCCCCAGAGGGGTCGCTTTGGTCACTTTGATACACACAAGGTCCGGAACATAAGTGCGGAAACATTTGGCGGTTCCCAACTGTAAAAACCCATCTTCCCAACATTAGTGCATTCCAATCGGCAGAAAAACAGATCGAAATAGGAACAAAGACAGGTGCAGAGGAAGATGGAGACAGTGGGGAGATCGGAAAGGGTGTAAAAGGGGAGGTATCAGGAAACACGAGATACAGGCATCAAAGGGACGTGCCTAATGAGATGCACGGCTGAGACAATAAACCGGCACGGCAAGATGAGCCTCGAGCGGGGCCATCTGCCTTACAGTATCATCCCCCTCATCATAAAGACACTTACAAAGAACATGTGTCTTCCGCAAATATCTTGGGAGTCCCAGGGTCGCGAAGCGGACAGCGTCCGTTCGCTGGCTACTTGAGGGCAAGAGACAAAATGGATGCCGTATCTAAGATGGAACCCGTGGGTACAAAGGGAAAACCCACATAACAAACGAACGGTTTAAGTTAGCACAGCGAAACTGCGCACACTTACTAAACTCGTCATTTGCGGTTCATAGATACCAGACTCGACCATATTCGTGCGAGTCGAAAACACCACTTACAATTGTCACGGAACCTTACTAGGGAGCTCTAATTCATCAACTCCTTCCCTCCAGAGTTGTGCAGCAGGTTTGCGATGAACACCCCTACCTTCCTAATTCTGAAGTGCCCTTTACTCAGCCTGTGCCTAACGATCAAGGCCAGACAGCCATGTCTCCATGCTAGGTCCCGTCAGTGATGTCCAGGCCATGGCCACACGTTGTTTGGCCGAATCCAGAGCCAAATCCACAAATCTGCTCCCCAACTTATTGGAGCCAGGCCAGTAAACATACAGCAGGTGCCTTAGTGGGGGACCTAGACAGAGTCTTATTAAGAAGCACAATTACCTCCCCCTAGAACCCTGCAAGCCCAGGACAACCCCAGGTCATATGTCCAAAATCAGAATCTTTTGTTGTGCAGTGGGGGCAACCTCTAGGCTCCCCATCATAAAATGTCTGGATCCTGTGAGGAGTGAGATATGACCAATGGGTGTAATTACATTTTATGTATTTAAAACTTGTGTTGCGAGAAACCTTCGGTGAATAATTGTATTTATTTATTTATTACATGTTTTGTAAGTGCAAACTAGGGCATCAGAGCGCTTCACAGTTTAGGATCTGGTAACTTTTCCCGAACAAAGTTCTGTATGACATTTAAAATATTCTAGACCAATTCACATTGTCTGAGCTACATCATTGATAGCTGCTATAGTATGTTCGCAGGCTGGAAGACTAGAGGAACCATGTCCTCAAGGGAAGCAAAACCCTGTAAGGACCAAAGATAATTAGCTCTTGGTAAAAAGCTCTTGTGACCTAGGGCGAGATTATTTGGGTGAGCCATGTTTGGATAATAATAATCAAGCACCCTTGCTCACTCAGCATCTGTCATGTCCCTTCCCAAATCAGCAGATGAACAAGATCAGAGTGTGTGCAACGGTTTCAGGACCAATCCATTCAGGGCCTGTTAGAAATAGGATTTCTGGTTGGCTGAGGCTTGCGCCAAAGCCAGGCAGAAACCACCACTCTAGTCAGGGCAAGGGAGTTACACGCCAAGAATAACCCCTGCTCACCCCCCTGGCGCTTAATGCTGATGAGATGTTAGCCGCCGGTGGAAGACCGGTGGAAGACGCTGGGATATGCAGTCCCCGTCCCCATAATCAAAGGGCGCAGATGTGGCAGCAAACGATTCGGTGCATTCCCTCCAGGGACTGTTCAGGCGGCAGGCGGCAAACCAACAGGGCAAGGAAAAATAGCAAGAGTTAAGTGAGGGACCCGTGCTGCGGGAGCCCTCGAGTAATTTTAAGGCGCCTCCTGGAGCTTAATGCTGACGCGATGTTAGGCGCTGGTGGAGGACCGGTGGAGGACGCTGGTATAAGCAGTCCTCATCCCTGTAATCAAAGGGCGCAGATGTGGCAGCAAAGGATTCGGTGCAGTCCCTCCATGGACTGTTCAGGCGGCAGGCGGCAAACCAACAGGACAAGGAGCAATAGCAAGAGTTAAGTGAGGGACAGGCATTCTGTAATTAGCGCCACCCATTTGGTGATTGTGTAATGGCTCATCACAACATAGCTGAAAGTTCAAAATATCAACAACATTTAATATTTATAGTCACCAGTTCTGAAGTATATCATTTGTAAAAATCGATATTTCTACCATAAAGGTTGGTTTAACGCTCACATTTAAACATAACATACTAAACATACACCTTATATTAGGGAAGCTGAAAGTGCATGAATATCTTTAGTCTTTAGAACACGCTTAAGCAATACATTCAGAACTTAATTAACCCATTTCCTTTGATGCAGGGTAAAACTGGGCAGCATTAATAGGTCAAGTACAATAATACACTAAAAGAATACCCAAGTGTGTTTAGCATGGAAATTCGAATTTATGAAACACTGTTTTAGCATAACATGTCCGCACCACCCTTCTATCACTTGTTCATAATTGTGTTCATGGTGCGAATGACAGCCAGTAAAATGTGTTCTTCACTTGAGTATCGCAAAGGATTAATTAAGAATTCAAGAAAATATGTCTTTCATCTGTATGACTATGATTCCAACTGTAAACCTCCAAGCAGATCTACAGCCCTAAGTGAGCACTTATCAGCTGTCATTCCAGGATTAGGGAGGGAGTTGAAGTGGAGATGAAATTTAATTAAAATGTGTCATCAGACATGTTGAAAAATAAATGTGTTCTCAAGTTGCAAAGCCTTCTAGCCAGGGAGCAAATGCTTCCGAATTCGTCTTTGTCATATTAATATGTTCTCAGTCTCTCCCTCCTAACACACCATGCACAATGTCATTGAGACTTAGCATTGAACGTTAATATTAATGGTATTTGGAACCAATGAACTCAGATGCCCGCAGTGAGATAATTTTGTTCAATACGTTGGTATTACTATTTACATAAATAACTTGCAATGTGTATGAAAGTAATGGTCAAGTGTGACTATCAAAATAGTGAGTAGCCATGATAACAAAAAAAATTGGACAATATAGGACAGAATGATATTCAAATATACCCAAGGGCATTATAATTATGTGGAAACTAGGGACTAAATTATGAGGCGAGGTCAAATAAATTATGCAACACAAAAAAGAAAATTATGTGGCAAACTGTGACACAATCTGCAACTGCATTTTTTTGCGATTTTGTCAATTTAATACACATTAATTCTGTCTGGGCAAATGTTTCACCTTGAAAGTACCCGTTTAACAGCTGAATACAGCAACCGGGAATGAAAAGTGCCTCGTTAACCCTGGAACATGGTTTGTCTCTGTGCACCACCAATTGTGGAGCTTTTATTTTAAAATCTTTTGATCAATTTCAATTTAATTTTTTTAATGTTCACACCTGCAATTTGTGCAGCAGATAGTGGATTATGTAGCAAACTAGCAAATCCACATAATGTGGAAAATGCTAGCACCACAGAATCACATCATTTTCACTACTCTTAACGGAGAACTAAGAAAGTAATGTCATTAATGTCCCTCCACATCTGAGCAGAGAGAAACTACTAATCTGACTCGACAGGTCAAACACGTTAGGAATGTATGTGCATGTATGTGACGCAAAAACAAGAAAAAAAACACAACAAAATAGAAGCTTAACCATAAATCATGTTTTTGTTTCTTTCCATAATGAAATGTATCTAATTCATTTATGTACAGAACTTTATCAAACAATTTGATGTTTCAATCTAATATATGATCAATTATAGGTTTACTATTCTTAGCTCCACCTCTATTCACTCACCCTAATGATATATTAGTGGTTGATTTCTGGGATTTCCTATTTGTGTGGGGCGATATTTTGACTTCCGGTGAGCTGGAAAACTGCTTTATTAAACAAAAACTCCTTCCGTGAAATCAACATATTTCATGAAATTTGCCCGAATTTCCTAAAAATACTACAAATGTTATTGAAGCAAACTAAAACACTGATAAAAAGAAATGTAAACTGAGTTGAAAAAATCGCTCTAATTATGTGAGCCATTAAAAATGTGCTTCTGCCATTAATTGCCTTTAATTATTTTATAAGCTCGAGCTATTTGTATTTATTAACAAGTGCTGCTACAATGTTTGATATTTCTGGATAGTTTGATCAATATATGGTCACCTATGTTGGAATGCTATTATTGTTATGTGATAGAGAGCATCTATCAGTATTGTCTTTTTACAACCCAGAAAGATATTAGTTACTGGCATCTCAAGACGATTAATACCATGGAAAAAAATACTTAGAGACCCCACTAATTATAACATTGTTTGTCTAAATCTTCAAATAAAGCAGCAGACTGTGGAACCTGAGGAGGCCAATGAGTCAGATGATTAAAAGGATGGATTAGCTTATTGAGGATCATGTGGTATTGATAGAGCGCGCGGGTCACCCGGGTCACTTAGATTACCAAATTTTAATTAACAAATTAATATCACAGAATAAAATGAATACACTGTACACCATGACCACCTACTCTTAATCCCTTATTTTATAATACTTATAGCATTAAGAGTTAGTGCAGCAAAGATGCATAGACAAAAGCGGCTTAAGATAGCATGAAGCATGATTAGTGACAAGCGGCCATTTTAACACCACTGCGCATGAGCGAACTTTTCCCTCCAGATTGCGAGTGCGTCACGTCACATGGGTATGACCGACGCATGCGCAGACTGGATTTCTGCAAAGCGGCCATTTTTATTAATATGCAAGCGTGATTATGATAAAAAAACACATAGGCAAGCCTCCTAGGGACACCCGTGTGTTGGGGAAATACAAATAAAATGACAAACAATCGGAGTTAGTACCGTTACGAATCAGGCGAGGTTCATGAAATGGAACAAGTCGCGTTACGTGCGAATCCTTGCTCCATCAGTATAACCAATAACTCAATGGCCACTCCAATGTATGACCGGCGTCTACAAAGGGTCCATGACACATTACTAAGACTCAATTTTGCTTTGCAATTTTAAAGCCGTCATAGGAAAGTGTGGCATCATTTAAGAGAGTGACTACAAAATTATGAAGTGTACCAAAATTATAAGGCAAGGTTTCTTTGGATATGCATTGTTCTCTATAGCTTAAGCAGAAATATATTTGGTGAATTGCAACCTCAAAACAAGCACAATATACACAAACACATGTCCTCACTAATTTCTGCATACAGTACTACATGGCATGCTGATCCTAAACAATGTCACACATATGTCCTGGACTAGAAGATACTGTGAACATATTCATAAATATTTTCTGTATGTCTCAGTGAGGATAAACATTGAGTTGTCAAGGATGGCCTGGTGAGCAGAAACCAATAGAGCTGGAAAGAGTACTGAAACATGCAATGAATAATGTGTATGATGATCCTGAAAAAAAGATGTCTAACTCTACAGCATGTCATGGTTGACTTGGCGGAACAATCCTCCTGGTCAATGAAAGGATTAAACTCGAGTCCATACGCTTTGTGTTAGAGGCCCTTCATGACCCAGTTCCATCCTACGTCTCTAAATTGCTACCCCCTTTTAAATTGATCAGTCAGCTAAGGTCAACTTCTTAAAACTGGCGTGTTGTCATGCCTGGCAAGATATAAACTCTTTGGTGGCATATCATTTCATGGTCAAGGCTCCACTCTTTTGAACTTGCTTCTTAAATTCCTCCACACTAACAATAATTTCCTTAATTTCAAGAAATCTCTGCCAGGCCTTACAGTCTGCATCCATATTGTAGTCAGACTTTGAAGTCACCTCACATTATTTCAATCTCTTTATGGGATTATCCTTCTATCTTCTTCTGGTCCCATATTTTAGGTTTTTTAGAAAAAACATCTAAGCTGACCCAGTTCTCTACAAATATAGTTAATAAAATATTAATAATAAATAAAAGGGTATTTTGCATGCTAATGGACTAGGGCTTTTATAATCTTACATATTTTTCATGGGCATTTTTAAGACATTTGAACATGAAAACAGCCAGTTGCCCCAACCCCAATAGTAAACTGGGCAAAGCTGTAGAATCTAGTTTCAATGTCATTCATTTAAGCAAAGTCTGTAGGCTTTGAAACAAGCAATAAAGGGTGCTGCAGCACCCCCAAAATAAATCCATTTCAATTTTGATTTAATCGTATCACATTTACTGTGCATTCAAAGACAAAGGATAAATGTCAGCCTATGTCTTTTGTCAAATTGCTGCTTACTCTATTAGCAATGAAACTGGTGTTTACTTTCCTTTGACTGTAAAGTGAGAGAATATGATAAAAGTGACTTAGGTGACAATCATGCTGTGGTACAGGAAAGGCTGTAGAATGTCATTTATATTTTATAACACACAACAAAACGTAAACACCTTCAAATTAAATACATACATATTTTACAATTTATCAGAAATTAGCAAGCACACATGAAGCACAATTTTCTGTAATTCTGTAGTATGTTGGACACAGATTTTATTAGGATCAAAATAAATCAAGACACTGTAAATGGTGATGCACAAGTTATATATATTCGCTGAAACCCATTTTGCACATATTATCACTCTATATAGTTGTATCAGTAAAACTGCATGTCTATGCAAATTTAGTGATCATTTCAAAGGAAAGAGTGTTGTCTGATAATCACTGTGGGTTACCAAATGAGTGCTCCAAAATGCATCACTAGCTACAATCCAGACCCTTACTGTTAGAAATTAGGGTCTCTAGTTGGCGAGGATTTAGGGACCCTTCTTCCTATAATGACACCTGCTCATCCCCTTGGTAGCTTTGCATGAGCAGTCAGGCTTATCTCAGAGGCAGTTTGTAAATCATTTGCACATAACCGACAGTAATACAGTGAAAGCACCACAAATGAAAACCACACCAGTTCAGAAAAATATCCAATATTTAGATATATCCAAAGCAAGACCAAAACGATAAAAATCCAACAAACAGTACTTTGCAAGATATCCCTAAAATTGCAGAAATACCTCAACAACACAGTTTGTACGAGTTGGTAGCTCTGTCCGGGGCTACCTCGATGCTGAAAACAACAGAGTCTAACAGTTTCAGCCGACTGGGTCGGTACGGGCCAGCGAAAGCGTGGACACACTTGGTAACAGTACATTTCTCGTTGCGGCTGGCCCGTTGGTGTGAGCCGGTCGTGGCAACCATCATGGTTGTGTTGCAAAATAGTAGCAGTGCAGGATGCGGTGCCCTCTCAATGCAGAGCAGGCAGTGACTCGGTGCTGATCGTCCAGATGGCGTCAGTGAGACCAAGGCTTACGGTGCAGGGCGAGACAGTTCTCGATGCAGTGCTAGCACTTTGCGGTAGAAGCGACAGAGCGGTTAGTGGGAGCTGTAGTGGGTTGGCCCAGACTGCTGTGGGGGGTGAGGGAATGCATCACAAAACTTCTGAGAGGTGGCCCCAGCCATGATGCGCTCACAGGCATCGAAGTCAGCCGCAGCAACTGGGTCGGTGAGACTAAGATGGCACATTCAAGCAAGGTGGTGTGGAGTGTGGTGCCCACAGGTCACGGTGCAAGCAGCGGCTCGGTGGAGGCGGCGGTGGTCAGTGAGGAAACCAGGGTTGCAGCGCGAGATGCGAACAGTTCTTTCTGTGAAGCCTGCCTGACACAAAGTCAGTGACGGAGTTGGTGATGAAGTTGTTTGCGTTTCCCTTCTCTGTGGCAACTGAAACAGAGGTTCTAGAAGCGGTACCCAGAGGTTGGTATAGTCTTTGCAGTCCCTGAGACTTCAGAACAGGAGGCACGCTCTACTTCAAGCCCTTGCAGATACTCAGCACAAATAAAAGAAAGTTCAGTCCAGTCCTTACACTGCCCAAGGCAGAAGCAGCAACAGCAAGCCAACCCAACAAAGCAACAACACAGCAAAGGGGCAGTCCTCCTCCTGGCAGCTCTTCCAGCTCTTCTTCTTGGCAGGTTCCTTGATTCCAGCGAGTTCTAAAGTTCTGGGGTCTGGGACCCAATATTTATAATCACAATCCCTTTATTCTCTCAGGCAGAGAGTGTCTGTACTTAGTCCAAACCAGTTCTGTCCTCTATGCCACAGCTTGCTGGCAGGAGGTGGAGACAGCATTTTCCAAAGCAGACCGGGCTTGTTCAGGTGCAAGGAACATCTCTTACCACCACTCTAAATGCAGACAGGGCCTATTCAGGTGCTAGTGAAAACTCCTCCCACTACTCTGAATGCAGCCCAGGTCTATTCAGCCCAGCCTTGACTCATTCAGGAAAAGCAGGACACACATCAAGCCCCCAAGTGGCTGTCTGAGAGAATACACCTCCCCAACCACGGTCAATCCAATGCCAGACAGTCAATACACAAATCAGCTGAGGCACATAGAATTGCTAAGTAAGAAAATAACTACTTTCTAAAAGTGGTAATTTCAAACACTGAACATAAAAATCATCTTTACTAAAATATGCATTTTTACATTCTGAGTTCAGGCATACTAAACGTTACCTTCCTATCTTGCCCCAATGGAAAGTTATATTTATAAGATGTTATAAATACACTCCCATTCTACCCTATGGGACAGCCTTTCCATTGTGAAAAACAAAATGCACTGCAATTCAGTACCAGGACATGTCAAACACCAGTAAATGTCGTACCTTTAACATACACAGCACCCTGCCCACAGGGGTACCTTGGGCCTACATTAGGCGTGATTTATATGTAAGAAAGGGGAAGATGAGGGCCTGGCAAGTGGATGCACTTGCCAAGTTGACATGGCAGTTGCAAACTGCACACAGACTCTGTAGTGTCAGGTCTGTGGGTGGCCTAATCAGTTCTGCAAGCCCACTAGTAGCATTTGATTTACAGGCCCTGGCACTCTCAGTGCACTTTACTAGTGACTTACCAGTAAATCATATATGCCAATCATGAAAACACCAATCCATAACATAATTTACACAGAGCATATGCACTTTAGAACTGGTCATCAGTGGTAAAGTGCTCCGAGTCGTAAAACCTACAAAGATAGGTCAGGAAAACATCGGAATAAGAAGGAAAAGGTTTGGGGATAACCCTGCAAAAAGGGCCATTTCCAACACCTACCCTTACCAAATCTTGCTCAATGGTGCTTGGCACATAAGCAACACTTTTCTTATTGTATTTGCACAATCCCTATACCTTCAGCGATGTCACATTAATGGCAGTAGCCCCACTCTGAAAATTGCCCCAGCACCACTGGCAAAGTCATTGGGAAAGTGAATGCATTTTGTACCTTGATCAACATTAATAATATAAATTGCACTAAGTATTGCAGAATGCTTTCTGAGATCACTGAGTTTGCATTATTCCTGTCCCCTAATACAAGCCACTAGCAGGAGAAATCAACCTTTCAAGAAGCCTCAACAATGACTGGTTAGCTATTCTGATACATATTGTCCAAAATATTCACAATAGTTTTGGGGGTCGAGCCTGTCCCTCCAACATGCAACACAAGTTGATCCTTCTTCTTAAAATACTTCATTGTTGGTACATTCCATCTGAACAACTTCGATAGCCCCTAGATAATGTGAGGCACCTACAGTCATATTACCTACATCAATTTCTATGACACATTTTGTGTGCTAAAAAGAAAAGAGGCTAGAACTGCTACAGTTGCCTTTTTACAATGATTGTGGACTGCTAATGAAGCGACCCCAGGCCCACAGATTATGCTGTTTTGCCTTGTGGGAAATGCCTCTAAAATCCCACCAAAGTCAATTTACAAACACCTTCATACTCCCATAATTAAAAGCCTTTGCACTGCAATTACCTCACAGTTTGGTACTAGGTAGGATGAGTAGTTTGAAAGTCAGTCAATATGAACACTAATGGTAATTTACACATTGGTAGGTGGCACACCAGATTAACAGAGGCCCTGAGAGCCACTCTGCTGATGGAGTACTGCCAAACATATTCAGAGATCCCCTCCTGTCTGGTATGGATCTCATTGATGAAAGTACATCATCCAGTATGGCTGAGGAACTTTTGTCACTGCTAAGTGCGCCACCATGATGTTTTTGGGCTGTTTGCCATTTGTATTTCTTTTTTAGAAGTGAACCCACAAAGAGTCATTTTTTTCTGAAGAAGAAAAACATAATGTCTCTGATACACATATGGCCTATTAATTGTATTCCATGAACGAGTTTGCCAGGCCTCATATGCAGACTCAGCAAGGGAAAACTAGTGATGATCTTCTAAATAGGACTTGGAGAATGTCACTTTGAACTGGTGGTCAAGGCGAATGGTTTTCGCTGGTGCAACTAGCTGTGGCACTATCACTAGAAACCCTACAGTTCACCACCTCTAAACTGAGCATTAAAAACATAAGTTTGGCAGGGAGGGACAATGCCAATTTCTGGCAGTGCTGATGTCCTACTAAACTTTATATGATCTTCTGAGTGCAAATAATTTAGCCCATCGCATGCAGTCAGCTTGGATCGCCAGTGGTGTAAGGAAACTTGAGGGCACCCTCCTGCAAAGTACATAGTGGGAGCCCCCTCCGACCACACTCAGGAGCTCTCAGGCCAGGGTACTGAGCTGAGGGGAGCCCCTGGAGCTCGACACCCCCAACCCTCACTGCGGGGACTGCGGGTCCTCTATTACACAACCCAAGATTGCCCGGGAGGTGGAATCAGCGGATTACCCTCTCTATATTGTTGTGTAGCGCCAATAAAAAGTATACAGGATCTGCACGTTTGGACAGCATACTCTCTAGGATTGGTGTCAGACTGACTCTGAACACCCCGACGGGTATGTTGGTCTTTTGTACCAACTAGCCCACAGTGCCACTAGAATCTCCTCTTATTAAAGAGAGAATAGTTCCTGGCAACCATTGAACATGACAACCCTGATCCTTCAGGACTGTGGAAACAATGTACTACTTTCGTTCAGTCACTCGTGCTCACTTAGTCTATCCCAGAGAGATACATAGAATAAACAAGCTGGGCATTTTCAATAAGCATTTATTGAACAGTTGTTATTCTGGTGTAGAATAGCTGAGCTGCAACAACCGTTAGACAGTATAAGATATAAATGATTACCAGTACTAAAAAGGTAAATGGATGGTATAGCTCTACCATCTTACAATAATCATGAATCCAAATGAGTATATAAAACACATGATAATAAAAAGATGCGTACTCCTACGATGCCTCCCTAACTAGATGTACCTAAGTGTACCTAGCATGTGTGTAGGTGTTAAGCCAAGAATCCCTATAGGATTTAGTCAACCCCATTACCTGAAGTGAGAGTCTGTGGGAGCCCGTTATGGTCTTGAGCTGTACACCCACAAGAAATGTTAGACCACTGCAAGCTGTAGTATCTGCCTGCAGGAACCTCAGTATCTCTGGTCAGTGTGTCTGCCAGGAAGTCTCTGTCTCCTCTGCCCTATCTTAGCAAGATGTGATGTCTATATACCCATAGGTCTCCTCAGGGGTCCTACCTCACTGTATTACTGTGTCAGCTTAAGGATGACGTTGGGCATGAACTTTATACATAGATATTATACAGGAGATGGTAGTCCTGCTGTGCTTCCAAGAATCCCCATGCATAATGTATGAGATTTTGAACTAGAGAAAACCCTAGTTCTGAATGCAGTGTCGTATCTAGGTAAAAGGTCAGTCCCTGTACACTCTGACAAGTGTAATATAGGGAAGAATATAGGTGAAGGGTAATGAAGGTACTGGGGCCTATATTATGGTACGTATATGGAATATAACAATATATTAAGTTGAACAGCACCACAGACGGTCTATTTCTGATAGATTTTCACCTACAGACACAGATAGAGCAGCTTGTTCACCAGCTATGAATGCAGAGCAACACACTCCCACAGCAGGAGTGTTGTTGCAAAAACAAAAGATGAATGGCACTGATACACAGTGAGTGTCTTCCTTGTATATGGGGGCATTGCTTGTTTTCCCTGCTAAGATCACCATGCCAAGCATAGTAGACCAGGGCATGGAACATATGTGAGAAAGTCTGTACAGAATCCAGTAAACCTTCAGATGAATGAAAAGTGGTGGCCTTTTGCAGGCAGCACAAGCAGCCTGCCTTAAAAACCAGCTGCAGTCTAATATTAGGATCTGATGACCAGGGGCACGAGCCTGACCTACCTAAAGCTGCTGTCAGTTTTCTAAATGGTACACATTCATATTACATTTGTTTGTCTTTTGTCTCTTGTGGCCAGTTGTCTTTCAATTACCTGTGATGGCTGCCTGGCTTATATTCAAAATTAGTCACACTTGATCTTGCACTTAATTAAAAGAATAGAATTACATGTTCTCTGTATGAGAAGCAAAAACGTTTCGCATCTTGCATATAACAACTGACTTTTAGCCTCCTAAAAGCAAATGTTTATTATCAAATAGATCAATAAAAGATAGCGAAAAAAAATGAGGGTAGGAAAAAGGATCAACATTATAGACAATGTGGAAAAAATCAGTGAATTATTTGTGCAAGGGGGAAGAACACAAAAATAGCCACCAAAAAGAAAAAACACAATGAATCGGGGATAGAAAACTAAAAGGAAAAAACAAATGATGACAAAAAATGATGAACTAAAATACACAAAATGAAAACTACAGCTATTTAACGAACACAAAAAACCTGCAGTTTTAATGAAAGTGTACATCATTATGTTAGGAAAATGAATAAATAAAAAGAATAAACATTATGTTCATGTTTGTACCTTGTGTAGTAAGAGCAAACAGGACTGAGCTGACAGTTGCTAAAAGGTGTTTTACGCAAAAGTTAATTATTATGTTATAATGCTGCAATTGCACGTGCAGCTCTTGCTTTGATAGGTGCCACGTTATTGTCTGTGGATAGACATGATGTAATGAAGAAAAATAAAAACACATATAAGAAATGGGTATGATGCTCTTTGCTCTCTCCCCAACCTGATGGAAAGTGGCAAATTATCTCACTAATAATTACTACGGTAAAACTGAAATGTAAGTTCCCTAAGGGAATGCCGCCGCCTCTGCCTCACCATCCCGGACAAGACCGCTATCCATGTCATTGTGTCTCTCAGTCTCTCATGTAGATGTCAAGGATCACTTGGAAACCATGGCAGTACCTTCACCCTGGATTGCTGATCCACCCCAGGTTTCCTATAGAGATTAATTGCAGGGATGAGGCTTTTGTTGGGCATCCTTCTCTTTGATGGAATCCTCCTCCACCGTGCAAAAGTCCTCCTTGTCCTCCTGTGCTCTACTGTATCTCTCAAATGGGGACACATTTCTTATACCACCTATTTTGCTGTGGCAGCAGTTAGCATGGTGCACTTCTTCTGCACCAATGTTGCGTTAGAGGGACAGGCAGCAGTTCTTATTCACAAGCAGAAGCAATGGAATCTGGTACCAACACCTCCCAGAATTCACTGTGCCCACCATGTAGGAAACGTGTGCCCAGTGGAATATGACATTACTTTACAACTCTCAATCAGTGTCTGTATTGAAGGGTCTGTATTGTATGGCCTTCTCCCTGTCTCAACTGTGAACGCGGATCTCTTGGGCCAGAAACTGCAAAAAAGGGGCTGCCGAAGACCAATGAATCGGCCCCACTGCATTTGTGTACTTTAATTGCAACACACAACAAGAAACCTGCATTATTCATGATAGCAATCTTCAAACAAGGATCTGTGGTTCAATTTAGGAACTAATTAGGGTCACTTATGGACTGACTAGTCAATACTTTGTGCAAGTACAAAGTCATATAAGTGTTGCAAATCAGCGCAAATGTCTTCATCACCTGTTAACTTTCCAGAACGCAACATTTTTTGCACTGTAAAGTTGTCTAATTGTAACACAAATAGCAGTTTGCGCTGCTTGATGTTACTTTGCATCAAAGGGGGTGCTCTGCTGATGGTACATGTGCATTCCTATGCTATCACCTAGGGTTTTTTACACAAATCCCTGTCTACTAACAATGGTAGATACAGGTTTGCATCAAAAATATTATGACTCATTGAGGCAGGTGCAAAGCAGGAGAAATGTTTTTTTCTCCATACTTTGCATACTTTTTATGTGAGCTTTACTCTAAGGTGCACACAAAAGTGGAAAAGATCTTACAGCATTTCTGACCTAGTATTTTGTTTTGGAACACTATCCTGAGCCACCCAGAAGTGCGCCAGTGCTGAGAAAAGAGCAGCAATGGCATTGACAAGTACTTATGGGGCTGTCCTGATCTCTCCATCTTACATAATGAAGCACAGCTATTTTGCTTTCTTCACTGTGTTGTCTGAAATATTAGTAAATCTGTTCTTGGTCTTGACTATCTTATAGCAAATAAAAGGAGATGATGGACAGAGCGCAGAAACATTTCAGACACTTACCCCAGTCACTATTGGATCTGGTTTGAATCTATCATCCTTCTTTAGGATGCTACGCCACCCCAGTTCCGACCCAACCATATACAAATCAGTCTTGACCATGTTCCTCATGGGAACAGTCCAGGCGAACTACGAAGCCAGATCTTCCCTGGACCGGAAACAAACACCCTGGGACTGTTTTCGGGTTAACACCCATTATCAGCCAGGCTAGCTTGAATCCAGTGGCAAAGTGAGCAATGGACCCACTTCTGGGAATGACCTGCCAACTTAGTGTGAACAAAGCAAACACAAGGAGGTGATGGCTGGGGCACTGAAACTTTTCAGACAATCACCCCCCTAATCACTATTAGATCTGGGTTAAATCCATCATCGTTCTTTAGCTCACTTTGCCACCCCAGTTCAGGCCCAGCCATGTTCAAATCAGTCTTGACCCTGTTTCTCATAGGAACAGTCCGTCCCGAATTGCTAAGGCAGGTCTTCCCTGGGCCAGAAGCATGCATACTGGGACCGGTTTTGGGGGAATTACTTCATGCCATTGCCTCTATTTTAATGAGTTAGCTGCATATGTAATTCTGTTTACCAAGCTAAGGAGCTGTACCTAAATCTTATAGTGCAATTTTTATCTGCCTCATTCGAATATTATACTGCAGTTGTCAAGGTATGGTCTCCTGAAATCGCAAGAAAGTTATGTGTTCTTGAATCAAGTTTGTCAACAGTAAGTGAAGATGCTGATGTAAACACCAATGTGAAAGCAATACAATAAAGATTCAGCTGCTTTAAAATGCAAAAATCATACTATAACTATAAAAATTCTGTTTTTGTTATTCCCCAATGAATACTTGTTACTTAATTTTATTTTCCTTTCTTGAAAACATCTTTCGTTTCATAACAGCCACTAAAATTAAGCAGCAACCATTGTTGTGTAATTCCCACTAACCCCTAGGACCAGCAAGTTTGTTGGACAACATAAACTTTGGGTGAGGTGCCTAGACTGATTCCGAGCATCCCAACAGGATATATTGGCCTAGAAACCAGCTAGCTCACAGCCCCTCATAAGCCCCTCTAACCTTACCAGGAAGCAAATGGTTTCTCACAACCACTGAGCATGACAACCCTGACCCCTCAGGGATCGTTGTAACAGAATCTTTCCCTCAGGCACACGTGCTGACTTGTGCTCAGCGAAATATACGGAGAATACACATTGGGGCGTTTTCAATATATTTATTGAACCAAAATTATTCTTGTATAGAGTACATGTGCTACGATAATCTGTAGGCAAAAGCAGATGAAAGTGATTACAAGCACCTAATGAGTAAATAGTAGATACAGTTCTACCATGGTGCTAAAACAGTGTATGTATGCAGGAATATAAACAAGATAGTCATCAGGCGTACTGCTATGCAAACCCTACTCTGTGTATACCTAGAGTGTGTGGAGGTGTGAAGCCAAGAATCCCCTCATAGGATGATCCAACCCCCATTACCTGGTGGTAGAAAATGTTGGTGCCTGTCTTGGTCATAGACTGGACACGCCCTCCAGGAGATGTTAAACCGCTGCGTGGTGAAGCCTCAGCATGCAGAGACCCTTGGTGTCAGCTGATGTACCTCCTCTGTTAATCTTTTGGGATGATCATTATTTATAATAGCATCCTTGTGATGTATGTATAGATTAGCAATGTTATGGGCATGCAAATAGCCTTGTCGCAGCGTGGATGAAGAAAGAACGGCAGTTGTACATTGCACCCAAAAAGGCCTTGTGCATGGTGTCCGAGGCATCGCAATAATGTTATGCGAAGCTGGCTCTGTAAACAGGGACGTTTTAGAGAAACTAATCCAATATTGTCATGCACATGAATATGTGCAAAAGGTCACAGCAGACATGTTATTGTAAAAAATGTTGACAATGTAAGAAATTTGCAGCTTCATTACTTGGGCCTAACCTGGGAACATAACACCATGTAAACAAAGAGACGGACAGGAAGAAAAGGAAAGGGCAGATAAACACTGTCATTAGAAACACACAATTATTCCATGCCCAGAAGTGGGAGAGGCACAAAGTTAGCAGTGCCACCAAAAGCCAAAAAAAGAAAACATATCAGCCTCAGATCTGCTAGCTCAGCAGTGCCAGCATTGACCTTTTGATGGGCACTTTTGTTGCGTGTTTATCTAGGTTCCTGATCGATACTGCGACCTTATGCCCCTATTCGGCTATAAATCCATTTATTCCCTATATTGGCATAACCGTTCAAGTGCGATATTCAGAAAGTCATCTCTGGCCTCACACGAACAGAGCCACATTCCAGAATAGTTCTCTGCCACTTCCTTTGCAACCAATTAGTGCAATGACAGAGCAGAAGTCACTATCTGATATTCCTAGATTAACACTAAAAGTTCTTCAACAAGATAAAAACTCAGCAAACCTGGAAATCCCCGCTTGCTGTGTTTTGATTAGTAATGGAACTCTAATGAGCAACTGATAGCTATCACTTCCTAGTGACATCTTTAATTGACGTCTTATGTCCAGCAAACTTGCGTCAAACCAGGCACCTGTCAGGTATAAATACTACCAACGTTGGCTTAAGCAATTGCTGGTGTACCATTGCTGTTGTATGCTGTATGCAGTACGCTGATGCTGCTGCTGTCCCCTTGGTGGTGAAGCTACTGATACCGTTATCGCCGCTAAAGCGCGAACGATGGTGTGGTAAGCTTAGGAGCTGAACAGCCGTCCCTCTGCGAAGAGCCCAGCAGATTCCAGCTGCCGCGGATGCTGTACCCCGCCTCCTCCTCCCAACGGGCTGAGAAGAGAGCCGCTGCCTTTCTCGTGCTGAGAAATCCAGCTCCAGCGTTTCCGGTCTGCCCTCGCGGGTGACTGGGATATTGAGTGCCCCCTGAAGGAAATACCAGACTTCCATCATTCTATTCAGAGGTATGGTGTTGACTAAACCCTTAGACGAGAATTCTTGAAGCAAACCTTGGCAAAACCAACTTAACTTAAAGCTACTTACTTACTCCCCTTCCACGTGTTAGGCTTAGGTCAGGCACACTGGGGTAGGCGTAGTTAGAAGCACCAGTTGAGTATTTTAGTATTTTAGCCTAATGTATATATGACTGTATATATGTTTTATTACTTTTAAACCATTGTATGGCTAAGAAACCATATCAATGCTTTTACAGTTCTATTTCGCAACACTTATCTTACTGTACGTACTTTTTATAATAACAAGTCTTGCAATTGTGGCAATACATTTCTCTTGTACGAGAAGAAAGACTGTTCAATAAATGTTAACCCTTTATTGACAAACGCCCGTCTCTCTATTCTCTACATCTCGTGAAAGTAAACTGCACTAACCTGACTGAGTGAAATACATGTCTATTGTTTCACACGACCCTAGAGATTGACTCTTGATCTGAGGAGCAAAGTTGTCATGTTGCACGGTTGTTGGAAAGCTGAATCCCTTCTTGTCTGTGCCAGGGAAGCTGATCACTTCCTATACAGAGAAGAAAGTTTCCAGTGACCTCTGAGCTAGTTGGTAACACACCCAATTAAGTTTAGCATAGTCAGTGGAGGCCTGGAATATACGCAGTTCCACGTCGATACTACTGTTTATGTTATTCCAATGCGCAGGGCCTAGTGGGAAACTAGGAACTACACTACACATCCTTTGTCTTTCTCTGAGTGATTTTGATATAGCGCCAGCCTGGATATATACAACACAATCACACACTTAACTTGTGTACCTCCTACTGCAAACTGATTTTTTTGTCATGGTGGGTGGATTGTTTTGCAGGAAAGTCAGACTTTGCTTAACTTTGAAACATCCCAACCAAATGCTCTTTGCCTCCTATTGACTGAGAATATAACACAAAGAGAGCCTTTTATTGCATTTTTAAATGGAATAACAGAGCATAAATACATTGTTTGAACCATTAAATGTGTTTAGAACTGCTAATGTTATAAAATAATTGTGACAAAATAGGTGTGTCGTTCTGAGGGACCCTGCTGATTTTTTCTTTTTTTTTTTTTGGTATGAGGTGGTCTGCATGTAAAACATTTTAAGACCACCAGACAAAGGAAACCAGGATTTTCCCTGCCACAATACATTTGGTCACTTCAGAAGGCAGAAAATAACACATTACGCCATATAAGAGCTGGTTTTAACCTGTAAATCTGTGTTGCAAGTCTAAACCCGATTTAGTGGTGCATCTCGTCATTAAATTGCGTGACAGAGTCTGAGGTAGTCACCACAGTTATGTTCTGCAATTTGTTATAAAAAAATAAACTGGTGAATTTGTTACATGCGAAAAAAAGAAAGAACCACGAGGTTAAGCATAGAAACTTTATAGTTCTCCAGAATAACTGCCAAATGCTCATTGGGTGTCTATGAGTCAGTGGTGATGATGTACATGTAGAATGCATCATGTTTCGTCTAAAGCAGCATAGATTACCTAGGTTTTATCTATATATTAGGGGTTGAACACTTTTCAGGTTAACATGGCCTCCTAAAAAATAATTACTGTTGTTTAGAATCATTACTAGTCTGCAGTTTTACAGGAAAAACAAATCTCATTGTAGTTCTAGTTTAGGAATCGAAAACTGTCACACGTGTACCGTCCCCATCATGTCACAGGCATCACACCAGTCAAAAATCCACCTTCCATTAATGAAGGCTCGAACCTACAGCACACCTCCTAAGAATGCACTTGCACGCGCATTCTCTCAGAATTCTCACGCGTGTATTATCTCAGAATTCTCGCGCGCGCATTCTCTCAGAATTCTCGCAGGACCCTTATGAGGTCTCGCAAGATCTTAGAAATCTCTGCGGCCATCTTAGGTTCAGCTTTATATAAAGTTTACACCCAAACCACTGCTAATAGCCAGTAGTACAGAGAATTCAAAGAAGTAGCATCATATCTTTGGCTCCCAACTAGGAACACTCCTATACTTCACACTTACCCGGGAGTAGCTGCAGGCCAGATGGCATCCAGTCTTCGGTCCTTGAGGATCCCACATTGACTCTTCCAGAAAAGAAGACCCAGGTACCTGTGGTAAGACTACTAGAAAGAATAATTCTATTAAGGATCATCGTTCAGGGGGCGTGGCTTGGCGCCGTGGGTGATGGCGGCGCCTGAGTGAAGCTCCGCCGAGGCACCGGGAGACTCACCTTTCCACACCCGCAGTTCCTGTAACGGAGGTCCCATCTCGCCGCCGGAACACCTCCGCCATGCAGTGGCACTCTTAAGGAGCTTTCTTCGGCGCAGAACACGAAGGTAATTGCTGCTCCGTTTTCGAGGACGCTCCGGTGCTCGCGGCCGCCATTTTGCGGGTCCCGTCACGGAGCAGTCCTCCCTTTTGGGCAACTGCGTTTCACCTTCTAAGCCTGCATATGTGCGCAGTTGATTTTCTGGACCACTTCTCTGACCCCCTCGAGTTCCAGGCTTCCTGTGCAGACTAAACAGCGTCCTACATTTGCAGTCAAATTTCTCCTCACACAGCGCAGCCGCCAATTTGCGCGCTTAGGAGTATTTCTCCTTTCATTGGCATATTTACTGCGCATCTCTTATGCCTCATGGCTTGACTTGACATAAATATAATATCTTCTGGTCACCTTTTGGAACGATTTTAATGCCTAAATTATCGTTTCATTGTAAGCAGGGATGGTAGATTACTTATTGTCCCCACCAGTTGATATGTGTTCATAGGAATTACCTCAACGATGCAGATGCTTCATTCCTGCCTACGTTTCACTGCATTGGCGACTTGGTGATACTTACTTACTACAGGCTTTGCTGTTTGGTTGCTCTCCTCAATCCAGATGGTTCTCCATTTTTGCTTAAAGTGCCTCTTGGATTTCAACTCAGTTTTTGATTTTCTTCTATGACACAATTGCCTGCACATATCCATCCTAACAAAATGTATTCACCTTGTTTGCAGTATTATTTTGCCTGACTTCTCTACTCAACATCTATATTGGTTATATATGCTTAAGCTCCTCCCTCATTTTTCTCAGGCTTACCACCCTACAACTGGACTTGTCTACTAGTGACTTTACTCGCTATACATAGCGTCTTTTTTTTCTTCTATTCGTTGTCCAGTTTCACCAAATTTACATTTCCAGTTTATGTCTTTGCTTCTCTATATGGGACGACAACAACACATGCCTCGCTTCTCCTCCAAAGCAACTACAAGGGTGGCTTTTGTTAAGAACTCTAAAGTTTTTTCAGCTTTTTCTCAACTAGAGGATTCTCTTGCATCCCCTACGTCGTGTTTTTTGAAGAAAACAGCCGGAGGGTGAGTTGTTTGGCAAAAAAAGGAAGGAGTCAACCTTTTTGTTTAGAAACCCCTCACTCACCACCTAGTGGTGACTTGCTTCATCATCGGGGTCCACCCCGGCGACCTAGCGTCACCAGGATGTGCTTCGACACCTGATTACAGTGGAGCAGGTTGTGACTGTATGTGCAAAAAAGTGTAAAAATTGTCCTGGTTTAACTTAAAATCAAATTTTTATTTTAAAGTAATCAGAACAATGTTAAAAATTATTGGCGAGATACAGGTAGGTGAGTTACGGCCCAGGTATCTCTATATGTGTCTGTGTGGTTTGGTCGACATGTTTCTACCATTAGGGCAGTAGCCCGGTATTCTTCAGGACCAAAAACAGGTGGACGGGAGGTGTGTGCCCCCTAAAAGGCACACCCTATCCTGATCCCCTGTATACCAACTGGAAAAATGACCAGTGGTAGATGAGCTCATTCAAAATAATGAGAGCTGCCTGGTTACAAAAAGGAAAAAGAGACCTGTAGGGAAAAGCAGAAGAGTACTGGTTTCAGTTAATTTATAAATACTTTCCTGTTACGTTGTGAAGTGTCTCTGTGATATAAATATTCATGCCAAGGGGGAAGTGCCCTCCGAGTGGAAAAAGTATTGTGTTCAATACGTGTAGCTAACAGGGAAGTATTATCCGAGCACACACTCTTATCAATAAGTGCGCGTGTTTGCCATGCAATATGAATTTATTGCCTTCATAACGGGTTTTCAAGTATGCACTTCATTTCAAATGCATGCATTCATGATCTGTCATTCGTCTCATACATCCTTATTTCTTCTTTGTGCCCAGTGAAATTCTATGAGCGCCTAAGATAGGTCTGGCATGTTGTGGCATTCCCTCGTATGTGCAATTACATTGTGTTGCGCCAGTAATGACAGCAAGTAACAAACAAGACATACACACAAATAACATGTAGGAGTACACACAGATTCCATGGTTCGAAATATGGGCTTACTTGATAATAGCCTCTAAATTGCTTCAACGGGCAGGGGGTAGGTAGTTCTTCTAACCGACATAACTTATTCTGAAATGGCGCGAAAAAACGGGGTAAGTATGTAAAAGTAGTGTGCATCGAGTCAAAATGTCCGGTGGGAATCAAGGTATTTACTGGTCTTGGATTCCGTCTTTGTTGGGAAGGATGGGGTCAATTACTTACAGTTTGCGGGCGAAGTTACAGGCCATTCACCTACTGCTATCCTCCTCTGCACGGCTAGTAATGCCGTGTGGGAGTACTGGCGTTAAATGTTATTCTTCCGGGTTGGGCGTGGTGCCGCGCGCCGGAGGGGGAGGAGTGACGGGGCGGAACGTGGTGACGATGGGCTCGCGTAAGTTAGTAAACAAAGCGCGGGCTGGTTGCTATTCAGCGTTGTGGTGAGTCGTTAACTACCGCTGATGAGGTGATGTCAGCGCATAGTGCAGTGAATTTACTGGCGATCTAGGGGAATGTGTTTGGTTATTGTGCACGGAAATTTTTTTTTTAAAAACATACAGCCCACTGGTCGCATGCCGGGATGGATTCGAAAGAGCCAATTAGGGTTATACATGCAGCCCATTGATAGTGAGTGGAGATATACTTCGTGAGAAACAACTAGAGTTGTATTAGTGGGATGATGGGCAGTGTGTGTTAGCCCAAGGTGAAAAAGATCATTTTAGCACATTGGCCCATGGGATATTGTCATTGAGTCCGATTTTGTGCGTAGAAAGTCTGTAAATCCACCTCTGCTCTTTCTCATAGAGGCGTGACTGTAGGTTGGGACCCTGTTGTATTTGCTCAATGACAGTCCACCTCATGTCATTGGGGGTGTGCTCCATAGCCAGGAAATGGTCTGTGAGTCTTGTATTATTTTTCTTGCACCTGATGGTGCTACGATGTTCAGATATCCTTTGCTTCACTTTACGGGTGGTCATTCCAATGTATGGTTTGTCACTCGAGCATTTGATCAGATATACAACGTTTTGACTGTTGCAGTTCGTGTGTGCTCTCTGTTCCCATGTTTTCCCTTCCTCAAGGTTCAGTGTTTTTGTATTGGCGGTCAAATGGCAGACACTGCAGTCCCCACATCTTGAGTGTCCTGTGACCGGGGGGAGGCCCCATATTTCCGTGATAGTGGGATTAGTAATGGTCAAGCTTGGTTTAGGTCTAGTGTTCACCAGGGTGTCTTTCAGACTGCATGCCTTTTTGTAAGAAAACAGAGGTTTTTCCCATTTGTAGTTGCCTGTATGGAGTATGGACCAGTGTTTCTTTATACTTTTGCTCACCTGATTGGATACAGCATTGTATGTCGTGACGCATGCTAGTGGAACCTCACCCTTATTTTTGGTTGTTTCTTCTAAGAGGGCTTGCCGCGGCTGGTTCCGTGCTCTCTTCTGGCATTTGTTAGTTATTTTCTGGGGATAGCCACGGGAGGAGAGTTTTGTTGTTAGGTCCTCTGCCTGGCTCTTGTAATCGGACAATTTACTGCAATTCCTTCTAAGGCGGAGATACTGTCCATAGGGAAGGTTTTCCCTTAGGGGGCGAGGATGGAAACTGTCGTATCTTAGTAAGTTGTTCTTCGCCGTAGGTTTGAAATGTGTTTTAGTTATCAGATTTTCATTTTCTCTTTGTATTTCAACGTCCAGGAAGACCATCTTGTTTCTGTCTATGCAGTGGGTGAACCGTAGATTCTGGTCACGGGTGTTAAGCCAAGTTATGAATTCCATTAGGGTTTCTTGTGAACCTTGCCATATGGAGAAGACGTCATCTATGTAACGTCGCCAGAATTTTATATGGCTGCCAAATGGATTGTCATCTGCTAAGATGTATTTAAGTTCAAAGTCATACACATAGAGCCCCGCCACACTGGGGGCAAAAACACTGCCCATAGATGTACCCCCTATTTGTAGGTACAGTGTGCCCTCATATTCAAAGTAGTTCCTTTTCAGGGCCAGAGTGGCACATTGTATGATGAACTGTTTTGGTGTGTGGTAGTTCCAGGTGGTATTTTCTAAGGTTCTTTCCAACACATTGATGGTGGCGTCTTGCGGGATGTTCGTGTAAAGGCTTTCGATATCAAAGCTGAGGAGAATATAGTCTTGTTCCATTTTGATGTTTTCCAGAATTTTCAATAGACTTTTTGTGTCACGTAAGTACGTAGATGTCCCCTGTACAATAGGTTTTAGAAAGAAGTCACTGAATCTTGATAACGGTTCAAGAAGTGAGCCGATGCCAGACACAATAGGTCTGCCGGGTGGGGGGATCTTGCCTTTGTGCATCTTAGGCACCACATAGAAGTATGGAATTTTATTTTTGGTTTTGCTCAGATAGTCAGCTTCTTGTTTTGAGATGTGACCATGGGCTTCAGCTGTTTCCACCAGGTTGGTGATTTCAATCCTTAAATCCTCAGTTGGATCTGTGGGCAGTATTCTGTAGTTTTTTGTGTCGCCTAATAAGCGTCTGCATTCTGCATCGTAGTCATCTTTATTCATCACTACAAGTCCTCCGCCTTTATCTGCCGGTTTTATGATTATGGTTTCATCCTTTTTCAGGTCAGAAATGGCTTTGTTTTCAGCTCTGGTGTTGTTGTGGTACTGGCCTTTTGCTTCCAATTTCTCTACATCGTTGAATACTGCCTGTTCGAATGTGTTAATCTCTACTGGAACAGAGTGTGGTGGAGGTATGAAAGTAGACCGCAACCTGAGACCTGTTTCATTGGGGGTGTCTGTTGGGTCGTTACTTGTGTTGTCATTGGTTGGGTTCTTTTCAAAGAAGGCTTTCAATTTGAGTTTGCGAAAAAAGGAGGCTAATTCGCAATGTAACTTGAACTTATCTAGGGATGCGGTAGGTACGAAGCCTAGTCCCTTATTGAGCACATTTGATTCTGTAATGGTTAGTGTGCGTGATGATAAGTTCGTGACTAGCTCCTCGCACTGCTGGGGCCGGCCTTGTTCGCTCCTGATTTGCTCCTGGTGATGCTGCCCGTGTTGTCCTCTTCCTCCCAGTGGACGTTGTTCCCACTTTTGTTGCGTCCCCTTCCGCGCCTGCCTCTGTTGTGAAAAGGAGGACGGAATTGGTTCTGTGGAAATGGGAATTGCTGGAATGGTGGTTGCCATCCGTACATTTGAAATTGCGGTGGTATTTGGTATGGGTTGGGTGGTGGTTGTTGGTAGGGGTTCTGGAGGGGATGACTATATTGGGGCCATTGGTTATTCCCTCTGTATCCGCCTCTCTGTCCCCTTCTCGGTGTCCCATTGCTTGATCCAGTGCTGCTATTTGAGCTGTTGGAGGCGTTGCTCGCGGCGTCAGAGTCTTGATCTTGTGGGCCTGATGTTTTGTAGTCCGGGTCTGAATAAGGGTATACCTTTACAAATGAAAATTTCTTCAGATCTTTTTGGAATTTCAGTGTTTTTTGTTGTAATAGGTTCTCTTTGTATTCATTAACTTCTTTGTTTAAGTCATCCAATTTTTGCTTGTAGCCTTTAATGCTGGTTTTTATTTGAGTTTCTGTTATTTGAATTTCTATCTGGATTTTCTCAGACAGACGTATGGCAGTTTTTAGGATCAATATAATCCAGTCATGCGTGCAGTGCCACGCAATTAGGGCCCAATCTTTTCTGAATTCTGGATCATCCAGGAAAATGCGTGGTGCGTTGGTAACCAACAAACCCTTCGGAGCTATATTGTTGGTAACATATTCTTTCATGATTGTTCCATGCAGTATGGTTCTGATCCGGTTCCTTTTCATTTCTGTCAATTTTTCCCACTCAGATGTTTGAGAGATGGTGTTACTGATGTTGGCGTCTGCAAAAACATTTAGGTCACTCATAATTGAGTCTATTTCTTCCGTTGAATAAGTTAAGCCTGTATTCTCAGCCATGTTGTCTGTGGGAGTACTCCGTTATGCCACCGTGTGTGTGTTTAACTCTCACAGCTGTGCGCTGCCAGGAATTTGAAATCAAAGGAGAGAGCAAGGGATATTGTCACTTGAAAGTGAACAGAGATACCTCCTATTCCCCTGATAGGATTACTTATGCAAACAAAAAGAGGAGTATCCCCTACGTCGTGTTTTTTGAAGAAAACAGCCGGAGGGTGAGTTGTTTGGCAAAAAAAGGAAGGAGTCAACCTTTTTGTTTAGAAACCCCTCACTCACCCCTCACTCATGAATACAAAGAGAACCTATTACAACAAAAAACACTGAAATTCCAAAAAGATCTGAAGAAATTTTCATTTGTAAAGGTATACCCTTATTCAGACCCGGACTACAAAACATCAGGCCCACAAGATCAAGACTCTGACGCCGCGAGCAACGCCTCCAACAGCTCAAATAGCAGCACTGGATCAAGCAATGGGACACCGAGAAGGGGACAGAGAGGCGGATACAGAGGGAATAACCAATGGCCCCAATATAGTCATCCCCTCCAGAACCCCTACCAACAACCACCACCCAACCCATACCAAATACCACCGCAATTTCAAATGTACGGATGGCAACCACCATTCCAGCAATTCCCATTTCCACAGAACCAATTCCGTCCTCCTTTTCACAACAGAGGCAGGCGCGGAAGGGGACGCAACAAAAGTGGGAACAACGTCCACTGGGAGGAAGAGGACAACACGGGCAGCATCACCAGGAGCAAATCAGGAGCGAACAAGGCCGGCCCCAGCAGTGCGAGGAGGCAGTCATGGATACACCCTCTCAGACACCTTCAGAAAAAACAACTGCTAAGCGACTAAAAAAATATCCTCCTTCCCCACCTAAGTCATCAACACCAGTATCCATGGAGCTATTATTGGAGGAAATCCGATCTTTTTGTCCTTTTCTTGAGGAAATTGGAACTTTGCGCCCTTTTATGGAGGAGACCAACACCAAACTTCAAGTTCTAACAGACAATTGGTCTCAAATTGAAACAAGAGTCTCTTCGGTGGAGCAGTCTGTTGCATCTTTTCAAGAATCTCAAGCCAAAGTTACACACTTGTCTTCACAGGTGGGAGCTCTTCAAAAGCAGATGGAGGAGTTAGAAAATAGAGGCAGGCGTAATAATCTTCGCATTTACGGCCTGGTGGAGGGTCTTGAGGGGTCTGACCCGCTTGCCTTCTTTAAGTCCTTCCTTCCTAAACTACTCCATCTACCACAGGATACATCTCTCAATATCCAACGTGCGCATCGTTTGGGCCGTTTGCCTACGTCCCTTTCCATGTCTCAAAGGCCAAGAGGCGTCATGCTCTATTGCTTAGAGTACACAGATCTCTTGAAACTTCTAGCAGCTGCCAAGGCTCTTCCTAAACTGACTTGGTCTGATTCTCCGTTGTTCTTCGCTCAGGACTATGCCAAAGCAACTGCTAACCGCAGGAAAGCATTCCTAAGCATGAGAGAAGTCCTTCGTTCCATGGGTGCTCGTTATGGCTTGTATCATCCATGTCTGTTAAAGGTTACGTATAATAACAAAACCACCACCTATGAAGATCCAGTGAGACTACAAAGCTTCATTAATGCACATCGTACCTCTCCCATGGATGCCTCTGGTCCTTCGTCCTCCTCTCCAGGCTAAATGTTGGCATTGTACATCTTTGAATTGTTCAAGCTCTCTCTTCACTTGCATTTCCCTTTTTGATGTTTTGTTTACTCTTTCCGCCTGTTTGAAAATTCAATCTCTCCCATTGCTATGTTACTGTTTGCTTCATGTTTCTGGCTGACTTTTGTTTCTATTAGCCATTTCATATTCTAGCCGTTAGTTCTGTTGTCATGGTTACCCTTTTGAAGTTTCCTGCTTGTTTGATTGTTTTACTCCCTTTAATCTTGTGATGTTATCCACTCAGTTGTGTTCCCTAGTCATCATCTACGTTACAGATCTTTGTATTACCTCATCAGTTTTTTCCCATCTTTGTTTCCACAGGAATCCTTCGTTGTCTGTTGACATCTCCCCGGTTCCTTGCCCGGCTGACCTCAGTTGTGTTGCCTTCCCTACCTGGCTCCCTCCCCCCTCAACTTCTTCTCGTACTTCCCCTTAATAGGTATGTTTTCCTCATGTTTTTTGTACATTCTTTGTTTTTTGTCCCTCTTCACTTCCCCTTCCTTTCTCAACAAATTTCCTTTTTTGCATAATGATGATGTTTTATTCTCTCCAGGTTGTATTTCCTCTTTCCTCATTTTCATTAATTTCTATTTCTCACTCCTTTTTCCATTCTTCTACATTCCCTTTCTATTTTTCGTTTTCTACTCATTACTCTTGGGTCTTTTTCCTCTTCATGCTTTCACTCTCATTGTATATTTCTTCCTTTTTCTTCAACTTACTTTCTTTTCTCTCCCTATACTTATGATCATTTACTCATCTTTCTCTAACTTCTTTTTATCTCTTCTTTATTTTTTAGACGTATTGGCTTACCAATTTATTGCCTTATTGTATAAACTATGTCTTTAAATATAGTTTCAGGGAATGTTAAGGGTATTAATTCCCCAATTAAACGACAGCGCATTTTATCCCACCAAGCCAAATTAAATATTGACATTGCATTTCTCCAAGAAACTCACCTTTCAGATATAGAATCTGAGAAACTTAAGAGAGGTTGGGTGGGCGAAGTGTTTTACTCACAAGGTGATGGTAAACGTAATGGTGTTGCTATTTTATGTCGTAGGTCACTTCCTCTCATAGTCATCTCTCAAGACTCAGATACTAATGGTAGATGGAATCATGTCAGACTATCACTTAGAGGTGTTCCAATCTCCCTCCTCAATGTTTATGGTCCCACGAACGGTGTACCCCTTTTTTGGGCTGAATTTTCTCCCCGCATCACCCAATTCATGGATGATAATTTCATCCTTGCGGGAGATTGCAATCACCCTTTTGATCCTTTTCTGGACAGGAAGTCTGATGCCACTTATATTCCCACAAAACCACACAAACTCTTTACTCAAGCTATTTCGCAGCATAAGCTTGTTGACTCCTGGCGTTTATGTAATCCAACTTTACAAGAGTTTACTTTTTATTCGCCCCATCACCGTTCTCAATCACGACTTGATTATATTTTTGTTTCACACGCACTTACCCAGACTCTCCAGGCGGCAGAAATTGGTCCGATTCTGCTTTCTGATCATGCCCCTGTAATAGTCAGTCTCAAAGTTTTACCCAAAATTGATGGGCCTAAAAGGTGGCGTTTCACAATGCCCTCCTTCTAGATCCCAAGTTCTCCACTTCTTTTTCAGCCTTTTTTGATGAATTTTTTCTTTTTAATGATATCCCACCCATTTCAAAACATACTCTCTGGGATGCTTTTAAAGCAGCTGCCCGTGATTTCATTATTAACTTTGTCGCTAAAAAACGAAAGTCCGCCTGCCAATTTAACAAAAACCTTCTCCATGACATTAAGAGACTGGAACACGCCTATTTTACTTCACATTCCTCAGATAGTCTGACATCTCTGGTTGCTGCCAAAATTAAATTTAATGAAAAGTCTACTGAAGATGCTTCTTTATATTTGCTTAAATCTAGTGCCAAGTTCTATGGTGGTAGGAACAAAGCTGGGAAGATTCTTGCTAATTACTTAAAGGTCAAACACAATAAAGTAAATATTGAATCGATATATGATGATGATGCCCATTTACAACATAAGGATGCTGACATTCTCGCTACTTTTTCACATTTCTATGAGACCTTATACACTTCAGACACCCAATCTTCTCCTCAGTCTCTTGCTCAATTTTTTTCTACCATTCAAACCCCTACTTCTTTCCCTCTCGACCTTTCCTCCTTAGAATCTGACGTCTCACAAAAAGAATTGCTTGCTGCCCTTCAACGTTTAAAACTCAACAAGGCTCCTGGCCCAGACGGTTTTACTGTTGAATTTTATCTTCACTTTTCAAAATTACTCATTCCAAAACTCCATTCCCTTCTTCACTCTTTTGCTGTATTAGGTTCTTCTTCTGGTACCTTTTCAGACGCCCACATTTGTTTAATTCCTAAACCCGGGAAGGATGTCCAATATTGTAAAAACTACAGACCCTTTTCCTTAGTTAATATAGACTACAACATTTTTGCTAAATTATTAGCGACTAGATTAGATCATTTGCTCCCCGACCTCCTAGGAGATGAACAATCAGGCTTTGTCAAAGGCCGTTACATCACTGATAACACAAGACTCTTATTTAACATCTTAACAAAATCCTCACATCTCCAATCCCCTCTCGCGGCAATAGCTTTGGACGCTGAAAAAGCGTTTGACAGGGTAGAGTGGCCCTACCTTTTTCACACCCTTAATTGGTTTGGGTTTGGCCCTAAATTTATTTGCCTAATTTCGCTATTATCCTCCCATCCACGTGCTGCAGTTTTCGCGAACGGCCAAATTTCTTCTTATTTTGATCTTCGTAGAGGTGTCAGTCAAGGTTGCCCTCTTTCACCTTTCCTATTTAACCTGGCCCTAGAACCCTTTTTGTCCAAACTTCGTCAAAACCCTGATATTCATGGCTTTCAAACTAAGGATCTTTCCATAAAATTAGCTGCTTACGCAGACGATATCTTACTTTTTATCTCGAACCCTACCGTTTCCATTCCCGCTTTCTTAGCAGAAGTACAACATTACTCCTCAGTCTCTGGTTATAAACTTAATAACGATAAATGCGAAATTCTACCTCTGACAAAGTTCACTTTTAAAAATGATTTTATTGCCTCAAATTTCACCTGGAGTCCCTCTCACATCAAATATTTAGGTTTACATATTACCCCCTCCATCCCTGATACTGTTTCCCTTTGCTTAACCAAGTGCATCCAGAAATTATCCGACCTCACGGCCAAGTGGCACCCTCTTTACTTGTCCTGGTGGGGTCGCCTAGATACTATCAAAATGATGCTCTCCCCTGTTGTTCTTTATACTCTATCCAATATTCCCATCGCTATTCCAGCTAAGTTTATAAAAAAAATAAATTCAGTCTTATCTTCTTTTTTGTGGCATAAGACTAAACCCAGAATGTCTCTGGCTAGGCTCATGTGTCCTGCTTCTGAAGGTGGTGTTAATTTCCCGAACTTCTTAGCCTATCACAAGGCCTTTTTGTTACGTCAGTCCTCCTTTTGGTTACAAAATCCTGACTCTCCCTGCCCTTTGTGGACCAAGGTGGAACGCCTTTTTCTTTTACCTTTCTCTTTTGCTGAATGTATTTCCTTTTCCCGCAAGCCCTCCTCAATTCTTACTCCTATACATAAGTTTACCCTTAAACTCCTCTTATCCTCTCATCCTCCGCCCCCTGCCTGTATTGCTGACTTCCTTTCCTCCACTATATGGCATAATAAATACCTTTTGATCCGAGGTAAGCCTATTTTATGGAAGTCTTGGAGAGCCAAAGGTTTGCTTTGGGTCTCACAATTGTTTTCACAATCCACCTTCCTGCCTTTTCACACTCTTCGCCTCACCTTTGACTTACCCCTCTCTTCTATTCCCCAATATCTTCTCCTTAAAACATCAGTTCTGGAGGTTTATAATACACTTCCCAAATCTCGCCCCCCTACATCTGCTCCTGATCCTATCACTCACCTTCACTCTTCTCTACTAACCCTTCCAAAAGCTTCGGTTCTATATAAGCAACTTCATACATGCACTCTTTCCAGACCTAAAAGCAAAGTAGAGGAGCAATGGGAGAGTGATCTTTCCTTATCTTGGCCAACTTCCTTTTGGGATAAGATTTGGATGAAGATTTGTAAAACCTCCAGAGCTGCTTCTCTAACGCAATCTCTATTTTTCATTTATAACCGTTTATTACATACTCCTTCCACCCTTCACAAACGTTTTCCCACTACACCAGATACATGTTTGTCATGCACCTCCCCAAATGCTACTCTGTTTCACATGCTGTTTCTCTGCAAGGATGTTCATGCCTTCTGGTTACAAGTTTGGGCTCAAATTAATGTTATTTTTTCCACCAGTATTCCATATTCACATACTCAAATTTTTCTGGGAAGCCTTTCACCTTGTTGGGACCGCAATGATCTTAATGTTCGAATTGTTGACCTATTATTGGCAGTTGCATTTCAACAAATCACTATCAACTGGAAGTCTACGTCCAGTATCACTTTCAAAGCTTGGTGGTATAATGTTTGTCACAACCATAGACTTGATAATGCTTTTTTTTCCTGCACAGATGGCAACTAAACGTGCTGAGTTATGGCTTCCTATTACGTTGTATTTAGACAATTGTACAGTCCGCTCATTTCGTCCTCGTCCTGCTCAGCAGGAGGTTTCTAAACCTCCTTGATACCCTTTACATTTCTTCATGTTAACCTAAACTGTTTTACTGCATAGCTATATTTGCATCTATTTCTACTACATATTTATTGTACCCTTTATTTTTTATGCCTTGATACCCATGATTAATTTCCATATTTAGAATTGCTCATTCCAGATTGCATTGTTTTTCTTTCTTTTTCTTATTTAATCATCATATGTTCCCCTTTCCCTTTTAACCCCTTATTGTTTTTCCTCATGATACTTGTTACTATTTTGTATTATTACCATGTATTCCTTTAATAAACTTATTTTTGAACTCAAAAAGAATCATCGTTCAGGTAGGAACAACATCCTGTATTGAAGAAAAGTTAAGATAGTGATACTTACCTGATATATGTTCATAGTTCGTGCGCTAAGAGGCAAAAGACAAAAGGCAAATTAGGAAAGAATCAATATACAAATAAAAACAAGATTATCTACTTTAAAAAAGAAATGACAGTGTACTTATCTTGTGTCTGTCCATCCAGCAGTTTAATTCTTGCTCACACTCCATGTTTTTTGAATTTCTGGTAACCGGTGAATGGGCAAGAAACCTGTAGGGAAAGAAAAGTCATTTAGATCAAGTAGTAAAACCTTCATTAGTGCATAACTAAGCCAGAGAAAGAAAAGACAACTGGATGCAGTAACCAAAGAAAGACAACATATGCAATAATATGTGAAAAGGAAAGTTGTGCACATTTTTAACAGAAGAGAAGAGGTCTTGTATTCTAAAGGTAAAAGATAGCCTTGGTGAATGTTATATTCATTAAGGGTTTGAATTGTGACAAAAACCTAACAAATTCAATTTGTTTTAGGGCAGGTAAAGGTAATCCGCCTGTAAGAGAGTATCAACAGTGCTAATCCGAAGTGGTGAGACAATGGCCCTCCTACAAAAAGCCCATTCTTCATGGAGAGCCAGTGGTCGCAATGCTTCGCTTCTCTTTCTCGTACAAACCTCCCCACCTGTGCGCAAACATCGGTACCTGGGTTGAATTTGTGGGGTAGCTTCTTGTTGAGCAGAGGTTTAGTGAGATTCCTGGTTACTCCTGCCAGCATCAAGAATAACAGGTTAGTGGTCTTCGTTCTTGCAAAAAAACTTCAAAACATTTGAACGATCCTCATCTGGAATATTCAGCAGATGGGACCCAGAAAGACATTATTGTTGGTAATATGAGGTGCATTCTCTACATAAGCATTTTCAAGCTATATAGCTTAGAACATTGTTTATTTCAAAACTTGAGACTACATTCTCCATTTCTTTCCATAATAACACATGCCTTTTGCAGCTGTGCAGATATTTTAAGATCAACTCTACTGGAGAAGGAACCTTTCCCACCCTTCTTTTAAGAACTATCTAGTAACAAAACAGAATGGTGTTTTCCGAAAAATGCTTTACATATCTGATCCATATGTTAATCACTTAAAGAATGGAAAGGGGCGACCACTCGGTCCCCCCGAACGTATGGCAGGGTGCCCGGATCCCCCCGGGAAACCATTTTGGGCGGGGGCGTGTCTCGGCTGGTATGCCCGAAGCGGGGTAGCCCGGGCGCGCCTTTTCCCGCCCAAGAAGGGGTTGTCCTAGACACCTACACCGTTGGTCACGCCCCGTAGGCGTACCAGAGGAGGGTACACGCCCTCCCGAAGAGGAATAAAAGGAGCAACAATCCAGAGAAGCATCCTCTTGTTCCTGTGCTTGGAAGCTGCACCCTCTCGTTGCACGTGAGCCCTAGACGGAACAAGGAGCAATTTTGATTTTTGTGTTTCTCTTCCAGGATCCTTCTCTTCCGGTATCTTTGGACCTCTGAAGCCAGGACCTCGTCGAGCAGCGGAGCAGCAAGGGTCAAGGCTCTGACAACGATGCCTAGCAAGAAGGTCGGAAAGAAGGCTGGGATGGAGCAGATGCTCCGCATGTTGGTGAAGGACATGGCGAACATGAAAAAGAAAATGGCGGCAATGGATAATACGGGCAGGCCGAAGAAGGTTATCGGACCAGCATTGCCGGGAGTAGTTCCTGCAGGGAGAGGTAAAAGGGCCAGGAATAGGGCGGCAGGGGGGGAGTCTCCAGTTCCCGAGTCACCCCCGGTAAGCCCAGTTAGTCCAGTCGAAGCCCCGGTACCTGTACCGATCCTGGATGCAGGTCAGCCGATCCCGGTTGTAGGTACGCCCACCAGCGACGAGGAAATGCCTCCTGAGTTGGCCGCCCAGTTGGCAGCGTGGCTCGGAAAAAATACCGAGGGGGCAGCAGCGCCTGGAGACACGGCCAGAGAGGCTAGGTTATTAATGAAGCAGTTGCGGCAATCGCGAGATGCTGCAAAGGCGAATGTTCCTTTTGTCCCCTCACAGATTCCCACGGGAGAACCAGCGGCTGGCGGTGGAAAATCAGCAGGACCAGCTGTGGAGTCTGGTAAGCAGCCTTTGCCAATGGCGAACGGGGGGTCTTTGCCCTCAAGGAGAGAGAAAGTAGTTCAGCATATTCCTCTGGCCACGAAAGAGATGATTTGGGCTGATAAATATGTAAATATGTTTTCGCTCCTGACGGATGATCATGAGATTGAGTACGTTAAGGCTCAGAAAGATTTGTTGCATCGAGTGTGTGGCGCGCCAAAATGGCGGGCTTCAGGGTGGATGAGACGATCTCTAATTGGGCCAAGGCCTTTGGGATGTTTACTGCTATTATGAGTGAACGTAAGCCAGAGATTATGACTGAATTAGCCTGTTATCAGACACGTATACTGGATTTCTACGAAACATATGAGGGCGATCAATAGAGGGGTTATGATAGTAAATTTCGTAAGGCCAAGGAGCACGATTCGTCTCTGACGTGGGACTGTCTCGACTCCGTCTCTTGGCAGAAGCAGATGATGCCGGGCACGACGAAGTCGTCCTCGCTTGGTGAGTATGGATCGGCGCCTTCCCGCCATCAATCGGCGGCGCCCTTTCGAGCAAACCCCGCAGGTGATCACCAACCCAAGAGTAGTGGGAGTGGGGGCAGAAAAGGAGTTTGCTGGAATTTTAACAGAGGCAAGTGCACCAGGCCACAGGGGACATGTAAGTTCAGGCATGAGTGTGCAGGTTGCGGACATTCTTCACACCCGGAAAGTTCGTGCAGAGCCAAGAATGGGGATACCGGGGGTAGAGGAGGTACCAAACAGGTCTAATATCGGCCAAGGGGTACCACTACCTACCCCCGTAGATATCATGGCAATGATCCCCTGGCTAAACGAATACCCTGATCATGTCTCCGCTGGGGTGTTACGGGACGTTTTTTTCGAATGGTTTCCACATCCCGGCGGGGGATTTTCGGGGGGACTCACTGTGCAGAAACCAACTGTCCGTTCAGCAGCACCCAAGGGTGGTGGAAGGTAAGATTGTGAAGGAAGTTGCCCGGGGCCGGGTCGCCGGCCCATATAGGCACCCGCCGGTTCCTAATTTCATTTGTTCACCGCTGGGAGTGGTCCCCAAGAAGGACCCTGGTGAATTTAGGTTAATTCATAACTTGTCGGCTCCTAGGGGTCTTTCGGTAAACGATGCCATCGATCCAGGAGTCTGTTCGGTACGGTATGCATCCTTTGATGAGGCCGTCGCCATGTTGAATCGCCTGGGGCCCGGAGCGTTGATGGCTAAATCAGATATTGAGTCAGCGTTCCGGTTGCTCCCGGTACATCCTCAGGATCAGCGTCTGTTGGGTTTTGTGTTCCAAGGACGCTATTACATGGACAGATGTATGCCAATGGGTTGCTCCATCTCTTGTGCTTATTTTGAGAAATTCAGCTGTTTTCTGCAATGGGCGTTCACCAGAGCTACGGGCTATACGCAGGTTATGCATTATCTAGATGATTTCTTGTTCTTGGGGCCAGCCGGGGACACGGAATGTGCACAGGCTTTATTTGAATTTTGCAATCTCATGAAACGATTCGGCGTGCCATTGGCACCGGGGAAAACAGTGGGGCCATCTACTTCACTCGAGTTTCTTGGAATTGAGCTTGATTCAGTGGAGGGATGCTTCCGTTTGCCCAGGGACAAGGTAATGAAATTTAGGGCATCGCTAGAATGGTGCATTAGCAGAGAAAAGGTAACTCTCCATCAGTTGCAGCGAGCAGTGGGCCAACTTAACTTTGCCCTCAGAGTGATACCAATGGCCCGCCCCTTTTCCCGCTCTATTGCACAAGCCATGGTCGGTCTCAAAGAAGGACACCACCGTACGAGACTGTAGGCAGAGGTTCGTCAGGATATGCGCATATGGCTGGCATTTCTGGCGGATTTTAACGGTCGAGTGGTATGGAGAAAACCGCCAGCATCCTCGGAAGAGCTGGGTTTGTGGACCGACTCGGCAGGGAGCATGGGATTTGGCGCCATCTTTGGTAATCGATGGTCGGCGCAAACATGGCCGACGTGGTGGCACACCAATGGGTTAACAGGTAACATTGGGTTTCTTGAGCTGTTCCCCATTTTTGTGGCCCTGAAAACATGGCCGGACAATTTCCATGATTGCTCAGTGGTATTTTGGTCCGATAACATGACCGTTGTTGAATGCATAAATAACCAGGCAGCACGCTGCAAGTTGATTTTGAGATTGCTGAAAGAAATTGTCCTACTGTGCATGAGACTGAACGTTCAGTTTAGGGCAAGGCATGTGCCGGGTGTATTGAACCAGGCGGCTGATGCACTCTCTCGTTCCCACATGCAGGCCTTCAGGGGTTATCTACCTTCTGCGGATCTAGTGGCGGCACCATTTCCCGAAACTCTCTGGTCACTCGGTGCCCCGGATTACAGGACCTCGTGGGAGCCAGCTTAGCCCCCAGGACATGGAAGGCATACGAAGGAGCGTTTCGTTCCTATTGTGCATTTTGGGTCCGGCAGGAGGGGATAAGTGGGGAGAGGAGGAGTATGTGCTGAAATTTTTGGTAGCACTTCACAAGGCTGGCCGATCTGCAGCGACGGCCAATAGGCACCGGGCCGCCATTGCATTCATGGCGCAGGCTTACGGCATTAGGGACCCTACATCGTCCTTTCTGGTTAAGAAGGCATTACGAGCGTGGCAACGCCTCGAGGGTCATAAAGTAGACGAGAGGCGCCCGATTGGCTTAGAAAGACTGTCCCTGTTGATGTCAGTGCTCCCCGCGACCTGTTCCTCCCAGTCCGAAGCAGTGCTGTTCCGGGCCGCTTTCGCATTAGCATTCCATGGGGCTATGCGGGTGAGCGAGCTGGTGGCAAGAAATAAGAAGGATGTAGGGGGAGGTCTATGTCGGGAACACGTCCAGATCAAGGGTGATTCAATGGTAATCACAATAGCTAGGTCAAAGACTGACCAGAGTGCGATGGGGGATAGTATTGTGGTCCAGCGCATGCGAGGGACCCCCAAGTGCCCGGTACGGTGTGTTGAGAAATACTTGGCGCAAAGGGTGGCAGCATGGGGGGGAAGCTTGCTGAGACACACCGACGCCACCCCACTGACGAAGTTTCAGTTTCAGTGGGTGTTAACACTGGCAATCGCGGCAGCGGGCTTGGACTCGAGCGATTTTGGGACCCATTCCTTCAGGATAGGGGCTGCTACAGAAGCTACAGCCAGGGATCAGAGTGTGGAAACGGTGAAACGATTGGGACGATGGTCCTCGAACTGTTATAAAAGGTATGTGCGGTTGCACATGTTGTGAAGCTAATGTCATGCACTCACGCTTCTTGTCTTTTGTTTGGTTTACAGTTTCGCGAGCTTGCGAGGCGGGGCGGACTGTGCAGTCGACCCGACACCTGGGAACCAGCGGTCAAAGATCACCGTCTGAGGAAAGAGTGGTGTGGGTCGTTGGCCACTCATACGTGAGGCGAGCCGCGGACGTATTCAAAGCAGGTGACATGATTCACGCAGCTGGGGAATACGGGTACAGGGTGACCTTCCATGGAAGGGGCGGGCTCTGTATTGACCACTTTCAGTATTTTATCGAGGAATTGTTAGGGCGGACAAGGTCACCGCCGTCTATACTCATAGTGCATCTGGGGGGCAATGACTTGGTGGCGCTCGGTCGTAGAGTACTCCTCGAGCGGGTTCTATCCACTGTTAGCTGGCTGGCAAAGAGGATACCGGGGTGCACGATAGCATGGTCACACATGATTCCAAGGAAGGTGTGGCGGGGGGCCCTCTCTGTGTCAGCTTTGAATCATTCAGTGAAGAAGGTTAATAACAAACTGGCTAGATTGTTTCGATCAGGACAGTTGCACTGTATTCCGCATGGTTGTATCCGGGGTGATAATATGTGTCTCGAAGATGGGGTTCATTTGTCCCGGGAGGGGAATGTCTTACTCATAGGAGACTTCCTAGCTTGGTTAAGGGGTTTGTAAATCCATGACCTTTAGGAGGAGTTTGTGGGGGGTCCGGATAGCCGGTCAACTATCCGGCCTGTGGCGGTAAGGTCATGATCGGTGAGCAGTAATTTTCAAGATCCCTAGAGGGGTCGCCACCCATTATGGATGGGAGCGCCCGGGGGGAGGCGGCCATTGGCCCCTCACATGAGGAGGCGGCACCCACTAAGTATGGGGTCGCCGAAGGGAAGGCGGTCATAGGCCCCTCCCAGGGGAGGAGGCGGCTCGATGCCCCTCCTAAGAATTTCCCGGGGCCAGGATATCCGCGACGGCGGATGTGGTGAACAGTGTGGGGTGGGAGGGGGGTCCACGCTACCTTCTAGACACCTCACACGAGTCCTCGGACGACCACTAAGATGGCGTCGAGTTAAATAAGGGGCCCCCGCTAAGACAAGGGGAATTGGAAGTTGGCACAGAGGTACAGTCCTCTGTGCGACCGCCCCTCACACCGTGAGGGGGGAGTTCTGGTAGTAGGGATCTGACACCGGTTACGACCTTGCCGTTGGCCCGTAATGTTAGGATGTACAATTTTTATTTTAGAAAGTATGCATTTGCAGGATGTTTAGACTCGGCTAGGAGAACCTTTGTATTAGAGATTTGTTAAGGTTAGCCAATAAACGTGACTGCAGTGAAATGTATAAATGAAAAATTGTACATGATATGAAACTGTTATTTTAATGTTTTAATTTTGTTTCATATTTTAATAAATACGGCCGGGAGAGTAACTCCCTCCTGCCTTCCAAAAGTTCAGATCGGTGTCCGTCTTCCCATCCTTGGGGATTGTGTTGGGAAGGGGTGATAGGCATCCCGGCCATATGGAAAGGGGCGACCACTCGGTCCCCCCGAACGTATGGCAGGGTGCCCGGATCCCCCCGGGAAACCATTTTGGGCGGGGGGCGTGTCTCAGCTGGTATGCCCGAAGCGGCGTAGCCGGGGCGCGCCTTTTCCCGCCCAAGAAGGGGTTGTCCTAGACACCTACACTGTTGGTCACGCCCCGTAGGCGTACCAGAGGAGGGTACACGCCCTCCCGAAGAGGAATAAAAGGAGCAACAATCCAGAGAAGCATCCTCTTGTTCCTGTGCTTGGAAGCTGCACCCTCTCGTTGCACGTGAGCCCTAGACGGAACAAGGAGCAATTTTGACCCACCCACCAACCCCTTAGGGCAACGTTAGTAAATGCAATAAAGTTGATTTGCGTTGACAGTATCTTTTTTCCAGGTTTTATTTTAGTATGTAATAAAGGTGTCAATGTTGAACTGCAATAAAGTTATTTACTTCATAACAATTCTCTTATCCAGTTGAGCGAGGTTTCACAGTCGAATTAGATGTGTGGCATGTGTTGATAAGTGGAGGAATAGGACAATGTCCAGTTAACCGTTTATCGCTCTCTTCATTAGGTCAAAAACGTCGTATTTATTTTGGTCGGGCGGTAAGGTCATGATCGGTGAGCAGTAATTTTCAAGATCCCTAGAGGGGGCGCCACCCATTATGGATGGGAGCGCCCGGGGGGAAGCGGCCATTGGCCCCTCACATGGGGAGGCGGCACCCACTAAGTATAGGGTCGCCGAAGGGAAGGCGGTCATAGGCCCCTCCCAGGGGAGGAGGCGGCTCGATGCCCCTCCTAAGAATTTCCCGGGGCCAGGATATCCGCGACGGCGGATGTGGTGAACAGTGTGGGGTGGGAGGGGGGTCCACGCTACCTTCTAGACACCTCACACGAGTCCTCGGACGACCACTAAGATGGCGTCGAGTTAAATAAGGGGCCCCCGCTAAGACAAGGGAAATTGGAAGTTGGCACAGAGGTACAGTCCTCTGTGCGACCGCCCCTCACACCGTGAGGGGGGAGTTCTAGTAGTAGGGATCTGACACCGGTTACGACCTTGCCGTTGGCCCGTAATGTTAGGATGTACAATTTTTATTTTAGAAAGTATGCATTTGCAGGATGTTTAGACTCGGCTAGGAGAACCTTTGTATTAGAGATTTGTTAAGGTTAGCCAATAAACGTGACTGCAGTGAAATGTATAAATGAAAAATTGTACATGATATGAAACTGTTATTTTAATGTTTTAATTTTGTTTCATATTTTAATAAATACGGCCGGGAGGGTAACTCCCTCCCGCCTTCCAAAAGTTCAGATCGGTGTCCGTCTTCCCATCCTTGGGGATTGTGTTGGGAGGGGGTGATAGGCATCCCGGCCATATACATTGCAGAGATGCCGCGAGTTATTCATAAAATAAAGTAAAATACGCATTTTTGTCATCAAGTAAAAAATTCATAATTCAGGACATACTGACATGTTTGTCATCAAATAAACTTATTTTTATGCTCTTTATTGAGTCAGATGGGGCACATTTCTGCTTTGTGTGATATGCTGGCATGTTCAGAGTCTCTCTTGGGTATCGTTGTCATTGTATATAAAGCTGAGAGTGTTTTTGTGTAAGCTGCCTCTGCATGCTTTTGTTCAGATCCACCTAGTGCTGGACGCATATCTAGTATTTGGAGAGTTTGCATCTCCTGTGAGCAGTTATCAGGTTCCTATTGCTCAGTATCTCTCCAGCAGTTATTCATCTTGTTTTGCTTCTCCTGGGATTGGAAGATAACGAGCTTTGCTCAGGGAAACAGGGACTGCCTCAATTGATCCGCTCTCTAATTACAGTGAGGCAAGCTGTGCAAACTTATTTCTTGACAGTTGCAAACATTAGCATGTTCAAAGAGTCAGATGAATCCAGATTATTGCATGTAAGCTCCTCTAAGCATGAATCAAAGAATAAAAACCTTTTGTGTAATTGTACATCGCACACAGTGCAGTGCCTACCCAGTACTACAAGGACAAAACATGACTGGTGAAAAAGCGTGGCCAGTGAAGTGGGTGCACATTCTTTATAGCAATACATTGAATCGCTAAAATGAAGCTTAGAATTCGAGACATTTTCCACATATTATAAAGTCTCATGTAAGCACAATTACTCCAAACATTTTTGTGAATAGGTACCAATAGATGCCCACCGGCTGCTTGGTGTACCAGAGGCGAATTAGGGGGATGACCCCAGAAAATACATTGTCCATCTGTTTTAACAGCCCTTTCCAGAACTTAGTGGCTGGGATATAGACTGCCAAGTACAACTTGCCCACAGGTTCCCCTTCCATAAACCTAAACAAGGCTGTGCTGCTAAACACCTGAGGGCTATTCTGATTCACATAGGAAATGTTATGTACCAGCAGCTTATCTTCCAGCTTGGCCGCCCAAACAAACCAGTCAAAGCTTGTTGAGTAGATTTCTTTGTAAGGTTCAACTTCCGTCGTGAGACAGCGGAGCATAGATGGCGACCGTGGCAGACAATACCATCTTTTATTAAGTTTGGGGGTACGGTAGCTTTGATAGTACCTATTAACTTGAGGATTATCTATAAGAGTCAAATCATCTATTGCCAAGAGGAGGCTCTGGACTTGCTGAAATCGTGGGGAGACTCTATGGGGATACTCTAAAGAGTGGATGCCTTGAATCCTCGATCCTAGTACTTGATCAGGGACTAGAGAAAAATATTCCTTATCAATTTTTGATTGGTATTGTTTTCAGAATGTTACATGGAGTCTCCGTGGTCCTGAGTAATCCTTTAGCTTTTTATGACTTTTCTTTCTTCTTTTCCTCTTTTGCTCTCCCTCTCTCTCTTTCCACATCTATGTTAGCCCTGCTCTCTTGCCTATTTTTTTCATGCTGCTTTTTAAGGGAGTGTTTCTGTTGTTATTTGCATTTTCTTGATTACCCTTGGAGGCAGGTGAGGGCTAGGTGCCAGCAGGGTCACCAACTATACATTTGGGGTGTGGTTGGGGTCTCAAACAAAGAGCTAAAACAAAGTCCTACTCGATCGAGCAGAGTATGGGTGACTGGGTGGGCAGGGGGTGGGATGGGTGGAGGGAGAGTAGTGAGGGATGGGATGGTCTGCAGTTGGTTTTGGGTAAGGTTTCTAAGGTTTTGGGGAGCACTCCAGTTAATATTGGTAAAAAGAGGAAGAATAGTATGGGTGGTAATGGAATCAAACCATTATTTTGTGCATATCAATTTTTCTGAATCTAACAATGAATAATTTTACTTGTGGTTGCAACCAGGGGCTACAGATTCTCAGTTGTAACATCAATGGTAAGTGCTCAAATGTAAAAGACAGATATATGAGAAAAGTACTCAATACGCTGAAACCTCACCTTGTCTGTATTCAGAAAACCCATTTTACCATTGGGGAATCGTCCAAGCTTAGCGGTTTAGGCTATCATACCCTGGAGGCAACTGGGATTGATGCTCTGAAGAGGGGGTAGGCCTACCCTCTACTGAAAGAGGATGGTCTGCTCGCTGGTCAAACTTGACAGATCTCGGAGATGGCTAATTGCATAGGTTGCATAGTCTGGTTTATGCCTGAAACTCAAATTACCCCTCTCTATTTAACCGCATACTGAGTTTACTTAGCATATGGACCGACCCGATCGTCAAGTGCAGGGATTTTAAAAGGATCTAATCCTAGTGGTGCAGACAACAAGTCTCTTCCAAAAAGTTAGTCTTATGAAGAAAGAGGTAAGAACAATAAATAGTAGGACAAGAGCACATAGGTTTTTCATTGATAGATGAGCATGAACTGTCTTAAACTAAACTCAGGAAAAATAGAGGTCATCCTTTTTGGCAAAGAAACCACCCTTTGGTCCCCTGCCTGGTGGCTCAAGAGCTAGGAACTCTGCCAACACTGGCTAAGAAAGTAAAAAATGTCGGAGCCCTTGTGGACAGTAAACTCACATATGGTGCTGTGGCTTAACATGGCGAGGTGGTGTTTGATGCCTGCAAACTTGGTGGATGAGTTAATCACCAGAACCTTGTACAATGTCCTACTAAAAGGACTTAATAGTTAAATCCACATTTCAGAGTACTTTACTCACTTTCTAAAATTGCATTAGGTGATTATCCCAACAGACATGTTATGCCACCTAGGAGGATAATATGGAGGTCCACCAGATGTTACAACGTTTTATTTTATTTACTTAGGGGCATATTACCAAGCAATAGCGATGGTTAGAGACAAAAATTTACCGCAGAGCTGCGGCGATTTTTATCGCAGATAAACCTTGGTATTACCAAGGTTTATCGCAAATGCGATAAAAATCGACCGCAATGCATGAATATCGCTGAAAAGTCAGCGATAATCATGCATTACCGAGCTAATGCTCTTAGCCATGTTATCCACCTCCCATTAGATAACATGGCTAAGAACTGCTCAGGGCAGGTGTTAGCTTTTGGAGATATTCGCGCTTAGCGCGAATATCTCCAGAAGTTGGTAATAGGAGATAGCGATGTTAGCGACTGTTTCCAGTCGCTAACATCTTGGCATGCCCACTTTGCATATCATTAGTGATAAATATCACTGACATGCAAAGTGGGGCCCAAGATGGTCGCTATCTCCTACTAGCTGTCGCTAACTGGTGTTAGCGACAGCTAGGTAATAGGGAGATAATTTTATCTCTGCTTTCTTGGCTTTTAAAGCCATAAAAGCGGAGATAAACCCCCTTGATAATATGCCCCCTAGTTTTTTATTTATTTATCACCAAAGTCCATGGACAGAGTGAGTTCAACACTTCCAATAATCATTCTAATGATTTCAAAGTATATTATTAACATAAAAACTATACAATACCGAGGAACAATACAATATATAATAAATCATGACACATTTAGAAATTGATTAAAAAACCTAAAAATCTCAAACACATGTTTTACAATTTCAAGTGCATGTAACCAATGCGTAAGTACTTCTTAGCATACAAAGGTTTTTAATAATACCTTTCTATAATAGTAGAGGGAAGGGCAAAATAAATAACATATAGCCTATCTTGTAGTTGACCCCCATATAATGAGCAACAGCTGCCTGTTTGTTTCATCTGTTTTGAGAACAGCTAATTATTTCCACCAAGCAGTCCATTCTAAAATTAACATAAATCCATTTACTAATTTAGCCCTAGGACAGAATTGCATTTCACCCACTACAGCAGTCAAACTAACTTGATTCATTCTTATGATGATCAAGAAATGTACAAATTCGGAGTCAAAGCTTAAGGTTCTAACAACAGTTTAAATCCATAATTTCAATGGAACCTTAGAGTTTGTTTTAGATTACATCAGCTTTGGTAATCTTCAAAGTACACAAAGACCAGGCCACCAAGGTAGTAAATGCAAACTGTCATTTATCAGGTATACATATCTGAGATGACTCCAGCATATCTGATGAACTAGCTCCAACTGTATGTAATAAAGATGTTCTATCTATTCATCACTATGTCCTAAACTGAGTGCATAATAAACCTCACCACGACCTCTTGAGCACAGGGGCCAGGTGGAATCCCAATTTTCGTATCCATTTCCCTGGACAATTATATTTAAATCTTTGTTTACATATTGCTATTATAAGACTGATATACGTGATTCTTGGCCCAGCAGTTTGATACTAAAATATATATTTTTTAAATGGCATCAGAATGGATCCTGCAAACATCATTGAAAGCACTTCGTGGTGTATCAAGTAAATCATTACAATACCTGGAAGACTGCGCATAATCAGAAGATATTTTTGAGTTCTGCTCTTACTGGAGCACTGCTGATCTTAGTCTTAGCCTTATAACTGATAATGGAGTGTTGGAAATACAGAGAGCTTATGTTGATTTTGTTGACTTCAATGGTACATTTCACACAGTCAATCATGCTATATTTTGGAAAAAAACTAAGGTCTGGTACTATTCCAACAACATTACTGATTGCCCGTATTACTTTGTTCCCCGAAATTGTATTAGGGTAATACGCTATGCGACAAAAATTAATTCACAACCAAGATTGGTATGTGTAATGGATTGAAACAGAAATATCTTTTGGTACCCAAGCTAGTTTCCTTATACACCTCGGACCCACCTGACCATCTAAATATGATTAGATCAGTTCTGCTACTAATATTTATGCTTCCAATATCATTAATCATACACACATCTTGTTTTGCTGGATCACACCCTTATTGTCTTATCCGGACAGCTTACTGCCTTTGCATTCTCTGCCAATATAAAGAACTGAAGGACTGATTTACATAAGACACAACTCAAACCTACTACACCTTAGTGGTGGTTAGTTAATGTAAAATTGGAAGCTGTGAGGGGCTGCACCGATGTATGTGTTAGTTGTATATCGTTCATTGTCTTCTAAATTGTGCATTCTTGCAAAGGCAACTATTCAGTAAGTATGGGTATTCTCCAACTTTTTTAAATCAATGGGTCAAACAGGCATATCTCTGGTCTATGTGTAAAATGCCAAATCTCACCCTCAAAGGTATCCTCTAGAATCGGGTATTCTAGTGTGTTTGGTTTTTTAGTTAAACTAGAATCCAATATTTGGAAAGGGTAGTTATCTGTTGAAGCTATCCTCCTCTATTTACAGCTTTCCATATGTTCTGAAGAGGAATTTTGAAATGCCCACAAAGTAATGAATGTTGAGGCATTCACAAGCTCACATGGCAAAACACGCCTTCTTTCACCTCCCACAAGACCTTTTTTATGCCAGGTAGTTACTACATATTCGCACTTAGTCATTGCATACAATCATGCAAGAGTAAATGAATGTGTGCCCATGCTAGGTATTCTTTTGTGAGAAGTAATATATGTGTGTGAGTGTGTGTGTGTTTGAGAGAGTGTGTGTATATGTATGTATATATATATATATAGCAGCAATCTTCACTCCCTCCACCACTGCGGCTAAATGAAGAGACAGACCCCACAGCTTCAGGCAAGGTAAGATTTTATTTGACCTTTCACAGGCGACGCGTTTCGAGCAACCACGTGCTCTTGTTCACACGATATATATATATATATATATCTATATATATATATATATATATATATATATATATATATATATATATATATATATATATATATATATATATATATACATGAAAGAAATCTTCCGTGTTTTTTCCGTTAACCACTGGAAAGAAAGTACTCGCACTCCAAGTTGACTTTAACAAGTTTGTAATTAGCGTTTTGATCAAGCGATCTTCTTCACAAGCCCTAATATATATATACATACACATATATCAAATTAATTTGTGAATTGTGCCCTTATCTGAGAATAAGGTTATATTTGAACAGCAATCAGCCAGATCTTATAAGGTATGTTTGCAAGTTTATACACATTCAAAAACTTTTACTAAGTAATTTCCCACTGTCAAAACAGGTTCCTATTTACTCCTACCAATCGCAAAAAAAAGTTTCCAAGCTGACTAGTAGGAAAACACACAGTGAAAACTTGAAAATATTAGAGAAGTTTCTTGAGTGGGAAGAATATTTTTGCTTTCAAGAATCAAGAAGATAGTTATCCTGTGCAGATGAATGTGAATACTTCAGGAAAGTTGGTAAATTGCTTCAAACCTAGGATATTCCCAGACCAGGTTGTTTGCTTTCTTTGTAATTGCCACCTTAAATTTCTTTGTGGATTAAGATGAACTCGGTGCACAAAATGAAGTGGTTAGGTGTGTTAAGTCAACAGTAATTTGCAGTTGAGACTAGAGCTCTATATTTAAGCGAGTGACACAAGAGATATGCTGTGAACACCAAAACCTATAGCACCAGAAGATCTGCTGCACCTGTTATGTACATGTAAAGAACTATAGGAAGAACAAAAACAACTACTAACACCCCACTTCAATCAGCGAGGGGTACATTCTGTTGAAATCTAGTTTGCTGTGTCAACATTATCGGCACCATCTTGCCCCCTTTTTGGGCCCATTTTGTGCGCGTAAGCGGCAGCCATTTTAAATGCCATGGCCTCTCTGCCCATCGCCGATAGCCAGCGCGTCTCTCTCTCACTCTCTTGACCCCGCAGGCATCCCCCGCGCGCTGACAGCCCCCGCTCTCACATGCTTGGGCCATAAACCCCTCTTCAGCGCAACCCTGCCTCGGAACCCCATCCTGTTCCCAGCCCAACACCTCCCTCCATTCCTTTCATGATCCCGGGTCCTTTGATAAAACCCCCCTTTTCCTCTCTACCCGATTGTCCTGCTCGTTCCCAGGCTGCCACCTGGCCTTGCGGATGCTGTTTTATTGCCCCATACAGTAGGAAGCTTCTCCCATCAAAGGATCCACGAGTTGATCAAAGCCCCCACCCCATGAGACCTGATCGACCACATGCGTTCCGGGTTTCGGCGGAATGTCCAGCTGCGCAACAATCGTCACCTGTTGTGACCGGGGTGGGGACTTCTACTGTAAATGTGTGTGGGAACGGACCTGAAGCGGGATTCCGAGGATGCCTTTCCGTACTTCAAAGTATTTGCAAGAATGTGCCACATGCAATAAACTGTAATAAAGATCATAAACCTGTGTATAAGAGGCCAGGCCTCAGAGATGCGGTTAGAGCACCTCGAGAAGATACCCTGTTTTCTGAATTGACGTGTTCAGCTCCGTCGGAATAAAACTTCTGTTTCCTGCCTTCCAGTCTCCAGCGCCTGCCTCTTATTTTGGTAACTTGAGTGGTATTAGAGGCGGTTAGCGCCGGGCTACTCTGAAAAAGGTCATCGGCCCTACCTTTTTCCACAACTCTAGAAGACAAGCTGTGCTGGCCTGCTATGCACCGAATAACCCACAGTTGAACTGCTGCCTGGTGAAATTCCTGAGGTTAGTGGAAAAGTAAATGCCAGCATTATAGCCATAACCCAATCTCAGGATAGTATCCGAGTACAACTGCACTTCTATCAGAGGGGCTCAAAGAGTGCAGTTTTCCACTTATTCACACTGGGCCTGGAACTAATGCACTATATCATAAAACTGAAGCACTTTTTGCACTTAGCACCACTTTCATAGAAATCTGGCATAAAACGTGGCGGTGATGTAGCGGACTCTAATTAAGTACCCTCGACCTCTAACAGCATGTGCTGAACCAAAAACAGCTTGGTCAGGAGAATGTCTATTCAGTCGCAATACTGGTTTCAATAAGATGTAAATTATGAAATATTTTTTAACATCATATGCAGAATTGTTTTAACTTGAGGTTTTTTATATTGCAACCGTTTTGATTAACTATGCAGATAAAAATAAATGTGTAAATATAGTGAAACTTTAGGGTGGCTATTGATCCCCAAGCCCGTGTAGGGACTTTTCAGGCCTCACAGTGGGATGTTTTGCCACAACCTGTGAGTGTTTTAATACATAGAAGGAAGTAGGAAAGATATGCAAAAATGCTTGAATGCTTGTGAAATATTGAAATATTGATAACACACTTTTTATTTAATTCTAAAAAGTCTTTGGATGGCAATCAATTGGGAAAAAAAAGAGTTTTCTATGCTGCATATTTTTATACATATTAGAGCCAATTGTGTGGGTGCTAATATCCTCTACAGCTCTACAGATATGTTGGAAAGCAGCTTTCTTTACTATGTTCTTTTTCTGTGGTCAACAAATACTCAATAGCAAAACAGCATGATCCTTCATCGCTCATCTTAAAAATGCTTATCACAATTGATGACTTATAAATAAGATTGCAGACACTCTAGGCCCTATGTCTAAAATCCAGGATAATACACAATATCTGTTTCAGAAAATACAATAAAATTATCTTAATGTTGATAATCATCACTTGAAGTACTAGCCTTTTTTCTATGTTTCAATTTGTGTTCATTGACATTTGAAATCCTTCAAACAGCAGTGATGTGCATATTAGCAGGTCTGTACATATTTTTTTATTTAGAGTTTTTCTATAGTACGTACAAGGCCCTGGTTCATCAAAGCCTCTAGTACAAAGGAAATTAAATAGTAACATAAATAATACAAAACACAATGGCTTGTTAATATCAGTGGTTGTAACAAAATAACCACAGAGGGAACTCATAAAACTGATGCTATATACATAGAAACAAGCGACCACTAAGGAAATGCATGTCCATATATCCATTACAAAGAAGAGCCAATACATGCTGTAGTAGTAAATAAAATTGCAGAATTAACCAAATAGCTAATACCACAATATCTTTTAAGGGTTTGAAAGTGCAGAGTACTAGATTAGGTTAGGGACTAAAGATGGAGGGGGAAGTAATCATCAGGTAGAAATAATTTAAGTGCTCATTCAAAAAATAGGGTTAACAATATAGTATGTATGGGAAGTGGAACAGCATTCCATGCTCTATGTGCACATCCAGAATTTTTTTTATTCAGGCTAAGTTTTTTAGTGAACATAGAGTTTTTCAACAATTTTGACTTTCAGAGAAATAGTGACCCCTCTAGATTTGAACTTCTGATCCAAGTAGTGCTGATGGCCAGAACTTAGGAATTTATGCATTAAGTATGATAGTTTATATCTTGCCCTTCTATAAACAGGGAACCAGCAGAAGACGTGCAGAATGCAGATGATTTCTTCAGGACATCCACTCCCAAAGATAAAATGAGTTGTTGCAAGCAATTAATCCTTTAAAACGGTAAGATGAATTATAGGAATGTGATGAGGAAGTTGTTGTCATAGTCAAGTTTAAAGAGTACCCGTGCTCTGGTCACATCTTTGAGATCAAGCTCAGTAATTAAGGATTTTACACAATGAATTCATCAAAGTTGCTAATTTACCCTACACGCAATGGTATTGATATGTGTAGGAAACTTGAGATACGATTCCCAAATGAAGCAAGAGATTTGACATTATCTGTGAAGGATAAAGAGCATTCATAAAAGACAAAGAGTCAAGGCAGTCGTGAATCTGGAAGCAGACAATTTGAGAAGTGATGAGAAGCAGCTCAGTTTATTGGCATTGGATTTAAAAGGATGAGCGGCCATCCATGTTTGAATATTGTCAAGTTTCTGAACAGAGAGTATAATACCATCATGCGAGGTAACCTGCAGGTATAAATAAATGTTATCCTCACACTGATGGGAACACACCCCGGACTGTCTGACGATTTCACCGAATGGTTCCGGGTAGTGATAGAAGAGAGCTGGAACTAGCACTGACCCTTGGGGAGCACACTGTGATCGAGGCATGGGATTGGAAAATGAGTTGTACATTCTCATGCCTTGGGATTGATTTGCTATCAGAGACTTAAAACATTCAAGAACTAAAACATTGAAGCCCATGAATTTTTAGGATAGCAATGTCAATCTCATATCTGTGTGAAATAGCGCAGAGAGGTCAAATACAATTGAGAGGCAGAAGTCTTCTTTGTGGATAAAGGACAGTGCATAGCCACTGATTTGAGGATGCCTGTTTCAGTATTGCATTCTACCATGAAACCAGTTTGTACATCATACAGGGGATTATTATCCTGAAGAAATAAGCTGTATTTGATTAGTCACACAACTTTTCACAATACTGGCAAATAGTGGAAGGCCAGAGACATGGGAGGAATTATTACGGTCTCCTTGGTCAGCAGAATTCTTTTCGAAGGGGAGCCACTTGACTTAGTATTAAACAGTCAGAAAATCCCCCTAAGGAAAGGGTAAGTTTAATCAACTTTGTCCAGTATGGTAATAGCATAGAGCTCATGTTCTTAGCGGGATGGACAGATATAGGAGTCATCCTAATGACGAGATGGCTTCAGATGATTTGTAGTAATAAGTGACAATTCAAAATGAGAGATGACCTTTAAACAGGACAAATTATTTAGAGATTTTCAGGTGCAGATCTAAACCGTACTTTCATCTAAAGTGGAGAGATTGTCATTGATAGTTTCAAACTTGGAGACAAAAAACAACTGTATTCTTTGCATTTCAATTTAGGTTCCTTGCCATAAATAGGGGGTGAAAGGTTGGTACATAAATTAACTAGCTCGTCCCATTTCAGGATGGCATTTAGCCTATTCAATTTGAGCTTTGATGGGTGAGGGTTTTGTTTGAAAAACATGTTTTATGTAATATTCTTGCAGCATGTAAGTGTTCCAGATTATCTGTGGACAGGTTAAGATTATAGGATTGCCCATTCAGTCTGGGTAATATGTTTTCATCATTCAAGTTCTTAGTGTACCGGGAAGCAGACCTCTTGACATTAATCTTTTTTCTCTCAAAAGTGGAGTGTCTTTCACAATCTCAGAAAAAGTCCTGTTGAGCGTTTTATTGGGATGGTTCACATCATACTCACCTGGAAATTAGCGGAGATGCAACAAAACCTCATAAAGTCACTAGTGTCAGTATCCCTCACATCTCTAATTGGTCTCTTATGGCACTTTGTTAGTGCCACAGTAACAGTTCTAGAGAGAGTATGGAGAAAGGAATCAGGTTATCATCTATTTAGTACAATATAAAAGAGTCTTTAATGGAGTTGGAGCCATCTTTTCTGATTATTTAGTAAATCCAGTTCAGGTAGTGCTGCATCCCAGACTGGAAAATATTCACAGTCATTAATCAGCACCTATCAGGGAAAAAGGCAAGCTAACCTCTCATGTAGAAAGGCATCAGCAACTCAAATGTGAGTCTTTAGTCATAGAGTTGTGAAAGGATTGCTGGAATCTAGCTGCTACTCTAGGAACACCCACTAATATAAACACACAATATTCTATGTTGCAACATTATTTTCTTCTGTCTTGTTCATCCTCCAATAGGATTTCAGTAATCTCCTGGGAATAGGCAAACTCTCAGTGCTCCCATACAGGCACAATAGACTTTCAGACATTAAAGCTTGAAAAGTTACATTGTTGATATTTTGTGGTCCAGATAGTTCTTCCAGTGGGAACTCGTCAGCAGTTGTCTAATACAAAACAAGTATCTATTCACTACCTAACAGGAGGCTTCTGGGACAATACAACATCTAATACAAGGAGAAAACATTGAGTGCAAACAACTATTAATATGAAAAAGAGGTCTTTAAATGTTACTGCATTATTTTTGTTTAACATAGCATCAACAGTTAGGCTACCTTAGATGAGCACCTTTATTTATTTATAGGCGTATACAATGTAAGTATAATGACCTACTACAAATTTTGCATGTAACATATGTGTTACTTACATTTTAGCTTTGCACATTATTAATGTAATCCCTATGTTAGAAAGTAAAATTCGCATCAACACAGATATTGAGATTCTAGAGAAAGTACTTCTCCTGTGAGTGTTCACCAGGTTCCTGTTTAACCAGTCTGTCTTCAGTTGACAGTCGTGTTACCTTGCTGATGTCATTAATCTACTTTATAATTCTCTATAACTCCAGCAAGGCATACTGGGAAAAGTTTGTATTGACTGTTTCAGTATTAGCATTTTCAGCCAGCTATGTACAGATGATTTCATGTAATCTCTTCTAAACATGAACCAAATAATCAAACCTTTTTGAATAATATATTCTTACATCAGTCACTGTGCTATAGCCTGCCTATGAATAGACAGTAAAACGGAGCTATTGCATTGAGCACATCCGATGGAAAGAAGGTATATTCTATGTAGCACTAGCAATCCCATATAACCCTAAAATTAAGTTCTCATTTACATGAATTTGCCAAATGAAATGGAATGACATCTTTGTAGAAGAAAGATTGTGGAAATATATTTGATATTTGCCTGAAAATATTTAATTGCCCTAAAGAAAAAATATCATTTTCTTTAATTTCCTATTTCTATAAATTTGCCAGGAAGGCTAGTATTCCGATGGCACTTCCAAACTCTCTGTGCCAGACTTACTTTCATAAGTACATCAAGTCAATTTGATGCAGTGCATTGCGTGAAACGGAGTGAGCAGAAATGCGCCATATCTACTAGGATATTACGCACTTCTGCTCTCTCATAGCGCTGGAGCACTTAAGGCTGCCTAGTGTCAATGAAGGCACCCATGAACCAGCATGCATGGGTGCATGCATGACAGGCAGGAAAACACTCCCTCAAGGCATTTTCTTCTTTCTGTGTGTGCTGCAGCACACATAGAAAGAAGAAATAAGGAGAAAAAAATAGTTTTCACTTCTTTAACCTGTCCTCTGGAAGGCATAGCATTGTCATGCAATCCCAGCTTTACAAACCTTTGTAAATCTGGGATTTGGTGTAATCCATGCTGGGTTCATGGGAATACCAATGCACCTATGGAAAGCCTCCCATAAATGTAACGTAATGCAGCGCAAGTCACTGCTTTGTGTTACATTTCTTTACGTAGCCATGCGAGGCGGAGCAAATCATCCTTTGCGTGGTTTTTGACTACTATGGTCAGATTTACAACAAAGTAGCGCAGCACGGTGCAGCATGTCATTTTGCTGGGCCGTGCTGCGTTCGTTTGGAAAGCACAGAGATGCAACATATTTACAAGAATATGTCACATCTCTGTACTTCCCCTGCGCTGGTGCACAAACTGCAGCCATCCGCCGGCGCAGGCACCCTTGCACCATGGCGCAAAGATGCCTGCGTCGTAGGGAGATTGTTTTTGTGCAGGAAGGGACACCTTCCTGCACAAAAACAATCACAAGAGGCTTTTCCTCTTTCAGTGCGTGCTGTATAATGCAGCACACATTGAAAGAGGAAAAAAGAGGAGAAATGAAAACATTTCTCCTCGTTGCGCCTCGCTCAGCCACCTCTAGGGTGGTGTAGCATTCACATGCATCTCCAGATTTACGATTTTTCATACATCTGGAGATGTGTCTTGTTCCATTCGTGTTGTGTGGGAACACCCACAGCAACACCCATGGTACGCCCCTTCCACGCACAGTGCTGAGTGCGAAGGGGCCATATTTACGAGGAGAGGAAAAGTCACGCAGGGTGGCTTTTCCTCTCCTTGTAAACATGGAGGAGCGCCCTGCGCCACCAGCATGTCACGAAAACTGACGTAGTGGTGGTGCAGGGGGCTTGTAAATCTGACCCTTAGTATTTTGCATCATGGCTGCTCCACAAAAGTGTAGCAACCATGATGCAAATTGTTGGAAAAATGGGCCACTATTTTGTTTATATTGGCTTAAGGATGTTTGCCTTGTATTATATGTAGTTAAGCATTGGGTCAAATTAAGTATCCTCGTGGCCATACATTAGCACTACTCCTTACTATGTTTATTGTTGGTTACCACAGGAATCCGTCATTTAGTACATATTACCCAGTTTTTAATTGAATAAAATAGATTGCGATGAATGTGTTTCAGGGTAAACCCTTTTAAAAGACCTTCATTAACTGCCAAAATTAGCATAGACCACTGAAACAGAAATCGGAAATTCTGTTTTCTTTAATGATTAATATCTGGTAAAGAAACCTGTGTCAACAACGTGTGTTATGTAGTAAGGATTACAGAGTAGATGGAAAATCTAATATCTTTTTGGAACATTTATTTCTGTATGGAGAGAGGTTTGTTGCTTTTTGCCAGGCCCCTGTTTCAGGTTCCCAGGCATATTAGTTCCCAGATAATGCTTAGTCCCGCACATGTGCTGGAAGGGTTTTTAGCTGTGTACTCATCCAACCTGCCCTCTCCGCCACACATGTGTCGTGGGGATGTGATCTGATAGCTGAACTGAGACCGCGACTCTGTCATAAGCCTCAGCGCAGATGGTGAATTTTCGGAATAGTCTTCTGCACTGACACATTACAAGAAGCGCCAAGACCTTATTGGAAAAGACGAAGCTAGTTCTGCTTAAAAATATTTTATTGGTGGGGAAATGTAGCTCTGCTCACCCTAAATATTAACACAACTCTTCACATTCCAATGAAAGTATATCATAGTTAAGGGCATCAGTGCTTTTGTCCAAATGACAATTTCATGGCCGTGAGAAGTCGTTTAGCATTAGGTTTTATTTTCGGGTTTATAAACAACAGATTGAAGGTAAAGATCGTTAAGCGTTAACCACAGTACAGACAGCTCGGTGAGGACGGGTACATTTAAACTAAATTGCATTGTTGTGTTAGATATTGATTTGACAAACAGACATTATCTGCATGTGTTTACTGGTTGATAGCTATGCAGCTGATTTATATCCATCATATTCGCATCTGAGCATTTCATTTCGACTATGTATCAGATTGTGTGGTAAAGCATTGTAAATTGGCATTGAAGGCTAATAGTAAATACAGGCCCTTTGAGTTTGTGAAATCAAAAACTGGATACATGTATTCATACCTTTAGCGAATGGTGAAGAATAAGAAAGTCTTATTTCTATGAATAGTGATTTTGCCGGCTTTTGGTCTGATATGCCATTGATGAATCAATTTTTCTGTCTTCAACCTTTTTTCGTTCCTCATGTGAGTGAATGGTCTGCGCCCATTTGTCTCACAGCGAATGTTTACATTGAGTATTCAAAAAGAAAGTTTAATTGCATAGCAATTTATAATGATGTTTAGCAGTACCAGAGACAAATATTTGAGCTATGATTGTATTAAAGTGGGCAATGTTTAATGCAAACTGCTATTGGTCGAGAAAGAGAGAGGGCACTAGATCTCCTTGGACTTTACCTTCTAATCCTGAAGGATCAGTGATGTGGTCCTTTGTACCCCCTAGCACCTCACTTCCAACAATAATGGAGACTGGAACAGGCAGGTTCTGGTTCAAGTAGGAATGATAGTGGACTGGCTCTAGCATTTCAATATTGACTAAGATTAAGAAAATAAGCCAATGGACACTTTAAGCCCCTCCCTCTTTTCTCTGACCTGACAATTCAATGGTAAACAATTAGAAACTGTTTTGGGCTTCAGTAATCCATCAGGAATGAGAAAACCAACCAACAAGTCGTATTTTAAAACAACTTTTATAGTTAACTGATTGATGTAGCCCTTCTTAGGACCTTGGGTATCTTCATGCTGAGACTGTACACCTATTGCAGCTTTCCTCTGTTACTCGGCCTCTTACTGCCTGAGTCCACTTGCATCAGAACAAAGACTTCCAAGAGCAATCAGAACAGGGACAATGCATGTCCTGAGTTGCCTCAAGTGGATGTAGGTTTCAGAGCATTTTTCATCACTGAGCTACAAGGGCCCACAAAGAGCGCACATCGGTGTGCAGATCTTGTTGCTCACATCACCACCTGGTTTGCCATTCTGTTTCAGTAGAGTTTTGATCTCCACTCATTTACTGCCCCTGTTGAAATCAAGATATTTTGTATCTCATGAAATGCGATCTCTGCAAATATATTTGCCTTTGTCTGATTGGAAACATTTTAATGTAGCTTCAAAATAAGATCTATTTTGTGAGGATCTAAATACTACATTAGGATGTGTGTCTTTCTGTTGAGTAGTCTTGTTCGTGTATAGAAAGCATAGCTATCTTCCTTAAATCAGCTTTATGTGGTCTCACTCAGCCTGTGTCGGAACATAGACTTCCAATGGTTGCTGCTGTGGAAAAACTACATCGCCCTCTTTGTTCCTAGTGAGTAAAGGGGCATTCCATGGTATTTCATTATTGAGCTGTGACAGGCCTATAAACCTAGCACATAAAGCTGAAGTGTCAATGTGCATTTTGTTTGGGCCTGTTTAGGATTTAGAAATTATGCTGCAGGAATGCCTTACTGCTGTTAAACGTTTCAGGATTATTATCTTGATCCTTGGTAATTGTCAGCCAGAAAGAAGAGGAAAGACATGGAGATGTGGTTGATTGTAACAAGACAAAATATCGAATTCAAAATATAGAATTACCAAAATATCAAAGTCAAAATATAGAATGAACAAAATATCGAATGGACAGAATATAGTGGTGAAAAATATCGAATTGAAGGTAAGTAATTTAATATCGAATAGTAGTTTTTACCCCTATGCTATCCAATGCTTTCCCTACTGTTCCACTCTCTGGAGTGGGAATAGTAATTTTTACCCCTACGCTATCCAACGCTTTCCCTACTGTTGCACTCTCTGGAGTGGGAATAGTAATTTTTTCCCCTACGCTATCCAGCACTTTCCCTACTGTTGCACTCACTGGAGTGGTAATAGTAAATGTTATATTTATTATTTCATTAATTTTAAATTACTTTAAAGACATTTAAAAAAAAATCGATATTTTGACTAATTATATTTTTTAAAACTATATTTTTGATTTGATATTTTTGTACTTACCTGTTTGTAGATAGGAATTCGATATTTTTGCATTCTATATTTTTTCTTCAATATTTTGGTAATTCTATATTTGTGAATTCAATATTATGTCAGTGATCCGTGGTTGATCAAAGGTATACATTGACACTTTCTTATGAAGTCAATTATGACAGGAGTGAAATCAGTCCTTGGGGGGGGGGGAGGGTTCTCGTTAAAAGTTATGTTAAATAATCTTTGTTTCCAAACTTTTAAATCCTAAAACATGCTCATCCTTCATCATGCATCCATATATGACCACTGAGAGTTGCATTGCAAGTTTAATAAAGCCCTATATTTATCCCTTTCTTTTTACTCTCAAGGAGGCAGGCGGATGCCCTTTTATGTTATAATGCGGCCATCATTCATCGAATGCTTTATTAGTGCACAGGTCATGTTTTTAACTGATGCCATTTTTAATATTGCCAAGAAAACGTAATAAAGCGCAATTTTTAATATTGCCAAATACAACTAATAAAGCTGCCTCTATACTTTTGTTAGACCTTATGTTAGGACTAAAACCTACATGTGAATCTTCCGTGAAAGCTAAATGTTCCATAATGGAAGAAAGCTGGTGTGCTACTATACTTTCAAAGGTGAGGAGTGCAATAGGCAGCTAGTTATCTACAACTGAAGAGCTAAGATTGGCTTTGTTCAGTAGCATTTAAAAATGCCTTGTTTAAGTTCAAGGGGACCACTGCTGAACTTCAAGGATAAGGTGGTGATCTGCTAGATGGCGTGATATAGATCAAATTAAAAATTAATAAAGTTTGGTCTGTCCATGTTTGATGTATTGCTATGTAGATGGTAATTGTGGTAAGAAGGACCCAATACCATCTAAAATGTGGGCTTCCTTGTGTGTGGGAAAATGCACAAGGTGATCGAAGACCACATCCTTACAATCAGAAAGGTGCTGCAAGACCACAAGACCTTCAAGGTTTCAAGCGGTAATTTAATATCGCCAAGGATAACGCATGTAGCACGATTGGAGGTAAAAGCAGCAATAGAGTCTAAGAATCCAAACATAAAGGGGGAATCTGATGACTATATGAAAAAGAAGTATTAGACCTAAAGTGCCAGTTCTGCATTTTTCACTGGATACCATTAGTTTTTCTGGATCACAGATATTACAATTCTGAATAATAAATACCTTGAAATAAACAATAATAAGTATAGCTATGTGACACTCTCTTATGGAAGCTGGGCAGAAATGCCTCATGAGAGAGAATCCCTTTGGAGTATAATCATTATTAGTATTTTGGAGGCCTCTTTAAGTCAAGACTCCGTAATAGCCAAAATAATGAATGTATGAGTGGGGATCACCTGTCTTATGTCAATTTCTTGCGTCACCAAAGAGCAAGCATTAAACAAAGCAATCAGCAGGTTCTCCTTGTTTTTAACATATTTAGTGACAGGAGCAGCTTCAGAAAGAGAGTCACAGGCATTATTCCCAGGTTTAAAAATATTTAAGACTTAAAAGGAAGAGTATACTTTTTTCAACAAGGGTATAAGATGGCACACAGTTTGAGAGCTGCGTCGATAATGCTGGAGTTAGTGACATCCTTGAAGAAAGACACTTAGGGATTAAAAGGGGCACAATAACTGTCCCCTGGTCCCAATCAGGATCTGGCAGCACAAACTGGCTGGTATTTCACACGTGTCAGTGCACCTGCTGTTTTTTCATACCGACTTTTCATACCTACTCATAGAAATGCCTAGAATGCATCTAAAAATCGGAAATAGTTTAAAGATGGCATCCAGAAGGGTTGTAGAGCCCAAAGAAGAGCTTAGAGACATGGACTTCACTTCACCAAAATGTCAGTGGTAGCAAAAGTGACAGTATATGCCCTTTGACCCTAGTGACATCATTTGATCTTTGACTCAGGTGATTTCACAGAAAGTGATGCCACATAACCATTGACAGTGGTGTCATTAAAAATAAAGCCTACAATATGACATTGAAAAATAACAAAATCATATTAGAGTTGGTAAAAGTGTACTTTAGATATCAGCCACATTCACTAGGCTGATGTATTGATGTTCCAGGTGCTCAATCAAAAAAGCCAGCAGAACAGAATAGGAAAGCAGCTAGTAAAGACCAGGAGAACATCCATCATAGACCAAGAGAACAGGCATTATTGACCAGCTACAATCATCATTCTCACAAACATAGCTTTAGGCGCTCTGACATAGACTAATTCACTGGGCTCAGCCATAGTATGTCAGCCAAAACGAGCTGCGAGATAGCATCAAATACCCAACCATAACAAGCTTAGACATAGCATCAAAGACCTAATGCAGCCTTAACAGCACAGAGATAATCCCCATGTGCCTTGGCTAAACCAGTAGATTCCAGGTAAAAAACAATATGATTTGGCTGACTCACAATATCATAACCATTTATCAAAGGCTAATCCTGGTTGGTACATATGTGCATACTCTTCTTATAAGAAGCAGTCTGCTTACAGAATGCACTTACCTAGCCCCAGGAATAAATATACCCATCAGGAAACACAGGCACTCTACTCAAACACAATTTCCAATCCTTTGGTTTTTCTCCACTAAAATCTGACTGCGTGCACAGGAAATCTGTGTGCCTATTATGGGATAAGTGTTTTACTTTAATCACGTATTTGTGTAGCATGGACCTCCCTTTAATCCCATTTTTTTAAAATAAGTTGATATTGTCACGATAATATCTTTATTTATTTTGGATACTAAAACTCTGGCATGGAGCAGGGCTTCCTGGACCTGCTTTGGGCACCCATAACATACATGCATTATGTTAGCCTTATATATAGTTCAAGTCTCAAACTGAATTGTCTCTTGGAACTTTATTAATAGATGGTACCCAATAGAACATTTTAAAATGTTTTTAAACCTATCCCACTACCATGTGGGCATGTAGATATGTCTCGCTGGAGTACAGCGAGTCCTCTACCAAATTACTTAATTGAGTCACATTCCAACTGTGTGCTTGATCTGGCTAAATTTCTTCGGGTTATGGGCACAGGAGCCATTCACCTGTGTGCGCCTAGCCACACTGTTAGCTTGTTTTTTTTAATGTATGTTTTTCTGCAAGTTTGAGGAATGTGTTTTTTTTGTACCTTTGTTAGAATATATTTGTGTATGTATGTGTTTTAAGAATGCGTGGCAGGTTGTGTGTGTCAAAATAATGTGTATGACTGTAACTAGCTTAGATATGAGAGCCTAACATGGTCCCAGTCAGAAACATATTCTTGACACACACAACCTAGCACACATTCTTAAAACACATACACACACAATCTAATATGGGTACAACCAACACACATTCCTCAAACACACAGCAAAGCACACAATAAAAAAAACACTTATTTACATGCTCACAATTCAACATCTATACTATAGTGAATGAGAAACTCAAACAAGGTCACTCTCTTGCTAGGGGTCGCAAGCAACCTGACAGGGGTTGCAAGCTGCTGTTGAAGGGTCGTAGCTGCGACATCTGGTGACCCCTACATGTCCCCATGCTTATAGACCATGAACTTTGAAAATTGGAGTGTTCTCTTTCCATGAAAAACAAACCTCGAAGATGCATGTGTGTTTGTGACGATATGTGAAGATATAGATTGTTTGAGTAGTTTCACCAGGGCAATGATTACAATATCAGTCAATGTTTGTCCATATTTAATCCCCCTCCTGGTGTTATCAAAATTCATGTTTTAGAATCAAAGAAGCAAGGATACTTTTTATATGTATATTACTAAATGTCAGGTGACTTCCCAAACACAAATATGAACAAGCTGATTTCATAGACCAGCACAATCCTGATATATTTTTTTTACAGAGACCTAGACCAATTCTTCCTCCGATCCAGATCCCAGGAAGGCCATACCCAAAGGTTACAAGCTTTTTAGAATAGAGAGAGAAGGGTAACGGGGAGGGGGAGTTGCCATTGCATACCGTACTAATATTAAGGCCTCATTGGTAGGCATCCCTCAATTGGAGGAAGAAGCCATTATGTTTTCCCTTAAAGTCAAGAACAAGATAGTGTTTAATGGGACCTTTATCTACAGGCCACCTGGCCTTAGAAACAGGTTAATCTCTTCCATGCAGACCTTTTTGGAATCCTGCATGGAGTATCCCAATTTTACTTTGTTGGGGGACTTTAATTTCCATTTTGAATCCACTGCACGCAGATATGCTATCAACTTAATTGACTGTCTGAAGATTTAAACCAAATTGTTACTGAGCCGACTCACAGAGGCAACCATACTTTTGATAGTTTTTTCACCGCCTATGCACGGATATCTTTCAGTAGAGCCCTGCCTGTGTCCTGTATGGATAACAGTGCTGTATTGTTTGAGTTACCCATCCCAGGAGAGATTCTCAAAGCACACAACATCAATAATACTACTGTAAGTCACCCATGGTATAAGATAAAAAAAAAGAGCACTACAGGAAAGTTATTGAAAATTACAAAGAGGCAATAATCTCAGCAAAGTCGTGCTTTTTTACTGGGAAAATTAGTGCTGCAAAAAAACTCAGCCAAAGAGCTTCTTAAAACAGTCAAAGCTTACCCAAAATGTTATGAAAGCAAACAGCACACTCCCAAAGCAGAATTATGGGATAAATTGGCAGGTTTCTTTTATGCAAAGTAAAAAGTGTATTTGATGAGTTCTCCAGTCACCAGACGTGATGGGTGGTCTAGATTATGGTGAAGTAACTAAGCAGGCTCGACTAGATAAATTCAATCAATGGAGAGACTTATTTTGTCTACTAAGTCTGGATCCCCACTGGACCCCTGTCTGGATATGGTTCTCCATATGGTTCCTAGTACCATTGCAGGTCATCTTGCATCTCTTCTAAATAACTTTCTTAATGCAGGATCTTTTTCAAACATCTGGAAAAAATCTTTAGTTCGGCCCATCCTAAAAAAACCTTCTCAAGACCCTACAGAGGTCAAAAATTACCGGCTGATTTCCTGTCTGCCGTTTCCTTCTAACATTTTTGAAAAAGCCCTTAACGAAGACTTGCTATATTTCCTGGAGTCAAATGACAAATTGGACTTTGCACAACATGGATTTCAACCTCTGCACAGCACAGAATCAGCCCTTATTGTAAGTATGGGTGAATTTTGTGGATCTGCGGTCCGCAAATTCGCACGAAATTGCAAAAAAATCTGCGGATTTTCCAGCGAAATTGCAGATTTTTTTGCAATTGCACTATACTCAACTGGAGTACTTTCTACTGGCTAATCAGTAAGTGCTACCTCGTTGGGTAAATGTATATTGCTTTTCCTACACTGCAGCTGCGTAAAGGGCCAGAAGATTTGCCTTCAGTGACCCTGTGTGACTGTGACTTTGCCACCGTGCCAAAATGCGCCAAGGTCCCTTGAGTGAGCTGTCCATCATAGTTGGGAAAGGGCGGGAAGACGTTTGGTACCGCGAGTGTGTGATGCGGGCCGAACTGGCGGGGCTGCTATGCGTGTTCACATGCCTCTTGTGTAAAGGGTCAGAGAGCGAGCAGGGCAGCAGGTGATGAGAAAGCAGCCTCCTGGCCACAGGAACTACACGGGGATCACACTCGAGAAACTCATGGATGCAAAGACCTCCCTCGAGTATTACAGCTCATTTTCGACGGCACATATGGGATTCAAGCACACTTGCCCAGCCTCGACCGTGCTAATGTTTTGGGCTGATTAAAACGTTACTAACTTTGAGCTTCAACTCAGGCACCTGCTTTATTTGTATCTGTAAGTGCTTCCTGCTGAGGTTTAATTTTTGGGAAAGGATACTCGTTGCTTACTTGTAACTATTCTCTGACCCTGCTTCGAGGGTCAGAGCAGGGTCAGAGAATAGTTGCAAGTAGGCAACGAGGCGCCGCTCAGGAAGTACTTACAGGGTTACAGCAGGTGCCCAAATTGAAGTTAATTTCTTTGTAACCCTTTTGTAAATGGTTACAAAGAAATTAGCTTCAACTTGGGCACCTGCTGCTGTAACTCTGTAAGTGCTTCATGGAAATTTCTGTGATTTTGGGAGATTTGTGGATCGCAAAATCGCAGAAAATCCGCAAATTCCGCGAGCGGAACAAATTTTCGGCCCACACTTACCTTATTGCAGCCACAGAGGAAATCTGTATCCAGCTAGATGGAGGAGGGAAGGCAATATTAATCTTACTAGACCTCTCATCCGCATTCGATATGGTAAACCATCAAGTGCTCATTTGCCGCATATGTTTATGTTTATATGTCTGTAAAGCACTCGATTGCTGGGGCGTCTTGGTGCTGTGACGTGTGGATGGAGAAGGGACATCATGGTGACAGCCTATGAGGCTGTGAACAGCCAAGTCTTGAGACTCCTTCTGAAGAGCTGAAAGTTAGGTTGGAGCTTCATGGAGAGCGGCAGTTTATTCCATTGTTTCACCGCACAGTGTGTTATTGAAATGGGGATCACAGGAGGAGCCTCTGAGATACTAAGATCATTCTTAGAAAACAGAGAACAAACTGTGCGATGGGAGGGCATAAATCTCACCCATACGCCTCCTGCCATGCGGACTGGCCCAGGGATCTTCGTGTCCCCAGCCCTGTTTAATGTCTACATCACCCTACTGACAAAAATTATCCGCTCACATGGCTTTACTGTTATTTGTTATGTGGACTCTATCATCAGAGCTGGAAGACGTGGATATAAAGGTTAACAACTTTATGGTCCACATAATCAGATGGATGCGTGACAACTGTCTAAAGTTGAATACCAATAAAACTGAGGTGGTACAGCTTGGTGGCCAGAAGTGGCCAGAACCTGCCCATCCCCAGTAAGGAAAGTAAAAAGGTAAAAAGTCTAGGTATCCTTCTTGACGATCAACTATCCTTATCGGATCAGGTCATTCATATTACATATCTTGTTTTTAAACTCTGAAGATCTTGAGAAATGTTTTTACCTTTTATTCTGATCCGAGGAACACAGTAATTGTGGCCCTGGTGTTGTCAAAGATTGATTACTGTAATGCCCTTTATCTGGATGCAAACAATGGGACCATACGCAAGCTTTAACCACTTAAAAATGCGGCAGCACGATTACTACTTAAAATACCAAAATTTAGCTCAGTGTCCAAAGGGATTCAAGAGCTGCATTGGTGCCGGTCGAGGTGAGGGTTCAATTCAAGTCCTTGTGCATTGTTCACAAGACCCTTTATGGGGTAGGACCTCCCTATTTCAATAATCGCATTAGATGATACGTCCCACAAAGCAACCTCAGATCATTGACTGTCTTCTTGCTTGTCATTTCCAGGGTGAAGACTGTAAAATGGGGTGGCAGAAGCTTCTTTCATCTGGCCCCCATACTTTGGAACACTCTGCCTTTTACTCTGAGAAGCCAACCCGACAGACAACTGTTCAGAAAGGTGCTGACAACATGGCTATTCGTACCCAACTTTTAACCTCTGTTTGCCTCTTCTGCTCAGATTCTGGCAGCTCTGACGCTAAGGTGCCTCGGCATACCTACACTTTATAAAACTTTTATTTCATTCCATGTAATTCAAAAGGCTGCAGATTATGGAAAATGTGTCTTCAGTCACCAGTTGCGATCAGAGTGAAGGCAAACCATCAAATGGAACATGGAAATTAGAGGAACCCATATTTTTGGAGGACAATGTAGTAAAAACGGCCATTAGCACCCAATGTTGTTGAGATTTTAAAATGTTATAGACTGAAATAGGATTGAAGAAAACATCATATCATTTTCTTGGAAACGGCAGATGAGGTAAAAACCAATTTAGCTGAAAATGTCAAATTGACTACAATCTAAGAGTATCTGTCGTAGACGGCAGATAAGAAGAATAAACATTAATAATCCTTGCCCACAAATATATAACACACCAAAAGAACCTCAGGCCAGTATCCTTCGAAAAATGACCAAGCTACCATATCTCCATATGAAATTCCTCCTGTCATATTCTTTCTCCATTAAAATTATTCTCTAAAGCAGATGTCAAGGATTATTTCAGCCTTACATTCTTTATAGTTCAGACAGTTAATATTTCACTTTAAATAGAATTCATGGACAGTTCATGATTTTTTCCATTATTAACTTGCCCAAAAACTTGATGAATCATATTTTGTACTGATTTATATTTTTAGATTGCCCATTTGTGATACCTAGCCAATGTTTTGTACATTGTTACCATTTTGGCTACCACATCCATTTTCAATTCTTTGGCCTTACATCTCAAGACCACTGCAGACCATGAGCTTTACCTCTGTACCCATGACCATTCAGCAGACTTCAGATTGCCTGGATGATTTGGGATACTCAAGAAAATTAGGCATATGACATGTATGTTCGTTGGCAATATAGTTAGTCAATCCAATCTTTAATCTCTACACATTTAACCATTTGATATCTTCCTGAGGACAAGACTTGTATTTTGCAGGCAATGCAGTCTCCTCCACACAAAAGGGTCATCGTATTGTGCAGAAATCAAATATCCAACTTAATGATCACCACAAATTATATCCCCACAGATTGCTAGAATTACACTTCCTATCAAGTGGGCACCATGTTTTTAACAAATACGTACTGCCATCTAACCATCTAACCAGTTAACAGGCCTGGATTTCCCAAGTCCTGTGAAGGTAAAAGGTGAAGGGGCATATTAACAAGGGGATAACGCCATTAGAACGTCACTGTTAGCGACATTCTGGTAGTGATATGCACTTCCCCATATTTATAAAGCGACATAAAACTACTTTTCGTGGCTTAACGCTGCCTTGTAAATAAGGTCCCTTACACTCATCACTTAGCATGAAATGGGCATGCAATGTAAGTTGCTGTGGGCATTCCATCAAAACACCCAGTGCTTTTGACACTATCCTACATTTACAAGGAGATGTAAATCTGAGGCAGCTACAAAAAAAATACGCCATGCAAGAGCAGGCGTTAGAATGGCGAAACTAGGAGAAAACCTCGTTTTTGCTTTTTCTATGTGTGCTGTAATCTGCAGCGCAAGTAGAAATAGCAAAATACCATTAATGATTGTTTATGTGCAGGAAGGGGTCCCCTCCTGCATATGAACAATCTTTAAATAATGACAATTTGCTAATTCTATGTGTGCTGCAGAATGCAGCTCACATGTAGGTAACAAATCGCAATTAGTGATTGTTTATGTGCAGGAAGGGACACCTTCCTCTACATAAACAATAATTCCCTGCAAAGTAGGCGCCCTTGGCTTTGGTGCAAGGGTGCCTGCTTTAGAGGTAGGCAGCTACATTTATTGGAAAACAAATGGGAGTGCAGTATTCTTGTGAATATGGCGTTAACATTAACTTCAGTGCATTCTTAGAGTGTGCCCTGTGTGTTCCAGCAACCTAAAGTATTTACGATTTCAAACAATTGTTTAAAACGTCTGTGGAGTTTGGTCTTATTGTATTCACATATGGCATAAAAGCCATGGTCAAAATTATTTAACAGCCAGTGGTTGTGAATGTTTTCTGGCAGCAGCTGTTAATATCTGTCTACATTACACTCAGCTCGAGTCGAGCCAGAAATTAAGTCCCTGCAGAGGTTTCTGGCAAGACGTGCACCTCTCAGTTGACAGACCTTTGCTTGTGAGAGAATTAGTGCTGATTTCCATGCCATAGTCACCCCAAATTGCCCCCATCAAAAATGTACTCACCACAAGCCTAGTTCTGCACGTAGACCAAGTGAGCACATGAGGACTTTTTCAAACATATATGGAAGGGCATGTTACACTTTACATAAATATTAGACATCCCCTGATTGGGTGGTGTCCCAAAATGAGTCATAATTAATTAATTAAAACACATAAATGTCAAGACCAACGATTTTGTTTTGCAAGTTAACTTGATGACATCTTGCTTGACGAGTTTGGCTCCTAATTTGCTAGACTGAAGCAGGGTTGAAGATCTCAGTTTAGAGTTACCCTGAGTTATGTGGGACCATTCGGTATGAAGTTAATTAAATACATTGTGTATAATACTACAAGAAAACTGACTGCAATTAAACAAACAGCCTTTTGTCATCAGGAGCAACTTGATCCTGGAATCGATGGTCAATCAACAGCACTTCCTGTGACGGAACATTTTAACCACTTTAATTGATGTGAAATCACATAAACTACAATTCCCAACATGCAGTGTACCATTTGCTAAAAAGCCTTAACTTTATATTTTTCGAAAACTTAATGAAAGTTTTCAAATCACGTTGTCCCCTAACACTTACATTCTTCTCAGTGTAGTCTGGACAAGATTAAATAATTATCAACTTCTGGGAAACATTTAATAAACAATTGCTGGAAACGCCAGCAGATTACTATTAGATATGTTTCTCATTGCAACCGTTTCAGCAAACAGCTGGAAGATAGCTCTGTCAGAGCAGTGTTAAACCCACGAGCAGATTGGTTCTCATTAGCGAGACGAGTCTAGCATTGTTTACGTCAGTGTAATGAATTGACCTTGTCAGAGTGGGAACTAAACCGAGCGACATGCCCAGCCAAATCTCAATGTGTCTCAGGCAAAATGCGCAACTTCATCTTTTGCAAAGAATGGTTTAGTGAAAAAACTAACTCATACATATCACAAAAATCCCACTGACAGACATATTCAAAATAGGAAAGCAGGAGGAAGCAAACAGCACAATGTGACCCGCGAGAGGTGAGGAAAAGTTAGTATTTTTTTCTTCTTTCTCGGCTCAGCTCTGAATGCAGCCTTGGCAGCCAAGAATACTTCATCTTTTTTTCTGACAGATTCTTTCACTCTCCTCACTGAAGGCACTAAACTCGGGGAACTGACAGGCTTCTCTGTTGACTCTGTGAATAATCTTGACGCTATGGATTATCCCCAAGCAGCTGTGGGGAGCACAAAAGCTTTCCCTCGAACATAGGAAAAAAAATACCGATGCAGCCCGGGGCAGATTTTATTTTCCATCTCTCTAGTGATTTCAAGAGCCAGCCGGTCTGGAAAGCATTGCATGTGTTTGTAGGAAAAGTAAACACTGCCAAAATCAACAAGTTACTTCCTCAAGGGGCTGTGGAGAAAATTAGTCTGCAGATTAAGACAGTTCAGTCTCGACATTTTGGAGTGCAGTGAGCTCGAGTTCCCAGGTTTTACCCCAGAAAGTTTGAAAAGCTGTGATAAATCTCCTTGGAGAAATTATGCAATGTATATTCGAGCGGTGAAGTAAATTAAAAACGACCTACCCTATAAATATATCCTGGCAAAGGCATTTGAAAACGAAGGAGGGGGCCGGTAGGCCTTGCCAGTGGTTTCCTTTGCACCCGGTCAAATAGTTGAGCTTCGACTGACTCGACTAATTCTGGTGACGGATTTAGTAGTGATTAGTATAGTGTGAAGTGATGTCATATGTTATCGCCTGCCAAAGAAATTGCAGAGCATGTGAAAATCAACTACATTCAAAAGCTATTACAGAAACGTACTAGCAGCTCCTAATAGCCTGCTGCCTGTGGCATTTCACAAAGGGCCATTCATTCTATTTCTACCTAAATGTGTTTATTAAATACCTCGAAAATTAACTGGAAATGCTTGCAGCTGAAAAACATCGACAAATACATGTATTGCTTGAAGAAGGTCTGCTTAAAGTTTTTGAAGAAAGTCACAAGTGAAATGTGTCAGTCATCAGAGGGGTGACATGGAAGCATGCTTTGAATGATTGTGTTGGAATGCCGTCACTATTAAAGGTGGATTAGCACTGCTTGACCCTCGACCCCCCCCCCTATCAGAAGCACTGACAGATTATTGTGTTTTTCTCATGACAATAACTCTGGGATACGAGATAGCCGTCCCGAGTCACCATCTGGCTGGCCCATCTGAATACAAAGTGTGAGGCCTGAGATTGGAGGATGTGGAGGCTTCTTGGTGTGTATCTAGATAAGACAGGTGTTTAATGCCTCCTGATGGTATGATTATGTGCCAACTGTGGATGTAATATATGTTTTTTGTTAAATCTCTAACATGTGGAGAGCGTGGCTAGCGAGACTTTGAGTTTCAGACCATGGACTGTTCTGCTGGGGCATAGTAAGAGACCAGGACAAAAGGGAAAGTGAAAGGGAACCATAGCAAACAAGAATTGGAAAATACAATATACCTGGCTTTAATGTGTTATTGCATACACACACAAGCATCCACAGATACACATAGCCTACTTGTGTAGTGTCTCTATTCAACCTGCTTCTTTCAGTGTCTTATATGTCATTACCTTATTTCTTACTGCCAACGTTTCTACATGACAACACTGCTACAGGCTGCTACAGGCTTATGGAACCAAAGAACAGCACACAAGCTTGGAGAATAAGTGACAGGGCCCAGATTTGGGGGCACCAAATGAGACAGTTGCACTAAGACACAGCACAAATAGTCATTGCACATTTGCACGTACTGGTGTTTGCATACATTAGCACATTAAAAGCAGCTATCTTGGTTTTGCCAAAGCTTGTTGTCAGTGTGCTTGAGGTCTCAAGGTGTTACTCTTTTCATCTCTGCTTCTGCATGAGGAGGATATTTAGACAGATAGATATAGACTTAGCCTATAAATGCTATCGAAGGAGCCTTCAACTTACAAAAGACGTCATTCCTTATGCCCCAATACTACCACTTATCGGGACACCCAGAGGTAGGGATTTTGTAACAGACGTAGTACTGACGCCCTGGACTGAAGTAGGAGTGGAGACGCTAGGAGACCTATTTGCGGATGCTGCCCTGTTGCCTTTTGCTGCCATGGCGGCGGATGCTGGTTTGCCGGTGGGTCAGTTCCTTCTGCATGCAACCACCTTGCGGACGCTGACACCAGCATGGGGATACTTGACAATTGAGCCACCGACACATCAGTTCTTACAGTATCTGCATATGAGGTGGAGAAGTGTGGCTCAGGGGTTAGAGGCGGCAGACGCGGAAGCTGAGATCGGCCCTGGACCAGGGTTCAATTCCCCGCCTCGGCGGGTCTTGGGCTCAAAAATTCCACGGACTCGTTAATTCTCGCTCCAGTGCCTACTCGACTCACGAGTTCACACTCTGCGACTCTGGGCAATAGCTTGCTTAATCTCCACAACGGCCCCTCGCGGTGGGATGCCTGGCTTTCACCTTGTGGATACCCTGCTGGGGTTATCTCACAGGGGAATACCAGGATGGGTTCCCTAAGCAAGCGCTTAGATACTGACCTCGCTTGGTGATTTGCGCTATATAAATACATGTACATTTACATATGATGGGGCGGGGTCACATGGGGTCCACTGGCTGGTGCAGGCCCTGCTTACTCATGTATTAAAACCACCACAACGACTCCTTGAGGCTGGACTGAGGACAAAGGCAGGCCCTGGGCCTATAAAGAATGGGAATATGCCTTAGCCAGTGCTACACACACATACCACGCAATTCACAATTTAAACTTATACAAACATTTATATTGCATAGAGCGTATATTTTGACAGATAAGATCAATAAATACTTTAACATCACCACCTCTGATTGTCGGAGATGCCATCTCTTAGATGCTACATATGCTATGGTCCTGCCCCCTGCTTCTGTCCTGTTGGTACAAGATAATGGAAACCCTCACTAACACCGAGGTACCGAATACATGGGAGGTTTGCATTTTAGGACTTTTCAAACGAACAAAAGCTAACAATGTAAGTTCTAGATTTTGGGACTTAGGCCTAATAACCATGAAACGATTGATAACCAAGAGATGGAAACACAAAGACCCTCCAGAGGCACCCCACTGGTTGAAATCCCTAGAGATCTGGGCCCGGGCGGAAAGCACTATTCTTTATAGGGAGGAAACGGCTGGGTTGCGTAAGTTCCCCATTGCACAAGCCTAGGACGATATCGTAAACGCCCTTACAAAACAAATACTGCACCACATACACCTCCCACGAAGTAGGCGGGAGATGATGCCTAGCTTGTAGCCTGGTTACAGTAGACTGGCTATAAACGCAAGGCGCCTCAGTCACAGCTGGCGAGATAGGCAATGGCCCCACATTCCATCATGACATTCCACAGACTTAACTACAGAAGCACGATACCTTACTGTCTGTATGCCTATGCACAAAACAGGAAGAGCAATCCGTATCTGCCATGCACACACGACCCTCGGCACGACTCCACTGGGAAGGCGCACAACATGCTAAATAAATGTTCCTTTATGTAATTGATATCTGCTTTTCTTTTACTTTTACTTTTGCTATTTGTGGTTAAAATGTTATAAATGAAGATATCTTGTAATCAGTTGTGATATTCACTGTTTATAGCCCATGCACTATTGTCTTTTGTGATCCTAAGGCTGAATTACGTACGGGCCACGCACCCCTGTAATAATTGTCATATCCACATATGGTCAATTACTGTTATGAGGAGGCGTATGTGATAAATGATTCCTGCCCCTCTATTGGAGGTGACAGTATGCGTGGGTTACGGACACCCATGTCAATTTGTACATGCACATGAACTCCTGCGATACAGATGCTGATCGTGCTATGGTCAACACATGGAAACGCCTAGAATGGTGCACATAATGGTTTAGCAACAATGATTTTATGAAAAGTGCGATATGTATCAATGATTAGTTTGTTTGTATCAGGAAAATGATACAAAATACAATAAAGATATTAAAAAAATAATGAGGTGGATTCTTTAGATCAAGATTTTGAAAGAGATGAGGGAATTGTCTGACCAATCCAAGTTGAGAAGGTTGGAGATGTGTAAGTGGTGTTTGTTTGTAATGACTGTGAGAACTTATATTGTGGGTAGGGAAAGTGCTGTAGTAGACGCCTGTCTGATAGAAAGGTTGTGAATGATGTGTGGTTACAATGGTATTGTTTCTGAGTGGAGGTTAAAGTCTCCCAGAAAAATCTGATCACAAAATGAGGTGCTGCAGATATGCAGTATACATTGTTCATCCTCAGTGGTTTAGGTTTTGTGTTAGTAATCTCCACAGTGAGGCACTGGAATCAGAAATAATGTATACAAATAATAATTTTGTCTGGCTATTTATTTTTAGGAATGCATAAGAAATTTGTGCTACGGTCACTGGTAAGAGTTTGGGAGAACTGTGAGGTGAATAATTAGGAATATCATGTGAATTGTGTCTCTAACTGGTTAAACGCACTAATGGAGAGCTACTTGATGTGCTGTCATTTTGGTGTGGCTAGACTGGACTGCAAGTGTTGTTTACAGAGGGATACTGTATCGAGAGGCAATTTTGACTTTTGGTTTTGTGTTTGATATTTGAAAGTGATGGAGCGGGAACTCTTAAATCTCAAACAGCAGGTGTAATCATCATTCAAACCCCGCCACTGGTTGAAGGGACCTTTTCACGTTGATTTGCAGAAAGGATTAGGAGCAAACATTTACATACATTTCCGTAAACAGTGGAAACCAATAGAGCTCCATAGGAAACAACAAAAAGATTTGAATACCTTTAAAAAAATTATTACCAAATGTAGCCAAATCAAAGTCTTTATTTCGTCAATAATTACATTTTCAGCATCATAATTACAAGTTCAAATGATTCAAAAGTCCATATTTCAGGATAAGGGAAATTAGAACATTAACATGAATTACATAAATAATACAAAATATCCAAAAAGTGCATTCCATAAAGGAAATCCCTAATCTTAATTATGTAGCTATAGGTTGTGAATGGGCTTTTAGGAAAGCAAATGAAATAAGGTGTCAGCAAATAATGGTCTCTGATGAGAGAATGTGAATGCTTAGGTATAAAGTCATTTCACTCAGGCTGTGGAGATCAGCAGAGGTGAGAGGGATCTTCACAGTTCAAAGTCAACAAGCTTCTTTGCCCAAGTCTAAGAACATGCACTATTAATATTATTCAACAAGGCACTAGTTGCAACATTACAGCTCTTCCTCAGTCTCCTCAGCAAATCATATTATTCCAGACTGTGAGAGCAAGTAAATTGCTCTCTTTCCCAGGAGAACACAGTGGTCCATGCATGGCTATGTCTTTGAATTGTTGCACTGGACAGATTGTCAGGTAAAGTCACCTCTTCCTGGGAATCGCTCTCCCACATTGGCAACCTCTTCTTCCTTTCAATTAGATCCTCACTATCAGTCATTTTAATACATAACAATAGACTATTCACTAGCTAGCAACAGGCATCTGAGAAAAACAGCGTCTGCAATAAAAAACACATCATTGCAGAAAACAAACAAGAATAAAATGTGCAGGCCTTACAGCTTCGAATGTGTAGAAGTCAACATTCAAGATGGCAAAAGAAATACAGCTAATGTAAGTTACTTATCGGGATAACTCAAGATCTGTCCATAATGGCTAAATGCAATCACCAACTACAAATTATGTGATTAATAATCCCATGTTATTTAGCTTGTAAATTACGCTCATAAATGCATTAGTTATGTAAATGGAAATTGTGCTTTCCCAATTCTCCCCTCTGATGGCTAGAATAGCCTTCACATGGAAGTTGCAATTTCCCAATTCCCCCCTCTGATGGCTAGGATAGCCATCACAAGCAAACACAAATGACTTTCCAAGGAAACCCTGTATTTCTCTGTTGAGGTCCTTCATCCTACCCATGGAGATTTGCAACTCCTTTATCTCCTTGTAAGCCTCACACTTTTTCTCTTCAATTTGTATTTCCTCCTTCATTTTCCTTCTTCCCCCCCTTTTCCATCTAGCTTGCAAACATCTAAATCCTTTATACAAAGCACATAAATAAATTAAGCAAGTGCCAATAATATAAATGGGTTCAATACAGCACATATAGTTTCATTACCAATGCTTCAAATCCAGCTTTCTGTAACATAAACCCCTTGTTCCTAAAACACTAGTTGCTTCTAAATACTCTAATTCCGGTTTAAAACCTGAAATAATTTAGCTAATCCCCCTATTTCTCTGCTCTTGTCAGGTATATAAGAACCTCAATGCTGTACTTCCAACAATGTATAGACTCTGTCTTTCTCTGCTAACAATATATCTAAAGCAATTAGATCTTGCAAAACCATAAGAGCTACTAATTCTGTATCTACTGCAAACAAAGCTGAAGACGTACTGGTTTTTGACTCATCCACTACTGGAGAAAGATTCCCAATCTTCTCTCCAGTTAAGACTCCTCCTAATACAGGAATAATGGCCCCAACAATATCTCCCACTAACTGTGAACAATCATTAGTACTAGGTCTAGATCTGTGAGGTAAATTCTTCTCAAAACTCTCTAAACTATTCACATGTTATATTATCGGGAACACTAAAGCTAAGTAGCATTTAACTTTCTAGTAAGCAGGCAGTTGAAAAATAGGCATCCTGTCTGCAACAAAATTTACTGTAGGAAACATTAGATCCTCTCCTGCAAGAATCTGAACAGGCCCTCCAAAAAATTCAAATGTGAGGTCACATCCACTTAAACCTATGTGTTGAGTTCTAGTGTAGGTCTTTCTTTTGCAAATGCATAGCTTTCCTTTCTGCCTTCTGTCTAGTTTCAATCAAAGACACATCCTCTTTTTTTATACACCTCATCCTACATTTGCCACACATGCTTTAATATAACTTCCTTTTCTATTGCCTTCTGATACAAGTTAGCTTTCATTTCTTCTAAAGACTTAATAAACGTCTCTTCTAGTGGATTCATAGACCATGTCAAAATGCGTTCACATGCCTTAACGCTTAACACTTCACCTCAACTACTAGGAGACCGAAGGAAATACCAAGCTGTATCCATTTCCTTGGCTTTTGGTTAAGGGTTCATTCTCTAATGAGTGAACATTTTTAAAAGAATAAAAGCATAATTGGAATAAAATATTCTCATATTTCAATTCCCTAGAGTGTGTTCCCTATCACTACTCAAAATGTCGTGGTGTATTGGAAAAATGTAATAAAAACCATCATAACATGAATCCCACCTAAAAATAACCGAGCAAAGTGTGAGAACGGAGCTTCACACACGCCAGTGGGACGCAGCAGGGGGGCTACACATTGGGCAGTCACCCCAGGGGCACGTGATCAGTGTACCAGTGTGAAGACGGTTGCAGATATGAGGAGACTTCGCAACCGCTTAGTTTTAGGTGAATCTTATGTGAAGTTGATAATTGGAACCCCCAACAGCCCTGAAGAAGTTGCTTGATGATTCAGCAATGAAACATGTTGGCAGTAGAGAGTTGATTATGGGTTGATGAAAAACATTTTTAATTGGGGAAGCTTACAGCATTCAATAAAGTTATGTCAAGCCAGTAAGATTCACCGGTTTTTAAACTGTGAGAATTCCAATTGGCACTTATAAAATCTCCAGGCACTGATAGTTTACTTATATTTACATTCTTACTATCTTTCTTTACTACATTGGGTTTGAGATTCTTTCAGAAAGAGAATACACACTTTTCTATTTCTACATGGAGAGAGAGTAACCTATGAAGATAAGTGGGTATGGTGGCGAGTTCCAGCCAGCAACCCCCTTGGTGTTACTACCGTGAGGTGCACTCTCTCTAATTAGCATACATCCTAAATTTAAAGTTGCTCAGGTTTAACAAGCATTTGCAAGCTCTGTGAGATCCAGATATGAAGGAACTAATCCTCCTCAGCTGAGAGAGATTTATTCTAAGAAAAATGAATTAGTAGGGAAATCAGTTGTCTCTCGTATAAACCCTATTGGGAAAGTTCATTCATTTCCAATTGACCAGTTCCAGTTCATGGACAGAATTGTCTTCCTCTGTCCACAATGCAGCATCAATGCCACAGCTGCTCTGACATGAGCCCATTTCAACCGAAAAGGTTCCACTACATTAGCACACCAGCCGGCAGCACATCGCAAAATTTCATCACAGTTCTCTTTGTTTCTGGATGTCCCAGTCATCAGCCTATATACCTGCAAGATGGGTAAAGGGGGACACGCCCCATAGTTCAAATCCTAGGCATCTCTTTCAGGTTTAAACCCCTTGATATCATCAAATTTGAAGGATCACTGAGTCCCATTGGTTGCTCATGATAGGATAAGATGATGTAGTAGGTAAAAATATACAGATCCGGAAGAATTTTGTAATCCATTACTCGCCATTTTCTCAGAACCACTGTAGACTAGTCATTAGATTATTTGTTGCATTTAGAAAATCAGCCATTTCATGCTCTAATCCCTTGTCTGTCTATTCTCAAGTGTTTGCTCTAGAATGTAACACTTTTGTTGCAAGACTAGTAAGGCAAGCTACTGTTATAATTCGCAATGTACCCCAACATAGGCCTGGGTAGTCACCTAACATTTTACCTGCATTTACCCTGTCATTGTACTTAATAACGGGTTTGGTGCTGACCCTTTACCTAGTTAGGTGCTGCATAAATGTGTGGTTTACTCCTATAACTAGCCTCTTTTTTATGCAGGAGGATTCTCAGAAACACAGCAGGATTACCATTTTCTGGATAATAAGTATGTATAAGGTTCATCACTATCGTCATCCTCGGCTGACCTGACATATCAAGGTAGAACCCCTGAGGGTACCTTTTGGGTATATATACACCATATCTTGGCTGGGGCTGGCAGAGGAGAAAGATTTCTATGCTGACACACTGACATGAGACACTGAGGTCCATGCGAGCAGAAACTGCAGCACGCAGTGATCTGACATCCCTCTCTGGGTGTCCAACCTGAGACCAAGACAGGGTCCTTCATTCTTTCACTGCAGGTATTGCGATTGGATTTATCCTAGGGGGAATCTTGGCTATGCACCTACATACATGCTAGGTATATTTAGGTACATCTAGTTAGGGTTAGCATCATAGGAGTACACATTATTACTGTCATGTATTTATATGCCTGTATATATCCATTGTTTAAGTACTATGGTAGAATCTTACCATCTATTTACTTTGTTGGTGCTTATAATCGTATACATCTATTTCTGTCTTATGGTTGTCACAGCACAAATATTTTACACTAGAATGACACTGGTTCAATAAATGCTTATTTAAATTGTCCCCATCGTTTATTCTGTGTATCTCTCTGAGACGAAGTGAGCACAAATGACTGAGCGAAATGTACTGTACTGTTTCCACGATCACTGAGATGTTGGGATTGTCAGGTTCGATTATTGCCAGGAGCTATTCACTCCTTGGTAAGAGGGGCACATAGTGGCACTGTGAGCTAGCTGGTCTATAGGCAAGCATATCCGGTGGGGGTGTCTGGAATCAGTCTGGACCTTAATCCCACAGTTTATGTTGCCTAAATGCGTAGATCCTATATAGAATTATAGGAACTACATGATACTACAAATGTCAAAGAAGGTTATTGAGAGTTAAAAAACAAGTGGTAACTTTATGAAAGGTTCCTGTAGGCTTCAGACTATTCACTTAATAAGTTCATACTAGGAAATGAAGCAAACGTATGAAGCCTTCGTGAAATACAGCCAATGCATAATGAAATTGTGCTTAATTATGAATCTTGCATTGCACAGAATAGTGCATTAATTTCTTCAATTTAGCATATTTATATCACTTTATTATTGAGTAAGCACTGAGAGAGGGAAGCCTTCCTCCACACTACAAAACAGAGTAAACATTTTACTGTAATCAAGCATTCTCATTTCCAGAGTATGACACAGAGCTCTAAGAACTCTTTTAAGCAAAGGTTGTGCCATGGAATCTGGCCAGGTACATCTTTGTGCATTAGCCTCAGTAAAGGCTTGGCCATAAGGGAAAAGTGGGTATCCACTGTCTACTTTAGTCCAGTATTCCCAGCAACATTCGGACTTTCTTCTGCATGTTAGGTGAATCTATTTGCAGGATGGCAGTAACTCCCTCTTGTGACACCTTCCTTGCTCTTTTACTTAATGAGATGTTCTAGGTACAGGCTCTCTTTTTGACAATACTACGATTTGTTTGGGGACACCTTGCATCCAATATCTGCCAAATGATTCAACAATGCAATTGTATCCTGTTTACAGGCTTCTTGTGTAATTAACACCACTAACAGGTCTTCAATGTACTGAATGTACTGAACAAAAATAGGGCAATAGTACAGACTCAGGATTCTTCTTCAAGTTCTGATTGAAAATTGATGGGCTCTCGCTACTCCTGTGAACGTTTGCATCATGCCAGAACTTTATTCTGGAACTGAAATAAGAAAAGGAATTGACTTTCCTCATGCAAAGGGATCAAGAAAACTGCCTGACTCAAATCGACCACTGTGAACCACTCGGCATCACAGGGTATCTGAAATAACATTACAGACGGATTCTGTACCACGGGACAAGGAACAACAATTCTAATAATCTTTATTGGATCCTGTGCAATTCTATACTTGCTGTTCAGCTTCCACAATCCCATAATCCACAAATTACACAGGTTTCCAATTATCGCTTTCAAAATCCCCTGATGAATCATCGACTCAATGACTGGGGTAATTCCAGCCACTGTCTCGATGTGAAATTGTATGGTGGAGTTCTCGGATACTCAGCATTGGGTTATTTGTTATTCAGACAGGTGCTATGCCTTTAATAATTCCAATTAATTTTCCTGAAAAATCTCACACTCCAGGTTGTACAACACCACTAAATCAGGAGGTAAATCCTCCTTTGTCCTTACAGGAAACAGCCCTACCGCTGTCCCTTGTCTGGGCATTTTTAATTCAACATCCTCATCATGTTTTTGGAACTCAACATCATCTGGTGTACAGCAAATTTAAAGTGCACAAAAGATAACTCCCTAATAGGTTGACAGGACTCAAATCACATTCAACGATTTGGTGGTCTTCTTCAAATGAGACTACATTAACAGGAACTTTGTTTGATACATGGTTAGTTATTTGTTCATTTGTAGCACCTAGAGTTTGGATTTTCTTTCCTGAGAGGGGTAGGTCTGTGACCTCCGCCATTCAGTGGAGTGGGTAGTTGTAAGAAATTGGGTTACCCAAATCTCCAAGGGGTAGCATGGAACCAAGCGGGCAGGCCAAACTTCGGAGGACATGTGAAGCACTCACGCAGTACCCACAGACGACACACCAGGCACACCACAAAAGAGGCAGGACACCAGTTTGAGTTGGAAAATCAAAACGTAGTTTAGTATATCTCCAACCTGCAAGGCAAAAATACATCAACAGTGGGGTATACAACCTTTACAACCGAACTTTTACCACGCACTACCATTACAACGCAGTCATTACAACGCAAACCATTACAACGCATTGCCCTGGGGGGCGGTCTAGGATAGGGAATAAGTTTAATTTACTATCCAACACCTTCCCTAGTGTCCACGGGGAATGGAGTTGGAATAGTAAATTAAACTTTTCACTATCCAGCACCCCAAAGCGCTACGCGTTGTAAAGGCATGCGTTGTAAAAACCGCGTTGTAAAGGTATGCGTGGTAAAAGTATGCGTTGTAACATCATACATCCCAACAGTGGTATCACAAAATGGCGCCAACTGGCACCAGAGCCAAGTGTATCAAGGGGGATTATTTACATGGAAAGTAAGGGCTGAGTCTGTAAGTCCATGCTGAAATAAAGAAGGTGATTAAATTGACATAAAACCTGAGGTCACTATGGCGGGGCCAACTCAGGCTCTCATCCTTAGCAGTATAACTCCCACCCGACCCCTGTAAAGGAAAACTTCAGGGCATCACAGTAAATCCCAACAGACAGGAACACCTGTAATAAATCAGCAGTGGGATATAACCAGGGGCCTGGAATGACACGTCAGGCCAGCACCAGGGCAGAACACCTGCAGTAAAAGGGCACATTAACATTAGATATCGGTCTCATCACCTTAGGCCAGGGAGATGACCATCTCATCAGGGTAGTAGGCACCTTGTATGCAATTGAACCTTAGGCATATACATTATGCTGTGGCATTAGGCATTTAACCATAAGCATTTCAACACTGGCGCATTATTCCTGAGCAATACCCTGGCATCTAACGCATTGTGCACCTCACCAGTGCGTACATTCGGCTCCCTCAGGCAGGTATATAACATCCGCAGGGGCCCACAACCTTAGTTGTCCAACAGCCTGGAATCAGCGTAGGATCACCTAACAGGCGTGAAACATTAATATGCATTGGCATCAGTAACATTAACAACAGGGGGTACCCTTAAACATTTCCTTCACCAGGTTTCCGTAATAACTGGGGGACCTCTGGGCAACCCATACAGCAGGGACCTATATCTTCAATAGGGGGGGGAATGATGCTCTCCACCCCAAAAATATTCAATGAGGGCAATCCCGAGTTATCTGGTGGGGCAGTTAAGTGCAGGAAAGTCAGGACAGTTCAATCATTCTGGGGCCCAAGTTTCAGATGCCCTCTGCCAGACGGGGCACCTGATAAGGCACAACAGTCCCCGGAGGAGGGCACCGGCAATGTACCCCATTGCCCCCCTTCACCAACTTAAGACAGGCCCCACTCACCGGCAGCACTTGATGCTCCCTGTGGGGCTCAGCTCCTCAATTCTGCGCAGGCCACTCGGGGCCCACAAGGCCTCACTCAGGCCTGTGCTGCCCAACCGGGGCTTCCTCTCCACTACGGGTGCCCCGCGAAACACCTCCGGCTGGCTTCAGGCCTCCCCCGGGCCCCTCCCCTTTCTCAGGGACCCGGGGCTCTCCACACTAGGAAGCAGGGCTCTTGTCCGAGGAGGGGGCAGGCACCGGCAATGTGCCTCGAGCCCCCCCCTTTCCGCGGCGTCACCCGGGCCCATCTTCCTCACGGGGGCCCGGGGGGTTCAACACGGCCTCTGGGCGGCACAATCGGGGTTCCCTCGTCCTCACGGGAGCCCCGCAGTAACTCTGCTCCTCCGGCCGCCTCGGGACGGGAGGCGGGGCTGGCACTGACAGTGTGCCCCGGCCCCGCCTATCTCACCGGCCCCTCACTCAGGGGCACAGACCGGCGGGGTGGCCTCCTGCTCCGGTCGCTCCCAATTGGGGCTCCCCCTTGACCACGGGGGCCCGCAACGGCACTTCACCTGGGTCCCCCTCCCTGATGGGGACCCAGGGCTTAGGGTCGGCTCTCCTTCGCTGGCTGCCTGGCCGGCAGCCAATCCCTGCGCGGCCTTCCGGGGGCACGGCCGTGCAGGCCAATCCATGCGAGGCATGGCTGGGGGCGTGGCGGAGGACGTCACCAGCGCCCCAGACACGTGATGCGGGTCAGGCCGGCTTCAGGGCTTAGCGCGGCCCTCTTTTCACATCGGCGGCCCTCTCCTGGCACCGGGGGCCGCCGCGACGATGCACACAACAGCGGGGGGCTCCCCACGACAGCGCCGGGCCGCAGCGGTGATATTGTCAATTTACCACCGGCGCAACGCAGCGCCACGCTCCTCGGGCGGCGGCAGTGATATCGGCGGCACCAAGGGGTAGGCTCCCTTCTATTTAATTATTTATATGGCGCTATTCACAGCGCACCATTCCTCTCTCGGCCCACACAGTTCTCAGGGCCAACAGCACTTTGGCGCTTCCCACACACAGCGCTTTTGTAGCACAGCACCTGGCAGCACACCTCACAGGGGGGCGAACAGTTCCACAGTCAGCCTCAGGGGCACACTCCTCACCTCCTGGGCGCTTCTTCACGCAGTGCTGGCGTGGAACCCGGTCCAAACAGCGTCAGTGACCTGGGTAGGGGCGCTCCCTTGTCAGGGGCCCAAGGGACAGCAGGGGGGGGGGTTAGGGGTGCAGGGCCTAGTTCACAGGCCCATGTGGCAGTAGCACCTCGCAGCAGGTCCCCTCTCTTTCTTGTCCCAGCTCTGACTGACTCTCTGGTGGCACATCCACCTTACTTATACCCTCCTCCCAGGCAGTGCCAGAACCTTCTAGAATTTTGGCAAAGCTGGCCTAAACTGGCTCAAGGGGAGGGGGTGAGCACCCTGGGTGCCAGGCTTTCCCTCCAAAAGCTAGGGGTGGCTGGGTAATATTATCTAGACCGCTGACCTATGCCAGTCCGGTGACAAAACCCATGGCCATGGCATCCATTTTAAACACAGTACATTTCAGTCAGGTGCATTTTACAATGGGGGAAATTTACAAGTGCTCACACCATTACATGACTTTTCAACACAGGGCAACTCCTACCACACATGGCCTATACAGGTTTATTACCATGGGGGAGACATCCTAGTCAAGGGGGTCAAAAGCGAAAAATTTCAGGGGAGAAGGCCAAGTCCATTAGTAGTACTGTTGTAAAATCAAAATGACACTTGATGGCCTTTCACCTCACCTTCTGCTAATGGACTACTTTGTTCTAGCTCCAAGACAGCACCAAGCATGCAATTATTCCCTCCCCTCCGGCACTGTCATTGTTATTAATCAGAGTCAAAACTCCCATTCTCTGATATGGGGCACTGTTGACATGGATTCTGATTCTGGAAATGATTTGGGATTGCTCTTGGGGTTTAAGTCTCATTGAACCTGTGGTTCCCCATGCTCTATGAGGGCATCAGAGCATGTAGGACCTGCACCATTGAGGCTGGTGACTGATTAGAACATTGCTTTCTCTGGACTGGGACGTTCTGCATTTGGGTAGAATTTACATTCTGAATTTGTCCATCACTGACTGCACAACGGAGGTTTTGATGGCATTCCAGTTTTGAGTGGCCTAAATTATTACAATATTGACATGGAGTTGACTGCTTCAATGTTGCTATCTGCACTCCTGAATTCGGATCTTTAGGAACACTGCGTCTCCTACCAAGTGGAACACCATTTCCACCTTGTGCCATTTGACTTCCACTCCGCAATCCTACACCTTGCATCCCTCCAACATTTCCCACAAAGAGCTGATTTATTAAATTGTTTCTGTGCTAGCTTTGTTTGTTTCAGCATGAACCTTTCCTTCAGTCTCCTATGTTTCATTTCTCACTCATCAATATAGAACTTGGCATACTTCAAAAACTCATCCAACAGCTTGTACTGCCGACAAATCACATTCTGCTGGATACGCATGCTAATCTTTTTTAGCAAATAGAGAGTGAGGGTTAGTTGGATACTCCCAGTCCCCCTAGGATATCAATCTGAAACAAAGCAAAGGAGTAACCCCGCAGATAAAAAAGATATCAGACGAAAAGGTCCCTAAGGGGAAAAAAGTTTCCTTTTTAAAAGACCCCTCACTCACTAATCTAGTTGGTGACATGCTTCATCATAGGGGTCCCACCCAAGTGGCCGAATGCCGCCCAGATGTGCTTCAACACCTGATTACAGTGGAGCAGGATAGCATTATCAGCAGTGGTGGCTTCGGTAAACTGAAACATTATAAGAACTGCTTTAGTTTGAATAAGAGCCAGTTCTTTATGGGTCTTCCTTAGGGGCAAACTCCTTGTCAGTCTATGTTATTGCTTTATACTTAAGGCCTGATTTAGATCTTGGCAGACAGTTTACTCCATCACACGATGACAATTATTCCATCTGTCAAAATATAACCTCTTGGATGCTCATGACGAGCTGAGCTCGTCATGAGCCATGGCTCTCCGGTGCTCATGACGAGCTCAGCTCGTCATGGCCCGTGGAACGCTCAGGTGCGGGGAGAATTCCCCCGCTGTGCTGAGCGTTCCACGGGAGGCAATACACCTGTGACGAGCTGAGCTCGTCATGAGCACAGGAGCGCCGTAGCTCATGGCGAGCTGAGCTCGTCATGAGCATGCGGGCGCTGTGCGCACCCCCCTCCCCACCAGCACAGCGGGGGATTAACCCCCACAGCGAAGGGGCTAAATCCCATTATATCCTAAGGGATTTATATTTCAGCAGACAAACTATCAGTCACCACTGTGACAGAGTAAACCATTCGCCAAGATATAAATCAGGCCATTTTGTCTTTATTTGGGTTAATTTTAGAGGAGGCAAACATAGTAGTTTCTCACTTTGTTTATCTTATTGGCATCTATTCTTCATTAACAAATTCATTACTTTTTGCTTTCTGTAATGAATATATTTTTGGAAAAATTCAGTGCTTCTAGCCGGGAAACCTTGTGCTGTGCAGGTTTGCGTATTATCCTTGGAAAAGTCTTACCATGACTCTCTAGGACTCACAAAGATTCAGGAAGTTCAAATCTTGTGCATGAACCCACCTAATATGTTAATTATTCATAACCTATTCTGAAAGGAATGCTATGGAGGGATCTTCAGAGGGCTCAATTAGGGCAGCCTCCACTAATGAGGCAGAAATAGTAATGGAGGATATAGGAGGGTCCCAAAATCTCCTGACTGGGGGTGAGTGGTTGAAAAGTTTCAGCACTCCGTCCGTCATCTTGTTGTGTTTGTTGGGTCCCAAAGTCTCTTGACTGGAGGTGAGTGGTTGAAAAGTTTCAGCACTCCGTCCATCATCTTGTTGTGTTTTCTGGGTACCAAAGTCTCTTGACTGGGGGTGAGTGGTTGAAAAGTCTCAGCACTCCGTCCTTCATCTTGTTGTGCCTGTTGGGTCCCAAAATCCACCATGTCAATTGTCACAAAGCTATGTAGCACCACGAGCAAGCAAACACATTATTATCAGTAGCTATGAGACCATCATCTACTCATTACAGTGAAACTGTCTCTGTAGTGTGCAGAGTCTAACAACTAGAGAAAAATGACTATGCTAAATCTGAAAGACCAATAATTGCCCTAACAGTAAACAACCTTGGCTTTCTTAATAATCATTTCTTGAAATGAAAAGCTGGCAACAGGACAAAGATCACTTTATATAGAGCAGATCGGGTGGCTAGGTTGACTACTGCATTCTTTCTTGGGATATGTCTTTGATTTTATGGTCACAGGTTTTAATCATAGCAATGTCACTCAGCCTTTCAAACTTCCAATTTTAACAAAGTGAGTATCATGGGTCTGGGTAATCATAACAGCTATTATTAAGTACCAAGATGCCCCAAATAGTAAATATACCCTTTACATTTTGCATCCAGACTTTTTGCATGTTTCTCCCTTTCCAAAACATCCGGTTCGTGGATGAACTTCTAAAATATTCCCTGGGTGTCCACCTAAATCTCCCTTTCCTTGTCTGTCAGATGTTTACCAGTATCATCCACTGAAGGGTCTCCGAAGGTTAACCGAAACACCACATCCACATAATATACAATATCTTTGTCACGGACCGAGTCAAACTAATTTAAAAACTGGTTTAGAAATCTTGGCTGTGTATGTGGACCCATGTGTAATAATTAAATGGAATAGTTTTCTTTATTCCAAAAGATATTATTGTAGCGGAATGTTATCAGTCAATATGTTTTGTAAATAACCTGCCACCAGAAGGGGGTCTCTTGATGCTGACCATAGGATAAAAGTTCCAGATCTCTGATGGTCCAAGTTATAGATTTTCTGCTGGACAGAACCTCAGTTCTTGTCTTTTAAGGACTCTTTAGTCTGACCCACTGAGTCAGCTTTATGAATCGTCATAAATATACAAAGGGAAATGTCCTTATGAAATGTGCCAAGTTTGATTACCGATAGCTAACATATTTGTATACCCTTGTTCTTCATAGAAGCATGGATGCATTGATATTGATAATATGTTCCCCAGCCTACCAATAGAAGATTGTTTTTTTTTTCTATCCTGATAAATCCCCGGGTCTTGACCAAGATTGGACAGACGCTGGAGGTGGACCTCCTGGAACAGAACGTCAATGTTTTTAATGTCTTGTTATATATTGGAGACTCACTAGTGGATCGTTCATACAAGGCCCCTCTTAGGTCATCCCAGCACATTAGAGAGTCTCATTGACCATACATCTCTCATGAAGAATGAGGGTTGAGTTTTGATTCTGATAAAGAATGTTAGTTGAGGCCTGTCAGACTTGGCCTTCTCAGCAAGGTCAACCCCCACCCTTTTTGCCTTCTCCCCTCCTAATTTACAGAATTATATTTTGTTGGCCTCAGGATTCTGTGAACTTTACCACTGCTAACACGTGGTATAAAGCTTGTGCTCGCTCCCTAAAACATGGTAAAATTGTCTGACACTGAATTGGCATATATATTTAATCATAAGACTGTAGAAAGTGGAAAACTGTATACCCAGGGCTGGTAAATGAAATGCTACTAATGGGCCTGCAGCACTTATTGTGCCACCCACTTAAGTAGTCCCTTAAAACTTGTCTCTGGCCTGAAATTGCAGCCAGTATGCAGTTTCAAACTGAAAATCGAACCTGGCAAAATAAACACTTTGCCAGGCCTCAAACTCCCTTTTTGATACAAATAGGTCACCCCTAAAATAGACCCTAAACATCCCTTAAGCCAGGGTGTACTACATTACAAAAGTGTGACGTGGTTTTTAAGTTTTACATGTTGTGGTAAAGAAAACCTCTTAAATTCTTTTTTCCACTATTGTGAGGCCTACATCACCCATAGGATAACGTTGGGTTACCCTATTACCTCCAATTGGAAATGACGTTTTTTTTGGGAGTAGGTAGGAATATCATGTTTGTCTAAGAAGTGGGTTTGTAAGTCACAATTCTGAAAAGGCCGCTATTTCAAACTTTGCATTTTTTGTCCTTAGCATTTGGCACCTGTAGCCTGTTTCCTGGGTCACATGACGAGGTGTAGTTGGCAGTTGGCAGTTGGCAGTTGTGTATTCCTCTCCAACAACCACACCATAGAGACAATGGATGCTGGCAGGATGGGTAATCCAAAAAAGGTGGCTGGGAGGATCTGTGCAGAGTCCAACTTGCATTTCAAAGGCACTGCTTCAGCTCACACAAAAATAATTTCACACTGGCCCATTGTGACTGTAGACAGATGGGACCAGGGTAGTGAGGCTAGAAATGTCATACACTTCTGTAAATGGAGAAACCCTAGAAGTTTCTTTCACTTCAAAGATGGCATCCGGTATACAGTTAGGACTCTGAGACCCACTGTCCTTAGCTACAGGTACATAACATGTCCAGAGGCCCCACAGCAACTACCCAGCTGACCTGCTGACCATGTCCTGGACCCTTGTTGTGCCATCAATTGAGCTCCTCCTGGAAAATAAGGAGATGTTCTGAAGGTTTGGCCTCATAGTGATCACAAACAGACTGCTTTGAACCAAGATCTTGCCGCCCACACCAAACTGCAACATGAAGGTTCAGTGAACTCGACTCTTTGCTCTAAAGCAACCTCCAGCGATGATCAGCAATGGGAGAGCTGTGCATTGCACCACAGCATGGACAGCCCAACGTGACCACCAACAAAAAACTCTAGCAACTAACAACTGCAATGCCTGATAGGATCTTTACACTACAGAGATGACCGTCCGCAATTCCTGGGCTACTCTGCCCTACAGCGATGACCATCCGCAACATTCTCCCTGCTCCTCGCGGCCTCCTCCATCGCAACCTGGACTCTTTGCGATGGTTTTTTAGAAGGTATCCTTTTCAATGGGGCTGACCTGGTTCCTGTATCCTGCCCGCCCTTCATCTAGATAGACCCGAATTTCACCCAGTCTTGCACAACCAGAGACCCACAAATTGCGCTTTGCTCTTAAAGGTACTATACTTTACACATTGTCTCAAAGTCAAGCCTGACTGATTTTGTAGCAAACTTGCAGAGGGTTGAGCACAGGTAAATTAGGTAACGTTTTGTGGTTCACACCGACAAGTACTATGGCTGGTACTTGGGAAGGGCTCACACCCCCTTTACACACAACCCCATTTCTCACAAGGCCATTTTCAAAATACAGATATCTAGGCTACTGTAAAACCTGATATATTTCAGGAAGAAGTGGATTTCTTTTAGGATGCTTTGTTCAACCAAAGATTACATCTCTCCATCAAGTTGCTCTCTAGTCTTTCTGCCAAGGTGTTTCCTATCGGGTCAGTGGTTTCTACAAGTGACAGTTGTGTGAGTCGGTAAAGAACCCTGAGGAGCAATATATGCGCCATCAACAGAAATTATTTTCTTGTCCCACTGTTCAGTTTAGACATTTCTCTCTAAATGGCATTACACAAAAGAAAAGTTATTCTTTTCTATCTAATCTATCAGCATGCAATATCTTTATTTTCAACTAAAAAAAGAGAGGTTTACTATGCTCCAAGGGTGTGTAATTCTAGTTCTGCCCGAATATGCTCATTGTGCATCATAGTGTGAACTATGCTTACTTTATTGGCAACTGCTTAGATAGATCTCCAGAGAAGACGCTGTTAAGGCTACCTTATCAGATAAGCGTCTAGGATCCATTACGATTGCAAAAAGAGCGTTTGGCAAAATTCATGGTATATCAATAGAGAAAATTAGCATAAGGCTCAATTAGATGCAGCAATGAGTCTCACATGAAGCAAAGTCTCAGAGCAAAAATATTCTACGTCCAAATTAAGAGACAGACTAATGTGGGTCCCCTCTCTAAATTGGGACAAACCAGACGACAATCTCACCTCCAAAAATAAATGTTTGTATTATAAAATTCACAGTACTAATATAAATGTCTGCATAAAGTGACCATGTTGTTGCACAAAATTGACCAATCTGAATACAAAATGTAATAAAGCATTATATAGCACCCTCCAAACACCATCCCCCTAAATGAATATTAAACCACCTTTATTGACCCAATATCATTGAATGTGTCAGAAGAAATCTAGTTACACTTAAAACAATGACATTCTCATAAATGAATAAGCTTTGCAGTAACACAGGCATGAATAGCCTTAAAATGTAGCAAATTGTTCATGTGGAGCTTGATGCAAGTGATGGGTGGACAAATGAAAGCTCTCATCATGGCTGCATTTGAATTCAAGATGGAGTGTGAACCTAGTTCTGCCAACCACAGCAAAACACAGTTTTACTGAGTGCAGTGTTTTTGTTTCAATACAAATAGGTTCATAACAATAGGCACAAATAAATCCAAATCATCTCCATGAGGGCAGACGCTTTGATTGCTTTTATTCCAGCTTTACCAATGAGTTTCGGCAGCAGGGGCGGCTTTAGGCAGGTGCAAGCTATGCACCTGCACAGGGCCACCAAACCCAGGGGCCACCCCACCAATATATATCCTTAATATAATAATCTTCTGAGGATGGATACATATTGGTGTGGCAGCCCCTGGCAAGGATTTGGCGGCCTCCGGCTCTGTTCCACTTCCAAACACCCTGACCCCTCCTCATCACTGGCCTCCGCGCTCCGCCCCGCCCGGACCCCCTCTTCCGGGGCCCCCTCCCTACGCTCCCTGCCCAGGGCTACCATGAGCCTAGAGCCGCCCCTGTCGGCAGTGCATTAGGGTCTGAGTTTAGGGGTGTGAGAAACTCACATAATAACACTTTGAATAATTCGGTGACATTTTGGAAAAATGTTACTAAATTATGCACAATTACACAAAATATAAATGCTCACTCGCACTATGTTTTAGTGCGAAATGCTTCCTTCTATCGATTTTGGACGTGAGGATGCATTTCACACAAAATAAAAGTGGAAAAAAAAATAAAAGGACGACATACAGCAGCCGAATATGTTCTCGCATTTCGTGTTGTTCACGTGCTCTATTTTTTGCCACAACTGGTATGTAATTATCCACTGTGGTGTAATAACATGATTTCTGGAATTTTGCATAACAAGTGTATTGTGAAATTGCATGCGTTTACACATCATAACGGAAATTTTGCACAGGCCTGCCTTCATTCCTTTAGTTATGTGTCACCTGAATAAAATGCAGATAATGACATTTGAAACTTGCTAACACATGGTGAAATAAATGTTTAGTTTGCCATAGGTACATGCAGTCCCTACTTCTGCAAAATCATTTTTCCATCATTTGAAAAATATTTTCTGGCCCGGCTAGATAAATATGCTGAGAAACTATATCTTGCTTTTAGACTCAAACAGCAGAAGCAGAAAAAATGCGTCCCTGTCTTTCTCAGTGATTAATGGGGAGTTTAATCATTCACTTCATTACATGTCACAAGTCAGTGGGAGAAAAAAATGAAGTAGATCTGCCAGGTAAATACATAATGCCTCCCTTGAGAGAGAGCTAAACGCTGCAACAGATTGAGATGAAATTGGGACTTGTCATTTATTTCACATTTGGCCATTTTTCTCTCTTAATCTTATGGATTTAGCAGAGGGGAAAGTTGAGGTCTGCCTTGGGGAAATCTGCTCGGCAGAACTGCAAGCTTCAGACCCGAATCTAGGCCTTATGCAAGTTTCGCTGTGTATGTTTTTATCTAGTGGCCTGAATACCATGGCAAGCACATGGATTCTTATTCCAACGAGTGCATAGGAAGTCTATAGCAAATAGATATATAGTCATGTGTGTGAAAGCTACATATGTTTCCCCTTGTACATTCGCTGTATATTTACTAGCTTGACATACAGTAGAGACATGTTCTTCCTCATACACCGATGCCTCTCTGTTACATAAGATTAAGTATTATTGATGTAAATGGATGTTTATTTCAATTTCTAACTCTTAAATTTAAGGTCAATAGCTAATGAGGCAATGCGCCACATCATATGGTTGGGATACCCGTCACCCCCTCCCAACACACTCCCCAAGAATGGGAAGACGGAAACGGTTCTTGAACTTTTGGAAGGCGGGAGGGAGTTACCCTCCCGGCCGTATTTATTAAAATATGAAACAAAATTAAAACATTAAAATAACAGTTTCATATCATGTACAATTTCATTTACACATTACGATGTTTCTTGGCTAACCTTAACACATCTCTAATACAAAGGTTCTCCTAGCCGATTCTAAAACATCCTGTAAATGCATTTCTCAAAATTCAAATTGTACATCCTAACATTACGGGCCAACGGCAAGGTCGTAACCGGTGTCAGATCCCTAAACCAGAACTCCCCCCTCACTTGTGAGGGGCGGGCGCACAGAGGACTGTCCCTCTGTGCCAACTTCCAATTTCCCTTGTCTTAACGGGGGCCCCATATTTACTCGACGCCATCTTTAGTGGTCGTCCGAGGACTCGTGTGAGGTGTCTAGAAGGTAGCGTAGACCCCCCTCCCACCCCACACTGCTTACCACATCTGCCGTCGCAGATGTCCTGGCCCCGGGAAATTCCCAGGAGGGGCCCGTAGCCCCTCCTCCCCAGGGAGGGGCCTATGACCGCCTTCCCTTTCGGCGGCCCCATCCTTAGAGGGGACCGCCTCCCCGTTTGAGGGGCCAATGGCCGCCTCCCCCCGGGCGCTCCCATCCATAATGGGTGACGCCCCCACCTCTAGGGATCTTCCAATTACTGCTCACCGATCATGACCTTACCGCCCGACCAAAATAAATACGACATTTTTTAAACTAAAGAGGATGGAAAAAGACAGTCATACTGAGCGATTCAAAGTATACACTCCTACTAAGCACTACATTTAACTCTGCTGTCACTGCTTTGACGACATACATGCTGAAAGAGCAACCACTTTATTACATACCAAAAAATTACCAACTTTATTCGAAAACAACCTGAAAAAGAAACAGTATCGTGTCACTCGACTTTATTCCAAAACAAATCGCTGTCATCAGGGGCTGGTGGGTGGGTCAAAATTGGCTCCTTGTTCTGTCTCGAGCTCACGTGCAACGGGGAGGTGCGGCTTCTGAGCACAGGAACAAGAGGATGCTTCCTTGGATCGTCGCTCCTCTTATCCTCCTTCGGGCGGGCGTGGACCCTCCTCCAATCCGCCTACAGGGCGTGGCCAACAGTGTAGGTGTCTAAGACAACCCCTCTTGGGCGGGAAAAGGCGCGCCCCGGCTACGCCGCTTCGGGCATACCAGCCGAGACGCGCCTCCCGCCCAAAATGGCTTCCCGGGGGGATCGGGGTACTCCACCATACGTTCGGGGGGACCGAGCGGTCGCCCCTTTCCATATGGTTGGGATACCCGTCACCCCCTCCCAACACACTCCCCAAGAATGGGAAGACGGAAACGGTTCTTGAACTTTTGGAACGCGGGAGGGAGTTACCCTCCCGGCCGTATTTATTAAAATATGAAACAAAATTAAAACATTAAAATAACAGTTTCATATCATGTACAATTTCATTTACACATTACGATGTTTCTTGGCTAACCTTAACACATCTCTAATACAAAGGTTCTCCTAGCCGATTCTAAAACATCCTGTAAATGCATTTCTCAAAATTCAAATTGTACATCCTAACATTACGGGCCCTAAGGCAAGGTCGCAACCGGTGTCAGATCCCTAAACCAGAACTCCCCCCTCACTTGTGAGGGGCGGGCGCACAGAGGACTGTCCCTCTGTGCCAACTTCCAATTTCCCTTGTCTTAACGGGGGCCCCATATTTACTCGACGCCATCTTTAGTGGTCGTCCGAGGACTCGTGTGAGGTGTCTAGAAGGTAGCGTAGACCCCCCTCCCACCCCACACTGCTTACCACATCTGCCGTCGCAGATGTCCTCGCCCCGGGAAATTCCCAGGAGGGGCCCGTAGCCCCTCCTCCCCAGGGAGGGGCCTATGATCGCCTTCCCTTTCGGGGGCCCCATCCTTAGAGGGGACCGCCTCCCCATTTGAGGGGCCAATGGCCGCCTCCCCCGGGCGCTCCCATCCATAATGGGTGACGCCCCCACCTCTAGGGATCTTCCAATTACTGCTCACCGATCATGACCTTACCGCCACAGGCCGGATAGTTGACCGGCTATCCGGACCCCCCACAAAACTCCTACTTAAAGGTCATGGCTGCACAAACTCTTTAACCAAGCTACAAAGTCTCCTATGAGTAAAGCATTCCCCTCCCGGGACAAATGGACCCCATCCTCCAGATACATATGGTCCCCCCGGATACACCCATGAGGAATACAATGCAATGTACCTGTACGAAACAACCTACCAAGTTTGTTATTTACTTTCTTCACCGACTGATTTAAAGCTGGCACAGAAATAGCCCCCCGCCACACCTTCCGCGGAATCATGTGTGACCATGCAATCGTGCACCCCGGAACCCTTCTCGCCAACCAACTTACTCTGGATAAGATTAATTTGAGAAGTACTCGTCGACCAGTGGTCACCAAATCATTGCCCCCAAGATGCACTATGATTACAGATGGCGGTGACCTTGTCCGCCCTAACAAACCCTCCATAAAATTTTGAAACTGGTCAATACAGAGCCCGCCCCTTCCGTAGAAGGTCACCCTGTACCCGTATTCCCCAGCCATGTGAATCATGTCACCTGCTTTGAATACGTCTGCGGCACGCCTCGCGTATGAGTGGCCGACGACCCACACCACTCTTCCCTCAGCCGGTGATCTTTGACCACTGGTCCCCAGGTGTCGGGTCAACTGCACAGTCTGCCCCGCAAAGCCTGCTCGCGAAACTGAAAACCAAACAGAAAACAAGAAGCGTGAGTGCATGACATTAGCTTCACAACATGTGCAACCGCACATACCTCTCATAACAATTCGAGGACCAACACCCCAACTGTTTCACTTTATCCACACTCAACCCCCTGGCTGTAGCCTCTGTAGCAGCACCTATCCGGAATGAGTGGGTCCCAAAATCGCCCGGGTTCAAGCCCGCTGCCTCGATTGCCATTGTTAACACCCGCTGGAACTGAAACCTGGTCAGTGGGGTGGCGTCGGTATGTCTCAGCAAGCTCCCCCCCCATGATGCCGCCCTTTGCGCTAAGTACTCCTATACGCATTGCACTGGGCACATGTGGGACCCTAGCATGCGCTGAACAACCACACTGTCTCCGATCGCTCCCTGATCGGTTTTGGACTTGGCTATAGTGACTACCATTGTGTCACCTTTAATGTTATGTTATGTTATGTTATCCATTTATTGAGCGCGACAGCTGCCCCAGCAACGAGGCGTCCCGGCGCTGAGAACCACAACATAGCCAACTGAGGAGAAAAAGGGGGGGAAGGGGGAAGGGGAGGGGATTACAGAGGAGGAATGTGGATGTGTTCTCGACACAGCCCCCCCCCCGTATCCTGCGTGTTCCTTGCTACCAGTTCGCTTAGCCGCATAGCCCCATGGAACGCTAATGCAAAGGCGGCCCGGAACAGCACTGTCTCTGACTGAGATGAACAAGTCGCAGGGAGTACGGACATTAACTGGGACAACCTTGCTAGCCCTATCAGGCGCCTCTCGTCCTCTCTACGACCCTCAAGGCGTTGCCACCCGCGCAGCGCCTTCTTTACTAGGAAGGACGCTGTGGGGTCCTGAATGCCATGAGCCTGCGCCATGAACGCAATGGCGGCTCGGTGTCTATTGGCTGTTGCCACTGATCGGCCTGCCTGATGCAATGATACTAGAAATTTCAGGACATACTGTTCCTGCCCCCAATGCTCCCCCCTAGCTGGACCCAAAAATGCCCAATAGGAACGGAACGCCCCTTCATATGCCTTCCTTGTCCTGGGGGCTAGACTCTCTCCCACAAGGTTTTGTAATCCGGGGCACCGAGAGACCAGAGAACTTCGGGAAATGGTGCCGCCACCAAGTCCGCAGAGGGCAGATGGCCCCGGAAGGCCTGCATGTGGGAACGAGAGAGTGCATCAGCCGCCTGGTTTAGTACCCCAGGCACATGTTTTGCTCTAAAGTGGACGTTTAATTTCATACATAGCAGGACAATTTCTTTCATCAATCTCAAGATCAATTTGCAGCGTGCTGCCTGATTATTGATACATTCTACCACGGTCATATTATCCGACCAGAACACCACAGTGCGATCACGAAACCCCTCCGGCCATGTCTTCAAGGCCACTAGAATAGGGAACAGTTCAAGAAACCCAATGTTACCTGTGAGCCCACTCTCGTGCCACCATGCCGGCCATGTCTGTGCCGACCAATGATTACCAAAGATGGCGCCAAAACCCACACTCCCTGCCGAGTCGGTCCACAAACCCAGCTCCTCGGAGGAAACCGCTGGTTTGTTCCACAGGACACGACCGTTGAAATCCGCCAGGAATGCCAACCATATGCGCATGTCCTGGCGAACCTCTGCCGAGAGTCTTGTGCGGTGATGCCCTTCCTTAAGGCCAACCATGGCTTGAGCAATAGAGCGTGAAAAGGGGCGAGCCATTGGTATCACTCTAAGGGCAAAATTAAGCTGACCCACAGCCTGCTGCAACTGATGCAATGTTACTTTCGTCTCGTCAATACATGCCTCGAGTGAGGCCTTAAATTTCAATACCTTCTCTTTAGGCAAACGGAAGCACCCCTCTTCAGAATCGAGCTCAATACCTAGAAACTCGAGTGAAGTAGACGGCCCCACTGTTTTGCCCGGTGCCAGTGGCACGCCAAATATTCTCATGAGATCACAAAATTTACTCAAAGCCTGCGCACATTCCGTGTCCCCAGCTGCCCCCAGAAACAGAAAATCATCAAGGTAATGCATAACCTGTGTAAAGCCTGTGGCTCTGGTGAACGCCCATTGTAAAAAACTACTGAATTTTTCAAAATACGCACAAGAGATGGAGCAACCCATTGGCATACATTTATCCATGTAATAGCGTCCCTGGAACACAAAACCTAACAGACGCTGATCCTGTGGATGTACCGGGAGCAACCGGAACGCTGACTCAATATCCGATTTTGCCATCAGCGCTCCGGGCCCCAGGCGATTCAACATGGCGACAGCCTCATCAAAGGAAGCGTACTGCACCGAACAAACTCCCGGGTCAATTGCATCATTCACGGAAAGACCCTTAGGAGCGGACAAATTATGTATTAACCGAAACTCACCTGGGTCCTTCTTAGGGACTACTCCCAACGGTGAACAAACAAAATTATGAACAGGCGGGTTCGCATATGGACCCGCAACCCGACCTCGGGCCACCTCCTTTGCAATCTTTGCCTGTACTACCACCGCATTCTGTCGAACCGACAGTTGGTTTTCACACAGTGCTTCCCCCCGAAAATCCCCCGCCGGGATGCGGAAACCACATGAGAAACCGTCCCTCAACACCCCAGCGGAGACATGATCAGGGTATTCGTTCAGCCAGGGGATCATTGCCATGATGTCGATGGGAGTAGGTAGCAGCGCCCCTCGGCCGTCATTAGACCTGTTTGGCGCCGCCTCTGCCCCCTGTATCTCCAGTCTTGGCTCTGCATGAACTCTTGGGGTGTGAAGACTGTCCGCACCCTGCACACTCATGCCTGAACTTGCATGTCCCCTGTGGTCTAGTGCACTTGCCCCTGTTGAAGCTCCAACAGACCCCTTTCTTGCCAGAGTTCCCATTACTCTTTGTGTGCTGATCACTACCGGCGCCCGCTCGAAAGGGCACCGCCGGGGAATGGCGGGAAGGCTCTGCCCCATTCCCGCCAAACGAAGACGGCTTTGTCGGGTTTGACCTGACCTGTTTCTGCCAGGAAATGGAGTCGAAACAATCCCACGTCAGGGATGAGTCGTGCTCCTTGGCCTTACGAAATTTGTTATCATAACCCAACCATTGATCACCATCGTACGATTCATAAAACTCCATTATTCGTGTCTGGTAACAAGCCAACTCAGTCAATACCTCGGGCCTACGTTCCCCCATGATTGCAGTGAACATCCCAAAAGCCCTGGCCCAATTAGCGATTGTCTCATCAACTCTGAAACCCGCCATCTTTGCTCGCCATACACTTGGATGCAACAATTCCTTCTGATTTTTAACGTGTTCTATTTCATAATGATCAGTCAATAGCGAAAATATGTTCACGTATTTATCCGCCCATATCATTTCCTTTGTGGCCAACGGGATATGTTGTACCACCTTTTCCCTTCTTGAGGGTACTGACCCCTCCCCAGCCATTGGCAACGGCTTCTTACCCGAATCAGTAGCTGAACTCGCTGCTGCCGCTGTTCCAACGCCTGAAGACGGTTGTTCCGCGGGAACCTGAGGGGGAACAAAAGGACAAGGTGCCTTCGCAGCATCTCGCGACTGCCGCAACTGCTTCATTATTAGTTTGGCCTCTTCGGCCGTATCCCCTGGAGCTATGGCACCCTCATTATTCTTGCCCAACCACGCCGCCAACTGGGCGGCCAACTCGGGTGGCATATCCCCCTCGTTCACAGGTGTAACTACGACAGGGATCGGCTGTCCTGCATCCGGAATCGGAACTGGGGCCTCTACTGGCCTGACCGGGCTCGCCGGAGGTGACTCGGGAACCGGAGCCTCACCCCCTGCCGCCCTGTTCCTGGCCCTTTTACCTCTCCCGGCAGGGACTACCCCCGGCAATGCTGGCCCGATGACTTTCTTAGGCCGGCCCGTACCGTTCATGGCCGCCATCTGCTTCTTCATGTTCGCCATGTCCTTCACCAGCATACGAAGCATTTGGTCGGTGCTAACCTTCTTTCCGACCCTTTTGCCCGGCATTTTCTCACGATAGTCGACCGAAAGGTCCTGGAACCAAAGTTCGAAGCGCTAGAAGAGAAAACACAAGAATTACAAATTCTCAAAATTGGCTCCTTGTTCTGTCTCGAGCTCACGTGCAACGGGGAGGTGCGGCTTCTGAGCACAGGAACAAGAGGATGCTTCCTTGGATCGTCGCTCCTCTTATCCTCCTTCGGGCGGGCGTGGACCCTCCTCCAATCCGCTTACAGGGCGTGGCCAACGGTGTAGGTGTCTAAGACAACCCCTCTTGGGCGGGAAAAGGCGCGCCCCGGCTACGCCGCTTCGGGCATACCAGCCGAGACGCGCCTCCCGCCCAAAATGGCTTCCCGGGGGGATCGGGGTACTCCACCATACGTTCGGGGGGACCGAGCGGTCGCCCCTTTCCATTCAGAAGGCTCACCCCCGGAGCAGTGCTTAATATGAGCTGGTGGTACCGATACTCATTTTTGCCTTTTTGAAGACTGACATTTATTTATCTGCATTAGACATTTACCCTAGAGCATGACAGGGAAAAGTACAGAAAGCAGAAAGAAGTAGGAAGATATAGACGAAAGATCAGTCCCAAGGCAGAAAGCCGGAACCTGAACGAGTAAGAGAAAGGGGCAGAGAGTGTCTGGTAGTCTTTGAGGTGGATTAGGTACTATGTAGTGTGGGTATTCAACTCACTGACATTTACTCGCCTCAACTGCTGGCTTCTGAGTAGAGCTTTGGGCACCACCACACAATCCAGTTGATGGTTAGAAACATCCAGCAACCCAATTACATCACACTTTACTCATTACTGAGGGCCTTTTAAAAGGAGTGTTCTTTGCACTACTAGTAGAAGCAAAAAATGCCCCTTCGGAGCAGCATAAGTATTCTACAAAACACAAAATATTGTCAGCACTTACAATAAATAAAACTCAACGAAAAATCACAAATTTGCAACAACTGAGAAACTCAAAACAATCAATCAATAAAACTATCACTTTCACCAAATAAAGTGGATACAACGCTAAGTATCAAATTAGTCACTGCCTTGTTCAAATCATCAGCTAAAACTCATAAATATTCATAACAATATCCTTCTAAGCATTTTTCCAAAAATGTTGATGTCATAAAAAAAGCAGTTCAGTTCTAAAAAGTGAATCTCTGTGAACAGAGTTTGAGGCTTATATTTATTACTTTGCCATATCTTATCATGTCAAGAAAGTGTAAAGGACTTATTTAGAGCTTGGACAAAATTGATTCCCTCCAATGTATGGAGTACACTTTAAGGGCCCTATTCACAAAGGTACTTTTACATGAGTAGATCTCCTAACATGTAGATCCACGAATACATGTAGGTGTAAATCTCTTTATGAATGTAAGTCCCTAATTCTATGTGTACATGTACACCTAGCAGTAGACCTTTGAGACTCCACCCATTCATTTCAACTGATTTTATTATTAGTGTTCAGAAAACAAACAGTGTACAAATAATACATACTTCATTATATATGGTGGTGATACAATGCAATGATAAAATGCAGCATGGTAACATCAAAGTGCAAACCAATAAGACAAACAATAATACTACGAACCAATAATAATACAAAACAATACAATACATTTCGAAACAATAAGTGGCCTGAAAATATGTATACAGGGTGAATTTCGATATTATATTTGAGAATAAAGAAGATTATGAGCTGAGATAAATAATAATCATTACTTTCCCATGTGTGATATAATATGAGCATTAGTTTACTGTGCTGTGTCATGTAAGTGGAAGTAGGAGGAAAATCCACTGACGAATACTAGAAGGTGTGAGGGAATCATTACGATGAAAACTGCAGGAGAGAAGGATCTGTTTCCTATGGTTACCCCCCACTTTTTTATGTGTTTCACTGGTTTATCAACTTTAGTTTGGCTTTGGCTCTGCTAATCAGGACCCCAGCCTAGCTGTTCTCTCTCTAAATTGATTACATGTACATTAGGTACACACCAGATTGGTTACTGGGTTACCCCTGTGAGTCCCTAGTATATGGTACCTTAGGTACCAAGGGCATAGGTACCCCAGAGGCTTACCCGGGGCTGAAGCATTTATTATGCCACCCCTGGGAAGCCTTTCAAAATGGCACCACAGGTCTGAACTTGCAGCCTGGGTAAGGTGGTGTAAACACCCCTTACTTAGATATAGTATACCTATATCTACCATTTAAAACAGACACATATTAACCTATAAGTCACTCCTATGGCATGACAATCCTGAGGGCAGAGTGCTTGCTTTTATGTGAGAGGGTGCCCTAGGCATGAGCCGAGCCCCTCTGCAGCTTTCTGTTCTGTGATAAGGCCATAACATATACTCTTAAGGGCATTACAATCCTTGCGGTTAATGCTAACTTTGGTTTGGCTTTATCAAAACTTGTTGTGTTTGGCGTCAACCACTTTGGAATACTACCCCCCGCCAGTTCTGGCAGCGGGGGTAGCATTCCACCCTTCAAGAGGGAGAAGACATGTACACACTTACTTTCCCGGTAATAGTTTTAAAGAGCCTCAGGATCACAAAATGGATGCTGTTGCCACAGGCATGAGTCTGACCTCCTGCTGGTAGACAAAACTCCTGCAGGGGAGGTCTGGGCAATAGGTTTCCTGTCCAGGAAGGTGTCAGCACCTCCCCAGACAGGTTTTAGTGTTTTGGGGCAGGGTGGGTTGCATTCAGTGAATGCTTTTCAGACAGTGCCTGGGGCACACAAGTTGTTTCTGTGCATTTCCCAGTTCAAACCGGTTGCTGGAGCACTCAGCCCCAGCTCTGGCACAAAACTGGACAAAGGGGAAGGGGTGTAACCACCCACTTGCCAAGTCCTCCCATTGGTGGGACACTAGAGTTAGTCCAACCCCTAAACTTAGTATAAGTATGGGAACCCAGTCCCTAAGACTTTAGATTACCCTGGACAAAACTCTGAAACATAAATCTTGAACCTTCGACATTTCATATCGACTGAAAGATGGAAGAAATCTCCCTTGGGGTCAAGGAGTGACTCCCCTGTTCAAACAGGCACCAAAGAAGCATCTTGCTTGTCTGCATTTTCAATGCTCTCGCCGGATACTGAAGAATCTGCGACACAGGACACAGACTTCCAGACATCTCTGAGGCTGACACGAGTCCCCAGTGAAGCTGAGACCTGTAGTTATCACGAGAGACGTGGGACCGGAACTCCTGGACATCCTGCACATTTGCTAGGGCATTAACTTCCAGAGCTTACCTGAAGTTGTGCATTGGGATACTTGTAGTCCAAGCCCTGAACACCTTTTGCATTGAAGATTGTGGGCCTACACTCCACGAGTGTTCTGTGGGCCCACTCTCAGCATTTCCGCTTGAGGCTCCTTTGCGATCCCTAGTACGTCAACTGGTGGGTCCCCACTAAGGACAATCTTTTGTTTCTTGGGCTTTCCTGGTTGATCCATATGTGCCCTGACTCCCCTCCAAAGGGTGAGTCCCTCAGACTTTGCTGGTCTACACCAAAGCCAATCTTGTCATCTTGCGTGGGTTGCTGTTGCCAAGGCTTGTTGGGTCTAATCCGGATACCAATACTGCAGCACTCGACATACGACGTGGGACAGCTTGAATCCAGCTCCTGGTTGACATCGACACATCCTGGTCCTCGTGGTTGAAGAGTCAAGCTTTACCTACATCACCTTAAAGCACCCAACATCGGCTGGCCTCTTCTTGTCGCCATCCTAGTCACTGGCTAGTGACCCAGACTCTGTCCCCTCTGCTTTAAGGTTCTTCAGATCTCTGATCCACCCTTGGATCCATCCGGATACTTTTCCTCTGGTCGCCTGCAGCACTTCTTTGCAGCTCTCCATTGAAAGCGACGACGAAACTGGACACGAAAAGACAGCTATGCACCCGACTTCCCTGGGTGAGGTAACACGAGTACTTCGATGCTCCTGTTGGTCTTGACTCTCGAAGTGTCCAGTACAGAAGGAGTTCCACCATAGTCCACTCCGTAGTGTCCCTAATATTTAAACTTGTAACTTTAACTTTTCTCCACAGGAGTCAATGGTGAGTCGCGGCTGTGTTAAGACACTGCACGCGTCCCCGTGTGTCTCCTGCATCCCTACATTGGGTGGTTCCTGGTTGCCCCAGCCATTCTACAGGCCCTAGGCCTAACTTCTATCCCTCACATGGTTCTTATACCACTTTCTTAGTATATGGTTTGTGAGGCCCCTTGGGCAAAATGGAAACTGTGCTAATTTATTGTGTGCTATTTAAGTTCTTGTATTGTACTTTTGCCTCTAGCCTCATAAAGAGACTAGAGGGGTGTGTTTTAGAATAAATACATATATTTTATATATACCTGGTGTGGTGCTCTTTCATTTGATCATTCAAGAGATTATAGACTGGTAAAACAAGCTCCTTTACATTCCTTCAAGACTTAGGGCCATATGTAGGTAAATGGCATTTACGGAATCGTAAATACCGAATTTTACCGATTCGGTATTTACAATTCGGTAAATGCCATGTAGGTAATTATTCTGTAAATATTACCGAATCGGTAATATGCGGTAATTACCGAATCGGTATTTACCGATTCGGTAATTGCCATTGATTCCTATGGGCCTTGAGGCCCATGGGAATTAATGGCAATTACCGAATCGGTAAATACCGATTCGGTAATTTTACCGATTTGTCAAGGGGGACAGGGTGTCACTTTGACACCCTGTAGCACCCCTGATTTTGGCTTGTGTGCAATGTGACACACATACATGCCCTTAGGGCATGTATGTGTGCCACATGGCACAGGTGTACATGCACAGATGTGCATGTACACAGAAATTCGTTATTTACCATGCCATTGTATTTCATGGTAAATAACGAATTTCTAAGGGCCTGTGGCACTGTTTCCAGTGCCACCTACATCCCAAAATTCCGATTCTGTACATTTACCGAATCGGTACTTTACCGATTCGGTAAAATTACCGATTCGGTAAATATACAGAATCGGTAATTTTCAGGCCCCCTACATCTGGAATTACGAATACCAGTCGGTAACGGCCGAAATCGGCCGTTACCGACCGGTATTTTCCCACCTACATATGGCCCTTAGCCTGAAGGCTGCTCTCCACAGCTACCACTAGGATAGCTTTCTATAAAGGTTGTCTTAAACCTACCATCAATAAGGGTCATTTGGACTGGTGCAAGGTGCCCACTAGAATAGCGGACATCATATGCCAGGCCAACTTCTCACAAAAACTAATTAAGATAGTGTGTGACTGTGAGCATGTCAAGGCAGTTTGTTTGAGGCAAAGTAGTTATCTAACCTGTCCCAGAAGTGTCTGGCTGGCAATTTCCAAGGTGACTGTTGTAGACCGATATTGTCTGCATCTCTATTCTGCATGATCCAGTTAATCCAACATTTGAATGAGGCTTTGTGCATGTCTTTCCAGTTGTTTAGGACCATTTGTATTGTGGAAGTGATTAAGAGATCCATTCATGCTTTGTCTGCTTAGTTCTCTAGATCTATGTAAAGAAAGCCAGCAATTAAGGAGGCAAATTCTTTTTTTAGTTAGCAATCAAATAAGTTGGTAAAAACGTGAACACATTGTCCCAGAAAGCTAATCGGGCTTTGCAGTGAAGAATGAGGTGAGCTAAGTCGCCTACTTCTTCTTTACATTTCCAGGAAGTCGGATCTGGAAGGAAATGTTGTGTGTGTAAGTGTGCTGGTGTCCAGTAAGCTTTGTGGATGAGCCATAGTGTTGTTTGAGATAAGACAGGTGAAATTCTATGATAGGTAATCAATTTCCACAGTTGGGTCCACTGTGATTCAGATGGGGGCTAGAGGAGTGTTGTTCCCAGAACATGATTAGATTTTTGTTTAATTTTGAGGATTTAGGACATAGGAGTTTGTATATGTGGGAGACTTGATTTCCCAAGTTGTTAATTTTAGTAATGAAGTTGAGGAGAGACAGGGCTATTTTATGCAGCTTGGAATTTGATAGGGCAGCTTTAATTTAAGAAAGTTAAAAAATTCCATATTATCAAGTCATATGTACTTGGAATTTCTGCAAAAGTTAAGGGATATGTTGAGTGTTCCAGTTGTTGCGGGAGGAGATACCTTTATTTATCCAATCCTCAAAGTACATGGGTTTACCCTTTTACTTAATGTTGCCGTTATTCTATGGGGATTCCATGTTTGAAAGTCATATGCTTGAGTGGAGTTTCTTGTCTAGTTTTAGGAGGGAGGTTTTTGCGTTTTTGAATATAGATTTAGATCTAACTAGCTTTGTGGAGTTGTTGGTTAGTGAGGTAAGTGGTTTAAGTTTATCTAAGATGGCCTTTTCTATTTCCAACCATACTGAAATGTATTTGCTAGGTGGAAAAAAGCCAATATGAACCCTGCTTTGCTAGGAAGGCTGTTTGGTATGTTTTAAAATCGACCTAGTTAACACCACCAAGAGATTTATCTAGCCTGAGCTTTTTGAGGGCTATTCTAGCCTTCTTTCCTTGTCAAATTAATTTTGAGATGAGGTTATCTAGCTTGTGAAGGAAGTCTTCGGTTAATAAGAGGGATAGCATGTTGATGAGATAATTGACTAGCGAGGGGATCATAATTTTTATCGTTTCGATCCTGCCCCACCAGGTGAGGAATTAGGGTGAAAATTTGTCTAGTAATATTTAAATTTTATCTAGGGTAGTGTTTTCATTGTGGTGTAATGTGTCTATCATGTTGCTTCCAAACTCGATACCCAGGTATTATATATATCTTGGTTGCCATGCCAGGCCTAAAGTACCTAAAATCTCTTTTGTACAGTGAATATTTAAAGGTTTTACTTCAGATTTGTCTCTGTTCAACTTATAGCCGAAATGTTCCGAGTAATTTTCTATGGTGTGCATCAGGGCTTTGATTAACGGTCCAGGATTCTCTGTGACAATCAGAATGTGGTCCGCATAGGCAGCTAACTTAACCTGTACGTTATTAAATCCTATACAAGTGATTTGGGTATTTTGTTGTATGTCCTGTAAAAGGGGTTCTAGCGCTAACAGAAAAAGGGAAGGTGAAAGTGGGCAGCCTTGTCTTGTGCCTTGTTGAAGGCTGAGAGACTCCGAGAGGGAACCATTAATCACAATCCGCGCAGCTTGTTTCTTGATTTGTGCCATGACCATTTTTATGAAGGGATCACTGAGGTCAAAGGACTGCATGCATTGGTGTAAAAATGACCAAGATACTCTGTCAAAGGTTGTTTCTGCATCTGGAGTTATAGTTATAGATGGAGTGGGATTATAATTCGCGTTTTCGAGGATGTGGCAAAGATGACGGGTGTTGTCATTTGACATGCAGTGTTTAACTGCTTCGCTGCGTGCGCGATTTCCCCGAGGTGTGCGCAAAGTCCATGTGTGTGCAGATCGGACGGGCCCCTGCCATCCGATGCCCATGCCCACCGTGACGACGGACGGTCAGGGGCCATCCGACGCATGGAAGAGGTTAATGAAGCCTACTTGGGAGTTGCTTATTAGTTGTGGGAGGAATTTGTTAAGTCTAGCGGCCAATATTTTTGCATACATTTTGCAGTGCAATTTAATGCGTGATATCTGTCTATAATTTTTGAGTTGTAAGTTATCCCTTCTTTTGGAATAATTGCAATGTTGGCTTCTGTCATTGAATCTGTTGTATCACCTGAGCTAGCTATATTATTGAATACTTTTAACACAGTTGGTTGTAGTAGATCTGTGAATGTTTTGTAAAATATGACTGTGAAGCCACCTGGCACAGGCGTCTTGTTATCCTTCAGGGTATTAATGGTCTTGGACACTTCCGAAGCATTTATTGGTTTGCCAAGGACGAGTCTGTCAGTTTCTGAGTTTTGGAATATTCATTCTTCCCAGGTATATGTGCATTTTTGCAAATTGAAGTCCTGATAGTTGCCATATGGGGATTCATAACTTTTTTAAAACAGTTTAATATTTCCTTTGGTTTAGTATGTGTTTGGTTGTTCACATCTTTGATTGATGTGATTCTATGTTGATTTTGTTTGTGTTTGAGGTAAGAAGCAAGCATCTTTCGCACTTTCTTAGCTTCGCGGAGTTTAAGACCCTTAAATTTGTTTAGCCACACCTCTGCACATTCACTCAATATTTTGTCGTATTCATACTTCTTCTGTGTTAGTTGGTTGAGAGTATTGTTGTTTAGAGAGTTGGAATGCTAGATTTCCAGTTGTTTAATCTCCTGTTCTAGCTTAATGAGTTCTGCGTTATAACCCTTGTTGATTTCAGTTTTGATTTAGATGAGAATCCGCCTTAGGGTCGCTTTCAACGCATCCCAGAGAGTGTTCACATTTGTCTCCAGGAGATCTGGTAAAACATAGGTATTTAAATGCCATCTTTTAAGTAGAGGTTTAGAGTGGCTGCCCGTTAACCTGGTGTTACTGCAAGAGTGATCAGACACAAGTTTAGGCAAGGTATTAGTCTGGTCAATTAGATGGGTAAATGAGCCTGAAATGAGTATATAGTCAATTCTTGAATGCAAGGTATGTGGGGCTGAATAAAATGTGTAGTCCCTTGAATCAGGGTGTTGAAGGCGCCAAGAGTCCTTGAGGTTAAATTTAGGGCAAATTTTCTGTACTACACCTTGACATATTGTGGGATGGTATTTGCAGTTGGATTGGTGGTCTATTATAGGGACTAGTGGGAGCTTACATTCACTGTCTACAATGATTAGGTTGTCTTGGAGTAGGCATTCTATTGTTTGGCAGCCATTTTCCCAGAAATTGAACTTGTCAGTATTTGGACCATATGTGTTTATGAAATGTAAGGTGTCATCACCTCTGTGTAGGTGTGTAACCAGGAACCTGCCCTCCTCATCATGTGAGTATGATTCCACGGTGATATTGGATTTTTTTGCTATTAGTGTGATGACACCTTTCTTTTTGTATTCGGCTAGTGAGCAGGACACTTACAATATACGATTCTGTTTGATGAATTCAGAGTCTTTGCTAGATAGTTTTGTCTCCTGCAACAGTATGATGTCACCTTTAATCTTTGCTAGATAGTCCATAACTTTTCGGCACTTGATCCGGTGGCTAAGACTCTTCACATTTAAGGAAACAATATTGAGTTTGTCTGAAATGCTATGTGTCATTGTATGTGTGTGTAGTGGTAGCTTGACTTGAATTTACGTTGAAACTAATTCTTGTTTCGAGTAGTGTGTCCGGATTAGTGGTCAGCACATGGAACCGAGAAATAGGGAGTGTTAACAAGCAGACAGTTCTGCGTGTGCACAGATAGAGAACTAATGCTTGATTAACTTGCATATCAGGAAGCAATTGTAAGAGAATATGCGAAGAGCAGGCCAAAAATTACAATAATATTAAAAATGATGATAACAAAAAAGAAAACCATAGAACCCCAAACCCACCCTCTCTCCCCACCCATGCTTTCCTAACCCTAAGGTCATCGAATGTTGGAGGTGCGACGGCAGGAGCGTCAATCCGTCACCTTGGAGAAAGAACTGATTATAGAATAGATAACCTTCTAAAGTGTAGACATAGAATAAATGTAAGAAAGACTAAACAAATCTTTTTTTGTTCATTTTGTCTAATTAGGACAAAGACCTTTCGGTATGGAACTCTATTAGGACCATGGTGACTATTATATATGTAACTGCGGCAACAAGCCATTTGTACATTTTTCGTTCTATGATAAAGAACCGTCAAGGAATATATTGTAACTAGACAGTAGAACGTACTGGCCATACTGATCGTTTCTTATATGTAAAGCTATTGACACACTTGGTTTTAGATTTATAATAGGTACATTGATTCGTAGTGTATATCTCTCTATATAGGAAACATTGCAACTGACCCACCCAGTCAAGGTGGTCCTTTAAGTTGGCGAGTGCTAACTCATTTAACTGCAACTAGGTATACATTTTGATAGTAAGTCCAAAAATTCGAATGATGCCTCAACTATTCCGGTATTCAACTTTGGCTGCTTGACTTTTAAGACTTCTTGTGATGGCAAGAAGGGACTTTATATCTTTGCCGGAGCGATTCGAGGAGTTTTCTACGTCACTTAATCTCTGTTCTGCGGCGAAGATTTTAGAGTTGATTGTGTTCATGTAAGCATGAATGGCGGTCAATTCTAGCTGCTTGGCATCTGTGTTTTGTTTGGTTGATTTCACCAGGCCGTGGACATCAGTCAATTTTTTGACGATCATTTCTATTGTGCTCCTCATATCGGCCTTGGGTTTGATAGGAGAGTCTGATGGAGACGTTTCAGCTTTGGAACATTTGTAGTGAGCCTTGGAATCTTTTTCTGCCACAGTGGTAATAGATGTTTAACCTGCAGTTGGGTTGCAGAGTTTTAGTAGTGTTAGTCCTTCGCGTTGGTAGAGTACTATAATGCTCTTTTTTTTGTTTAACATACTTTTGACTCATATTTTCCAGAGTGACAGTTAGGGCTTTATTGAAGCAACTTCTCTTTGTTGGTGCTGCGTGTAATTACTAATTGCTAAGCACTGTTGATGCTGCTAGGTGACAGATAGGGCTTGGATGATACTTGGATGATGTAGCTTCTCCTTATTGGTAATGAATGATGCAGCTACTCCGTAATGGTGCTGATTAACGTTGTTTCTTATTGGTGCTGATTAACATTGCTGATTTTAGACCTATATTCTGGAAGCTGCTGCTAGGTGTTGCTTGTAGCTGGTAATTGCAGGTTCATGTTGCTAGCTGTTGCTAGATGTTGCTAGATGCTCCCAACACTGCTAGATATTTCAGTCACTTCAGACCCACGGTAAGGCTTAAGCCTGCACTGCTGTTTTTAAGGAGCCTGCGCTGTTTTTAGGTAACTATACTGAATGGTGTCTTAGCACATCACTAACAGTGGTATAGCTGTAAGACGAGATACTCCATTTTATGGTCAGACACTGAGACTGAAAGGCATGGCAGACTTGTGCTTAGGTGCAGCTGTCAGGCATTAGTTAAATAGATGTTAGGTGAGGCGCTGGGCTCGCTGGTTTAATTGCAAGAGAACACACTGTTACATTGCAAAAGTTCATTATTTGGCGCAGATTACTGTAAGTAAAGTTGAGAGTATTTATTTTCCCTTGATGCCACCATTTTTGTGTGCATATGCTCTCTGGGCTGTTAGAAGTGAGGTCCAATATGAGTGAACTTGCATCTTAACGGGTCGAGGGACCACAGAGGCATGATGTGTTGGCTTAAGGAAAGCTCCGCAATGCGAGTAGGTCATACAGGGCTAGGTGTATCAACATACCCCTTTGCGATTTTCAAATAGCAATTTTTAAGGAATTGCTATTTGGGAATTGCAAAATGGTATGTATGTAGAAATTCGCTATTTTTTAAGGCGATTTCTTAAAATTCCTTATTTGCGATTAGCAAATTGCTAATCGCAAATAAGGAATAATTTCCAAATCCTTTCTATGGTCCAGGAGCCCCATAGGAATGAATGTGAAATTATTCTCAATTTGCGATTCGTAATTTGCGAATCGCAAATTGAGAATAATTTCAAGGGTGCACGGGTGTCTCAAGGACACCCTGCTGCACCCCTGAAAATGACATGTGTGCGCATGTGGCGCACATACATGCCCTAAGGGCATGTATGAGCGTCACATGGCACCTTTACAAATTGCATAAAGTGCATTTGTAAAAGAATTCGCAAATTACCACCAACTACAAGTTGGTGGTCATTGGCGATTTCTTAGCCAAAATTCACTAAAATAAAATGATTCATACATAGCATTTAAGAAATCGCAATTTGCGATTTCTTAAATGCGAAATCGCAATTTGCGATTTCTTAAATGCTTGCGCAATGTTAGGGAATCGCAAAATTTGTGATTCCTTATTATTGCACACTTTTAGCATGATACATCTCATTTCCCTTTTTCCTTGTCGCAAACGCTGCTATTTTACGAATCGCAGCGTTTGCGACAAGAAAAAAAGCTTGATACATCTACCCCTTAGTGTGGTGAGTTAGGCGGTGTCAATGCTTGAACGCTTCTAGAGCTGCCACCATCTTAGGGTCAGGCCACATTACAGGAACGATCGCCGTGTTGGATTAAAAAGCGCAACTAACCTTAGATCAATGGTACCTTGACTGTAGAGTCTGTGGATGTTTTTACAGTTGAGGAGCAGCCGCTATGGGAGGGAATCTGAGGTTCTGCTAGGCTGCGGGCACATCGATCGGATGCGTCTGAGTGACGGCCATTTTGGCCCTGATGCGTGCATTTTGTCGATTCTAAAGAATGTAATTATGCCGGAATTGGTGCATCTTGTTTACATTTGGCAAGCTTGCCTCACTCCATGACGTCCTAGATACTGGTTGCAGATCACCGTTGAACCTCAGGTGTGTGAAGAAGGTCGCATAGAAGTCTTTGCGTCGAGCAGAGAGTTAGGATCAGGCAGCCATCAGCTCTGCCGTCCAAGCCAAGGCCCCAAGACTCCACCCATACAAACGAGGGAGAGGAGAAACCCACTACTGAATTTATGACTATTAGTAGATATCCTTGTGCGTGGGGATATCAGCTATCAAGGCGGAGAGCTCCCTGTAAAACATAAAAGGGAACATTTGAAAAATGAATTTCAAATCAACAAAAACAATCTTATGTTTTTAATTAAAAATAATTCACCTAGTACTAGCACAGTGGCTAGAGGCAAACACCTGCACTAAAAGTTAGCCTAATAGTACATTTTAAATCAAATTGTTCTTTTAATTTTTAGTGTTAGTGTTTTTAAATTGAATACTATTAATTGAAATTTAAATGTTCCCTACTTTATCCCATAGATTATTATTTGTGTTGAATATCTCACAATCGTGAATGCACGTTATGTATTGTTTTATGCGTAATGCACATTTTAAATACATTATTATTTACAATGTGTTTTACTAAATGCTATGTATATTGTGGAGTGGTGTGGCTCACTGGTTAGAGGCGGCAGACCCGTAAGCAGAGAACGGCCAGGAACCAGGGTTCAATCCCCGACGCGGCAGGGTCATGGACCAGGGTCAGACGGACTCGATAATTCTCGCCTCGGTGCCTACTCTAACCAGGGAACACACTCGGCAACTCTGGGCATTAAGCTTGCCTCATCTCTACAACGGCCCCCACAGATGCCGGGGAGGCCTGGTTTCACCTTGGAGATACCCAGAAAGAGACCATCTCACAGGGAAAACTAGGACGTGGTTTACAGCACCAGGATACTCCTTGAAGTCACAGTGCGCTTTACAAGTACACCCACATTTACATTGTATATTAATGTTTAGAAAACTGTCATTTAAGCCCTTTATACATTAATACAATTATAATTAATTGAAATAAAGATTAATTTAAAATTATATTTATTTTAATTTATTTTGTAGGTTTTCAACTGGGTTAGTACTAATCCCAACCTCCACTGGTTTCTGTGTAAGTGTAAGCTGGCCACGTTTGGTGCCTGGCATACTCCAAGGCTGGGCTGAAGTACATTAGAACCTGTTTTGGTAGTAGTACTACTTTAGTAGATTTATATGTTTATTATTTAAATTGTAGCTGTTTTACCCTTACATGTTGTGTGTTTTACCCTAAACCCATCCTGCAACTTTTATCTTAACCCTACCCATTTTGTAGTATTTATTTCCAAAGTTTCCACCACTCCCACTTGTCTCACATTTACTATTACTTCCGATACCTAAGTATAGCACTCCTGGGGAGACAAACTCCGTACAAGAAAGACAGAAAAAGCAGAAGTGGAAATTCCCAGCCAAAAGTTTGTGAATATAATTTTGAAGTACATAAAGTAGTCCTACTTTATGTAATGAAAAATATTTTTTTGTGAATGGGTCGCTAAATATGGAGTGTATCATCTGACGGTATTTCCTCCACATTGGGGTGATATTGTGGATGAAATTCATATTTAGAGTTTCTTCAAGAAAACTAAACAGAAACTGGAGGTTTTTTTGATCCCTCCAATCTTTGAATTAGATCCTAAATCCGCACACAATTATATGGCCGGGATGCCCGTCACCCCCTCCCAACACAATCCCCAAGGATGGGAAGACGGACGCAGTTCTGAACTTTTGGAAGGCGGGAGGGAGTCACCCTCCCGGCCGTATTTATTAAAACATGAAACAAAATTAAAACATTAAATAAAAAGTTTCATATCATGTACAATTTTCATTTATTACATTTCGATGAAGACATGTTCATTGGCGAACCTTAACAAATCTCTAATACAAAGGTTTCCTAGCCGAGTCAACATCCTGCAAATGCATACATTCTAAATTAAAATTGTACATCCTAGCATTAAGGGCCAACGGCAAGGTCACAACCGGTGTCAGATCCCTACTACCAAAACTCTCGCCCTCACGGTGTGAGTGGCGGCCGCGCAGAGGACTGTACCCTCCGTGCCAACTCCAATTTCCCTTGTCTTGTTGGGGGCCCCCATTTCAGCTCGACGCCATCTTAAAGGTCGTCCGAGCACCCGTGTGAGGTATCCGTAGGAAGGACAGCGTGAACTCCCCCCCCACCCCACACTCTCTCTCACATCCGCCGTCGCGGATATCCGGGCCCCGGGAAATTCGTAGGAGGGGCATATAGCCGCCTCCTCCCCTGGAAGGGGCCAATGGCCTTCTCCCCTTAGGCGACCCATCCTTAGTGGGTGCCGCCTCCCAGTGGGAGGGGCCAATGGCCGCCTCCCCCCAGGCGCTCCCATCCATAGTGGGTGGCACCCCCCTCTAGGGACCTTGAAATTACTGCTCACCGATCATGACCTTACCGCCCGACCAAAATAAATACGACATTTGTTTACCTACTAAGGGAGAAAATATCAACCTGTCTACTTTCATCAATTGTTTACTCCTAAGGAAAACAGTACCTACAAACAGAACTTACATCTTTAATCTAGACATTCATTTTCTGCTATACGGAGGGAAAGAAGATGTTATCAGAACCAAAACTTTATTGCAAAACTAACATCGCCATAAGGGGCTGGTGGGTGGGTCAAAATTGCTCCTTGTTCCGTCGAGAGCTCACGTGCAACGAGTGGGTGCAGCTTCCAAGCACAAGAACAAGAGGACGCTTCTTCGGATTCCTGCTCTCTTTATTCTTCTTTGGGAGGGCGTGTACCCTCCGCCGGTACGCCTGCTGGGCGTGGCCATCGGTGTAGGTGTCTAGGACAACCCCTTCTGGGCGGGAAAAGGCGCGCCCCGGCTACGCCGCTTCGGGCATACCAGCCGAGACACGCCCCCGCCCAAAATGGTTTCCCGGGAGGATCGGGGCACCCAACCATACGTTCGGGGGGACCGAGTGGTCGCCCCTTTCCATTTGTCACATACTTCAAGATATGAGAAAACAAAACAAATCTATTTTTATATTTTTAGGGATGTATAAAGTGGCAACTCAAATTACAAGATTGAGGGCCCAAAATGAGACTTCCAGTGGTTAATAAATGCTTCTTGATTAGTGTTTAGTGTCCTTTTAATGGTGAGAACTAGTTTAGATTTAATTGACCAATGGATTTTGATGACTTTTTAGTCCTTCCGGTTGAGTCTGATTTCTGTCTGACTTCCTTTTTTTATCTTTTCTATGCTTTCCTTTTCTGTGCTTTATTCATATTGCAAAAGACCCCAAGAAGTTAGACTTTTTTTTAAATGTGTCATACTCAGGCGCAGCTCCTCGGTTATGGAGGAGGAGTGTTGCCCCACTGCTGACAGACAGCAGAGGCAAACGTGAAAAATAAAATTATAATAAAACCATTTAATTATCATTCTATTTTTCACAGAGCCAGACAGGATTTAGGGCGGAGTGGGGGTGGGGTAATGGCGATGAGAGTCAGCAGCAGTGAGGAGGAGTGGTGGACACTGTAGATGCGCATGTTGGTTTGACTGGCTTTGTTAGCACAGCCAAACTGGCATGCACACTTAACAATTCTCCAACATGATCTGTTTTGCAAAGCCAGGTAAAGAGAACTGATGTAAGCTTCGAGACCCTGTCTGAGCGCCAAACCAGGCCACTCAGACCAATTCCAGTAATCCTCTCCTGCTGGGTAATAGTATTCTCAGTATGAGAACAGCGTCTGGATTGGTTTTTAGGAGCCTGCACAGTGTGCACCATTTCAGGGACATCCAGAAGGTGAGGCTCCGGACAGGAGCAGAGGAGCAAGGTGGAGACCGGCAGCCACAGCTAAGTACTCTTTTGAAGTTGCTCCATTATTTTGACAGTATATGTTTTTGTGTATTTACCCCCATGCCCACCCATCACTTGGGATTAAGTGTTTTGCCAACAGATTTAAGCCATCTGTTCCCTAGTTTTCCGCTGAACTTAGAGCAGAGAAAAGCCTCTGTAAGAGGTTGAAGCATAGCTGGAGAAGCTCCTATGACCCGGTAAAAAAATACACCTATAAGGTGGTCCTTAAAAGATTCCGCAAACTTACACAGCAAACAATAAGAGCATTTGTCGTTCCACATTGAGAAGAATGCCATTAACTTGTCTAGAGAAATTGTTATATTGTAAAATCTTTTACTACACCAAAAGTGACCAAAAGTGCTTTTTCATCCATCCCCGGTCCTATGCACTAGTCTCTCTGATTTCTTCAATGGGAAGATTCAAAAACAATACTCAACGTTTTCATCAGAAGTTTGCTCGGCAAGTCCTTTAATACCATCTGACAGTCCAGTATCTGCATTATCGGAAGTTTTCCCAATTTCCGAAAAGACTCTCTTGTGGAGTGTTTGAAACGGAATTCTGTCTCCCCAGTGGTCCCCCGTCCTCCTCAGTTTTCTAAACTGGCTGCCTTATTGTAAATCCTATCCTAAACAGGATCTGGAATGCCTTTCTGAAATCTTGCAACTATGCAAACAGGTGTTCCTACTGCTACTGCTAAAGAAGACTAATGTGGACCCTGAGATGCTCAGCAATTTTAGGCCCATCTCATTGCTACCTGCACCTAAGAAGACCTTAGAAAAGCTGGTCTATCGCCAAATGTCTTTCTTTGGTGAAGCAAATTTTCTGCTTCACGACTCTCAATCAGGCTTCCTCGTAGGCTAGGGCACGAAGACTGCTCTACTGGAAGTGTCTGAGAATGTCAGAAAGGCTCTGGATGGCGGGGCCTCTGCTATGGTAGTGATGCTAGGTCTATTGGCAGCATTCAACACAGAAGCACATGCTACCTTGTTGAATAGATTCAGCCATTTTGGCTTTCAGGGCACCGTGCTGTCATGGATATGGTCTTTTTTAGAAGATTGGTCACCACAAGTCTTCCTTTGCCCATTCTCATCTTCGTCCAAACCTTTCTTTTATTTGGCACCACAGGGCTCTGCCCTCAGTCCACTGCTTTTCAACTTTTACTTGGCCTCTTATTGAGACCTGCGAGTGAAGGTAGCTTCATATGCAGATAACACAGAACTTTGTTTTTTGTTCAGAGAACATTCAGAAGCAGCCTTTCTCATTTGCAAAGAGTGTTTAAAAGGCATTGCCATCTAGCAGGAATGAATCCTCCATCAACACCGGACACTTCAGCTAGAAATTTAGAGATCATCTTTGACTCTGACCTTTCCTTCGCTACTTAAATCTGGCAGATTTCATCGTCCTGCTCTCTGAAGTTAAGATCAGTCAGGAAGCTATTGCATCTTCTTCCGGAGTGACCCAAAAGATCGTAATCCACATGCTTGTGACATCGCTCAGAAACATGGTTCTCTGAAGTATCTGCACCCGCCATCTTGGCAGCAGTTCCTGATAATTATTACATTCTTCAGTCAAACAGGCCCACGGGTAAAGCTGGGGGAGTGGTTGCAGCTATTTTAGATCAGAAACTTCAGTTAAATGTACTGGGGATTGCAGGTATCCCTTCAGTTGACAGTCTAATACTGACATTTAAATCATCATAGTCTCCTTTTAAATGCTGCTTATTTTATAGACCTCTGTGTCATATGCCCACATTCCCTCAACGGTTGGGTGAAATGATCTCACATTTAACCACAAACCATGCCAGACTCCTCATAATTGGAGATTTTAAATATTGGCCCAGCGATGTACGGGAATGCACTGATTCCCTAGAATTCACTGACCTCCTTTCTGGAATGAACTGCATCCAACACATAAAGGTAGCCACCCACATAAAGGGGCATATTTTAGATCAGGCCTGGTCCTCTAACCTAGAAATTTCCAACCCTAAAATTTCCTTGTGCACCTGGTCGGACCACCATGTTATCTCATTCACGATATCTAGTACTTCCCCTCCTAAAAATCTACAGGAAAGAAATCACTTGGCCAGAAATTGGAACCGCATCAACATTAGCGAGTTCTGTTCACTATTAACTGCCACTGCCTCGACTCCCTCGACACTCAGGCTAAAAATATCGAGACATGGCTCGAATCAGCAAGCGATCAACTCGCCCCCCTTAAGAAAATCAGAATAAAGCGACCTCATGATGCCCAACGTTGGTTTTCCAATGATTTGAAATTTTAAAAACTGGCACTACGGCAAGCCAAACGCAGGTGGAGGCAGGATTACTCCCTGGATAAAAAAGCTCTTTATATAAATCAACTAAAAGAATATAAAAAAGCCGTTCTCCAGACTAAAGTAGTCTATTTCGCCTTAAAAATCAATTATTCGGCCAATAAGTCCATAGATATCTTCTCTGCAGTGGGCAAACTCACCAACCCAGATAGAGTCACTATGAAACTTGTTCCATCGCAGGCCTTATGTGACTCTCTCAATTCTTATTTCATTGAGAAAATGGCCTCTATCAAGGCTAGCATCTCTCCTCCCATGTCAACACTGCCATCTCCTGGAAAGGGGCGACCATTCGGTCCCCCCGAACGTATGGTTGGGTGCCTCGATCCTCCCGGGAAACCATTTTGGGCGGGGGGCGTGTCTCGGCTGGTATGCCCGAAGCGGCGTAGCCGCGGCGCGCCTTTTCCCACCCAAGAGGGGTTGTCCTAGACACCTACACTGAAGACCACGCCCAGTAGGCGTACCGGAGGGGGGTACACGCCAGCCCGCAGAAGAATAAATAGAGCGGGAATCCGAAGAAGCATCCTCTTGTTCCTGTGCTCTGAAGGCTGCACCCACTCGTTGCTCGTGAGCCCTCGACGGAACAAGCAGCAATTTTGAGAACTTGTAATCTTGTTGTTTCTTTTTCAGTTACTTGGAGTTCGAAGAGTCCGGAGCCTCGTCGATCAGCTAGGAGCGGAATACTCAACATCATGGCTGGCAAGAAAGCGGGAAAGAGTTCCGAGACGGACAAGGTGTTACGCCTGTTGTCGAACCGGATGGCTTGCATGGACCGAAAACTCGGACAAGTCCAATCGATTGGTAGAGGTTTGACGGAGGTCAAAAAACAGCTGGCTGCACTGAGCAACCCGGGTCACCCTAAGAAGGTAATAGGCCCGGCCTTGCCGGGAGTCGTCCCTGAGGGTAGAGGGAAACGGGTCAAGAAGAGGGCAGTTTCGGGGGAGGTCCCGGTCCCAGAGGTAGCCCCAGTCGCCCCCCTCGTGCCAGTAGACAACCCGGTACCAAATCCTGATATGGGGCAGCCGATCCCGGTTGTAATTACTCCTGATAACGATGAGGATATGCCTCCCGAATTGGCAGCATGGCTCAAGAAGAAAGCAGGGGGGTCAGTGGCCCCTGGAGATCCGGCCGAGGAGGCCAGACTACTAATCAAGCAATTGCGGCAGTCGAGAGATGTCGCAAAGGCGAATGTTCCTCTTGTTTCCCCGCAGGTAGCACCGGTAGGACCTGCAGTTGGTCACGAGAAAACGGCGGGAACAACGGCCGAACTGGGTAAGCTCGCATTGCCAATAGCGGGGGAGAGTTCATTACCCTCGAGGCGGGAAAAGGTGGCACAGCACATCCCGTTGGCTACAAAAGAGTTAATATGGGGGGACAAATATGTTAACATGTTTTCCTTATTAACTGACCATCGCGAGATGGAATATGCTAAAACCCAGAAGGATTTGTGGCACCCGAGCGTCTGGCGCGCCAAGATGGCGGAATTCAGGGTGGATGAGACAGTAACGAACTGGGTTAAGGCCTTTTCTATATTTACTGCAGTTATGGGGGAACGTAAACCCGAGGGGATGACTGAGTTGACTTGCTATCAAAATCGTATTATGGATTTTTATTCTATGTATGGGGGGGAGGAATGGAAAGGTTATGACATGAAATTCAGGAAAGCCAAAGAATATGATGCTACTTTGACTTGGGATTGCCTGGACTCGGTGTCATGGCACAAACAGCTCCTGCCAGGGGCGGCAGGTACGTCCTCGCCAGGCGGGAGCGGGTCGGGGGTCGTCCGCCAAAAGCCCGCGGTGCCCTTTCGAGCGGGCGCCGGTGGGGATTACCAGCCTAAGACCGGCGGGAATGGCGGCAAACGGGGGGTCTGTTGGGGCTTCAATCGAGGCAACTGTAACAGACCGCAGGGAACATTTAGGCTCAAGCATGTATGTGCGGGCTGTGGGAACTTCTCACACCCGGAGAGTTCGTGTAAATCGAAAAATAGCGGGACGGGAGGAAAAGGAGGGTCTAAGCACGAGTGAGGTAGAACGTTGTGACCGATTGCCTACACCCGTTGATCTCATGGCTATGACTCCTTGGTTAAACAGATACCCTGATCATGTATCCGCTGGAGTGTTGAGGAACGGATTCTTACATGGCTTCCACATCCCGGCGGGGGATTTTCGGGGGGACTCCTTCTGTAAAAACCAGTTATCGGTGCAGCACAACCCAAGCGTGGCAGAGAAGAAAATAGCAAAGGAAGTCAGCTTGGGGCGAATGGCAGGGCCTTTCCATCGCCCGCCGGTGGCAGAATTCATCTGTTCCCCGTTAGGGGTTGTCCCGAAGAAAGACCCGGGAGAGTTTAGACTTATTCATAACCTGTCTGCTCCAAGGGGTTCCTCGGTGAATGAGGCCATTGACCCAGAAGTCTGTTCAGTACGGTACGCATCGTTCGATGAGGCCGTGGCCATGTTAAATCGCCTGGGCCCCGGGGCGCTGATGGCGAAATCAGATATCGAATCGGCGTTCCGGTTGCTCCCGGTACACCCACAGGATCAGCGCTTGCTAGGTTTTGCATTTCAAGGAAGTTATTACATGGATAAATGCATGCCTATGGGTTGCTCCATTTCTTGTGCCTATTTTGAAATATTCAGTAGTTTTTTAGAGTGGGCATTCACCGAGGCCACAGGGCATAGGCATGTTATGCACTATCTCGATGACTTCCTGCTCTTGGGAGCAGCCGGCGATACGAGATGTGCGCAGGCGCTGCACAACTTCTGCATCCTCATGAGGGAGTTTGGAGTCCCACTGGCACCAGGTAAGACGGTTGGACCATCTACTTCACTGGAGTTTCTGGGAATTGAGCTCGATTCTGTGGAGGGATGTTTCCGTTTACCAATGGAAAAGGTGGCCAAGTTTAGGGCTTCCTTGATGCAATGCCTGGGTAAGGAGAAAGTGACCCTGCACCAGTTACAGCAAACAGTGGGTCAGCTTACTTTGCTTTGAGGGTAATACCTATGGCCCGCCCCTTCTCACGCTCTATTGCACAAGCTATGGTCGGTCTCAAAGAGGGGCACCACCGTACGAGACTGTCGGCAGGATATGCGCATTTGGTTGGCATTTCTGGCGGACTTCAACGGTCGGGTTGTGTGGAACAAGCCGCCAGTGTCTTCAGATGAACTAGGTCTGTGGGCTGACTCGGCGGGGAGCGTGGGATTTGGCGCCATCTTAGGTAATCCATGGTCGGCGCAAACATGGCCGGCCTGGTGGCACTCCAGCGGTCTCACAGGTAACATTGGGTTCTTGGAGTTATTCCCCATTTGGGTTGCTCTGATGGCATGGCCTGACAACTTCAGGGACCGCGCAGTGGTGTTTTGGTCTGATAACATGACTGTGGTCGAATGCATTAACCAACAGGCAGCACGCTGCAAACGGACCTTGAGATTGTTGAAGGAAGTTGTGCTGCTTTGCATGAGACTGAATGTACAGTTCAGGGCGAAACATGTGCCAGGCGTACTGAATCATGCAGCTGATGCACTCTCTCGTTCACATATGCAGGCGTTCAGGGGTTACCTGCCTACAGCGGACCTAGTGGCGGCACCATTCCCCGAAGCACTATGGCTAATCGGTGCCCCGGACTACAAGACCTCGTGGCAGCAAGCTTAGCCCCCAGGACAAGGAAGGCATACGAAGGAGCGTTTCGTTCCTATTGCACATTTTTGGGTCCAACAGGGAGTCAGAGCTGGGGTCAGGAGAAATCCTTCCTGGGGTTCCTGGTAGCGCTGCACAAAGAAGGCTGATCAGCGGCAACGGACAGTAGACATAGGGCGGCCATTTCATTCATGGCGCAGGTGCATGGCATAAGAGACCCAACGGATTCTTTTTTGGTTAAGAAGGCCCTTCGCGGCTGGCAGCGCCTCGAGGGTCGCAAGCAAGATGTGAGACGCCCGATTGGCTTACACAGGTTGGCTTTACTTGGAGCAAAACTAGACAAGACATGCTCCTCCCATTTCGAAGCAGTTCTGTTCCGGGCAGCTTTCGCATTAGCATTCCATGGGGCTATGCGGGTGAGCGAACTGGTCGCAAGGAATAAGAAAAACGTTGAGGGAGGCTTATGCAGGGATCACGTCCAAATTAGGGGTGATTCGATGGTGGTCTCGATAGCCAGGTCCAAGACTGACCAGGGGGCTTTTGGGAATAGTGCTGTCGTGCAGCGCGCGCGAGGGTCCCCCACGTGCCCAATAAAGTGTATAGAGGAATACTTAGCACTAAGGGCGGCTACATGGGGGGGGAGTTTGCTGAGGCACAAGGATGGCACCCCACTGACGAGGTTTCAGTTCCAGAGGGTGCTAGCACTGACAATCGCTGCTGCGGGCATGGACCCGTGCGATTTTGGGACCCACTCCTTTAGAATAGGGGCTGCTACTGAGGCTACAGCCAGGGGTCAGAGTGCGGAGGAAGTGAAACAGTTGGGACGATGGTCCTCGAATTGCTTCAAAAGGTATGTGCGAATGCACATGTTGTAATGATCAATTGACATGCACTCACGCTTCTTGTCTTTTGTTTGAATCACAGTTTCGCGAGCCTGTCACGCGGGGCGGAATTTGCAGTCGACCCAGCACCAGGAGACCAGCGGTCAAGGATCACCGTCTGGAGAGAGAGTGGTATGGGTCGTGGGCCACTCATATGTGAGGCGCGCAGGGGACGTATTCGAAGCAGGTGACGTGACTCACGCAGCTGGGGAATACGGGTACAGAGTGGCCTTCCATGGGAAGGGCGGGCTCTGTTTTGACCAATTCGAATAATTTTTTTGAGGGTCTCCTAGGGTGGAAAAGGTCACCGCCATCTGTAGTCATAGTACACCTGGGGGGCAATGACTTGGTGACACTGGGTAGACGAGTGTTGTTCGAACAAATTTTGTCTGCTGTTAGCTGGTTGGCTAAAAGAATCCCGGGGTGCACGATTGCCTGGTCCCACATGATTCCCAGGAAGGTATGGCGGGGGGGCCTTTCTGTGTCAGCACTGAACCATTCAGTGAAAAGGGTTAACAATAAAATTGGTAAATTGTTTCGCTCTTCGCAGTTGCATAGCATTCCTCACGGGTGTATTCGGGGTGATCTCATGTATCTGAATGATGGGGTTCACCTGTCCAGGGAGGGGAATGATTTACTCATAGGAGACTTCGTAGCATGGCTAAGGGGTTTGAGGAAGCATGACCTTTAGGAGGAGTTGGGGGGGCCGGATAGTCGGTCAACTATCCGGCCTGTGGCGGTAAGGTCATGATCGGTGAGCAGTAATTTCAAGGTCCCTAGAGGGGGGTGCCACCCACAACGGATGGGAGCGCCCGAGGGGAGGCGGCCATTGGCCCCTCCCACGGGGAGGCGGCACCCACTAAGGATGGGTCTCCTAGGGGGAGACGGCCATAGGCCCCTCCCGGGGGGGAGGCGGCTAGATGCCCCTCCTACTAATTTCCCGGGGGCCGGATATCCGCGACGGCGGATAGAGAGTGTGGGGATGGGGGGGAGTCCACGCTGTCCTTTCTACAGATACCTCACACGGGAACTCGGACGACCGCTAAGATGGCGTCGAGTGGAAAGGGGGCCCCCACCACAACAAGGGAAGTTACAGTTGGCAACGAGGGTAGAGTCCTCTGCGCATGCGCCACTCACACGGTGAGGGCGAGAGTTTTTTGGTAGTAGGGATCTGACACCGGTTAAGACCTTGCCGTTGGCCCTTAATGCTAGGATGTACAATTTTAATTTAGAATGTTTGCATTTGCAGGATTTTAGACTCGGCTAGGAAACCTTTGTATTAGAGATCTGTTAAGGTTAGCCAAAGATCATGTCTGCATCGAAATGTAATAAATGCAAAATTGTACATAATTATGAAACTTTTTATTTAATGTTTTGAATTTTTTTTCATATTTTAATAAATACGGCCGGGAGGGTGACTCCCTCCCGCCTTCCAAAAGTTCAAACTTGTGTCCGACTTCACCCATCCTTGGGGATTGTGTTGAGAGGGGGTGGCGGGCATCCCGGCCATATGATCTACGTGAAAACCGACTTCTCCTTGTCAGAATTTGTCGCGCCTCAAGGAACCAACGGGTACCGCTGGGGAAAAGACTACATTTCCCAGAAGGCTCAGCGGCCGAGAGGCAGAGCATAAATAGACGCTACTTCCTGTAGCCGGATATTCCGGTTCGTGTTTCCTGGCGTTCCTGTCGACTGTGCGGTGAGGTGTCTCCTGAGCTCTTGTTATCATCGGTATCTCGGATTCACTCAGTTGCGTGTATTCCGGCGCTGTTGTTTCGGTTCTGTCCTCCGTTGGAGAGCCTTGTCACCGGCTATTGCGGAGGACGGTTTTGTATTCCTGGCATTGTTGTTTCGGTCCTGTCCTCCGTTGGAGAGCCTTGTCACCGGCTATTGCGGAGGACAGTCATTGTATTTTCCAAGTTTAGTGCACGTGTCTCCGTTGGCGAGCCCCCTTGCTCAGGCTCTTGCGGAGGACACATTTTTGCTTAATCCCGTTTTATTCCGTTGGCGAGCCTTTTTGCTACGGCTATTGCGGAGGAAACAGTTGTTTGTTTTCGCGTTATTTACTATACCAGATCCTCTGTTGGAAAGCCTTCTTGCACCGGCTATTGCAGAGGGTCTGCTTTATTTAGTTCCATGCTGGTACGAAGAGTTTCCTCCACCTGAAATCACTTTCCTTCAGGTAACTTTTTTCTCCTTTGTTTTTGGGTGACGTAACCCTTATTTACTTTGTGGGAGTTACTGTATGCGTACTACGCATTCCTTAGAACCTGGTCTACGTTTCTTCAGAACTCTGAAGCACAAAGATTAGGGTACGTAGTGTCCTTCTTTACCCATATAGGTATTGCTATTATCGGGGTCTTAGGGGGTGTTTTACTGTTAAGTTTTGTGTTCACAGGGAAAGGCAATCACAGGCTGAATTTACGTACCCTCAGTAGAAGAGAGGCATCTCATGAGTTAGTGCGGTCAGCATTCTTATTACAGGTATAGCACGGTATAGTCTGATTGGTAGCTTGAGTAAGAGAGTACTTTCCTGAGAATTGACACCAATCCATTGTTTGTTTGTTTTCTGTCTTCGCAGCTCTCCCTCCCTGCAGTCCCCTTCCTTTCCTTCCTGTTTATTATTTTGCCCTCACCTGATCCTTCTCTAGCCCACGGCTATTACAGCATTCGGGGCTTGGATAGATCTGGAGGTGGCCTACTTGTACCACAAGCTGATCCTGAGGACGGAGAGGATAACACTCCTAGACCAAATTCCCCTAATCTCTACGGAAAAATTCTTCACTCCACAGGACAACATTGACTGTTCGGATGGAGAATCTTAATCCCCCGACTCAGCATCATGCATCTGTAATTGACCATCAGTTCCGCCAGTTCCGCTAGCCTCTACACCCTTTGCATTAGTCATAGATATTATGTCCCCATTCTGTTCACCCGTAACCTGATCACCACGAAGTCCTGAGGCATCATGAATATCCACCCCATTCTCTCCAACCTCTATCAAAGTCCCTGGGAGGAGGGGGGCTTCCTGGGTAGATGCCTCATTCTGTTCCACTGCCACAGCTTCCTTGTTCATATTCATGCTGGGAGAAGCAGGCTTATTCCCTTAACTAGGCCCAGCAGAAACAACATTTACAGGTAGAGAGTGTGAAGGAGGGGGCTGTTGTTTCCCACGTTGCTTTTCTTTATTTACTGAAAATATTGCTGGTATTTTCTTTGCTGCTGGAGCCGCCTTTCCCTTGACAGCGCAATCTGGAGCCTTTCCATTCTCTGCAGCCGCCAATGCGTTCAAAGCGCCGCCAGCTCTCACCACTGAGTCGGCAGCCCCGGCCCCAGCTCCAGTGTTCACTCCCATAGTCGGCACAGCTCCAATGCCTCCCACGCCTTGAGGGGCATCCTGCGTGTTGTCTTGCGCTCGAGGTCTATCGTGTCCTCCCTTAGGGGGCATGATTCTCTTCTCTCCTTTCTCCTTTTTCGGGCACTGACAGCAGTCTCTCCCACTGAAGCGAGCAGAGAGCTCCTGGCTTGCTTCAATCCAACCGCGACCTCCTCAACACTTCTCCATCGCCCAGCTGGTTCAGGCCGACAGAGTCTGCCGCCTTCTAGCGCGAAACCAACTTTACTGGATCAGGGCAGGAGCTTTTCAGAAACGTTTCATGGAGAACAATATTTTTGTATCTCTGTCGCCCTGAGACTTAATCTAGCAACATTGTATCCTTAGAACTGCAGAGTCGAAAGCTGGAAGTGGTAAGATCACTTGCCTTACACGTCCACAACGGCGGGCGCCATCTTGCCTCTCGCAAACTTGTCGTCCTGTGAAGTTCTTGTGCGTCAGTATGCGGCACAAATGAGCGTTAATGAAGGTAGCGACCACAGTAGTTTACTGTACTGCTGGAGAAATCGGGAGAACAAAGTGAGGGAAAGTCGGGCACAGTCTACAAGAGGTTAGAGCTGACATTAGTGGATGGGGTGCAGTGCAGAAGGCTCGGGTCAAATACAATCTCATCAACTTGCTGAAGAAGACATCTCTCTTTCACTAATTTATCAGTCTATAATGTCTCACCGTACTGAAACTAGGGAAGAGAGTCAGGGAATGCAAAATATTTGTAGAAAGTTACAGAATTCAGTTCGGAGAATGTCGAAGTCTCATGCAGACTTTATTTCTCGATTCAATGAGTTTGAAACCTGAATTTCAAATTTGGAGGACGAATTAGCTCAACAAAAACTGTGACTGCCTCCTTTCAAGCAGTCAGGGATGACACAGCTTGGAAAATGGTGGACATCAAAAACCGGGCACGGAGGAATAATTTACGTATTCTCCAAATTCCAGAGGGGAAGGAAGGACAGGATCCTCAACGCTATATTGTGGAACTATTCAAAAAGGCTTTCCCTGAACTTTCTAATTGGGACCGGGAACATGAAATCAAAAGGGCGCATTGTTTCCCTTTCACTAGACGTACTTCTTCTAGTGCTGAGTCTTCAAACGAAAAACCTAGAGCTTTTCTTATTTCACTCAATAGTTTTTTGGCACAAGAAGAGGTTTTTGAGCTAGCTTGTCCTTCTAAAAAAAGATCAGGGGCGATTTTCAATTTTTCGTACAACCTGATTTTTGCCGATTTACAGTTGAACTTCGGTGGCAGTTACATGAATTGATCGCTCAATTTTAGGTCAAGGGAGCCCAGTCTTATTTGCTGAATCCAGCAAAATTGAAAGTAGTTTATAAAGATCGCACTTATGTTTTTACTAATGAGGGTTCTGCTAAAGAATTCCTGAAATCTATCTAATTGAGGGCTTATGCTGAGATTGTGGATTGCAACAGAGTATCATGCTGTGTAATATAGGGGTATGTGTATACTGGCATAATGAGGTCTTTATCTTAAGTTTTTTTATCTGTGCAAATTGGCAAAATACACATGAGTATGAATACTGGCAGAGTTGCAGGGGTAGGCAAGGGGGTATACTCTAGTCTGCATCTACAGGACAATCAGTCCTAAAGCCTTGTTTCGGGGAGGCGGAGGGGAGGGATCCTTTGGGGTGAGAGGGGGGGTGCAGGGTGTAGGTCACAAGGGAGGGGAAAAAAGGATAAAAATTCCACAGTTATTCGAGAAATAAATAAAGAGAATTTTCGGAAAATACAAAAACATTGGAACGTTTATAGTGTTCATTTGTATTATAAGGTAGCATTGACAGGAAGGCTCATTGATCAATTATTATGGCAGCTAAGGGGGTAAAAATATGTACTTTGAATGTGTCTGGGTTAAACAACTGGAGTATAAAAAATCATGTCACAGCAGAACTACGCAATACTCAGCCTGATGTGGTCTGTCTCCAAGAGACGCACGTACCTTGGGCACAAAGGGCAGTCCTAGAAACTTTGGGATATACACTGGCAGTGACTTCACAGCAATCATCTATGATTAGAGGAGTGGCAATATTAGTTAAGGACAATAGGGTTACAACGGGACAGTGTTTAGTGTATAAAAGTGGTACATGGGTTATTGCAGAATGTAGTTTTGCGGGGCTAAATATACAGTGTGTGTTATATATGGATCTAATTTGGATGATGCTTTCATTTTTGAAGAGTTAAATATTGAACCAGCACTATGGGGGTACCGTTGATCTTTTGTGGGGATATGAATATTAATTTAACAAAGTTAGACTTACAGAAAAGACCACAGGGATATTATGGGGGTAAACCACGGGTGTTTAAAGCCCTGTATAATCTTGTAAATGATCATGATTTGATCGATGAATGGAGTAACTTAAATTCGATAGACCCAGGGTTTACTTATTATTCTTATCCTCACAAAAAATTTGCACGCCAGGATTATTTCTTTTTATCTCTTTCTTTAAAGGGTGATATAGCAATTCAGATTTCACTAAATGTCACCACTCAGCATTTGCACATGAGGACATTTTCATTTGATCGAAAACTCTGTCTAAATGAGAACTTTAAAGAACATATGTCTAGGTGGATTGAATGTATGACGTTACAACGCATACTTTTACAACGCATACCCTTACAACGCATTTTTTACAACGCAACATCCATTACAACGCATCGCATTACAACGCCTGCCATTACAATACATTTTTGAAAACTACCTTTACAATGCATTCCATTACAACGCATACTACCTTTACAACGCATACCATTACATTGCATGTATGGTAAGTATTGGATAGAGCAGGGGTAAAAATTACTATTCTAACTCCAGGGGGGTGCAACAGTAGGGTAAATGTTGGATAGTGTAGGGGTAAAAATTACTATTTTAACTCCAGGGGGTGCAACAGTAGGGTAAGTGTTGGATAGTGTAGGGGTAAAAATTACTATTCTAACTCCAGGGGGTGCAACAGTAGGGTAAGTGTTGGATATTGTAAGGTTACTATGCGTTGTGATGGTAGGCGTTGTAATGGTATGTGTTGTAATGACTGCGTTGTAATGACATGCGTTGTAGTGGTATGCGTTGTAGTGTCATGCGTTGTAATGGATGTTGCATTTTAAAAGTTTTGTTGTAATGGTAGTGCGTTGTAAAAGTTGCGTTGTAAAGGTTGTTTCCCAGAAGGATTAGTGACTTCTTCACCAATAATAGAAATTCGGTCCATTGTGCCATCGTTTGAGACTCATTCAAGGCATGATTTAGGGGTGAAGTGTTAAGCTTTGTATTCCGACAAAACCAGAAGAAAAAAGCAGAGATACAGGACCTCTATGTAATGCTTAAGGAGGCTGAGGACAAGCAAATTCAGGGGGTTAGATCAAGGGAAATTAACATCTTAGAGCTAGAAGAAGTCGCTGAGCAGGTGAAGGCTAAAATACAAGGGATCTGGAACAACGAAAATGCTCGTAAATACTTGTCAAATAAAAAAAAATGCATGAATATGGGGAAGCTGTGGGCCGCTGCTTAGCATGGCGGTTATGCAGGAAGGAAGCTTTAGGGAGGATTAAAGCTTTGAAAGATCAGCACTGGGCACTTTGCCAGGAACATAAAGAGATCTTATCGATCTTGCATCAATTTTATTTAGATTTATATACTCAACAAGATCAAGATCATAGTCACTTCATTAAATTAATTAATGGGGCTATGACACATTTAGACTCCAGTGATATTGCAATGTTGGATGAGCCTATGTCAATGGAGGAGCTAGAAATTGCCATTAAACATTTGGCTATGGGAAAGGCTGCCGGGCCCCATAGATTGCCCACAGAGATTTATAAGCTCCTTTTTAACCTAATTAAAACTGACATGCTGAATACATTTAGGGCTGCACAGGAGGGACGTGCCCCGAAATCTTGGGTGGAAGTTACTATTGTAGTGTTCAATAAAAAGGGTAAAGACCCAGAATTGGTTGGTTCATATCGGCCAATTTCACTATTGAATTGTGATAGTAAAATCTATTCTAAGATATTGGCCACTCGTTTGTCTAGAGTTATTAGTTCTTTGCTCTCGCGGTCCCAACATGGGTTTATTACAGGACGTAATACAACTTTGCATATTAATAAGGTAGTGACATTGTTCGATGTCGCACATGTTGAGAAACGGGACTTGGGCTTAATCCTATTAGACGCAGAAAAAGCATTTGACCATGTAGAGTGGGCATACCTGTGGGAATTAATGCGACATATGGGTTTTGGTCAACGCTTCCTCACGGCCCTTCAGGTTTTGTACACTTCACCTGTCGCTAAATTTACTGCTATGGGATTATCATCAGAGACAATGAACATCACTAGGGCCACTCGACAAGGGTGCCCCTGCTCTCCATTGTTGTTCGCATTTTACATCAATCTATTTATTGAACAACTGGGCAACAATGCTTTGATTAAACCCTTTTTGGACATAACACCCCATATTCGGTATTTGCATATGCAGATGACATTGCAATAGCTACTTCAGATCCCTATCTGGCACTTCAAGAAATAGAACGGCTGGCTACAATCTTTGGTCAAGCATCAGGATATAAATTAAATGCAGCTAAAAGGCAAGTGTTAATTTCAGAAACGGTTGTTATGGATGATGTTCGAATCGAAAAGGAAGTGACATACTTGGGTATTAAAATTCGATCATCTGTGCAGGAAATAGTAGAGGTTAACTGGGCTACACTAGTAAATAATATTCCGGATTTACTAGACATGTGGTCACGACTTCACCTCACATTAATTGGTAGAAGCAATGTTATTAAACATGAATGTATTAGCTAAGGTATTATATTTGTTCAGAGTGGTTCCATTAGAATTCACTACACTTCAATTACAACACTTACAGTCTATTTGTTCTAAATTCTTGTGGGCACATGGCAAATCGAGAAGGGCTATGCAATTTTTGACTCTACCAATTGATCATGGGGGATTAGCAATTCCTGATTTCTCCTTGTATTTTTACACGTTTTTTGTTAAGAATGCGGATACTTTTGACTGGAGAAGATATAGGTAATGAGGCAGAGGCCCTTCAATTTTTCAAATGCTGTTAGGACCAGAGGCATTGTTCAATTGGGAGAGTTTGTAGGCACAGGTGGTTCTTTAATATCTTTTGCAGATATGTTTTGATTGTATAATTTGTCGAAATCACAATTTTTTTAATATTTGCAAATTCGCTATTTTATGTTACGGAAAAGAATCACATTGACTCCCAATGTAGTTGTGAAGGCCACTCAACGACAAGCAAAAATTGGGGAGGCGTACCAGCTACTGTTATCATATAGAAAAGATGACTTAGAGAAACATGCTGATAAATGGTCTGAAGTTTTAGGGGTTGAAAACTTATCTTTGAAAAATGCTATTTTAATACAAGGGAATCATTGCTTTCTGGCAATTTGCAGGTGCAATGTTACAAAACGCTCTTTAATTTGTACTATACCACGGCACATATGTCTAAATGGAAAACAGGACAAGATGGAAAATGTTTTCGATGCGGAGGTATAATGCAGATATGCTACATATTTTCTTCAGTTGTGGTCATTTGTCGAATTACATTGTCAATATAGAACAATTTTTAAGTAGAATTATTGAGATGCCGATTGTTATAACCTCCACAAATATGCTTTTTGGTTTGGTGCCGCAATTAGTGAAGGGCGCCCCCCTATTCAAACATGGATAGTTAATTTTTATTGCTATGACGGTAGCAAGGTTGTGTATTGCGGCAGATTGGCCCCAACCTGAAGCTCGACCTTTTGAACGTTGGAGGACAAAGATGTATAGGGTATTTAATTTTGAGTGTAGTTTACATTCAGTTAAATGGGTGAAGAAACGAAAAATTGGTATTGGAATTTGGGGATTGTTTGCTGAGCATATGCATGTTTGAAGTGATATAAACGGATATATATTCATTGTATGTTGTTAATATACTGTGGAATAAAAAATACATATAAAAAAAAAGGAAAAATTCTTCACTCTACTTAAAAGAGTCAGTTCTGGCTCCCCTACTGACTACTGCCTGCCTCATATCCAATGTGAAGCTTTTCTTACCTCCCTGGATTCTCCCCTTTTATTTCTCAACACCTCCCTCAAATTGAGTATTGGCTCCAGAGCCCTTAAATCTGCTCAAATTATTCCCATCGTGAAGAAACCCAATTCGGATCCTTTGGTCCTCAGCAATTATCGTCCCATTTTTCTGTTGCCTCACTTAGGAAAAATCTTAGAAGCCCACGTAACAGACTGCCTTTGTAACTTTATCGAACAATCTCATTTTCTTAACTCTCGCCAGGCGGGATTTAGACCGGCCCACTCAACCAAGTCAGTCATCCTTGCAGTCATGGATGAGCTCAGAGGGGGAGCTGACAAGGGCCTCACCCAGGCTCTGGTACTCCAGGATCTGTTGGCGCGTTTGACACGGTCGATCATGGTCTCCTGATCGACTGTGTCAGTAACGCCAGGACCCAGGGCCTGGCACTAAAGTGGATCTCTTCCTACCTAAGTGACCAATTCCAAGAAGTTCGTCTCACTCATTTCTCCTCTCAGAAAAAGAAATTGAATTGTGGGGTTCCTCAAGGGTCTTCCCCTTCTGTTTAATTGGTACCTTCTACCTTTGATTCGGTCCTTATGCGGAAAAATAGTTGAAACAGTTAGTGTTTAACATTAACTCTTCTGCATCCTCAGTGTTTAATTTTCAATCTATCATCAGTTTTATCAGTAATTGGATGAATGATAATCACCTGAAATTAAGCCCTGATAAAACTGAGCTTATTCATACAGGTGGAACTGCCAACCCATGGAATTCCAACTTCTGGCTCTCTATGCTGGGCAGTCCTTCACTCCCTGGTAGCTCTGTCAAGAGCCTGGGTGTTCTGATCAGCAGCAACTTATCCATGAAGGCCCAAATCAGCGCAGTGTCTCCTCTTGTTTTTACCACCTTTGAAGAATACGCAGGATCAGTAGATTCTTGACCACTGAGGCCGTGACTCTAGTTGTGTTAGCACTAGTAATCTCACGCATCGACTATGCTAACTCACTATATGCCGGTATTCCGGCTTACCAACTGCATCGCTTACAGTTAGTGCAAAATCAGTCAGCAAGGCTGATTGTCCGTCAGCCTATGTGACATCATGTCAAACCCCTTATGAAGTGTCTACACTGGCTCCCGGTGGCCAAACGCTGTGCCTTCAAGCTAGGATGCACCATCTTTAAAGCCTTAGCCGGGAATGGCCCAGACTTCATTTCCTCGAGGATCCAACACTATACACCTTTCCGCAATTTACGCTCCTCCAACTCAAATTTCCTGATCACCCCCTCGTTTAAACGTAAAAAACATGGAGGGCTCAGATTTGCGGTCCTGGCCCCCCAATTTTGGAACTCTATGGAAGTGAGGCTGGCAACCCCTTATGAGAATTTCAGAAAATTGCTCAAGACCTTTTTATTTTCTCAGTCATGTCAGTAAGCCTACTGTGCCGTAAATGCCGCTTCTTTCATTGATCTCAGTGCCATGAAACCACCTGGTGTACGGGCGCTTTACAAGCACTTTTAACATAACATAACACATAACATCTTGTTTAGGTTACGCTAACAAGTTATATCTGGGTCTTCTAACTTTCCTGACTCATAGACTACAAATGACACAGAATGTGTCGGCCAGGTTGATTTGATGGGTAACATTTTGTCATCACCTGCCACCTCTTTTGAAGCAGCCACATTGACTTCCAGTTGCCAAGTAGGTTGAGTTCAAAGCCCTGACATTAGCAATCAGAGCCATTAGGGGCAAAGGTCCATGATACCTGAGTAATAGGATTAGTCAGTACCATCAGGAGAGAGCATTCAGATCTATTCACCTGCGACTCTTGCGCATCCCAAGGTTTACTGAGGTTTGTCGAGTTGGCAGGTCTTTCTCGGTACTGATAGGCAGGTTTGGAAAACGTGCCTATCCATCTTCAAATGGCCAAGTCTGAACACTGTTTCAGGAAAGATTTAAAAACTTGCCTCTTTAATCAAGTGTAGACATGAGTGGCCGATCCTGCTCTTTTTGAGTGTCAGAACACCACTGCTGAAGCAGCTGCGCTCTGTACAAATGAATTTAATTGATTGAATGAAATGTGAAACAAAGCTGTTTAGATCAAAACTTTAGAAATGTCATCTGCCCAGTGTAAAGGCCACTTTGTTAGATATGTAAACACACTATAATTTAGTAGTAATAATTTAATTTAGGTTCGTAGTAAATTAGTATTTGTTGACATCTCAGCACTTTTAAGACTCAGCAACAAGCCTGAAGACAATTGGACAGGGGCTTTTTGTACGTACATCAAAATAAATGAAGGCCCTTCCAATTGCTTGGATTAGGAAGAATTGTGATGGAAGGGTGAAAGTGAATACTGATATAAACCAAGATCAGAAGAGTCTGATCTAGGATTATATATTATTGTCTTCCGTATTTGAGACACTGCGGCCCTGGTTATGAATGCAATAGAATGGACTCAGGAATTTACATATCAATGTAAATATCAACTGTTATACCTGTCAACCTTAGGGTGGTCTTCCGCCAAAGTTTTTTTCTTCACGCTCCTATTTTTCTAAATGTATTTTTGCTGGCCTTAGGACTCCGTGCAATTTACCACTGCTAACCAGGCTAAAGTCCTTATGCTCACTACGTAAAACAAGGTAAAACTGGTCTATAGCTGATTGGCATATTTACTTTACTGGGACATTTAATTGCTACTAGTGGGCTTATTGCACTTATGGATACACCCACTTAAGTAGCCCCTTAAAACATGTCTCAGGTCTGCCGTTGTAGGCTGCTAGCAGAGTTAAATTGCCAGTTTGACTTGGCAAAATAACCCTCTCGCTGAGTCTTAAACTCCCATTTTATTTCATATAAATCATCCCTAAGGTAGGCCCCATGCTGCCCATAGGGCAGGGTGCATTGTATTTAAAAGGTTGAACATATTGTAGTGTAGTTTCTATATCCCTGATAGGCTCTGTGCATTGGAATAATATACACTATAGTTGTTGCATTGTCTGAGGTTGGTATGCCTCTATCGAGGACATTAAACTTAATTACTTGTGTGTGCCAGCTAACTCAGAGGTCACTAGAAACTTCTTGAATAAACAAGAAGGGATTCGTTTCTGACAACTTTGTTTCCCTTAGAATCGGAACAGTCTCAGAATCATGGAAAAAATAGATAACAGTTTCACCTAGTCAATCGTGCGTGCTTCGTTTCTACAGAGTTTACACAAAAATAGGTAGACAGACATTTCAATAAAAAGGGTTTATTGAACAGTCTTATTTCTCGTGCAAGAGATATGAACTGCTACAATGGTAAGACAGAATGTGTAGTATAATACTTACAACATTAGCAGTAAGATAAAATAATACTGCAATAGCATGGTTTGTAGCTATGACATATATTCATAAAAATACATACATATATAACACAGGCTAAAATGTGAATACTCGGCTGGTGCTTCTAGCTAGTTCTACCCCAGTGTACCTAACTTAAGTGTAGTACAAGGTAAGAAGTAGGTGCTGTTTTTCTATAGTGTAGTTTAGCTATAGTTTGGATTGGTGTTGCCAAGATTTGCCAAAAATCCCTCTAGGTTCTAGTCTGCTCCATACCTTAGAATGAGAGAGGTTGGAATCTCTTTCTGGGTCTCCATCTCTAACACCCCGCAAGGGGAGTCAGAAACACTGGAGCTGGATTCTCTGCGAGGAGGATGACAGCGTCTGGTCAGTGCATCAGGCTCGACTTCCTTCCGAACTTGCCGTGGCAAGCCAAGCAAGTATGCAGCTGTGACTTGCCGTGGCAAGTGAGGGTATATTTATACCTTGAAGGTGTTTAGGAATGCCAGTATTGACGTAAAAGTTGGGCAGAGGAACTTCATGAATGAACCCCCAAGGAATAAATGTTCATGCATAATAAATGAGTTCTTGGAGAAATCCAAGAAAGGGGAAGTCCTAAAGGCTTAAGAGTCTGGTTTTCCAAGAACTCAGTGTGACGTAGATGGATGGATGTAGGTGGCCATGCCTGTATTTGGTTAGCATGGATAATGCCTAAATAAGGGTAGGATTTCTATGACTAAATAAGGACTATATAGGCGCATAAATTGGGAAACCTATATTCGGTATCTAAATCGACATACAACACCCACTCCAGTTTCGTATGAACGACATTACTAAATTCTAAACATGCTAAACATATCTAAAATATAGCTACACATGAATTGCTAAAACATGTCTAAAATGCATTGTACAAAATGCATTAGAACTGTTGCTCTGCATAAAAAATGCAATGGAGCTGTACATATTAAAGTAATGTATCATTCCAAGCATATATTTACAGTGAATGCCAAATGAATGAAGATACATATATATATACACATGATGAAATGGCTCGGAAATACAGAAGAAAAAAGCCAAAACCATTTCATGTCAAGTTACATAAAACAATTGTTATTGGCAAGGTGACATATTGTCTCTGAAAGTATTTCAAATAATTTTGTTCTCTATGAATAGTTCTACTATAAGCAGATTACTTTGCCCAAAAAGAAAAATTCAAATTTTGAAAAAAAAATAATCATGAAAAAAATTCCAAGTTTAGTCTCTTTTTTGAAAAATGAGGCCAAATTCAGAGTCTTCCTTGTACACTGTGCTGAATCAAAAGTCATTCTAAGGGGATGGAGAAAACATGAAATCTTCGTTGTAAGTGAAAGTTGGATTACCTCGTTTAGAAGACTAACCGCACATAGATGAGAAGCATCGCCTTCAGCATTGGTCGCATCAGCAATGTTTGTATCAAATGACTGTTATTTCCTCTCCTACCTCAGCAGTAGCAATTTGCATCTGTGAGATCTCAATGAGTGCCGTTATCAGGATTCGTAGCCGCTGGGGACACCACGCAGCATGGGCCGTTACAGGGTCCAGCAGAGTATCGATATCCGTAGGTATGACTGATGGGATTGTTAGACAGATGTCTAGCACACATTTTTCACCGCAAAGCAGGCAGCGTAGAACAGGTAAGATGCAATCTTGCCAGATTGGTCTGAATGACAGAAACCATGTGGTATTTAATTCTCTTAGACGAGGTAAGCCTAAAATGTGGACGACGCGCTCACGACACATTATCTCCAGTAGAGCTCTCTCTATGGTGCCAAGAGTAACGCTGGTGATTTGGCTTGCCATATCATAGCAGTAGGAGCAAAAACAGGATCCCTAGAACGATTGCTAAAAGTAGTGGCAGTCCGCCAAACACAGAGTGCAGGAAGTTGGGAATTATTCAGAGGACTGCTTGAAAAGATGCTAACAGTCCTGAACAGACGTTCTTAAATACATGTACAATACCAGTCGTATCAGACATGTTTAAGATAGGTTCCAACATTTCTGAGAAATGTATAGGGCAGTTTCTATTCAAAAGGGCTTGTATCTCAGCTGAAGTCCTTGCGACTTGTAGATCATAGGTTTCTTTGGCCGCGGTCAGAGGCACTGTTTGTTGCAAAAGAATGGCTTTCATTTTGCTTAGAGTATTAATTTGTTAAGAAGAGATCTTCAGTGAAGGGCATAAAGACGACTCCCTGGCTGTCTACAGCAAGTGACCCTGGATGTAACTGTTACTAGATATGGGATACCTGGCAACATGCCACAGCAGCTGTGATCATTCAACATAATGTAACTTCCATTCGAAAATTGGCCAAAAATTGGATTAATCACTGCAGCAGGTGGCAGGATACATTTTTTGTGGAACTATCAAAGGCCCTATGTAAATTAATACCCTGGCATAGGAGAGAAACGCTTAGTGCGTTTTCACAGTTAGTACTGCTAAGAAACACGCCCTCCACTCCAACATCTGTGTGTGTAAGGTAAATCCCAGGATGTCTTGATGTATCCTTTACCCAACCTTTCATATTTGGCTGCTGGTATATGTTTTAGGCAATACTGAAAATGGAAAGTTGTAACAGGCAAAGTAATTTTACCATGTATGATCCACTCAGTAGCTGTTTTTTTTGCCACTGTGAATGGTAATTTTTCCAGTTTTTCAATGTTCAGCATCGTATAGTCTCCTCCCCTTTGTGCCAGTTTGATCTGTTTATCAGTGAGATCGAATTCTGAAAACAGTGACGTAGACTTGACTAAGCGCCAAGGCACCTAGCCTGCACACAGGTTTTGTAGCATCCAGCCTAATAGCATGATAGAATGTAGCTGAGACTGACCATGTTGCAACATGACCAAGTCTTGTTCTATAATGTCTATGGCAGAGGATACAATGCTGTCCAATGAATATATCCTGCACAACAGAGTCGTTAACCCATTGTCTACTACAGCAAGACATTTCTCTAAATTAATATGATCAATTTCTCGTATTCTTTCTGCAGTTTCTGCTTGGGTAACTTTCCATATTTCATTATAAGCAGCGTATATACCGGCATATATGAAACATTTTTTGATGCAGTTTTCTTAGACCTAGCAAGAATTCCCTAAGGTCTGCGCCTTCTTGAAGTGAAGTTAAGTGTTGTTTCCCATCCTCTAGTGTAGCTTTCTGTAGCCAATCGAGGCACTGTTTTATTTCCTTTTCACTAGAGCTTGCTCTGCCCAACCGTCCCTTACTCACCACCAATTTCACTGCACGAAACTGGAAGCAAGCCGATATCTCTGAATTCCACTCCATATTACTCACCACTACCCCCAGCGACATGACCATGACGTCTACCCAAACAGACGTCCTTGATCAATGGTTGAAACAGGCGTGCGATGTGGTGGCCCCGCTGAGAACCACTAAAACTAAACGCCTGCATGACGCTCAGCGCTGGTTCACTGACCAACTAAAACTGGATAAATTAGCACTCAGACAAGCTGAGCGCCGTTGGAGGCGTAACTATGATCCCTTATTGAAAACTGCCTATGTTGATCTACTAAAACTGTACAAAAAATCTATTTTATCGGCCAAATCCTCCTACTTCTCCCAGAAACTTCTTAGCTCTGCCTCCAAAACCAAGGATATCTTTTCAATCGTAGAAGAACTCTCCCGGCCCGACCGCGTTACTGTTCAACCCCAACCCTCACAGGCCCTTTGCGACTCCCTCAATTCATTCTTTATTGACAAGATCACCACTATCAAAAACAATATCCCTCCCCCCTCCTCGTCCACTGCTTGCTCCTTACCTCCCATGAATCCCTGCTGCTTTAACGAGTTCCCCCCCATCTCCCAGACTGAGTTCAGTTCCTTGTTACATGCAGTCAGCTCAGGCTCCCCCAATGACTGTTGTCCCCCCCAAATCCTGAAAGCCGCCTTCTTGGCTTGTCCGGGCCCCCCGTTAGCACTCCTTAAGCACTCGCTTGCCACAGGTTCTGTCCTTGATGCTTTCAAACAGGCAGTTGTTGTACCTATACTCAAAAAGCACGGTGCTGACCCATCTGTCCTGAGTAATTATCGGCCAATCTCCCTCCTCCCCTACTTGGGGAAGGTTCTGGAGACTTATGTCACCGCTGCCTCAGCACTTTCATTGAAAAGTCCTCTTTTTTAGATGATCAGCAAGCCGGGTTTAGACCGGCCCACTCCACGGAAGCTGTCATCGTGGCCGTAATGGATGTGCTGAGACAAGGTGCCGATAAGAACCTGGCCCAAGCCCTCGTTCTATTAGATCTGTCGGCCGCTTTTGACATGGTCGATCACGCCATCTTGATCGACCGTGTCAGAAGCGCGGGCATTCAGGGCTTGGCTTTAACATAGATCAGTTCCTTCTTGCACCAGCGTTCTCAATCGGTACATTTATCCACTTTCTCGGCCCCTTACTCCTCACTTTCCTGTGGTGTCCCTCAAGGTTCTGCTCTTTCGCCCCTCTTATTTAATCTCTATATGCAACCCCTTATAGCTTCTCTCCGTCACACCCCTGTCACCATTTTCAATTATGCGGATGATTTACAGTTAATTTTCCCCATCAACTCCTCCCCTTCTTTCTGTACCAATTTCCAATCCACTTTGCTTGCCATCTCTGAGTGGATGCATTTCAGCCAGCTGAAGCTCAATCCCAGCAAGACAGAGTTGGTACTGACAGGAGGGTCTTCCAACCCCTGGAGCTCCAGCTTCTGGCCTCCTTCTCTTGGCCCCCCACCCTGTCCTGTCAATACGGTGAAGAGCCTCGGCGTTATCATCTCTAGTGATTTATCTATGAGGCCTCAAATCAACGCCGTCACTTCTTCCTGCTTTTACCATCTGCGCAGGATCTGCAAAATTTGCAGGTTTCTCACCACTGAGGCTCTCACACTTGTCATCATGGCCCTTGTCACCTCCCGTATTGACTATGCCAACTCCCTGTACGTGGGGATCCCTGCTTACCACCTTCATCGGCTTCAGCTGGTGCAAAACCAGGCGGCTAGATTGGTCTTTCAACAGCCTAAGCACCAACACGTCTCGCCCCTGTTTAGGAAATTGCACTGGCTCCCAGTAGCCTCTCGATGCATTTTCAAACTGGGCTGCACTGTTTTTAAGTCACTCCTTGCCCTTGCCCCAGCTTTCACCTCCCTCAGCCTCAAGCGCCACATTCCCTCAAGGAATCTTCGGTCTTCCACACATAACCTTCTAACCGTCCCCAGGTTCAAACACAAAAAGCACGGAGGCTCCTGCTTCTCCTTTCCCGCCCCCACAACTTGGAACTCCCTTCCCACTACCATCCGACTCTGTCCCAGCTACACCTGTTTCCGTAAACTACTCAAAACGCATCTCTTCCAGCTAGCTTACAAATAATCCTTGTTGCCTACCCTCTCTGCTTTTGTCTATGAGCGCCATGAAACCGACTGGTGACCGTGCGCGGTAGAAATAATTTTAACATAACATAACAAAGTTTCCCTACACCGTATGTTGTTATCTATGCTGTCTTTGAACATAGCGTGGGTCTGACCTATTGATAGTGCAACCCTGTGTTTTGTTCAGGAATCGATCTTGACAGTTGTTTGTGTCTGTGGGCCAGAGCAACCATATGTTCCAATATGGATCTGATCTGTTGTGATGCAAAATAGTATGTACGTCGACCTCCCCCTGTGTAGTGCTATTATTTGCAGGTGCAGGTATGGACGGAGTGTTCATGTCTTTGATCTTGGCTATCCCAAGGCAAGACGTTTGTTGGACAGTGTCATTCAAAAGCATAATTTGCTCAGGGATGATACAGCCTCTAAACAAAGCTTCTACCCCCTGCACATGCCAATCTTTTGTACCCCAGACCGATTTTGTCTCAATGTTGTCTTTCCAAAAGTCAAAACCCTGTCTAGACAGTTGGGCAATAAAGGCTGCAGAATAAATTAGTTTTGTATTGGTTAACATATTTTTCATTCCTGTCTTGTTCACATTTTTAAAGAAAAATGTTTCTGGATTTGACAAGGTGAATCCTGAAAAATATGGAAATGTCTTTGCAAACGTTTTTGAGCTACCCTTTGGAGGTGTAGGACAATGTTCCCATTGGTTATACATAAATACCTTTCTAGGTGTTGCAGTCTTATGCAAGAAATGAGGACCATAATGCTTATAACAATACATTTGTTCATAGTCTGATGAACCCTCCAAATATTCATGATTTGGGAATACTGCAGACATTTCTAGATCAGATGTTAATAACAGTCTCGATGTCCCAATCATCAGAAAACGTGCCAGAGGTAATAAAGTCACTTAAATACATTTTAAATAAGTGTAGAATCTTCAAAAGTTCCAACCGGCCAAAAATGTAAAATCCGGTTTCGTCCCAAACTATACCATCTGGTACAGGAACGGCTGTGATGTTCACTGTTGACAAGTCTCTTGCTTCACGATGGGATGATTTGTGTGGCTGGAGAAGTAAGTTCACTCTTTTACTTGCTGTGTCCATTTGAATACATATATCAGCATACCCAGAGTTATTACTAGAGCTAAAGAAAGTAGAAAGAAGAATATTCCCAAAACAATCCATAGTTTAATTCATGGTGAAACCAGGTAAGTCTTTTTCAGGAGATGAAAAAAATCTGTTGCTTGTTCTTTGAAAATTCTTTGTGCTGGCGTCGTTTCAGGTTCACTGGGATTATAAGAAAACGTATCAAAGTTAATGAAACAGCCGGAGGCAGTTCTGTCAATGGTTGGAATAGCATCAGGATTCGTTGAAGTCGCTGGAACTAGTTGATCACTTCTTACTTTGTTGTAGACCAGTGTGTCAGGGGGAACTATTATTTGGGTTTCAATAGGAATGAGTTCCATAGCTTTGTTGCTTAGTCCTGCATTTCTCACTGTAGAATCTTCAAATGTGATGAATCTCTCATTTTGAACCTCTTGGATTGTAGCTAGAGGAGTGTGTCCAATACATTGTAGGAGTCCACTTGGTCTACTGCTTAGTATTGGCCACATAGTGTGGTTAGATCAGGTCTATGGACACAAATCCTTTCTCCTTTTTACCAGCAAGGGGCCGCAAAAATACTGTTCTTGATCCGTGGATTGCTAGGAAAGGGGGAACATCCTTTACAACGCAACTTTTACCACGCAGTGCCTTTACAACACAACTTTTACAACGCAAACCATTACAACGCATTGCGCTGGGGGGCGCTCTAGTATAGGGAATAGGTTTAATGTACTATCCAACACCTTCCCTACTATCCACGGGGACTGGAGCTGGAATAGTAAATTAAACTATTCACTATCCAGCGCCCCAAAGCACTATGCGTTGTAAAGGCATGCATTGTAAAAACCATGTTGTAAAGGCATGCGTGGTAAAAGCATGCGTTGTAACGTCATACATCCCTAGGAAAGGTGCTGGTTGTCTGTAAGAAGGCCAAATTCCTTCTTGTCCGCGAACTTTTCTCTAACTAGATCACCAAGCTTTGGGATCTAGACAGGCCTTGCTGGGATGGCAGATGTTTCCCCAGTGGTGGTTGGCTTCAGGAACACGTTGCTTTGTTTCAATCTTAGCTCATTTAAGTCCTGTAAAACAGCCAAACGATCTTTGATATCAAATTCTTTATTTTCCACCACTGTGCCTTTCATGTCAAGGTCAGGTACCAACATTCTAATCCCAAATAGGACCTCATATGGAGTGACACCCCCTAGAGAACTTCTTGGCAAATTATTTAATGAGCGTTGGACCCTATAAAGATGTTTGACCCACCCATCACCCGAACCTAATACCCTAGCTGTTATAGACTGCTTTATGTCCCGTTTTTTTCTTTCCACAACAAAATTTCCCTCAGGAAGGAATGGAGAAGAATACCGCAATGCTACGCCCAAATTGGCCATGGCTTCTTTGTAAGCTCCTGAGCTCAACCAGGGCCCTGGTCAGAGTGTAGTGTGACAATTGCATATGAGCCGATAAAGACTCGCAAGTTTTTTATAACAGTTCGAGCATCAGCCGAGCGCTGAGGCCACATCAATAGGAACCTTTACTTAGTGTTTGTGGGATTGCAGTTGTCCATAAGGATGCCTGCACGTAGATAATCTAATGCTATCTAACAATGGTGTCTGTACTGAGATGGCTGCATCGTAGTCAGGAATCTGGTGGCGTTCTGTACTGCGATCTCTATTGCAGTCTATGCAGTTATTGTGGAAAATGTGAATCAGTGTATTCATTCCTGGCCACCAGTACATCTCCTTTAATGTTAATATTGTTTTATAGATCCCCTGATGTGTCAGACCCTCTCCCAGATGTGCTTCATAAATCAAAGCTGCTCTTTGTTCCTTGTTTTGAATTACCCTATCCCCACTACAGGGATTCGAGCAAATGAAACGATGTTCGCATCAATTATATACGATTATTTGAGTGGAAACTTTTTAGGTAATGCTGCACCACTGCCTTTGCTTGAAGCATTGACAGCCAGTATTATTTCACTGTCTACTTTTGTTTTTGAACGAGTGATTGCAGCTTTGAAAGCCGTTTGCACAGCCCACTTCGCGGCTTTATCAGCCAATGAATTCCCTTCAACGTGAACGCCATCACGTTGATGACTCAGCGTGTGTATCATTTGAGTGTTTTGTAGTCCGTTTCGCAACTGAACTACTTGTTCCCAAAGTGTTATATGCTTGATAGAGCCACTATTTGCATCTTTGAAACCATTTTGAAGTCAATTCTCTAAACATTCATTATAAGATTGGACACAGTAAAAGGAACTCACACACTATGAGTGTGGGGAATTTGCGATCTGTATTTTCAAGTGCCATTTTAAATGCTTGTAGTTCAGCCTGCTGAACTGTACAATCTCCTAGAGATTGTGTTTTTGTGACCATTGGTCTGAATTTGCCATCGCACATACGACCTTTAACGATTGCGCATGCTGCACTATAAGCTTGCTTACCCCCTGTACAGGTTGTGCAGATCCGTAAGTATAAATTATAAATTCGTACTGATCAAGAGGGAGAATCTCATTAGGCAGAGGACATTCGTTTTCGTATTGCAGGAATGCTTGTGTTTTCAAATAAGGATCAAAAACATATTCGACATCAGTTGCAGTAAGTGAATTAACCCATTGTATCCATCTTGGATGTAAAGCTTTTGCATTCGGACTGCTCGTCTTTGTAACTGCCTCTAAGGCTAATATAGGGGTTACAACCATAATGCGTTTCCCCTGTGCTAGGGCTCTTTCTTTTGCTACAACGGTTTGAATTGCTGTCAGAATTTTTTCTGTTGATGTACATTTTATTTCTGCTTGTGTGTACAAATGTGAATTGTATGCAACTGGTACTTTTTCACCTTTGTTAAAAGTTAAGTAGGTGAATCCGCATTGACCTGAAATGATTCGGATCATCAAGTTGCGTACGTTTACGCGAGTTTGCAAGTGTTTTGTTACTAACATATCTGCTTGCAGTGAACACAGGATATCTGTGTGTTCCTGTGTCCAATGTGTGATTTTAAAATCAGGTTTTTATTAATTCGTAGAGAGGTTTAGCCCTTTCTGCGTAGTTTAGAATGTATGGTCTTCCAAAATTCAGGAAACCTAGAATCAACTGTAAGTTTTTCAGTGTTTTTTGAGTATGAAGCAGCGCAAACCTTTCTAAAACGTTGGCTGCCAGGCTATTGCCTTCACTTGATAGTTCATATCCTAGAAAAGGACGTTGAGATGGGCAATTCTTGATTTTTTTAAATTGAATTTATAACCCTCAGATGTGAAGCCCAGTATAATAGTGTTCACCCTGTTCAAGTGCCTGTCCAGGTCATCATCTGTCAGATAGATATCTTCGACATATGACAATGCTTCGTCAGCATAAATTTGTAGTACCTCTGTTACCCTTTCTGAGAATAACCCCGGGCCGTTCTTGAACCTCTGTGGGAGTCGACAAAATTATCGCTTGGTTCCCATTATTGAGAAAGCTGTCAAATACCTGCTTTCAGGTGCTATGTTTTGACAAAAGAAACCGTTAGAAATATCTAATGTGGCTTTATATTTTGACGCACAATATTATTCATTAATGCTGTACTATGTGCATTTTGCACTGCAAATGTTTTACAACAAGAGTTTAGGTGTCTGTAATCCAAAACTAGATGATATGTATTGTCTGGTTTGGAAACAGGAAACAAAGGATTGTTCATTGATGAGTTGCATATTTCAATCATCCCTTGGTATTCAAGTTGAATTAAGATCTACCTGACCTGTTTTTTAGCTTCTTTGTTTAATCGAGTACTGCCTTTGCGCAGTTGTTTGATTTTTTAACTGGATTTTATGATTAGTTGAGTCCTCATGCTATCGTACATGATTTTGGTTTGTCTTGGAATGCTATTGTTGGTTGGACTATGGAAGTCTGCATGACATATTGAACCAATTGTCTATATATTTTGATTAACTCTTTCAGTTGAGCAAGTAATTCTACATCTGTCCTTTCTTCAATGTCAGGATGAAGTGTATAGCCGGCTAAAATCGGCCATGTTGCTCCTGGTCTTCCTAGTGGACCGAGCCTGGTAATGTGATTGTAATGTTTTAGGGTGCCTTTAAACCAGAGATCATGCTCCTGGTATGTGAGTGGAATTTCAATATCCTCAAAAGGTATATATATTCCTCAGGTTGATCATCTTCTTTGTAGAAGTGAAACATTTTAGTTACTGGATGTGCTTCAGGGAATACTATCCATGAGTAGAATACCTCTGTCTGGTGAGATTCATGTGCCTCTATCACAAAAACTGCTCTATTACCTCTTGGTGTTAGGTCATGTTTTATAAGTTTTGGAGTGATGGCTCTCCTTAAATTTTGAGCGATGATTATCGCATTTTCATTGGTTTCATCAAAACCTGTATAATCAAAAGCTGCTGCGACATGGTCGGGTACAGCTCCACCGGTCCCGGTGTTAGTCTTGTTTTTAGATATTGTTTAATAAAAGTTGCAGAGCAAGTTTCAAGGGAACAAATATAAGGTGCAAAATAGTTTGGAATACTGTATCCTTCAACGTTGAACCAACCAAACAACTAATACTTAGGATTTTTGACCTAATCAGCTATGGCGGATATTATCCCTACCAACTCCAGACGTCTTATGGAGTATTATGAGTATGATGCTGGGGCCTGGGCCACTGCCCATTTCCTGGCATAAGTATATTTTAAATGTACTGGAACATGGGTGGAGAAGGCCAGCATAATGATGTCTTCGCCATGTGGGCACTCCCTGACAAATTCTGGTGGCCAGTCCCGTTCTGCTAGATGTATTTCATAACCCTTTGAAAGAGGCTCCCAAAAGAGTGCTTTCACTTTTCTTGTTATGTCTCCCTCCATCCGGAGTGTTATTTCATATAACCTATGTGGAGAGCTAACCCTGGTGTCTACAGTCTCAACTTGCATGCCCTCATTCAAGTCCACTGTCTCCAGAAGTCCCTGCAGGTTCTGGTGAGCTATTGTTACTTCTGCTGCACTGTCCAACATCGCCTGAGCCCATTCTCCGTTCTTGAGTTGTGTTCTCAGAATTCTCAGTATGTCTGATCTTCAGACCTGCTACCTTCTTCTTGGAGAATTGAAGTTTTGGTTTGTTTTTCCTGAAAGTGTTGATCGTCTTTTGACTTCACGCTTTCTTCTTTTAGTTCTGACCGTCCTCTTCTTTCGGATGTCTGTGATGATATCTGAAAGGTACGGGAGGAAAGTGTATCAGTATCTTGATACCTATCAGGTTTTCTCAAATCAACCCTATTCCTGAGGTTATACCTCCTTTCAGAGTGCTCCTTTTGAGGAGACCTACCTCAGGATTGAGAACGTTTCTCATTTGAATGTTGTTTGCTATTTTCTCACTTCTTTTTAGAAGAGGTAGGATTGTGTTTAATAGAGTCCTTCTCAGGACCTCAAGACAGCTGTGCTTTAACTGGTTTCCCACCCAAACTGTATCTGCCTAATTCTTCATAGGAGTTTTCAATTATTCTGGCTATTTCTTGTGGTTATTCTGTTACATCAAATTCCCTTAATTTCTGGTGGATCCCCACTGATGCTGCTTCTCCTTTAATATTAGATAATATTGTTGTTGAGACCTGGTTGACATTTTTCAATAATTTCATACCTAAATTCAGAGCAGGCTCTGCCCCGTATTCATTTTGAATTTGTTTCAGGACATCAGGTATTACCGCCATAGACAGAACACCATGTGTTTTAGTGTAGATGGCAGCAAAGGCTGTACCCCAAGAGGTGCAGTGTTCCAGATGTGGTGTGATCCCCGTGGGTAAACAGATCATTAGGATTCTGTGTTTCTCATAAGGGCTAGTATTAGGAAATACTGCTTCGATTTGAGTAATGTTTTGAGCTATCCAGAATGGAATTTGTTCACGTTTTGTGGGCATTTTACCCATGATTGCGTGTAACATCTGTGGAGTAATTTTTAGCATATTCCCCTGGTGAGAGGTTTGTCTTGGAATGCTATTGTTGGTTGGACTGTGGAAGTCTGCATGACATATTGAACCAATTGTCTATATATTTTGATTAACTCTTTTAGTTGAGCAAGTAATTCTACATCTGTCCTTTCTTCAATGTCAGGATGAAGTGTATAGCCGGCTAAAATCGGCCATGTTGCTCCTGGTCTTCCTAGTGGACCGAGCCTGGTAATGTGATTGTAATGTTTTAGGGTGCCTTTAAACCAGAGATCATGCTCCTGGTATGTGAGTGGAATTTCAATATCCTCAAAAGGTATATATATTCCTCAGGTTGATCATCTTCTTTGTAGAAGTGAAACATTTTAGTTACTGGATGTGCTTCAGGGAATACTATCCATGAGTAGAATACCTCTGTCTGGTGAGATTCATGTGCCTCTATCACAAAAACTGCTCTATTACCTCTTGGTGTTAGGTCATGTTTTATAAGTTTTGGAGTGATGGCTCTCCTTAAATTTTGAGCGATGATTATCGCATTGTCATTGGTTTCATCAAAACCTGTATAATCAAAAGCTGCTGCGACATGGTCGGGTACAGCTCCACCGGTCCCGGTGTTAGTCTTGTTTTTAGACATTGTTTAATAAAAGTTGCAGAGCAAGTTTCAAGGGAACAAATATAAGGTGCAAAATAGTTTGGAATACTGTATCCTTCAACGTTGAACCAACCAAACAACTAATACTTAGGATTTTTGTCCTAATCAGCTATGGCGGATATTATCCCTACCAACTCCAGACGTCTTATGGAGTATTATGAGTAGGGGTCTCTGAGAAAAGCACGACTGAGTTACTTCAGTATCTAGCGTAAAATTAGTGCCTTACCAAACCCTAGGGCGCCATGTAGTGTAGTTCCTATATCCCTGATAGGCTCTGTGCATTGGAATAATATACACTATAGTTGTGGCATAGGACTGAGATCAATATGTCTCTATCAAGTACATTAAACTTAATTACTTGTGTGTGCCAGCTAACTCAGAGGTCACTAGAAACGTCTGGAATAAACAAGAAGGGAATACAACCGCATGAACATGACAACTTTGTTTCCCTTAGAATCGGAACAGTCTCAGAATCATGGAAACAATAGATAACAGTTTCACTCAGTCAATTGTGTATGCTTCGTTTCTACAGAGTTTACACAGAAATAGGTAGATGGGCGTTTCAATAAAAAGGGTTTATTGAACAGTCTTATTTCTCTTGCAAGAGATATGAACTGCTACAATCGTAAGGCAGAATGCGAAGTATAATACGTGCAGCGTTAGCAGTAAGATAAAGTAATAGTGCAATAGCATGGTTTGTAGCTATGACATATATTCATAAAAATACATACATAAATAACAAAGGCTAAAATGTGAATACTTGTCTGGTGCTTCTAGCTAGTTCTACCCCAGTGTACCTAACCTAAGTGTAGTATGAGGTAAGAAGTAAGTGCTGTTTTTCTATGGTCTAGTTTAGCTATCGTTTGGATTAGTGTTGCCAAGATTTGCCAAAAGTCCCTCAAGGTTCTAGTCTCCTCCATACCTTATAATGAGAGAGGTTGGAATCTCTTTCCAGGTCTCAATCTTTAACACCCCGCAAGGGGAATCAGAAACACTGGAGCTCGATTCTCTGCAAGGAGGATGACAGCATCTGGTCAGTGCGTCAGGCGGGGACTCAACTTCCTTCCGAATTTGCTGTGGCGAGCAGTGCAAGAATGCAGCCGTGACTTGCCATGGCAAGTGAGGGTATATTTATCCCTTGAAGGTGTTTAGGAATACCAGTATTGACGTAAAAGTCGGGCAGATGATTATCATGAATGAACCCCTAAGGAATAGCTGTTGGTGCATAATTAATAAGTTCTTGGAGAAATCAATAATCCAGGCAAGGGGAAGTCCTAAAGGCTTAAGAGTCTGGTTTTCCAAGAACTCGTTGTGACGTGGATGACCGGATATAGGTGGCCATGCCTGTATGTGGTTAGCATGAATAATGCCTAAATAAGGGTAGGATTTCTATGCCTAAATAAGGGCAATGCGAATTGTGCCTGTATAAGGGCAGAAATCGGGAAAACTATATACGGTATCTAAATCGACACACAACAATATACCTTTAAGTTTTATATGTCCTTGTAGTGACAAACTCATACATTTGTTGTTCACTACTGTGAAGACTTCCTCTCCCATTTACATTTAATAAGTGTTCACATTTGATTAGTAGCAGTTAGGAAGTTCATGTTTGGTGTCTAAGAAATCGTAATTTAAAATCTTCTTTAATGGTAAAGTTTGATTTTAAGTCACAATTATGAAAATGCCACTTATAGAAAATTCGAATTTTCCTGCCCTATGTGTTTTGTTTCTGCAGCCCGTTCCTGTGTCACTTAACAAGATGTAGCTGGCAGTGGGAGTTTGCATTTTCCTGCCAAAAAACCCACAGAATTGGTGTGCCTGGATGGGCCATTTTCGGCAGGATAGGGGCATGGAGCAGGGAACAGCCGCACTTGCATATCAATAGGCTGTGCCTAGTCATAAAAAAAAGGATTGACCCATCTGGCAACAAAATGTTGAAGTCAGATTGTCCTGCACTAACATGTTTTTCCTCAGACTGCAGATAAATATTGCTGATCGTCCATTATCTCCACTCCCCAACATGACTCTAAAACTAGAATGGAAGTCCCCACTGGGGGAATGAGTTAGGGGAACAGAGTGAGAGACCAGTGGATCCAGGTCTGGCAGTTGTTCAGCAGTCTGAATGCTTGTCTGTAAAAAGCAACATTGGGTGATGGATGGAGCTGCTATCAGAGGTGCTAGACTTGCACAATATTAAATATATTTATTAGGGAAACACCAGAGGAAAAACGAGCTTCCAAATATGTGACACTTTAGTGAGAGGTTACCTTGCACTTAACTTATTTTCCTAGTAAATACATTTCACTCTTTTCTTACTTGAATCTTTTATGTTTGTTAGTTCAAAGGTTCTTTCTCTTAAGACTGCGGTTAAATCAATGCTAATTTAACCATATAAACAGGATCAATATGTGAAAGAATAAACAGGAGCGATGACTACAGTAATTATTTCTGCCACTCACCATTGTCCTCTGTTGCTTGATAAGTTTAATGTGGTATTTGACATTGAAGCATATCAACATGATTTATCATTCACAGTAATTCTTGGGATAGTGCATTATATTTCTAGTTCTTTTGCAGCAGTTGTCTTTACATCACAACCCACCTGCACAGCATATTGTTTGCTTTGTTTATTGAAATTGTCATGCTAAATTGTTCTTTGTTATATGGAGAATGACAGAAGAATCATCACTTCACCAGGTACATCATATAGACTTCCAGGTCAAGTTTAAATGGTATGGTGAGTTAACGCTACTTTGTATGGACCACTCAGTGGGTTAAACTAACTTGACTCTTCTTTTTTCAGGTGCTCTTCAATCCACAGAGTTCAGGAAGATGAATTGAGGCACAGAAATCCAAGAAGTAAACCAGAAACTCCTGAACATAGTGCAGGAAGAGTGTGATGTGCCTATGATCTCCAACTGCTTATAAACTCTGGCAGCTGGGTGTGGGTAAGCACAGTCTAAAGACAGAGCTGCACCAACCGGGCATCTGCTTCTGAAGAAGAATGATTATTCTAACAGGAGTAGCAAATCTTTTGGGAAGAACCTTAAGGTACTATCAAGGTATCTGACCAAGCACCCGCAGGTGCCCTCCAATGCTCTTTTTGAACTGTGGTGGGTCAGTAGGGATGGGACAATTATAGAGTTGAGCTGGCAGGACTCCATGGATAGGAGACGAGATGTCAATATTCCAATGAAGGATCTTGGAAAGTGTGGGCATGATGTTGTGTGGTACCAGTGGCATAAAGCCATGTCACAAGGGATAATGAGAGGTTTCTTAAATTAGAGTGAGTCATCATAGTACTGTGGAGGCCCTGAGGATATAAGTCTTTATTAGAGATATATTCAGCACTCCCAGGAGATCCAGTTGAAGGGTGCATACATTCTCACTGAAGAAGGATGGATTGGCTAAGGTTTTGTGGTGGAGTTATTGGTTCAACACATTTTAAAGAGCCTTGCAGCCAGAGATAGTCAATAGGATACAAGAGAGCTCTATTGGATTACCATTATTAAACTAAAATATAGCCTACAGTCTAATATAATCCTAGTTGAATCTCTAATTTATGGTATTCTTTAATGCTGAAATGCGTTACTGAAGGTCACACAGATATATAATTATTAAGGGCAATTCATATGGATATAAATAATACTGCTACAAGAGTCATCCTAACCACTACTACCAAACAGTTAGTATTTAGTGTTTTAAGAAATATGAAAACGCCACTTCACAATCTGTATGTAGAACAGTTTTATTGGGCTGTATACCATTTTTTTTTATATTACAATCAATGTATGATCCAGGGAAAAACAAAATCATACTGTATGTCAGAAATTCATTAAGGGACAATCTGTGACAAGACCAGTCAAAATCGGGCAAAATGTGTGTTAGGTACAAAAACTGAGCAACATGGTCTTCACTAACATCAGAACAGCAACCCCTGTTACAAAATATAGATACTGACTGGATCATATGATGCAGGTATGGTGTGGGAACAGTGTTCATGCTGAAATAATGCCTGCGCAGAGCACAGTTTGTGTTTTTCATTTCATTCAAATATGTAATATGGTGATAAACAGTGTCTGGTACAAGTTAGCAATTCTGGGGCAGTATGAGTAATTCAGCCCTACATGATTTATATATATTTCCACTAATCCTAAAAGATCGATAATCCCAAGAGATTATTTATTTTGCTTATACACATGGCACAGCCACCAATGCCAGTTCCTTTCTTCTCTTGCCTAGTTGGCAGATCTACATTATTGCATGAAAAAAACTCAACCCTCAGTAGAAGTGTACTACATTTTCAATTGCCTTCGTTTTTCACTTGATAGCAAATTTCCACGGAAAAAATAAATTATTAACTAGAAAATGAATGCATTCCTACAAATTGTACTGTGAATCAAAGACGTTGACTTCGAAATTAAATATAGAGGCAAAGTAAACAAATTGTTACTGATTGAGTTCTGAGAAAAGAACAGTACATCAGACTATCTTTATAAGGCCAGTTTAGTGATTATTTCAGCCTATATTTTGCACCGAACACATTACACAGAAACATCACAAACAGAACAGCTAGCACAATAATGCAATGTTATTTTCTCTGGGCAGTCGCTCCCTGTGGAGTCATTAAAATGATACATGCACATTATGTGAAGTTATAGGAAGAATCTATCACAAGCATTGGGAACAGTAAAAATATAATGAATTATCAGGTCTGCAGATCTTGGCATGTCCTGCAGCATTCATGGCCCTTGAACCGGGGACGGCTTCCTGCCTCTCTGAGATTCCACTTCCCCACAGGCACCAGCGTCAGAATTTACAGCTGTCGTCAAACTGGTCTGTGAGGAAATCCAGCACTTCTGACTGACTCGGTATTGTGTGCTCAAGAGGAGGCTGGAGACTGAGTAATGTGTCTTAGGAACGAGCTGTTATTTTTATTTTCGGGCAGTATTTTGATTTATTTGTGTTGTTGTATTCGTTACCACATAAAACCGGCAGGCAAATCAGTGCTCTAATTACCTCCATATGACTTGCTTTCCGTTCCTGTTTGCCTCATTTGGTCCAATTTGTTTTATTTATTCTGTGCTGGTGACAGCAATTTACCATCACCTCAGACTCCTAGAACAGCAAGAACGTATTTAGAAAACTGTCAATCACATAGCGCGTTTGGTCACACTGGGCCTGTGTGCGTAGGTGGAACTTCCATGAACAGAAAAAATGATCTGCGGGTGTAAATTTCATGGTTCATAGAAACAGGATTAGTGTCCATTTCGGCCAACCGACCAGACTCAATAATGTGGAAAGTAAGGGGTGTAAGGTAGGCCCCTCCAGCACCCAGGGCCGGCTTTAGCACTGGTAGCGCCCGGTGTAACAGTCCTTATTAGTGCCCCCACTTCCCACAATGACCTCCTCAGATTCCCTCATTAAACACCCAGCAAAAAGTTCCCTCATCTCCCCATAGCCCCTCCCTCGCATGTTTTCATTTGTTGTAAAGCGCTTATAAAGGCTGGCTCAGCTATCCGCTTTAAATACAGATCTGTTATTTGCAGCTGGCATATTAACCCTCTGTGCTACTTTATGGCGAGTCAAAATGTACACTAGACAAATGATGTCCCTCTCTAGCAGGAACATTAATCACAAGAGTTATCTTGACATTTGTATTGCTGCCTGAAATCTGGGTGTACATAGAACCCTACATCAGCTGCTTTTAAATCGTAAGTTACTGCTAAACACAGCACCCCACTTGAGGTCAGTGCGCCCCCCTTACAGGTCAGCGTTCAGTGCTGCCGCCCCGGTCTCACTGCCCTAAAGCCGGCCCTGTCAGCCTTTGTCCCCCACCCTTAAGGACACCTGTGAGATATGGGAATCTCAGGCAGTCCCTCATTATATTCAAATGGGGGCCCAAACAAATTGTTCTGCTCTAAGTGGACAGCCTGTTCAAGTTAGATTGTCTGCAGTCGTGACTGTATGGACAGAGAGATGAGGTAGTGATATTTCCTGAATTAAGACGCATCGAAAATATAATCAACACTCACAGTAGAAATTCAGGATACCTTTAATCATCATGCGTGTCTCCAAAAGTGACAGGTCTTTCTAATACTCACAGACTCTTTTTTGTCCACAAATCGGGCATTCCACTGGAGTACATAGGAAGGACTAGGCGTGCAGTTGGTAATCCATGCATAGTATTATATTGTGAATTCGAAAAAAACTGGTTGATTTATTCAGCTTGTGGACTACTGCCTGCTGTTCATTCAGATTTTAACCTATTTGCGAAACTGGAGCCTCCTTTTGCCAACATACTTTTTGGCTACCATGCAAAAGAGTACTGGCAATCAGGACGGCAAAGTCATAGATCTACGTCTGCATGTTCGCTTCTTGTGTCATAACTGAAAGAAATTAATATCTAAGAATGTTCTCTGAATTAAAATGAATGGTTAGTCATTATAATATAGTTATAGACCTATATATAATTTTCAGGGCTGGGGGGTCGGGCTAGTTTTCAGGGCTGTGTGGGTCGGGTTAGTTTTCAGGGATGTACACTGTAAAAAAAGTGGAGTGTTAGTTGAAGGAGGGTAAAGAAACAAATCAAACATTAATCACAACCCTTATCAAGGAGTACCTCTAACAACTCTAAATGGTTGTGTGATGGAACCATGCATACGTTTACCATGCATGCCAGTTCTAAGCGTTCTCAACTGTGCAAGTCTTAACCATGGTAATGCCTTTACCATGCATGCCTTTAAAACAAATTATGCGTTGTTAAGGCATGTATGGTAAAGACATATCTGTGGTTAAGACCTGACAGGTAAGTCTTAACTCCTTGAGCCCTGCTCCTGCCCTGAGTCTTAAAACTATCCCCCTCCCTCCTGAAAACTAACTCCTTCCCCCAGCCTTAAAAACTTCCCTGCCCCAGCCCTAAACACTACCAACATAACTTGTTCTTTACAGAGGTCAAGAGCATCACCCTCCAGGCAAGGCAGTCCTTTGTCCTGAGAGATGTGCAAAGACTGTGCGATTTGTTTCTTTGTTTGTCTCTCATTCCCATTTCTCCT